>NC_061487.1:1173088-1808797 GCF_022539355.2 Hippoglossus stenolepis | reverse complement strand
GAAACCATTACAAATTCCAGATTGCACCACTATGTCTTGTGTGCCCTGCTCATCAAACTCCACTGGCAACCCATGGCTGCCCAAAACCAATTCAATATACTGATGTTTGCCTGCAGAGTCTTCTGGGTCTGCACCCACACACTTCAACTCAAAGGACTTATGCTACTTTTTAGTCAAGGACTTTGCTAAAATTACAGACGATCAAAATTGTACATGGTGAAACCTTACAACTATAAAGTAAGAATAAATCTGTCACAATTTGAAAAAAAATTATAGAACAAAGAAACAAAGTATGAATCGAAGCCTCACCAGCAGGGTGAAACATTTAAAACTCTAAAAGAAGAAAATTTGAACAAAATTTGTTGACAGGAATTGTCAAAATCAGAACCTTGAAAGGCTGTGGTATAACTAATAAATAAGTAAAGTGGGGTTTGCTGTGTTTTGGATGAGCGTCACCATAACCCTCTATTTGCTTTAAACTAACCCTTTCATGATAACATCATCATTGGTGCATTTTCAAGTACTTCGAAAAAGAAGCAGCAAATTCTCAAACATGGGACACACATTTCACAATTTGATAAGCAGCAGGTACTCAAACTGAATAGGAACAATTTATTATTTAGAACATTTTTTTTACAGAAAGGATACTGAAAGCTGCATTGCGCTTAGTCGGTATCTTACATGAAAATGTATTTTTGTGTGGACTTCATTATGCAGAAATATTTTTTTTTAGAATGAGATAGCACTATAAGTCTTGTGTACCTTGTTAACAGCTGCTACATCACTGGTTGCAAGAACACTGTCATTGGCTGGCAACTTCTTTTGGATTTCAACGTGTACTGTGTAACTGGCGAGATGTCAGTATAAATTATGATAATTATAATTTCAAGTGGATTTATATTCTTAAATTTAACAGATGACATACAGCCCAATTTTAGTCAGAGTAACAAAAACATGTTGTCTTTAAAATGAGGACAGATTTTCTTCTTTGTCACAGCATAACATATTATATAATGACAGAGCATTCAGTCCATTTGAAATACACAAACATTTGAGAGAAAATCAAAGCAAATATGTACCAAGAAAATGAAAACTGTGACAAAAGGTTGTGCCACCTTTGTTTTGTGTTCCTGAAGCCTATGTGTCTGTTGCATTGGTGCCTTCTTATCCCACATCAGCTTCCCCTGGACTCCAACCCCCTTTCCTAAATTTATAATTTCTTTTAGCCCCTGTAATTACTTGCTAAAGATGGCAGTGAGTAAATGCAAAGTTAGACTTCAAAGGGGTCTTTCAAAGGCTTTCTGGTGGCTTCTCTGGTCCCATTTTCTTCCTATGTTCTAATAGACAGTAAAGACAAGGAGTCCGATCAGCAGATGGATCATACCCAGTCTGATACAACAGGCGTCACTTGCAGTAGTTATAGCTGCGGCTGAGGTGGAGATTGTTGTTGTTGGGTCAGCAGTTGTTGTAGTCATTGCAGCAGTTGTAGTTGTTGCAGCAGTTGTAGTTGTTGGAACAGTTGTAGTTGTTGGAACAGTTGTAGTTGTTGGAACAGTTGTAGTTGTTGGAGCAGTTGTAGTTGTTGGAACAGTTGTAGTTGTTGGAACAGTTGTAGTTGTTGCAGCAGTTGTAGTTGTTGGAACAGTTGTAGTTGTTGCAACAGTTGTAGTTGTTGCAGCAGTTGTAGTTGTTGGAACAGTTGTAGTTGTTGGAACAGTTGTAGTTGTTGCAGCAGTTGTAGTTGTTGCAGCAGTTGTAGTTGTTGGAACAGTTGTAGTTGTTGGAGCAGTTGTAGTTGTTGCAGCAGTTGTAGTTGTTGGAACAGTTGTAGTTGTTGGAACAGTTGTAGTTGTTGGAACAGTTGTAGTTGTTGCAGTTAGAGTATTACATAAATTGGTGCCACAACAGGTGAGTCCACTGATGTTACCAACACTTCCCAGGATGGAACCAGCTCCACACATGTTTACAGACGTGCAACCACGAGCTGAAATAGTGGTCGACCCACTTCCCACTGGAGAAGAAAATCACTGTGTTACTTTAAAATTGTATTTGTATTTGTAATATCACTTGTTGTGTGCATAGACTTATATAAAGATGAACGACTTTGATAGCTCCCAAAAGTGAAGCTAACTCTTTCTGATAAGTTTGGTTTTGATTAGTTATTTGATGATACAAATGGGGTGAAACATCATGATTGACAGCTCAGACTGACAGCTCAGACTGACTCGTGATTGGTCGAGCGCATGTATTGGTGTGACCTTGATACTGCGGCTTCAAATCGCGGTACAACTGTGCAGTGTCTGACTCCAAATGATGTCACCAACACAAGCTAGCACCTCGTGAATACTTCAGATATTTTGGCTTCATTTTTGTACAGCAGGAGGAAGTAGAGACGCGTCATCCATTTTTATTTTCAGTCTATGGTCGTGTTTGGTTACATGTGCAACACAGAACATGTCTTCAGTGGATAATGGGTCTTTTCCGAGGTGGTAACGGCCTAAAACTTTCAACCAGCATAGGACAGCAAGACACTGTTTGTCAGGATTCTGTCTAAGTGAAAGTAAGAGTTCCACAATTTAAAAATACTTTGACACAAGTAAAAAATTTGCTTTAAAATGTTTGTAAAAATGTTTTCTGAAATTATGCTCATTGTGTTAAAAGTAATCATTGTTTGTTCTATTGTTGTAAGATATGTACTTAATATTAGTCGCACTGGTTTTTCAGTTAGCCTAAGTGATAAGTCAATCAAACAAACATTTGATATCCTCACTTTGAGTTACTTGAAATTGTGATGGACATTTTAAGCTTTTTCAATGATTTAATGGTGAATGATGAAAATAACAGGCAGATTAACTGATATAGTTATTATTAACTATAATTAAGGCCTGCATCAACTACAAACTCCTCCTTCTCACCTATAAATCCCTCCATGCCCGAGCCCCACCATATCTAACTGACCTCCTCCACCCCTACACGCCGCTCAGAAGGCTGCGGTCCTCAAACACAGGTTTGCTCTCCTGAGCCTTCTGTGTCGCAGCAACCACCCTCTGCAACTCTCTCCCCGCTGAAAACCACCACGCTGCATCCCTGACAGCTTCAAAAAACATTCCAAACCCCACCTGTTCACTAAGGCCTTTGGCCTCAGTTAAGGTTCCACCCTGCCATAAGTGCTGTTTATTTCTGTCCTGTTTTGTGTGAATTACTTTCTTTTCCTTTCTTTTTCTCTTTTTGTCCTCACTGACACATGTAAAGCGTGCTTGGGTCTATTGAAAGGTTTCTATATAAATTCAAACTATTATTATTATTATTAATATTAAAATGTTATGGATTAGTAAAGACTAGCATACAGATGTGCTTAAAAATGCCCACAAGTTAAGTACATAAATATAGTATATATATATTTATATATATATAGAAAGATCAACTTCAAACACAGTGTATATTATACAGTATATAAGACTCACCACTGGCTTCAAAACAGCGATCCTCTGTTCCCTTACATTGTACCAAACTGTTGCATTGAGAGGTGATGGGGTTACAAAAGAAACACTGAAGGCCATTAGCTGACACAGCTGCAGGGGCTGAAACAAACAAGAATGGCATCCTTTATTTTCAGGAAATGAAAATAGAACATGTCAGAAGAGGGATGTTGTTAGTCTTCGCTTTTTTGCTTGTTTTTAAATTAATTAAATTACTCATTGACTACAAGCTGGACTGTCTGAATTGCAGTAAAGTAAGTGGAATTACAACAACTTTTACATTTCAGAATGAGTTATGTAGATGTATGTAGATTTAATAAAGTAATCCCTTTATGTTATCAATTTTTTAGGGTTAGGGTTACCATAAATTATGTGCAACATTTCGATTATCATCTGTATTAAATTAACTGTTATTTGTAATTGTAGTATTGTATTACTCTGTTACATGTTTTCCACTACTCTCAATCACTGTATATGTTTATTTGAATAGAGAATATTACAGCATTACAAAATGATAGTAGAACATGTCAGAAATTTTTTTCCCTTATCTTATCAATGTTATGTATAAGATAGTCATGTATATGTACTTACCAGGCAGATTGGCTGAGTTGCAGTTATCTGTGTTGCAGCACTTTGCAGATGCAAGTACACTCAAAACACCCAAGTTAACTGAAAATGTCTGAGAGCCTGTGGCTGGACACAGGGAGGACGGTGCACACGCCTTGTAGATTTGCTGTCCTGGAGTCCCAAATGAAATGGCTACAGAGTCAAAGTGCAGTTTGTTAATATTGTTTAACTTTACAGTACATGTATGTTACTGGAAAGTAATGTAGAAAAGTCTACCTTGAATGGAGGCTGTTATACACATCCCAGAGGAACATGTAAGTGGGACTGTGGTAGAACATGATGGATTTGTGCAAGTTTGACACAGAAGTGCTCCACCTGATGTGTGGAGAACAATAGTCAAGTATAATCTATTATGATCAGATCTGAATGTCAAGTCAAATGTGTGAGGTCCTCAGGGCTTAAGGATTGTTGTGGTTTATCAAAGATCAAAAATATGAGGGGTGGAATAAATAATAACTGATAAAAATGGAGTTGATGAAAATGCATGTGAACTGGAATGGAGCATTAAAAATCTATGTCAAATGAAAAATGTAATAATGAATTCTAAATTTATATGTTTAGTTTACCTCTTTAATCTGTTTGTTGTAGTGCTATACTGTAACTTTTTACAGTATAGTTTCTCCTTTTAGGATCAATAAATAAGTTCTTTTAATTACATTAAACATGTAGCATAAAAGTTAAATTCCTTCCTGAAAGTTGGTTATGGTGAAATTTCTTTAATTAGATTCAAATAAGACTCTGTAGCTTTTGACAGTATTGAAGAAATGAAAAGTAGAGTTACCTGTGCTGGAGAGCGCCCAGAAGAGAGTCAGAGAAAGAAGCAGCTTCATCTTGATGAACAGGTAAGTACCACAGGTTCCTTATACTACTCTTATCAGCACAGTGATGCTTTATATACTTTGCAGGTATTGAATATATTTACCTGTGATGCATGTCTAAATACCTCAGGGATTGGGCGTGTTCTCATTTTAAAGTTTGATCATTCAGACTGTCAGTCCCTCTTTTGTCTGAGGGAAAATCACGTCATCACACCTGAAAACACCCTTTTTAATGTCGTCAGTGTAAACCTGTTTAGATTGTATTGCAAAAGTATAAAGTAAAAATGTCCGAAACAAGAACGGTTTCGTGTTTCGCTTTATGTCTTATATTTGTAAATGAGCACAACTCTATATTTTGCGTTCGACAATGTTTTGACAGGGAGGAAACCGTCTGACATACTGACTCACGCCACACTGACTCATAATTCACTGTCACGCTTTGTGTTTGCCTATTTTTGTTCCATCTGAAATACAGCCAACCAGTCAGTCCACTTAGTTAAATAATGGTGTTTATCATAATTTAACTGATGACTGTACCACCTCAGGTCACTACTCCAACTACACTGTACAACATCAAACAGAAATTTAATGGAACCAACAAAACCTTTCTCAACATCTTGAAGTAAATAAAGAATTTCTGTTGATTTCATGTCAAGTGTACTTAAAATAATATTCAGAGCACCAAAAACAGTACCATTCATCTGCTTCTCAGAGGACAAATAAACATAAGGTCTTTTGACTTGAATTGACCTGAACGAACAAACTGCTGAAGGAAAACTGCCATTTTGCACATTTGGAGCCAGAGTCTGCATAGTAGCATCGTGGGATTGCTGTGGTAGCTAAGTTCTATCGATACACGCACTTGGCCAATTGTGAGTCAGTCTCAGCATCAATCAATACGTTTCACCCCATTTTTAGAGCATCAAATAACTTAGTGGAAACCGCTTACAGTGATCTTGGTTGATTACTTTAACTGAATTGCATAAAGCTTCTGTAACATAGTCCTAGAACTTAAAAAAGGTAATGGCAGTTCCCTTAGGGCGATATCACATAGCGCACTCGCGTACGCAAGCGTGCGCACAAACAGTGTCATCGAACACATGGGTAGACTCAGACTGGGTGAAAACAACAGACTTTGTAAACTTATAGAGACACAGAGAGAAGCAGTAAATCACTGACAGAGTCGGTAAAAACTGTTAATAATAACTGTTTTACAGTCCAAACATGGAGGAAAAGACCTAAAATGAACACTGTAAGTGGATTAATTGATCACTATAACCTAATTATTTAAACAGCATTTGTATAGGAACAATTCTGTCCCAAGCTTTGACCCATAAAATGTTAATCACTATATCCGTGATCACGACATCCAGTTTCCAGTGTAAAACCTTATAAAACTTATTGTACAAATAAACACTTGAAAATTCAAACAACATTTTAGTTTAACATGCACTTTCTCTTTGGCCCATGTCTTATCCTTTAACACATGCAGTCACAATGTATTACCTAGACTGCAGCCAACAACACCATCCTTTGTTTACTCTTCCTGCCCTGAAACCTCTCACCAAATGCCTGAAAGACTTCTGCAAACTCACCCTGCATATTCATATGTCCTCAACCAGTTCCACTTGCCAGAACTTTAATTTAGGGATGAGGGAAGTGAAACTAAAACTTCTGCTTTTAAACTTCACGTTTTAAAACAGAAGTTTGTTGGGACTTTGGATTTTGACTCCATCCGTAGTAAGGTCACTTGTCTTTTCAAGTGGCAGCTCAAACAACATGCTCAAACAAACCCTCACCTGTAGAAGTAGTCTGTATGGCTTGCAAAGACAGCAATTAAAACAATGGGAGGCAGTTCTCCCATTGTTTGTTCCCCTGGTACTGGTATTTTTTTGCTGTGTCCTTTAATGTTTTTTCCATTGTGGTATATTCAGCTAACGTAGATCGTTTTGACATGGGTGTAAAACATAATGACAGGTTTAAAGCTAGGGGGCCCTTGTTTCTGGACTCTCAGATTTCCTAATTATTATTCCATATGTTACTCGTTAGTTCTCTCCCTCGGAGAATGCTCTTTGACCTGTTCGATGGAGGGGTTTCCATTTTTATGTACACCGGCGAGACAGACCTCTGCATTGGCTGAGAACGTCTCCGGGTCTACCTAGGTACCTGTCCTGACCTGTAACTTCTGTGTAATAAACCTTATTATACAAGCAAGAACGGTGCCCGCGGAGATTCCTTCATCATCATCTTCAACATCACTGCTGCTTAAATATACAACACCATCTCTAGTTCCTCATAAGTAAATGACTCTCTGACAGTTCCTTAAACAACACATATTACACTCATATTCAGGTATATCATTTTGATTACTTTACAGGCTCTAATGTTCAGAAAACACATATACTGTTCATTGCTGCTGCTCCTCCTTTCAGCCTTTCACTGAAACACTTTGTCCCTGTCTCTTTAAGGACCCACCTGGCCCATTCTGTTGTAAATGGTCAACCACTCACAGCACGTGTACGAAATGTTGGAGATATATCGGAAATATTGGCCAGGCTACTGACGAGGCATTTCAGAAACTTCAGTATTTTCTGGGGAGGAGAGGTGCTCCCTTTACCAGAGACTTTGGGCTTTTGAACTTTGCCAAAATTTTCCATTCACAAAAAAATCCAAAACACACCAGTGGAAAGAAACACTGGTGTAGTGAAAGCACATCTTTCCTTTAAGATGAACCTTTTCTGGGTTTCTTGTATAATACAATCAGAAGTGTCATGTTGGTCACTCAAACTCCACTACAAGCTTTTACTCCTTGTAACGCATCCAGTTCAACTTCATGTTCACGGCTGCAATGACACTGACACGAACATTTCTCATCACTGTGACCGTAGCCCTTCAAACCAGAGACACTGACTTTTACTCCAATAAATAGTTAGTTTGTCCATTTGAGAGCGTGACATTCTGCATCTACTTTTCTCATGAAACAACTTTGAACTAACTATTTATCTATAATAATAATATTGTATATTTTATTCTAAACACATTTATTTGACCTCTCAAACACACAAAATGATGACAAACCTAGTGGCTGTGGAGTCAGTAGCAGGACAAATGTTAAATGTTAAACGTAAGGCTCAGATTTAACTGTGACTCTTGTGTTTGACCTTTAACAGTGGATTTTTCCATTACCTTTAATCATTAATCATCCATTGATGAATAAGATTCCTTGTAATCGTGTGTCTTAAAGAATTTGATTAAAACACAGTTCAGTTGAGGGTTGTACTTTAGAGTGTGCCGTGTTGTTGATGTGCTGTGACAACACTGCCACACCTGCTGTTGTTGAACTGACACAGCCTCCCTATGTTATTACCTCAGTGAGGCAAATGAAACGTACTGTCCATTTTCATCAGGAAGGTTGTGTGTCACACAAACACCGTCCCCCACTACATGTGACCTTGACATTATGTCTTTGTGTATTATCACATTGAAATCCCAACATGAATTTCAGAAGTGGACACATCATAGTTTTCATGTGGAGCCTGTCCAGCCATGTAGTTCTAAACTTTAGGGATTACATGTGATCACATGTTGGAAAACCACGTTTAAATGTGTTGGTGTATTGTTTTCAATAGCGTCCATGTCATGTTGTGAACCACTGACTCCTAACAAATGCCAAATTGTATCGCTACAGTACACACCTCTTTTTTTACTTTTTAGATTTCAGTACTTCCTATATTTATATAATTAATATATGTGTATGTGTGTATATATACATATATATATATATATATATATATATATATATATATATATATATATGTATATATATCAACTCAATAGTATATATTTATAAATAGCTTCCAGGTGATGTGAACCACTGACACCTAAACACTGCTGAATTATATTATTTCCCTAGAGGACACATTACTTTTTGCTTCTGATATTTTGAATATTAATACAAAACAATATATAGTTTTAGGATCACTGACTCCAAACCAATATTAAATTGAATTATTTAAATTTGCCTATTGGATTTTAGTGATTCTTATAGTTTATATTGATATTATAATTTTTTTTAAATGTCAATAGCTTATGTGTCATGTGAACCACTGACTTCACGCAACCCTATATGTTGTGATAAGTATCGTATAAGTATAAGTATTGGTCTCTACACCTAATCTAACTTTATGCAAAGTAGCCTAACCTAACCCAAAGTAACCTTATCTACTCTAACATAAATTTACCTTAACCAACCCAACTCAACCTAACCTAATTTAAGTGAGATTATCCAATCTAATCATACTCAACCTAACCTAAATCTAAATTGCCCAACCTAACCTTTAATATAATCTAACCTAATTTAATCTAACCTTCCTCTGCTTATTTAAAGTTTATCTTTAGCCTTATATTTAAAAGGAAATCATGTCTACTGTTTCTATTCTAGTTGTTTTCCTGGCAGATATCAGCATTTCTTCTCATGTCATCTAAAGAACTTTATTAAGGGTTATGACAATATCGCATATGATTAATGACTCGGATAAGAAAACCCACAGTTAACTGAGACACCTGATAACCAGTTGCGTTGTTCATGTTGTCCTGGACGGCTGATGTTAGGTTAAGTGAGGCCTGATAACGAAAAGATATCCTTGTCGAACTTCAAATCTTGGTTTTACAGGCCCCAGTTCTTATGTCTATGGATCTCTGCCTTGTTTTTCTACCTGCATGCTTGCTTGATTTCCTACTCAGTATTTCTTGTGGTCAGGATTCCTGCTTCATCTGTCAGCCAATCAAGCCAGAAGCAGTCAGCCACTCGGCCTCTGCTCGCTCAGGTCGGAGCAGCTACTCCCACTGCTCCCCACCCCTGAACCCAGCAGTGCAGCTGCTTGTTTCTCAACCTGCCCAAATAAGTACATTACAGCAATCAGTGTCTCTGACATAAAAGCCTGTTCATTCAGCAATCTGCATCATCATACTTAGTTTTGATAACTTTCAAATTCAGTTCAGCAAATTGTGCCCAACATTCAACCGTAGAACATAATAACAACACAATCTGCAGTGAGGAGATTCAGCGGCTGCTCCTGAGAAAGTCCACAAAACAAACGTCAATGATTCAAGTGCCATCACACAATTCTCAAACGATACATTCATTGATGAAACACATGTAAATAAGCTGTTTCCCTACCATGCCTCACTGTGTACAATGAACACAGTGGGCAGGAGAAATTTAGATAAGTATGATACTTTGTCGCCATCTTCTGGCAATTTACAACTTTACATAAGGTCAAGAGAAACACTGAAAGGGAAGACTTATATCAACTGGGCAAAAACAATGGTCCCGACAGGAGTCTTTTCACTCGTGAGGGTTTGGGGGCAGGTGAATTGTCCCATGATGACATAAACATGAAGGGGTCAATTAAAAAATCCTGATATTCTGGCTCAGTTCGTGTACTTAAGTGTGCACGTAAGTGTATAGTAACATGCAGTGCACGTGGCTTAGCTACAGCACATAGTGGAAGGGGAGGGACCACCAAAATCTAGAAAAGATTGCAAGTGTTGTGATTAGCACTCCAACAGGTTATACATATACAGTACAGAAGATATACACAACTGTATTTTTCATGAACTACTACAATACTGTTGTTGGATAGAAGTCATCTGCTCATTGATAATGTGTTATTTGGTGCCGTGACTGGGCTGCAGCTCTTACAGGCATGCAACACAACATCAGGTGGGGGTTTTATTTATGGTCTGTATTTACATAGCGTTTTTATAGTCTTGATGACCACGCGAAGCACTTTACAGTACAGTTTTTTTGCCATGCGCACACACATTCATACAGTACATCTATGGACAGCTTTTTTCTTTGATGGGCAATGTGGGTAGTAATTTGGTAGTATCTTGCCGAAAGAAGCTTCGTCATGCAGATGGGAACGAATGGGATCGAACCGAACTTCTGGTTAAAAGGATGACCGCTCTACCCCCTCAGCCACAGCCGCCCTATTAAGAATGAGGAGATTTTCCTATGCATCTTCACCAGCAGATATTAAATGGAATTAGTGTTATTAAATAACTAGAACCTTTAATAGTGGTGGGAAACAGCTTAAGATGCACATAGCTCTCCTTCACCAATATCAACAGGATGCTATATCACAAGTCACAATTAGATGGCTGAAAAACAAACTATGCCCATATTTTGTGAAATGCATTTAAGTGTGTGTAATTTCATTTGGTTTTCACATGTTTGGAAAAAGGGCTTGGTGTTCTACTGACCACTTCAGCAACAGCCTGGAAGTCACCATTGTTGAGCTTAACAGTAAGTGGCCCATGGCTGCATATAGGGGATCTTAAGGTGACTGTTACAATGAGCTCGTGACCTTCGCAGTGCACATATGAGAGCGAAAGCAGAATGGAGAGTAAGTAATCCTATTAAAACTGAAGTGTTCCAGTATTTTAAAATGATACTTGGTGTAAAAGTACCAGAAGTTACATGTTTTCTTAAAGTCAACTCTTTCCTTTTTTTGATCTAGTCAGGTCTTAACCACATGGAAATTATGACCTTTGACCCTGACACCATGACATCTCTAGTGAGACAGGCTGCTGTGATGAGCAGATGCCTCCCAGTGTTTGGTGTTTTAAGTGTATACATGATGTAGAGGTGAACAACACTGTCAAACTCAGAGAAACAAAAACACATTGAAAATATACTCAAATATTGTTTTGACATCTGACATGTTATTTACTTCTAATGCATGTTACCTCCAGCATTATTCTTTGGTATGGTGGTCTGTGCAGGACAACAGAAATCAAAGACTGATCAGAGACTTTCTACTCTATCTCATCATCTTGAATAAAATAAATTAATAGAAATAGAAGAAAAGGAAAGGAGGCAAAGAATATCATCCACAGCAATTAACAGGTCAAATCACTTGTTTAAAGCTGAGGGGATAAAAGATGTCACGTATCTGCAAGAGAAACAAGAGAAGTCAGTCTTCAACATGTTTAGCTGAGAGAAAGACCTGCTCAGACCAAATTCTTCTGTCACTGGGACATGACTGAATTGGTTGGCTATTACAGAGTCCACATACTGCAGTGCATGCTTGTCTTAATAATAAGTTGGACACTCTATAGTGTACATGACAAACAGAAGTTATGTGACTGTAAAAAAAATCAGACCAAGTTAAAGTTTAACAGCAGTCTCTGTACAAAACTTGATTTAGTTCACACCTATAAAAAAACATCTGTTTCCGAGGCCAAGCATGAAGTTTTACACTCTACAAACTATTTATTTTAGTAACTGTTTCAAATTAGATGTTAAAACAACAGTGTGAAAATCAAGAAAAAATGATGCAACAAGCAAGAATAAAGACTCAACTTGTGCGTTTTTCTTGACTTACTTGTATAGTTTATAATAAAATATCCTTAGTTACATTTGATATTTTATTTTATTTAGGAAGTAAATGTATATACCTGCTTGTTTTTATTTAACACATTTAAGTGCTGCTAATTCACTGTATGAATGTATGTGTGAATGGGTGAATGGCAAACTGTACTGTAAAGCGCTTTGAGTGGTCATCAAGACTAGAAAAGCTCTATTTAAAACCATTTACCAAACCATTTAATATGTAAAGGGACTATAGCGCAATTTCACTTTAGGACTCATTTGTAAATATGTTTGATTTACTTATTTTTTATTCTTTTTAGTGTCGGAGCAAATCAACAGAAAAGCACAAAGACTCATTGAATAGTTGAACACTAGAGGGCAGCATGAGATAAAAGAAACATTTTTTGAGGTTGAAGGAAGTAGAAAGGAGCTTTATGTGACCTATAGTTCAGTATATTGGTGAGATCATTTTCATTAAAGATATTTATCGTCTCTTTTCACATATGTAAGCACCAACAAACATGGTGCCTGGCCCTCACACACAGATCTCGCTGACCAGTTTAACCAAGGTCTCTCCAGTTTATTGATGGAGACTGATGAGTATTCATATTTATTTTCTGCAGTGCTGTCTGTTAAACATAAATTATACACTAGCAGCATGACTATGGATTGGAATGTTACTCATCTGTCAACAGGTCAGACCCCAACAACTATTGTTATAAAGTTTTGTTCATAATATCCTGCTCCCTTCAGGATGAACGGTCCTGTTGATCCCTTATCTTGTCATTTAAATTTTCCCCATTCATACATGTTTAGGACTGGTTTATGTGTGTGTGTGTGTGTGTGTGTGTGTGTGTGTGTGTGTGTGTGTGTGTGTGTGTGTGTGTGTGTGTGTGTGTGTGTGTGTGTGTGTGTGTGATTGGTAAGGTAGCTCTACATTATACATAAATACATCATATGGTGTCAAATGATAAGTGACTTCATGAAGTAAGAAAATGTACCTGAAAATACATTGCAAAACATTGGAATGATTTCACAATTAAGTCAGAATATACAAAGTAGTAATACATTAACTGTTGCAACCAATGACAATGACACAATCTATAGTTTATTAACATGAATCAATAATTATTCATGATGACATCATTATGAAATGGCATTATTACAATATAAATAAATTTGCTATTTCTAATTTGGGTTGCATGCAGCATATGTGCAGTGTGTGTCAACTCTGCAATTCTTTTCGTTGAAGTTATTTAGATTTTCATTGTACTAAAATGCATTATTTTTGTATGTATGAGTGTAACTTTGTACAGTATAATATTAATATTCCATATATGTTATTAGGAAAAGGTAAAAAAAGATTGTAACTTTTTCCATATTACCAAAACGTGTTGTTAAGTTGTTAATTTATACACTTGTTTTACCTCCATTCCCTTTGTTTGACTGGTTTGATGATGAATTCAATAAATTAATCACATATGAAATGATGCTGTCACCTTCACTTAGTGGTTTTGGGTTAACATTAAGCTTATGTACGGGCCAAAATTGCAGTGAAGAGCAGGGTAAGTTGGTGGGTTGGGAACTTGATACCTGGACATGGGAAGTTGAGGGCCATCCAGTAAGAGGCCCTATGCAAGGCTCTTAATGCTAACATCACATAACACCAATACTCAGTGGCTAGTGGATTTGAGAACAGACCACACCATTCTCCCAGAACAAGACCCAATGATCATATCAATGGCAGAAATCAAATCAAGAGTGTGAAGTATGAAGAGCGGGACAGCACTAGGCCCTGACATGATCCACAATCAAATTCCTTTTTCACGTACCACTGTGCAGTGTTAAGCCCAATCATATTTAATCATCTCACTGGTAAGTACAGAAGCAAATGTCTGTGTTAATATTGTTGTAAATGTGAATGCCTTGCCTTGGATATTGAGACTTTGGGTTTACTGAACATTGAAGCTGAAGTTTATAATCTGCTGTCTGCATAGGATAGGACCAAACCCTATTTTTACCATCAGGGACAGCTAACAGGTTAATCTATTTCGTCTGTCTATCAAACTGAAAACTGACTCCTCACTGTACACACTGCAAGAAATATATATATAAAATATATATCTAACAATTTTAAAGGGTTTCCTATATATAGTTATATGAAAAATAATTAAAGTAAAATGTGCTAAGCTATGTTTACAACTTTCAAATGTACTATACCACTGCTTAAGTCAGTAAATGTCACTTACTCGACATGCATTTAATAGAACATACAAGCATGTGCTCCAACTGCACTGATTAACTGATCCTAATAGAGGTGACTACTACACTATATCATTTGAAGTGTCCAGCAGATGGTGGTCTTGCACAACTTAGATGGAACAATCTTTTTTAACGTCTCCATTTCAAAAGGTTCTCTAGAAAAGATTGGCCCAATTAAGACCTTTTCTATTTAACTCTCAACAATGGGAGCCAAAAGATGATTGGCGCTGTGGAAAAGTGAAATACAGACATTTATTACATATATTACATATATAGCCTTAGCTAAAATACATCTGAGGTAATGGGAGGTTGTACGACTACATTTTACACAAAGGCAGGAACAAGAACAAAGGACCCGCCTTGAGTTCCTCAACAAATCAGTGGAAACAGATCCCGTTACCACACACCACTTGCTGAAAGCTGCCCTTCTTATTCTGAAGACATCGTACTGCCTATTGGAGTCCATCTCTTCTTGTGAATGTGGAATTTTCATAATTTTGTTATTATTTAATGTTTTTATTCTGAAACCAAATTGTTTATACAGTTAAACTGCATATGTTATTCTGAACATCCATCAAAAGTATACTCGTATACATAGAGATGAAGAAGATGAAATACCTTTTCGATTAGCAGTTTACAGAAGGTACAATAATATCCTATTAATTCTAAATCCCTCTGATGACTTTTTTGCTATTAGTCGATGCAAATTTGCTAAATAGATGGATGTCATATTTCCCGCTAGTTATTTACCCACCTCCCATAGTTCCAGTTTGGCACTGGAGCCAGTCCTACCCGGATGTAAGGGACCCCGACAGTGTAGCGGTGAAACAGTTTGACATTTACATCTGAAAGTGCCGACCGGAAGTTTTGCACGCTGCTCAGCTTGACGCAGTCGAAGTGCCCGCTGCACCGCTGACTGCATGGAGGAGGGAAGCTGCTCCGCGAAGCAGCGCTGGGTGTTTAGTAGCAGGACACAGTTCACTCACACACCGACGGACAGGAGCTGTGCTCGGGACTGTACAGGGGCTCGTTCCCCGCGGGAGCGTCGACTTTTCTCTCATTAGGATTAAGAGAAGGTTGGAGTGAGGAGAGGAGCAGAGCACCGCGGCGATCATGTACGTTAATTCAAACTGTTTGTTGTTCTTTTACATCTCCTTATATCTAACTGTCTGTGTCTCCATATTGTTCACATCTACCCTGGGTTAGTCATAGTTACTGCTGGGGTTAGGTTGTTATTACATGAGCACTGGACATCTCCTCTGTCTTAGTAGAAGTGGCTCTGTCTGCTGCAGTCCTGTCACCCCAACATGTCCTGTCCTCTTCTCCGCTGCGTGGAGAGAGCAGTGTTTCAAATCTGTTCATGGAGCAGGGGACTTCTGGCCTGAGTCAAGTGGTTTGTCAGGGTTTGTCTCTGTCACTCAGTGGCCTCAGGGTTTGTCTCTGTCACTCAGCGGCCTCAGGGTTTGTCTCTGTCACTCAGCAGCCTCAGGGTTTGTCTCTGTCACTCAGTGGCCTCAGGGTTTGTCTCTGTCACTCAGTGGCCTCAGGGTTTGTCTCTGTCACTCACTGGCCTCAGGGTTTGTCTCTGTCACTCAGTGGCCTCAGGGTTTGTCTCTGTCACTCACTGGCCTCAGGGTTTGTCTCTGTCACTCAGTGGCCTCAGGGTTTGTCTCTGTCACTCAGTGGCCTCAGGGTTTGTCTCTCACTCAGCAGCCTCAGGGTTTGTCTCTGTCACTCAGCAGCCTCAGGGTTTGTCTCTGTCACTCAGTGGCCTCAGGGTTTGTCTCTGTCACTCAGTGGCCTCAGGGTTTGTCTCTGTCACTCAGTGGCCTCGGGGTTTGTCTCTCACTCAGCAGCCTCAGGGTTTGTCTCTGTCACTCAGTGGCCTCGGGTTTGTCTCTCACTCAGCAGCCTCAGGGTTTGTCTCTGTCACTCAGCAGCCTCAGGTTTTGTCTCTCACTCAGCAGCCTCAGGGTTTGTCTCTGTCACTCGGTGGCCTCAGGGTTTGTCTCTGTCACTCAGCAGCCTCAGGGTTTGTCTCTCACTCAGCAGCCTCAGTGTTTGTCTCTGTCACTCAGCAGCCTCAGTGTTTGTCTCTGTCACTCAGCAGCCTCAGTGTTTGTCTCTGTCACTCAGCAGCCTCAGGGTTTGTCTCTGTCACTCAGTGGCCTCAGGGTTTGTCTCTGTCACTCACTGGCCTCAGGGTTTGTCTCTGTCACTCAGCAGCCTCAGTGTTTGTCTCTGTCACTCACTGGCCTCAGGGTTTGTCTCTGTCACTCACTGGCCTCAGTGTTTGTCTCTGTCACTCAGTGGCCTCAGTGTTTGTCTCTGTCACTCACTGGCCTCAGGGTTTGTCTCTGTCACTCAGCGGCCTCAGTGTTTGTCTCTCACTCAGCAGCCTCAGTGTTTGTCTCTGTCACTCAGCAGCCTCAGTGTTTGTCTCTGTCACTCAGCAGCCTCAGTGTTTGTCTCTGTCACTCAGCAGCCTCAGGTTTTGTCTCTGTCACTCAGCAGCCTCAGTGTTTGTCTCTGTCACTCAGCAGCCTCAGTGTTTGTCTCTGTCACTCAGCAGCCTCAGGGTTTGTCTCTGTCACTCAGCAGCCTCAGGGTTTGTCTCTGTCACTCAGCAGCCTCAGGGTTTGTCTCTGTCACTCAGTGGCCTCAGGGTTTGTCTCTGTCACTCACTGGCCTCAGTGTTTGTCTCTGTCACTCAGTGGCCTCAGGGTTTGTCTCTGTCACTCACTGGCCTCAGTGTTTGTCTCTGTCACTCAGTGGCCTCAGGGTTTGTCTCTGTCACTCAGTGGCCTCAGGGTTTGTCTCTGTCACTCACTGGCCTCAGGGTTTGTCTCTGTCACTCAGTGGCCTCGGGGTTTGTCTCTCACTCAGCAGCCTCAGGGTTTGTCTCTGTCACTCAGTGGCCTCGGGGTTTGTCTCTCACTCAGCAGCCTCAGGGTTTGTCTCTGTCACTCAGCAGCCTCAGGGTTTGTCTCTCACTCAGCAGCCTCAGGGTTTGTCTCTGTCACTCAGTGGCCTCAGGGTTTGTCTCTGTCACTCAGCAGCCTCAGGGTTTGTCTCTCACTCAGCAGCCTCAGGGTTTGTCTCTGTCACTCAGTGGCCTCAGTGTTTGTCTCTCACTCAGCAGCCTCAGTGTTTGTCTCTGTCACTCAGCAGCCTCAGTGTTTGTCTCTGTCACTCAGCAGCCTCAGTGTTTGTCTCTGTCACTCAGCAGCCTCAGTGTTTGTCTCTGTCACTCAGCAGCCTCAGGGTTTGTCTCTGTCACTCAGCAGCCTCAGGGTTTGTCTCTGTCACTCACTGGCCTCAGGGTTTGTCTCTGTCACTCAGCAGCCTCAGGGTTTGTCTCTGTCACTCACTGGCCTCAGGGTTTGTCTCTGTCACTCAGCGGCCTCAGTGTTTGTCTCTCACTCAGCAGCCTCAGTGTTTGTCTCTGTCACTCAGCAGCCTCAGTGTTTGTCTCTGTCACTCAGCAGCCTCAGTGTTTGTCTCTGTCACTCAGTGGCCTCAGGGTTTGTCTCTGTCACTCAGCGGCCTCAGGGTTTGTCTCTGTCACTCAGTGGCCTCAGTGTTTGTCTCTGTCACTCACTGGCCTCAGGGTTTGTCTCTGTCACTCAGTGGCCTCAGTGTTTGTCTCTGTCACTCAGCAGCCTCAGGTTTTGTCTCTGTCACTCAGCAGCCTCAGGTTTTGTCTCTGTCACTCAGTGGCCTCAGGGTTTGTCTCTGTCACTCACTGGCCTCAGGGTTTGTCTCTGTCACTCAGCGGCCTCAGGGTTTGTCTCTGTCACTCAGCAGCCTCAGTGTTTGTCTCTGTCACTCAGCAGCCTCAGGGTTTGTCTCTGTCACTCAGCAGCCTCAGTGTTTGTCTCTGTCACTCAGCAGCCTCAGTGTTTGTCTCTGTCACTCAGCAGCCTCAGGGTTTGTCTCTGTCACTCAGTGGCCTCAGTGTTTGTGTCTGTCACTCAGCGGCCTCAGTGTTTGTCTCTGTCACTCAGCAGCCTCAGTGTTTGTCTCTGTCACTCAGTAGCCTCAGTGTTTGTGTCTGTCACTCAGTGGCCTCAGTGTTTGTCTCTGTCACTCAGCAGCCTCAGTGTTTGTCTCTGTCACTCAGTGGCCTCAGGGTTTGTCTCTGTCACTCAGCAGCCTCAGTGTTTGTCTCTGTCACTCAGCGGCCTCAGTGTTTGTGTCTGTCACTCACTGGCCTCAGTGTTTGTCTCTGTCACTCAGCAGCCCCAGTGTTTGTCTCTGTCACTCAGCGGCCTCAGTGTTTGTGTCTGTTACTCAGTGGCCTCAGTGTTTGTCTCTGTCACTCAGTGGCCTCAGTGTTTGTGTCTGTTACTCAGTAGCCTCAGTGTTTGTCTCTGTCACTCAGCAGCCTCAGTGTTTGTCTCTGTCACTCAGTAGCCTCAGTGTTTGTGTCTGTCACTCGGCAGCCTCAGTGTTTGTCTCTGTCACTCAGCAGCCTCAGGGTTTGTCTCTGTCACTCAGTGGCCTCAGGGTTTGTCTCTGTCACTCAGCAGCCTCAGTGTTTGTCTCTGTCACTCAGCAGCCTCAGTGATTGTCTCTGTAAATGAAAAAACTGTTTGGACAATACATAAGACACATATTCTACCATTTCGTCATTGCTGCTCCCTTCGTCTCTATTAGACATTTTCTTATGTATAAATACTTTAAACATTGAAACATCTTTCAATTATGTTAAAAACTGTTTTTTCTAATCAAAGTTGTAGATATTGTAATTTTGTTGATGTGTTCAGCTACACACAACATATATTGCACTTCTGTCCCTGATAGGAGAAAGATCCCTCACATGTGGCTCTCTGAGGTTTCCATGTTTTTATCCCTGTTGATAGGGTTTTTTGGTAGTTTGTCCTTACTCTTGGAGAGGGTTAAGGACAGAGGGTGTGTTATCATGTGATGGACTTTCTCATAACCATCGACATTTGTAGACAAATTTATTAATTTATTAATTAATTAATACTGAATATATCAAATCTGCAGCCCCTCTGCATCCTCTTACCCCCAATGTTATGACATCTGACAAGATGTCAGTCTCCAGATGGAGTGACAGCATTCTGGGCATAGCTTTGAAATAGAGCACATGCATTCGTAGTACTCTGCCCTTAGAGACAAACACACAGCCCCCCTTTGATTATGTTCCAAAGGGGAAGGTGGTGGAATCCAAATGTTGCACTAGTAGGTGAGAAAAACCAACCCTGTCAGGCTGACTGTGGGAATGAAACAAACCACAAGAGCACACTCTCTGTTCTGCCCACTCAGAGCCAAGTGAACACAACAGTAAGTCCATTGTGCCACTTGAGGCCTCTCACTGTTTGAGGACCTAATTCAGCTAATGATCAGGCCTGAGCTAACAAGTTGCATGAAACGGATACAGACCAGAGGGCAGACACTGTACTCACTCATCTGATTCTCATCTCATTCAAGATGTATTGTGTTCATTCATAAAGCAAGATGGAGCCACTCATTTCAACCCTGTCCTTGTACACAGAACGCATCAAGATGGTTTTGGCTGTAATGTAAAACAAAATGGTAAAAAGTGGAAAAGTTAAACAAACAAGTTAAACAAACAAGCTGGATTTTATTAGGTATGCTTGTCATGTCTGTACTCAGCTTGGAGGCACATTTCTCTCATTCTAACTCAAACCCACATTCTCATCCTCATTCACACTCAGTTCGATCATTTGATTGAACGATTTTAACAATATGATACTAATACAGATACATGGTGTGCATTTGCATCACATTCTGATCCATTGAACAAGAAAAGTATGTGTATAGGGGGGGGGCAACAAATAGTTAAGTATTCATTCTCTAGTATTAAAGTAATAATTGATAATTAAAGTAAAAAATGAAATATACAATAACTAATGAACGGAAACAACGTGAATACAGATGCTGACAACTCACTGAATGATTTTGTTGAAAATGAGGAGTCCTACACCATGGCCTTCTGTCTCCAGATCACAGGCTAGCTGAACCTCTAAGGAGCGACATGTTAGACAGTGCTCTCTCCACCCCCAGCATTAACATACAGATGAGGGAATGGAGTAGCTTCAAGAAGAATGCTGTTTGGTAGAGTTGTTCGCGATGGGGGAATTTATGTCAAGGGCCACTGAAGTTGTTTTGGAGGATTCTGGTGAAACGACTTGCTCACATCATGTCACCCATCTGTATGGGGCCAGAAGGGAGGACATTACATTAATGATACATCTTATTTATATAGTGTTAATGACGAGAAATATAAAATGCAATTTAAAAGCAGCTCTGAAGAGTTGGGCTTTGTCATTGTGAAAGTAGACAGTTCAGCTGCAGTAAGTTACTGTTATCCCATGACTTACTCAAGTTAGACAGATTTCTGCTGAGTGGAGCCATATGCTGATGCATCTGCATTGTCAGGAGTCTTGGCACATTGAAGTAAGTTCAATTTATGGTGAATATGGTCAGGTTGGATTGTCCCCACACTAAATGTGTGCTTTACTTCATTCCTTTAGTGCCTGGAAACGGCAGGCTGCCAGTAGGAGATCATGCATGCTTTCATAACACACCTATTCAGTGTGGTTCAAACAAAGTCTGGCATACAAGGCAGGATTATGATCGGAGCCAAGACACCCTAAGTCCTCAAAAGCCACAAGTTTACTCCACGTCAGCTGGTCCTACATGATTGGATGGAGGTTGATAGAAATGTGCACTACTGCAATAGAATATCAACTTTTCTAGTTGAATAGTTGATATTCAACTCCTCCTCCTCTACCAGTTTTGTGGCTTTTTGTTATAAGATTGCTTTCATTTTAGTAGTCATGGGTAATGAACTCAAAGAAAACCTCAGACATAGGTAGGATCATTCCATTAACAGTGTGCTGAAAGGCTACAACCAACATTTATTTTCATATTCGATACTTCTGAATGTGATTTTCTTAAATAATTGATAGATATATATACAAGATCAGAAACTGGTGAAACATTAATCCCTGTAGTCCAAGTGAACGCGTTCAGATTGTGTTTTGTTGTTTGACCAACAGTCAAACTCAAAAGATCATGATCGACTGCAACAACGATCACAATCCACCATCATGATCCACTACCAATATCCTCAATCACGACCTATATTGTGAGTCAATCAATAGACCTTAAATGTGAATATGACAACTTGACCATTTTATTTGTATATATCGGCTGTCTTGATAATGCACACTTTAGCGATGATTGTATTTTCAAGCACTTAAAATGTATTTAGAAGTTATTGTAATTACCAACAAATTTATTTTGTCAAAATTCTTGCCAAATAATTTGTCAATCGACTAATCAATTAATGATCTAATCCTTTCAGCTGTAGGAGGTCAAATAGGAGCACATTTTTTGCCACTGGGCTAAGACAGAATGAAGGAGGTTAATTTGGCCATGCTGATGAGCCTGTCCAGTCTGTATGGTATGTTGAGGTTGATGTGGAAGCTGCCAGTCAAACTTTGGACCAAACAAATGGCTTGAGACTTTTAATGTGTTTTAATTCCAACCGAATTGTAGTGCAATTGGTTTGTGGTCCAAAAGCAAAAGTCGGGCCAGAATTTAAGCTTCTCTCTGAAGCTTTCTATTTTTCTTATATTTACTGCTTCTGTTACTTTTCATGTGTGTATCTCATGTCATCATTAAACAGGAACTCAGCCAACTTTCAACCCGCTTTGTATTGTTACAATATCGATAGTATATGAAGATAAGCAATGTTTAATTTCCCACCCTGTTGCTCAACCTTTTGTTGACAAAAGTCCGCCAGATGACGATTTTGACATCACAGGTGGACTTTGGCCAGCTCCCTGGCTATGTGCTGGAACTACAACATGCACCTCCACATTTTTGTGTATAGTCGGAGCGTGAAGGGGACAGTGGAATAAAAACATCCTGGTCAAACTCAAACGGTTAGAACAACATCTACAAGACAATAATTCGATAGATAGTGAAGAATACTAAATTCAAAGTCTATTAAATGAGCCAGAATAGACTGTGGGGGAACTACAACGTATGGAGGAGGAAGAGGCCATCCCTGAGAGTGAGGCAGCACCAGGCCACGTTTGACAAATTATCACACAATTTTATCGTTGCCTTAAAGTATAGCTTTTTAAAAATGTTTTTTGTGTTTTATTATGCGTGTTTTTAAACAGCACACCAGCTCTGTCGCCCCAAAATGTCCATCTCTATCCATCTCGCTCTCTTACACACGCACACACAATCCTTTGAAGTTAATGACTTCCTCTGGAGGAGTACACTTCCTTAAAAAACTAGACAAACATCCAATTAGTACACACACACACACACACACACACACACACACACACACACACACACACACACACACACACACACACACACACACACACACACACACACACACACACACACACATGCGCGGCAGTGTGGACCATTAAAGTTTTAATAATGAGAGTTAAAGACTTTGGCTCTTTAGAGAGAGGGTGTTGTGAAGCATGTTCTCCCATGGTCAGTTGTGTTTTGAGGTCTGGAATATCTTTAGCCTGAACTGTGCTGGCTAAAACATGTCCTGTATCAAGTAAGGATTAACTGTAGGCCACTGTCCCACACTGAAAACTCTTAAACAAATGGTAAGATGGCTGCATTATGTTAGAAGAAAACTTTTTGAATGACTTGTCTGATCTCATCAGAAAATGAATATGGTAAATGTTCTTAAATTATATAGCACTTTTCTAGTCTTGATGACCACTCAAAGCGCTTAACAGTACAGTTTTACATTCACCCATTCACACAAACATTCATGCAGTACATTTACATGTACAGTATGTGCAGCACTGATCTCTATGAGAAGGGGCAATTTGGGGTTCAGTATCTTGCCCAAGGACACTTCGGCATTCGGAATGGGGAAGACTGGTATCGAACCGCTGACATATATACTGTCACAATTGAATTAGGGGTAAAAAGTCTGCCATCATATAGAGTCGAAGACATGATATTGTTTTTATGTTTCATACACATTTGTCAGGCATTCTCTCCTGGAAGAGGAGCATAGTGTTGCCCTTGGTTTGCTTGTTTGTATAAAGAACAAATAAGAGCAATTAAGAGGGAAGCCAAACAGTCACTGTGTGAACTGGGTTTGAATTTCATGATTGAGGTAGACCTGACCTGTTTCTGAGGATGGATTATCACTGAACATGGAGCACTTTATTCTAATTCTTACAGGTCTGCCTGCCAGCTGAGGATTGTTAACACTTACAAAACGTTGCACTTGGTAAATAAGTTCATATTACAACATTATTCAGCATCATAAACTACAGATATCAGGAGTCAAATGGTGTAACCAGTTACACCATTTGGTGTAACCAGTTACACCATTTGACAGGCATTATCATGGACACTTGTCTAAGCGCACGGCGTTGGTGTGAAGATTTCTTAAAGAAATGCTTACAATTTAGTTAATTGATCAATGTTTTCCTGGGGTCATACCATTCGACATTTAACCAAAGCACACCTGACCATTCTGTAAAAAACATCAAATTATCAATTTTTTTTTCAAGGAGAGTTACTAACCTTTGCATGCAGCAGTTAGCTCATCATGGGCCCTTCTCTGTTATATAATTTCCTGTCACGTGGTGGTTACACCCCCTTGACACTTTTGAAAGTTGACTTGAATCACATGATTCTCCAAACTTAATAATAATAATCAGAACAACTCTGTTCCATTTATTTTATTTAATATTAATCAAAACAAATGCCAAACTAATTGAAAGGATGTTTTATTGAGAACTTCACCTTTTAAAGGTTCAGTATGCAGAATGTTGTGACATCTAGTGGTGAATTTGCATGTTCAGATAGATTCCCCCCATCAGCCCTCTTGTCAAAACTATGCTCATATGAACCCACACTGCTTGAAGCTGACTCGCTTGCTAACTTCAGACTATTGTCTCTGCTTCAGTAGTGTATGTCGCTCTGGCTTGTGAAGACACAGTTAGAGCACTGGCAGGCTGTGTGCAGGCAGGCATGTCAGTTAAGCTGCTTTCAGACATGCACTGAACTCCGCAGTTCCTTCGTATTTTCTCCGGAGGACGTGCATGTGTCAATGCAAATGTCCAGGTAAGATGCTAGGCACTCTCTGTGGACTTTCTCTGCCTGGCCTCCTATAGTTTAAGTCTGTAGAAATCCAGGAGAAGTCCGTGTGTGAACACAGCAGGGGATCACCTGCTGGATTCATCGCAAGTGAGTGGGGGTTAGGATGACGCCTCTAACGCGTGACAGACGCAAAAATAAATGTGACATACATAGAAGACACCGACGGAGATGTCATGAGAGTTTGTGGTGATAAGAGCTGACACCGGTTTCTGTGTGTTGTAAAAAAAATCATGTGATCCAACCAACCATTTTCATTTGGTCAGAATAAAATGATTGGTCATATTTATAGTCCTCTAAGGGCCACAGACACTAGCTTATTTTCTTTTTTTCCCAGACTACTATATTTATTGATGGCTAACTGGACGGGAAGAGGATTTCAACAGATAAGATACGTTTCAGAAACATATGACCAACCCTACCTTTAAGTAGGGGTGGGCGATATATCGAATATACTCGATTTATCGTGGCTTTTACCAAGTGCAATGTTTAAAATGACTACATTGTGACCATCGAGTATAAATTGTCACGTGAATGTTTTAAGCCGTCAGCAGGAAATTCTCTGAGTTTCACTTCTCTCGCTCTCTTCTCATGCCCCTCTCACAGCAGACAGCTCACTCCCCCTCCCATCCAGAAAACTCTCCTGCGCGAATGCGTATTTTAGTATCAGGACAAGAGGGAAGAGACTCAGAGAGCGTGGAGAGAGAGAAAGACAGTGAAGAGTCCCAGCGAGTTTCAGAATGGGGGATGGCATTTCTGTAAATTGTCTGAAGAAGTACAGTGCAGAGTTTGGTGCAATTTGGATATGCATTATGTTCTATATTAATAAAACATATAAACAAGCAATCTGTTGCAGTCAGTAGGGGCAGGGCAGAGTGCTGACAGTCAGTCCGTGGACCATTTTCAACATATCTTCTACGTCTTTGAATAATCGGTAGCATTGATCAACAACTGGGGTCAAAACCGCGGGTCAAAATCAACACCAGATAATTTTGATAATTTGATAAGACTAGAAAAGCTCTATATAAATACAGACCATTTAGACCATTTACATTTGAAAAGTTGTGAGCTAAAGATTGTATCGTAGCTTAATAGGAATAGCCCCCATGCAATGTATGAAAAAATTACAGCAGTAAAGTAAGTCATTCAAACTTAATAATATATAAAATGATATATAAATCACGTACAGGAATCAAATTAAAAATAATTTAAACAAAATTCAGAAAAATTTAATTTTATGAAAAACATTGAAACATTAAGATCTTAATTGCAGATAAATCAGGTAGGATGAACACAACGTTTTCTAACTTCACTCTACATCCACTGTTTATAAAAAGCTCTGCACACAACATCTAGGACACAAACAATAAAAAGTAATTGTATATTTTAGGCCTGTTTGAGGAAGCACTAATGCCAAGGAATAATTCTGAGGTATCTGGGGAGCATCAGCACAGGGCAAGAAAACAGCCCCTTCCAAACAGGAAGGTTCACAACAGGCACTGTTGTTGTAAATTGAAATAGTAATCAATCATAAGTGCACACGGGTGGAACCTTAAAAAAGCAAGACTGAAACTGGATAACTGTTATTATCCAACCTCAAAGTTCTACCTACTTGAACTCTGACTCAGTTAGAGTATAGTGTGTGTCCATGCAGTGAAGTTCTGTACAGAGTGACTCATAACTGTGTGTTGTCCTAATGACAGAGCTACTGCAGTAATCGTATATTGCACTGGCTAAAAAAGCTCTTCAGCCCTGTGCTGACCTCCAGTCTGTCTCGTCTTCCAACAAGAAGTGTATCTACAGGGAAGTTTAGCCATTGATCTGTTGGTTCTTATTGTCAGCATTCGTCCTGCAGCTTTAACTGTTGAAATTCCAGTAGCCAATTCCCTTAAAGGCTTTTGCTTTGAAAAGCCTTTACAGGAAATGTTGAGCCTGCATTAACTTAGTAACTTTGTATCTCAGAAGCTCTGCCCCTCATCTCGCTCATGCTTGATCACATTCTTCTATGAAACTTGATCAGTCACAACCTGAAGTTTAGACAATTAGTAATACCCCCGCTCATTTTGTCTCATGGCCTTTCTAAAATGAGGCCAAATTAGCTGAAATTTGGCAGTTTTGCGGGGGCACCCCCAAACATAGCTTTCATAGCGTTCGGTGGATCTGTATGCCACACATGGCCGAAGGATGATACTGTTTGTCATGCAGCTTTCAACATGATCACAAATCTTAATCAACATCTCCTTAAAACATTTGCAGCACAAACTGAACATCCTGACCTTTTTTGTTAGATTAGCATTAGTTTTATATCGGTGTACATGAGTACCTGTACCTGTAAACTGAGTGTATGCCACTGTTGTTGTCTCTTTTCCTCTCTCTCTCTCTCCCTGGCCTCCTCTCCACCTCTGGTAGTGTCTGCATGATGCAGATGGTTCAGGTAAGAGAGATTATAAGAGGATTACTCTCTAGGCCTTTTGCCTGTAAGACCAAAGCCATGGTAACAGAAAGGGACAGAAAGACAGGAGTGATGGTGAGGACTGTATATGCAGCCATGCATCCTAACGCAACTAACATCTAAGTAAGTGTGTGCGTGTGTGCGCGTGTGTGTGCGTGTGTGTGCGTGCGTGTACAGACCTTTGTGAGGTACGTTTTGAGTCTCACACTACGGAGCTTTCATCCATCACAGTTTGTTTTATACAACCACCGCATGCTTGGTGAGCTAGTGAATTTCGTGAATCAAGCAAATGAATAATCTAAATCTTTGTGTAGACTTCTACCTTCATTTATCTTTATATCAGCAGCATGACCTCCGTGGTGAATCCACATCAGCAACAGGGGGAGGAGGACAGAGGAGATCACTGATTCATTAAACTTCAATCAGTGTTTTCATTTCAAGAATATTATTTAGTTTATTGCCACTTTACATCAGTTTCCATGGAGATATTATTCAGTTTATATACTGTATACAGACTTGTCAGTCATGTCTCTTTCAGAGGGTCTCGTTCATGTGTCATATATTTGAAAAACCAATCCAGGTGAGCTAACAGCATGGTGTTTGAGGTGCTGGTGCCAATTACTCCAGTGCCATCTTGTCAGTGAGGTGTGTGATGAATCACTTGGACTGGGGTCCCAAGTCCAATTTTGTTCAGTCCTTACCTGACAGTTAACCCAGATCTTTAAATAATCTGTGTTTAAGGGTATAGCAGTCTAAATTGACTGAATCACAAGATTAAAGGACCCATATTTTACACCTTTCAGGGATTGAATTTGAGGTATTGGTCCCCCTAAGATGATATATCAGTGGTTTAAAGTCGAAAAAAAGGCTGCAATGTGTATTTCCATGTCCTCTCTTCTGCCGCTCTCTGGAGCTGCAGACAGAATGTTTCTTGTAGTAGCCCAAACTAGACAAACTAAACACCCTTTGAGTTTTTATGAAAACTGAAGGTTACCACAGGTTCTCTTTCATGTTTGGAAGGGGAGGATGAGGTGAGGGGTGTTCAGCTGCAACATGACACTTCACCACTTTATGTCACTAAATGCTACACACTGCAACTTTAAGACACTGTATGTGAACAAACTTAATCTAAGAAGTTAATGAAAGAATAGGTTCTGGACTAAACTGTCTTTGCAGGTTTTCAGTGGATCTCTATATAATGAGAGTGCTGATGACTGACTCCTCTGTTATGTTACCTGTGGGGCATGTGTAATGTTATGAACAGGTTGTGGTATGATTAAACCATCAGTTCACCATTTGCTCTATGTCTCCTTACCTTCCCATGCAGCTTAACTTTCAAGGTTCTCCATGAAGGGTTAACCTAATGACACAGTTTCTATAAGTGCACAGTCTGCCCACTGGTCCAACAGGTTAGAGTCTCACACACATGGTCAATGAACACTCTCAGACAGCTGCAGATCTTTTATGCCCACATTATATTTCCCCTCCACGGTTAAATTTAGGCACACAAACCAACACTGATTATATACAACCTAGAAAACAGAAACTCTTTTTTGAAACATTCAAGTATATGACATATTTAGTATTGTTAAATAAAACTGTCACAACTCAAAGACCTAACTTCAATAATCCCATCTATTTTAACATGAGTATTAATGTAGAGGTTATTTTCATTGTGTGGCTCTGAACCATATTGCCTACAAACTAGTAATTAGCCTGCTGCACTCCAGTGACAGTTAAGCTGCTTATTGGCCAGCTGGAGATTAACCAGAAAGTCCCCACTTCACAGGGGTCCTTACACACACACACACACACACACACACACACACACACACACACACACACACACACACACACACACACACACACACACACACACACACACACACACACTTACAGAGCCAGTCATGTGGTGCTTAGTGATATAGGAACAGTCTGTCAACTCATTATAACTACTACTACCAGAATGAAACATGATTCAAATATTTTTTTAGTACTGTTTTGTCATTGCTTGAGAAAATCTAGTGTTGACCACTCTGACCACCTTATAAGTCAAGTTATACAACAGTGTGACTGGGGAACTGACTAGGAAGGAGCTGGCCTTTTTTAGTATGCCTGTTAAAGTACACTAACGCACTTCCTGTTCTGTTTCATAGTAAAAGCCTGCAAACAAAGAAAAAACTTTAAAATTAGTTAATGCACAAAAGCAAAGCAATAGTACAATTTTGAACATAATAAAAATTGAAATGATAACAATAATAATAATATATAATTTACCAGCTGGACAGAAGAACATGGTTATACTAAACTGAAATTATGTAATATGGGCTGGGTGATAAAACAATATTGATAATTATCGCGATATGACTTTTCCTCGACAGAAATTTAAGACACATCGATATATCGTAGATAGAACTCATCCCGTCCATGTTTTGACAGACAACGCCAACAGCCAATGATAATGAGAATAGCGTCGCGGCACTATACCATATGATCATGTGGCTGGAATAGAGTTACAGCCACATCAGGTTAGGTGGGCGCACACAGCACATGTGTTAATGTTTGGGCTCCTGCAGAGAGGTGGACGACTCTGCATCGATGCAGTGACTGAACATTATCATGTATTCCGCTACGTTTATAGTTTCAGCGGGTTCACCACCATTGAATAATTATAAGACCACGTTTGCCACATTTGCTTTGTGTTTCTTTGGATTCTCTAGAGTTTCTGAGACACACCTTTAAACCTGCTACACAACGAGAGATGTAACGTGACGTGCACAGACAGGACATCAGAGTTAAAGTGACCTGAACGATCCGGAGTCATGATCCGACATCATCGATTAATAACTAAATACATGTGATTATCAGTTTGTGTGAGTGTGTGTCCCCGCTCGTCTCTGTCCCTCCTCACACACAAACTGATAATCACATCTATTTAGTTATTAATCGATGATGTCGGATCATGACTCCGGATCGTTCAGGTCATTTTAACTCCTGCAGACAGAAGTTCTTCCCCCAGATTATGATGCAACACAGTGTTTTAACTTCATTGTTGCAGAAGAAGCGACACCCCGTTTATCCAAGAACATTAATATGAATTCTGCAGGTTTTTGTAAAGATCAGTTCAAAGTGTGATGATTAGAAAACATCAGAGGAGCAGAGTCACTTGTTGACCAGCAGGGTAATGTGCCTCAGTGCAGTGGTGCTGATTATAGATATGATAAGATAAAATACAACTTTATCGACACACCAGAGATATTCAGTTGTTACAACAGTGAATGCGCAAATCCGAATGAGGTAGACAAGAGAATAAAGAAATATAAAAAGGCAGTTGAATAATACAATTATTTTTAATTAAATTTAAAAAAATGCTGAGTATGTACATTATATACATCTTTTCACTGTAGTAGTTTGTATGTAATGCACAGGATGATTGTACAAGCATGTTAAATCTGTTTTGAGCATAAAAAAAAACGGCAAATGGCACTTGGACAAGCAGATGTCAGATTTGAGCTTTATTAATTGTATTGTACAGTTTGTTTGTCAGTATGCACTTCATGTAAACAAGAGCTAACCAATGAGTTAATGTGGTGCTACCTCAGGTAATGAGTTTGGTGGAGTGTAAAATTCCCCAAATCCAATAAAGAGCAGCCTAAACTTTGACATACCACCCTGGACTGACTCCAACACAGTAGGTGCTTGGCCTCAAAGTAATGTTAGGTTACTACTGTAGGTTGTTCGCCAGGCATGTTTATAGCCTCTGTAAGAGAAGATAAATACACTGTTACATTTTGTACACTTGTGCTTGTATTCATGGTGAAAAGGCTAAACAAATCACACACCCCTCAGAACTCGTGTAGTGGAACCTGGCCATGCAAGGTACAATTTTTGATCTATGATTAGACAATTGGTGTTTTAGATGAGAGGTTGTGCAAATGGTCAGATCGCACTTAGTATGAAGCATGTGGCATATTTGACTACAAACTCATGTTTGATAGTGCCAGACTTTCGACATTTGTATCCTAATGTATAGAATAGCTGCAGGAGATCAGTTCCACGGGATACTGCATGAGGTGAAAGGGCCAGGTGCATGGTGTTCTCAAGAAAAACTTCAAGTTACTTTATTTGGCACAATGAATTTTCCCATTCAGCAACATGACCAGCAGGGGGTGAGACAAGCAGCTCATGGAGGCAGTTAAGGTATTTTACCCAGAATTTACCCTGATTTGTTTCAAAATTTGTATTTGTGCTTTGAGTCATCACACACATGCACATACATTTAAGATTCAGGGAGACTTACACTTTCTGAGGATGTTATTTTCTTTATCGCCAAGAACAAAAACCAACCAAGTTTTCTTCACTATCAAAGAAATTTTGTGATAAGTAGGATCATACAGCTCATGAGAGCAGGCTTTAGGATTAGCAGTATTACCCAGTCAGTTTGCTGTACTTGTATGACACAAGAAATGCAAATTGTGAAGCCAATGTATAGCTCCTATTGTTTTTGTCTTTTGCCCCTCTTTTGATCCATCTGGTGCAAGCAAGTCGAAAAAATCTTCAGCTAAAAATACAGCCGCAGATTTCTTTGTTTGAAAGTTTAACAAAAAACTAAATAAGCACCAGAATTGTTTTTGTATAGAGGCCAGGGATGCTGGCAAAATAAATCTGTGATGACAACATTATCAGACATACAAGTAAAGATGTGTCGGCTCAGTATTTGTAGATCTCTGATCTTTTATGTTAAACTTTGCTGCAGACAGTGTCCCTGCTGTACTGGCCTTGGAGGTGTGGGTGTTGATTAGAAGTGTTACCTCCACATGCTGCCACTTCATCATTTTCAGATTTCAGATTGACCCATAGATCTTTTTATGTTGGATTTGTTCTTACTGGGCACCAGTGCAATTCTAAAAATATGAAGCAGGACAAGGTGGAGCCTTGATAACAATCCCTGGATGGAGGTTATTTTTAACCAGGTCACTCAGACACTGAGATAGAAAGGCTTTGGTGCTGTTCTTGATAAATTTGACCTTTTCTTAATGCCACTAACATTTTGGGTTTTAGAATAAATGATTAACTATATGTTAATTAGTGTGCTTTAGAGTGTCTGGCAGGTGGATTTTGCATGTTGGAGAAAGAGAGCTGAGTCAGGCTCAGTTTAAGAGGAGGGGGTTAGCCTGGTATAGCTGTGAAGTCTGAGAACTGAAGGAGTTCTAACAAACAAAAAGTTCTATCTATTGGTGAAAATAAACCATTTTCCTAACAGGTTTTACACAGGGAGGCACATGTGAATTGGACAGGAATATAGTATGTTGCTGTGCAACATATGTTATGGTAGAAAATGAACTGACCATTGTGGCTGTGTTTTATTTCCGTGTCATGCTGTGCCAGCCTCCATGAATCTTCGCTGTAACATTTTCTGGATTCTTCTGTTTATGAAATCCTCCCTTTCACCACCACCCCTCTCTGTCTCTCTGTCTCTCCATCTGAGGAGGGAGAGAGACATAGAGAGGGGGGCTCCCTCTCTCTTTCTTGAAGCATTTCATTTAGACACTAGTATTAAAATTCATGACATTCAAATGGTCTAAAAAGTCTTAATTTGAAACTTGTGTTCATCTATTAATTCTTCTTTCTCCTTAAAAGGCAACCTGCCTCCTACAAATCAAGTACTACAACTAAACTACGACAGAAAATATGATTTTTCTTGGAAACACAATTACTGGCTGGATCATGTTGAGGGGAAATGTATTTGTTGAATGAAGTGCTACATTTATTAATAGAAGCAGAGTGACGTGAAGTGCTTAGAGTGGTTATTGGGTGATTAAAGAGACTCTTGCACCAGAGACTGGGGTTCTTATCTCGAGGTCTGTCTGGTTAGGTTTAAAGCAACAAATGTGCTTTGTGTAAGGCATAGGTTTAAGGTTAATGGAAGACAGTGGTTTGGGTTAAACATAAATTAATAAGTTGTGTCTCAATTCACTGTGGCCTTCTTTAGCATGCTAGTATAGGCCAGGATCATTCTCTGGCATTTTCTTTAATCTAGTACTGTGAGAGGCTAAACAGAACTATAAAACACTTGAATGACTCTACAATACCCTACAAGTTTATATTATAAGATTTAGAGGTGTTAAAGGGATAGTTCACCCAAAAACGAAAATTCACTCATTATCTACTCACCACTATGCCAATGGGGGTTAGTGTTTGAGTCAACAAAACATGTTTGGAGTCTCAGGGGTAAACAGTGTTGTAGCTGAATCCAATACAATTGAAGTAACTGGCGACCACGTAAAAAAGCAACTGAAAAGAAACAAAAAATGCCTCCATGCTGCTCCTGTGCTGTTATCCAAGTGTCCTTAAGCCCCGACATTCAGAGTTCTCGCGATATTCACAAGTTCTCGAATTGCTGCAGCAGTAACTAGGAGGAGGTGCAGACATTTAGAAAAAATACATGGTGTAAATGACTTAGAGTCTCATTAACTGTTTTCCTGATGATTATTTTATACTTTTTTCATAGGGTTAATTAATTTCATAAATTTAGTTTCGTTAAGGTCAGTACACTAGAAAAAAACTGAACCCTCCCTCTAGTCTTGTTCATCACTGTCCTGCCACAGGATGACACTGTCTACCGTGCCAAGAATGAACTGTAACTGTAAATAATATTTTACTTTTCAGGAAGTTTCAAGTCGGTGCAAGTTGATTTTCATACTGAACAGAAATAAATAAACTAATAACTAGTGGTTGCCTGAAAGGTAGGACAGGATTTTTAAAACATGTGTTTTTCTTTGAAAATGGTCTGTAGTCATGACAGCATGAAACAGTGTAGAGAAATGGGTAAAATATGCGAAATCACTCTTATACAGTTAAATGTGCTTTAAGTTTTCTGTGTTGCTGAATGTGGTTCTTTTGCCAAGAGCTTCAGCCATTGTTACATTTAAAAAACACTGGTTATAACATCTGACTTTTGTCATTAGTTGTGAAGGGTACAAACAACATTCATTTGTTCAAATGATAATGCAATCGGTTTTCATCGACTCCGATTGGCAGTGATGTAAAAATTACACTTGGTTGGTAATGCAAATTTTCCCTTTTTCTACACTGTGACATGTTTCAGAGCATACTGTAAACCAGTGGTCACCAACCCGTCGATTGCGATCTACCGGTCGATCTCGATCTACCGGTCGATCTCCCAGTCTTCACGGTCGATCCCCCACTTTCTGGACTCACTGGCTGTCTTCGCGCCGCAGATCAGCTGTGTGTCGGTTGTCTGTTTTTCACACGCACTGTGTGTCCGCTACTGGTGGTGGAGTTGCAGGTTTATCTCCTGCATTTCCTTCAACAACAAGTTGGTTTATGTACTAAACTAAATGTCAGGACTCTACGGTATGAAGATGCGAATCTTCCGGTCTGTCGATAACAATCAAAGCCCTGTTGGAACAAATGAGTGGGTTCCGAAAGTGAAACGCTGGAGTGCTTTTACTTTGAAACGGGTTCGGGAAGTGTTGCAAGTACATTTGTGTCATAAACAGATAAACATTGTGGTTCACAGCAGAATAAACAGATAAAATGATCTTACCTGAGTTTTAATGTTTATCTGATGAATTTATGTCACAAACAAATGGTTGCAACACTTTCTGTATGCCTTTTCAAAATAAAAACACTCCAGCGTTTCTGTTAATGGAATCCATTCCCTTGTTTAAAAAGGTTTTTTTATTGTGAATTATTTGCAAGAGCGGATGATGCACGGCTTCATACTGTGTAGTACTGGTATTTATTGGAGTACAAGGGACTTCTTTCATACAAGGCAACAATCATATTTGTGGCCATATTCAAATCAAAGCCTATATGTAAAAACTTTGTGCTGCAGTAGCAGCTCCTCTGCAGAACATGATGTGGAACTGAGAAGCTACATATTGTGCATTGTAAATATCAACATCTGGCAATCATGATGCTGTCTAACCATAAAGTGCATGGCAGCACCTGATTTTTGTCTGAGCTACAAACACAATGACACGGCTGTGCTAACAATGCAAGGCATCCTAACTAGGTGCTAGTTACCATGCAGGCCATCTGAGGTTTTGCTGCGATCAGAGCTGCAAGAGTGACCACAGTTATCAGTTGTACTGTATCTGTGGACAAGTCTACCAATATGGGAACTGAGCATTCACCTTGAGAAGGGCAGCTACTAATCAAATGCTTCTAATATACAATAAACGACTTCAGCAAGCAAGCAGGGGGGGGTCACAGAGTGAAGGATCTGTGTGTTTAAGTATAGTCCAGGGTGGTGTCAGGGCCAGTGAGTGTTGAGAAAAACTCACAGGATTGATGGTATTAAAAAGAACTGGTACAGAGAATCATCCTCATGGCATAATGCCAGGCATTTGCTGATGAGCCAACCTGATTTGAGCATTAATTCCCCAAAACCCATTCGACACTAGCTCCTATCACCTCAAGTTTTTCAGTACCATTAAATCCATGAGTTGTGAATCACCAAGGCAACAGTTGCTGTATACACAGTTTCTCCATTCTCAGTGCCCTAATCTCTTAAGAGTATGTATCCTAGATCAGTGTCAAAACAATTCTAATTGCATCTTAGTGTGTGAGTGTGATTGACCTTTGAACTTCTTATTTGTGTGGGCGTCAGACGGTTGTATTGTGTAAGTGTTGGCTTAACAGCAGCTGCTCTCCTGCTCTTGACAGATAAACACTGTTGCTCGTGTCCATGGCAGGCTGATAATAATAGTAATAATAATAATTATTATTATATTGTTGTTATTGTTTTGATTTATGTGACTTCAGTGTTTCTGATCAAAAACAGTTATTATTACGTATAATTTTTAATTAATTAATACATTTTTTATTTAAAGTTCAGGGAAGTCCCGACTACTGCTTCTACAGAGCACCGGTCACCTGCTTATTTAATGTTTATAATTATTGAATGCATGAAGGGTCCATTTTGACCTTGGGAAATTGTGCGTTATCTATAATTAAAATTTAGTACCATAGATTGGCAATAGACAATTTGATCGGCAGAGGGTAGTCAACGTACGTAAGAGTAGTGTTTGCAGCCCCGCAAAGTGTGTTAGAAATGTTAGATTACTATAAAAATTGAATAGCTACCTTAAGTTTTCCCTACAAGCTTAAGGTCTCAACCTTATTATGTCATGATTTGGCTCTTAAATTAGACTGAACAGAATATCTTTTATTACAATCGATTCTTCATTTTTGCCATTGACTTTTGAAGCACTTTGTAACCTCGTTTAGATAAGTGCTATACAAAATATAGTTATTATTACTTATGGTTAAAACTATAAAGCAGCACAAAACAAATAGTGACAAAGAAGTAAATTTAGCATTTTGTAACATTAAATGGAAAACTACATATTCAACTAAAAAGCATTAGGGGACAATCACAAGGGGATTGGGGGAGTTACCTAGGAGCACTCCAGTGAAATGCTAACATGGAGGAGTTATGCCCTGCCCCAATTCCTTTCCATTGGTTAGGAATTGGGACACCACTCGCTATGTCATCAGCAGCCAACCAACTTTATAAAAGTGACACAGCGATTCAATGACCTTTTCATTTGCTAGTGGATTAAGATAAAATATTCCGCTGGATAAAATAAAAAAAAAACATAGTTATTTTGCAAGATTTCATTCTTACTTTTATGACCTGTTCGTTCACAATGTTGATTTGCTTCGTCCGTTCGTAAAGCATTCAGGAATTTCTGTCCACCCCTTCGTTTTTTACGGAGGTCCTGAATACATTATGGGTTTAAGGGGTGTTTTGAAGGGTTAGATCAGTGGTCACCAGCCTTTTTTAATTCCAAATGTAAGTCGAGATCTACCACCCTGATATCTTCCAAAAAAACCACTTGTGAGGTTCACATTTTTTGCAATTTCTGTTAAAGGCTCAATGTACATCCATAAATATACACAAAGAAAGGCACATTGATATCAATTCATCTTAACAGCATCTGTTCAATGCACAATATTTATCTTCTCAGTTCAACAACATGTTCTGCAGAGTTCTGCTAATGCAGCATAATGTTTTTTATATAGGCTTTGCCTTGAATATGGCCATAAATATGACTATTTCCTTGTCTAAAAGTTTATGTAGTCCTGTGTACTCAAATAAATACCAGTACTTTACAGTATGAAGCTGTGAATCTTCCGCTCTGGAGATAAACCAGCAGCCCCACAGCCAGTAGCGGACACAGCGTGTGTGAACAACAGACAACCAACACACAGCTGATCTGAGGCGCAACCGCAGCCAGTGAGTCCAGAGAGTTACAGGGATCGACAGCGAAGGTTTTAGAGATCGACCGGTCGATCATGATTGACGGCCGGGGTTGGCAACAACTGGGTTAGATGAACATTACCCCTTCATCGCACAGAGAAATTGGACACTACCCCTTCACAGTCATGTGCAAAATGAAGGGGTAGGGCCAAGTGATAGGGCTAATAGTTAAATTTAGTTAGTTAAAACGTGACATACTTGGGAATGTTATGAATTTTAAAGATACCAAAGGTAAGCCTGAGGATCCTACACAGCCTATCTGCAAACTATGTAAAAGATGTGTGCCAGTTAAAGACATGCAGAGCAACAATTGTTTTGCACACACACGTGACTTCAGCATCTCTCCAAGGCTGCAAAACGTCCTCAAGCTTGCTCCTCTCACAGCGCAGGTGCTCTTAGCCAAGACGCACCTCACCAGCCCACAATATTTGACAGCTTTTGCTAAAGGCTTCAAATACAGGGAAGGCAGAGCGAAATGGAAAGAGTACAGCATGGCTGTTGCAAGGTATCGGTCCCATTTGACATGGTTGAGAAAATAACTCAAAGATATGCTGGCTACGTTGGAAAGACAATACGACGGCCTCGGCGAAAACACTAGAAAATGAATATCGCCATCCTTAAGCTTTTACAGCCGGCTGAAAACAGATATTGCCAGTGATTTAAAATACAGGTAAAGTTATGTAATTAAATATTTCTGAGAGTGTTACAAATGTATTTAAGATAATAATTTTATTTTTTTCCCTCATCTGTTTTAACAACAGCTATGTGTGTCTGTGCTTGTGTAACAATACCACAGCGTCATGTTCCGTTTTATCTTTAATGTCACAATCCAAATCATATCATAAATGTTTCCTACTCTTATGAAGCGCAGAGCAAAGTTTTGGTGAGCAGACATAAGGATAACAGAGATGCGTGTCAGGTTCATGGAAAAGAGACAGCAAACATGCAGAGGGCAGACATCCTGCTCACCCAGAAACTGTTTTAATGCACATTAGGGTCCAAATTCTATAGATTATTCTATAGATTAACTTGATAACATATAATCTTAGTTCTGAAAAAATGATTCTCCATCATGCCTCCAATAGACAATCTCATCGCCATTTGGCACAAGCTTGCTGTACTTCCTTGGCCCTTGACAATAAACATGAAGAGTGGTTCTTGAGATATGCGTTCCATGGATGGATGGACAGACAGAAAGACAGACAGACAGAGATTTCTGGAATTAGAAGAGTGTTAGTGTTTTGCATGAACATGCTCATATTTTTGTTGAAATGAACCGAACAGTTTCCAACTGCTGAATCTGAACATGAGTGCGGTTCAGTCCTGTGAGAGTGAATGGCACTCGTGTTTACGGCATAAAAATTTCCGCCTTAAAAAATACAAAAATAAACACTTTTAGAGTGAATATGAATATGATCATGTAGTTGTAGCCTACCGGAGTGATGTTTCCCTTTGTGAAATTTGGGGAAAAAACAAGTTGTGGCTGCAAGATAATCCATGGCAATGAGATACAAATCAGTTCTTTACTGACAACACCAGGCGAACTGAACTGAAGAAGCCTCTTGGATGAGAAATGAAACTTTTCACTTAATCAAATTATGTAGCCTCTAGAAGCGGCTTTAGTTTGACACACACTGTATGCACTGACACTGAACAGGGCAACATTGTGCTGGGAAAGTTTGCAACCACTTGTCAATAAAACGCAGTCGTGCACCTTCCACACACACATTCATTCAGCACTTCTATATATAGCACTTTTCTATCATATGTCCCATTCTCACAATGCTGGCACAGCCCAAGGAAACTTGTGTACAACTAAAAATACAAGTCAAAGTTCTATATAATCTTACTAGTAGTAAGGTACTCAATTACCAGGCAAATCTGAAGTATTATCACTGTGTTTTTATGTTAAATTATCATTATTGATTTATTGTATGAATCTTATTAATGTTTTGACACCCAATTGATGCTGTAAAAACAACTAAAAAAAAAGTTTATATTGACTCTCACTGTGGTGGGAGGATGTTGGGAGAAGAATTATGTAGTGTTTTTATCTGTGTGGTCAAAAACAATTTGTTCAACAGGGAGGGCAGGAAAAACTGGTGATGTCAGCAGGGAAGCGAAGGGAGGACCGCCTTGCTTTTCCTTTTTCCTCCTCCCTTCCTACCTCCCCCAACCCTCCCTCCCCTTCCTCGTCTTATCAGTGCGGTAGAGAGAGCAAGAGAGGGGATCAGTAGGAGAGTGGACAAAGTGTTATCAACTGTGACAGTGGAGATGGGGGACGCAAAAAAGGGGAAACATACCCCGCTAGAGAGAAGAGGAGTGAACTAAAAGAGAAGACGGACGTAGTTATTCCCACTGCGCAACAAAATAAGAGAGACAGATGTTACAGGCAGTGACAAAGTCAAAGAAAGGGAAGCAAGAAATCAGAAAGTATACGGACCCAAGAGTCAGTCTGTTTGCAGTGAGTATTGAGCGCCTGTTCCTGGAACAGGGTGGGACCATCTCTAGGAAGACTCAACTTCAACCACCACAACGACCATGTACAGTGGATATGGAGGTATGAACCTGTGTAGTGTGGCTCAGTGAGACAAGCTCATCTCTAATCATTAACTCAATGTTTGTCAGGATGAACTTGTTGCTGGTTAACATGTGTGTAACTTATTTTGAGTTGATGGCCAAAGACCACTCCAAACACCTACAAACCAATAACTTCTGTAAAGTTCAGTGAATGGGAATTCAGTGAATGCTTTTCCTCTCAACATAGCAACATACAAACAGGACAAAAGTGTTCCTGCTGCTAATGAAGAGATTAGCGGGGTCACTCCACCTTAAAGGACCATGCAACTATTCCACTGCCAGGACATAGCAAGTGCAGCCAGGGTTGTGTTTCCATACGTATGTCCATGTGAGATCTACTTTATACACATTTGTTAAACTGAGTTTAAATGTTGGTTCATATTTTTTCAAGTCTGTCTTGTCCAACACTAAAGTGCTGACATTGAAACAGTCACTGTGATTTGTAGCCCTCACTCTGTAAAACCAAAATGGCATTTTTTTTAAAAGACTGAATTTTGAATGACTGTGACCTACATCCCTCTACCTTCTCGTTATATGTTTTAAATAAAGTGAACCTACTCTTTTACATAATTATCTATGGTCAAGACGTACAAAAGCTGTATCCCAGTTCAAATGCTGCATCCTTCAGGAACTGCATTTGATCAACGATTGCGTCACTGCGGTGCGACCATAGACTATGTCATCACTTCCTCCCTGCACTATCCAGAAATTAAGCTAAGATGAATACCACCATCTTATACATTTTGAGGCAGAGGCAGTAGCCATCGTGGGATGGAGCCGCGGTATAGTGGTCCCCTTGATACAACAATCAACCAATCAATAGTCTCAGCTGTCAATCATGACATTTCAACAAATTGTTAATAACATCAAATAATTAATTGTCCCATCCATTAACATGGAGGAGGCAAGATTTATGATCTTTACTACAGCTTGTCACCAGGTGGCTTTGGCTTCACATTTTGGGAGCAGTCATTTTGTCCATCTTTATGTGTATGGGTGTGACTAGGCTGTTCCATTTGAAAGGCTCCTTCAAACGGTGCAGAGAAATGTGTCCTTCCATTCCTGAGCAAAAAAGGATTTTCAGTGGGAGAATTAGTCTTGGGCCACCCTATCCCAGGATTCATTGCACGCCAGTGATGAAGCTAGCTAGCTTGCTATCTGGATGGCTGAGTGCAGCATCTTAATGTGGCTACTGATGCAAGGGTGAGACAAGTTGGTGATGCATATAGACATATCTGAACAGCTGAACAGAAACAAGAGCAGACTGTCGTTTCTGTTCAGCCTTTTCTATGAAGGCCATGCTTTCGTAAAAAGACCAGACTGAATCCTCTAAAGGATGTGGGGACTGATTTGGCACACAGATAAAGACAGTGCAGTCATCCTAATAGAATTGATGCTGTGGAAAAACTATAACTACAGAGGTGAAAACCTAATCTCTTTGGCAGATGTAAAGATCCTTCTTTTGGGGCAAAGTCATGAAAGTTTTTAAGCAGTTTATTTCTAATCCAATCTGACTGGTGAATCTATACTTGAGGTTTTGTATTTCTCTATGACCATTGAATGTGCAGTTGTGACTCTCTTGTTTATTTAAATACAGTAGGATTCTGATGTTGTTATTCTACAATAACTGCCCAAGGGCATTGAAAAGATGGCTACTGAGTGAGTTGAGACTTTGGTGGACCCTGCTTGCTGTACTTTGATCTTATGATTTAATAATAATAATAATAATAATAATAATAATAATAATATATGATTTCTCAACTAAAATAAGTAGAGACAGTTTACTGTCTAAAATAAAACCAAAAAAAATCTAAAATAAAAACAAAAATTTGTGCAACATGCCTTGTAAAATTGTTCACTGTGAAAAGATGCTAGAACATATGCATAGTACTTTTAAATTGCTGCAAAAAAATAATATGTCCTAATCCATCTCAATCGTAACAAGACAAACCGACCATAGACCAAGTGTGGGAGAAATAGTGACTTTCAGATTTTGAAAGAAAATGAAAAGGAAATGAACACAGTAAATACTATATGTTAATAGTATCAGTGGACAATATGAGCTGTTGTCAGCTACAGTATGAAAATATGAATATTAATATTCAGCTTTCCCTGTTGGCTGTAGGCTCTTGTGTTTGTCTCTCTTTTAAATTTTTGTCAAAACATTTTCTTCAAATTCAAGGAATCTCGCAAAATGTCACCTCTCCTTCCTTTACACATGATACCAGTGAATCATAGCCTTGAAGTATTTGGACATTCAACAAAAATACAACTTAGCCACAAAACTAGACATCATGTCCACTGCTGCTTTCAGTGCTATAATTATTTTTTAGACACTAGTGTCCTTTTCCTGGAAATGAGCAAGCATGGCTACACAGTAAAGCTGTGGGGTTATTCCAGTGACTCAGTACAGCCATAAACTGTGCTAGTCTTTTCCTGACCCTGCCCTCGTCTCAGGATGTTACTCCCTCTGGTGTTTCCTTCTCCTACAGTGCCTGGAGTTATGAAGCTGAACTGTATGTACAGTATGTGGGGGTGTGTATGAAATGTGTGGGAAATCATGAACATCAAATGAAGCATCAATGCTTGTAGGGAGGAAAACAAAAAACTGAACCATCTTTAACCTTGATAGGCATGCAGTATTGTCAGTGTCTACAGTTCACCAGGAGAAACCAATTAGCTGTTTTTGTCATATTCTCTAAGCTGCCCTTGTCTCTGCTGTGGTGGCAGCAGGGACCCTCATTCGCCTCATCTCTTGTAGTTCTTGGCTGGAGACGAATGTACCTCACTGTTTCTTATCATTAACTGCAAAATACAAACATTTAATCAAACCTAATTTTTACAACAGGTTTAGGTTAAAGGAATCTAAAAATACAAATACAAAGACTGAAATTAGATGCAAGATACCCGTACAAAACCATACAGGCACAGTTTGCTCTGATCTGTGCCTGTTTGGTTTCCGATTTTATAATTCTTCATTTGTCTGATAGGCTGGATAAGTGTTGTTTTCATGGTACAATGGATGAGTCTTTCAGGTAAAATATGTGACTCATGCAGGCCATTCTGTTAATGTGGAGCACAAACTGTTGCACTCTGGACTGTACTGTGATACTGTGTTTTAAATTTTGAGAATAAGATTAAGTCAGTGATGCTCAGTATGTCTGTTCCCTAACTTAATCTGATAAGATTGTTTTTGATGCCCTTACTGTGGTATATTGTATCAGTAATAAGTAAAAAACTTAGATGTGGCTTCATCGGTCATCAGAGCACTCGGGCATTTCAACTCTAAAACAGACTGTGTTTAAATTGTATTTTCTGTGAGACTTTGCACCCATTCGCCAACTTTTACAAATATCATTAGCCAATGTCGCCTCAGCTTGTATTTTTAGCCTAACTGGATATGAAAAGATTTTCTTGGCGACAACTTAAAAGCTTACATTTAATCATTTTACATTTTATCAGCCAATTGAGACCGGAGGACCACAGGCATGTGTGTGTGGGTGATGGCAGATATGCAAGAATATGAATTATTTTTTAAGCTGCAGTTACAATTTCTATTTTTTGTATTTTTGTTTTACCTTTCAAGATTTACAGTGACTGACATTTTGTTTGACATAAAGTTTCCTGTTGCAGTGAACAAGGCTGTTTTTCTTCAGTTTGAAATATGTATATTAAATTGCAAGGATGAATTGCAGTTGTGGTCTGAAGCAAGATATGCATGGAATGCATATTTGGTGTTGAAAAATATGCTGTACATACCTGCACTTTCTGTCGTACAACTTTTTGTAGTTCTACTGAAATGAATTGAAAGGAAAAGTTTCAAACTTTAGACCCTGAGTACTACTGCTGCCTGAAATATTTAAATGTGAGTGTGTGAGTGTGTGAGTGTGTAAATGTGTGAGTGAGTGTGTGAGTGTGTGTGTGTGTAAATGTGTGAGTGTGTGTGAGTGTGTGTGAGTGTGTGTGAGTGTGTAAATGTGTGAGTGTGTGTGAGTGTGTGAGTGTGTGTGTGTTTTCTTGGATCTGCTAGCCTGTCTGGATTTGACATTCCTTACATGACAGAGATCCACAGGCCCAGTTTTCCCAGGGGTGCATGTGCACACGCACACACACACACACACACACACACACACACACACACACACACACACACACCACAAAGCGCTTCTAGTGGACATAACAAACAACCTGGTAACATACAGTTATTCTTAGTGCCTTTATCAGTAGTGAGTAAAGAAGTGTTTTCCTGTCGGTGGTGTATGAAAATGCTCTCGATATTTTTGTGAACAATTTTATCATGATACCTTTTGACTTCTTAGTCAATATTTATATATGCCACAATACAGTTTAAGTCAAAATTGAGAACTGAGAAATGATTAACCTGAGCTGTCAAAAGAAAATCTATGTCAGTAACATGGGAATTATCCATTCATATCGGTATATGTCTCAGTTTGAATCTCAGGGATAGCAGCAGCACTTTGTTTGTTGTCAGATGTGTGGACATTCAAGTTGTTGTTAGTTGTGACATTGTGTGTCTGAGTGGCTTGCTGTGTTTCTGAGGGCGATGGGCTCAAACTAGCTTCACTGCCTCTGCTCCTGGTGCTTTAAAAATGAAGTGAGGTGTTATTTCCTGTCTTTGTTGGCACCATTTTTCAGCATTGTTAATGATGCACACCATCAGTATGTGTATTTTAGCACCCGAGTTATTTCTGCAACTATATCATCCACAACCGGTCTAAATGCAGTCTTTTTTAAGATGAAGGTGGTTGTGAATGTTGGAAGAGCTCCTGTTTGTCTGAGCCTCCTCTGTCCAACCTCTGCTGCTAACACAACAACACTTGCTGTGGACTGTCCATTCATAAAGGAATGCCAAAGCATTGATTAGAAACACTAACCTATTACTAATGTGTTTGGTTTCTAGTCCACAGTCATTGCATCCAAATTTGAATGTTATTACTCATCTGGGGAACTGTGTGTGTGTGTGTGTGTGTGTGTGTGTGTGTGTGTGTGTGTGTGTGTGTGTGTGTGTGTGTGTGTGTGTGTGTGTGTGTGTGTGTGTGTGTGTGTGTGTGTGTGTGTGTGTGTGTGTGTGTGTGTGTCTGTGTCTGTGTCTGTGTGTGTGTCTGTGTCTGTGTGTGAACCTACGAACGGACATTTTTCCAGAATGGTCTGGGAGAGGGAGGCCAAAGAGCATCAAACAATAGGCATGGTGTCACACACTGGCTCAGCACAGTGTGTGTGTGGCACAGAGCCACAGTCTCACTGTTTATATGAGAACATCAATAGCAGAGGAGATGGTGTGACTGGAGTCTGTTGTTTTCATTGGGCAGGACAGCATCACTGTTTGGATCAGGTATGTTTGGATTAACTGATGGACTTCTGGATAAAGTAGTTGAAGTTTAAACGGAGCCAATTGATCATTAAACTTGGATTTTGGCTGATTAGCCAATGAAAGTCTGTTATAAGGCTGGAAATAGGTGGCAGGACAGTGGGTTGTGACGGGGAGAAATGTGCCATCTACCACTGGTCCGTCTAAACTGGGACAAAGACATGGCGTCCCATCAAGGTTGGTGTTTGGTTTTATTAGGGTGTAGGGTTACTTAACATAACAAAACTCCACAGTTTGGAACATACTTTCATGGTTTAGTACATTTTGATACAGCAGGTAAACAAGAGAAATGCAGAAGATTACATTTTTGTCATTTGTTTTAAAAAATGTAAACATTAAATGGTGGGTCACTGTCTGCAGTTCATGTTTTAACATTTTGTAATATGTTACTTATACATTTACATATTTAGAGAACAAAAAAATCGTCAGTTTACTCTCTTGAGACACATGTCTATAACAGTTGATGTGTACGAAGCAGGAAAACAGTTCCGTGTTAAAAGCTCCATCCGGATTTAGCTGCATCCGATCCATGTGCAGCTTCTGAGATTTGCTGTTTAAGCTGTTTAATTTTTATTTAGATTCTTTAGAATCGTTGACACAAGTTTTATATAATAATCTTGAGATATTTTTCATGTACTGGCTGCTGTATGCAGCAGCTGTTTAGCTCTTTTATATAAGATAAAAACATTTCTTAGAGATACAGCGATGCAAGTATCTTTACTAGTTTCCGTCTGACATGGTCATCATTCTTCCGTCCAGAGCACACATTGTTTAAATAGATAATGCCCCTGCACCCATCTGAGAACCCGGGTGTGTTGGTCCTAACACGAGGTGTGGTCAGGTGTTATTTTATCTTGAGGCAGCAGAAAGAAATTGACCACCAAACACTGGTCTGAAGTCAGTGCAACATCAATTCATTGTTATTTTAAGGTCACATTATCAAGATAGTAAAATCCAGCTACATAGGCAGGTGCACGACACTCAAAGTCTCTGCTATTTACACACAGATGATCTGCTTGTCTGCAAATTTACAACCGTGGCAAATCCACCATTATAATATCATTCCACCAAGGTGGCAGCTTACCTGCAGGAGATGCCACTCTGATTGGTTTATTACACCAAACACACCCATTATTCATTAGGGACTTATTACAACCCTTTGAACCATGTGCGTTTTTTTCTGCTGTTAAACTAGAAAAAAATTGATTTGGACATTAACTCATTAAATCATTATCTACTCACCACTATGCCGATGGAGGGGTGGGTAAAGTGTTAGAGTCCACAAAACACTTTTGGAGTCTCAGGAGTAAACAGCGTTCTAATACAATTGAAGTCAATTGTGACCCATTCTTCAGACTTAAAAAAAAACACAGAAAAAACATAACATGCATCCATACTGCTCGTGTGGTGTCATCCAAGTGTCCGCAAGCCTCGACATTCATATCCGACTCGAAACAGCATCATTTACACTGTGTTTTAAGCCTGAAAGTCCTCTGATCCCCCTTGGAGTCGCGTTCACGTTCTCACGGACACACTGTAAAACCGCACACACTCACGCGTTAGCAACGCTACGTCTGTAGGATCATCATTTAGGCTTGAAACATGGTGTAAATTAAGCTGTTTCAAGTCGAATATGAATGTTGGTGCTTGCGGACACTTGGATGACAGCAGTATGGAGGCATGTTGTGTTTTTTCTGTTGTTTTATTACGTCTGAAGAAGAGGTCACTTTAGCTGCAACACTGTTTCCCCCTGAGACTCCTAAAGGGTTTTGTGGACTCAAACACTTCACTCACCCCTCCAACATCATAGTGGTGAGTAGATGAGTGAAGTTTCTTTTTTACATTTAAATATCCCTTTAAATCTCTGAGTTATTAGTTACGCTAAGATGAACTGCTGTGTCAACAACCCAAGAAGATTTATCTGGTGGCTGATAGTGGCTGATTGTGTTGGATCCAGTATGAGCCAACATTTCCACCTGCTCTGTTTGTGCACTCGATACCTCAGACAGGCTCAGCCCCTCTCTTTCAAGTGGGTTTTCTTCCCGTCTCTCACCCCCCTCTCACCCACTCCTCTGTCTGTGTGACTATTTAAACCAGGTTAAGTCAACAAATCCATTAAAATATCAAACTGGTTCTCACACACACATACCTTCATAATGATTTTCTAAGGCAGAAGTAACACAAAAATCACTGTATGTAACATGTTGTTATTCAGAATACATTTTTCATGATTAACATTTAAGTATTGTTGTGAAAGTTGTACAATCAGTTTACTGATTATAAATACTGCTAAGTACTCTTTCCATCCCTCGTGATTTATTTGAACTCCACCAGAACTGACCTCAGCCCTCAGGACTATCTCCCTTTGTTCAACTTCCTGTCAGGAGAGGCAGTTGCATCTGACTTCCTGTAGGATTGTGACATTTCCTGTTCTGACAGAGGGGTGGGGGGCGTCATCTTGCAAAGACTTTTCAGCTGTTGGAAGAGACAGGATACAGGACAGTGGATAGGCCACAGTAGGAAAACACTAGCTGACAAAAATCCACCAGTGACTGAAGTCACAATAACAAAACACAGCTTCAGGTCACAGACTTCACATGATGGTTAAGGCCACAAAATGGAAAATGGAAAAGGGATAAGTCCGCAAAATGTTGCCTTAGCCAACAAAGAAACATGTGAGGTATCCAGATAGTATTCACTGGTTTTACATAGTACTAAGAGTATGCCCAATAACACTTACTATATCAATTGTATATTCATGGGCTTTCACAAACAGCCTGGAAACCCACAAACACAAACTGTCTATCAGAGCTGCCACCGCTTTTCGAGTCTGACTCCTGTGCATTAGAATCCAGGTTCTGTACTTAGTTTTTGACCCAATTAGATTTTATGGAGAAAATTGTGTACTAGACAACATATTGTTCTAAATGCTTCATGAATACACTCACAGTGCACTGGGACAGCCTTAGTAGTCTTAGCAGCTCCATAATGCGGTGACTGAAATGCCAAGAAGAAAGGAGCTAGGTTTCTCTCCAGAGAAAACTGAGGCTCTGAATTTTTTAGGTTTATCTTGATCTGTGTGAAGAATTGATAATACCAGAGGTTATATTCACCAGGAACTCCAATCTAAAACTCAGTCAGTCTAAAGCAACAGTCCTGTAATAACTCCTCTTCTAATGTTCAGTTATGAAAATGGCTTTAGAGAGGTCATTTTGGAGGAAAGTGTGTGTGGTGCTGTTGGACTGATTTGTATTGTATACAGAGATGTTTCTGTTATTTATTTTAGTTCTCGGGTGGACAAAATACTAGAAACAGCTGATTCAGCACCAGCCACTTCATCATCCCAAATGACCATGAAGTTGACCTAATGTAAGCAGAGCAGTTTTAACTAGGTGTGCATATAAACTGTCAACTGAGTGTATGTTGCACATTAGACACAGTCATATTTCTAGAATATGCAATGCACTATAAAATGGTAAACTGACTACATTTATGCAGCAATTCTCGGGTCTGAACTCCCACTTAAAGCAATTTTCATGAGGAGTCACATTCACCAATTCACACACACACACACACACACACACACACACACACACACACACACACACACACACACACACACACACACACACACACACAAACACACACACACACACACACACACACACACACACACACACAGTTATAAACAAGCACCACAGGTCACCATGGTATGAGACAAAGATACTGGACTTTAACATGGTGCACATTCACCTGCTCAGCATATAAGAGACGAATTCTGGATTTTCTTGAACATTGTGCGGCAGACTGAGCATAAGTGTTTCTCTCTTTGGCTTTGTGTGCTCAGTTCCTCAGACGGTACACTTTGAATTGGGATGACATGACACGCATGAAACTTTCCTATCTCTGCTATGGTCCATGAATTAAAACTTGATCATACAAAGAATGCTCATGCACACTGGGGTAAACACTTTGGGATTGTTGTAAGGTTACAATGTTAAAGCAAGGGCGACTGGCAGCACCATGTACAGCTGTATCAATTCAGTACATCCCTGCAGTTTTTGTCTCCGAGCTAAACTGTCAGCTGAGAATTATGTTATTAACAGGCAGTTTCAGTCAACCTGTCCCTGTATGTGAGTGACCAAGGAGCTTATTCATAATTTTTTTGTTGTTGTCTGTTTGTTAGCAGCCAAGCTATACAATGCAGCAATCAAGTTAGAGAGGTCTTATGTTATTATGAGAAGTGTTAAAAAAAATGTTGGTTCATTAACCTGTGGCAGGACAAATTCAGTAGTCTAGATAATGAATGGGAAACACTGCTTTGATGTGCTGTGATTCCACATTAGCCTTGGCAGAGGTATGCCATTCCAGTTGAAACAAGTTTTCAAAGATAAAACATAACACAACTTCTTATTATTGCATCCACCAAATCATGAAACATGCAGTGTCCCACAGTGACTCACTGATAATACACTTCAGTACACAAATTCAAATGAAGGCATGTTTGTATGTGGGTGTTTGTTAGTTTTTTGGTGGGAGGGTCTTTTGATTCTTGCTCCATCTAATAAACCTTATTACCAGAGACAGATAAAGGCCATATCACCATGTCCTGTACAGCCCTGAGTCTAGCTGCTATGAGGAGCAGAATGTGCCGTGGCGTTTACTGTGACATCATACTGCACTGTCACTCTGTACTCACATGACTGACATGATGGTATTTCTAAGTGTGACTCCAGACATGGAGCTGGATGCATAGTGTCAGAACACAACACAGCTGCTCGTTTCTGTTGGTCACTTCTGGTTTAATATATTATTAAATGACTCACTTTAAGTTATACATTCGAGAAGTAACAGTCATATTAGATTATCTGCTGAATAAGAAGAACGTAAAACACAAACGGAAAATAAAAGTACATTTTCATATCTTCATAACTTAAAAATGCTCCTAAATCTCTAGAGTAAATCAGCTGTGGCTCAGGGGATCAAGCAGGTCATCCTCCTACCAGAAGATCAGTGGTTTGATGCCTGGCTCCTCCAGTCCGCATTCCGCAATTGTCCAAGGGCAAGACACTGAAGCCCATCCCTGACTGTGCCTCAGGCTGTGTTGTCAAAACATCAAGTTTTATACACAAATAAAATTATTACAATTATATCAGCATGCTTTTGTCTGATCCAGATATGTGAATCAGATGCAGGAGCACAGGCAGCGACTGCAAAGCAATCTGTGCATGTGACTGTAACATCCCTGCTTGGATTCCCACTGAGACCCTTGTATTGTCTTTGCTTATTTCCTGTCTATCTCCACTGTCAGACTTGAGTTGTACAAATAACTCCTCAAAAAGTTTTTTAAAAGTTGCAGAGTAAGGATAGCTGTGTCCTCAAATGTGTGTGTGATGGATGACAAAGAAGAAAAACATGATTGGTGTGTCCCCGATGCTGTGGTGCCAGCAGTCTGGTGACAAGTCTTTTCCTCTGCTCTCAACAGGGAGTCCGTCCCGAACTCTCTCCACCATGTCCCTGTCCGTTCGCCCAGTCAGACGCCTCATCTCCAGATCCATCACTAGGAGCCAGAGTTTTACTGGAGTCAACAACTACGACAAGCCCTACAGGTACACACACATACACTCAGCGTGCGTGTAAGTGTGGGAATTGACTTTTTGGTGTAATATGATTTTTTTGTCACCAACTTTTCAGGGGTAAACAGTGTTGCAGCCGAATCCAATACAATTGAAGTCAATGTTGACCACTTCTTCAGACGTAATAAAACAACAGAAAAACCATAAAATGCGTCCATACTACTCGTGTGGTGTCATCCAAGAGCCCGCAAGCCCCGACATTCATATTTGACTTGAAATGAGTTCATTCACACCGTGTTTTAAGCGTAAAAGTCCACCGTAAGTGGCTAAGCTAGCGGACGTAGCCACACGACCGTGAATACCATGCGTGCCCTTGGGCGAGAGGGGGTGTGTGGGTGTGGGAGTGGTGAGTCGATAATGAGTGAATTTTTATTTTTCTGTGAACTATCCGTTAAGTCCAGTATTTCTCTTTTAAAACCTGTTTTTACAAATGAATTGTGTATGTATATGTTTATGTACAAAAACATAATAATTTGGATGAAGTACTTTGGATTTATGAGATTTGAGGCTGGTTGGATTGCATGCTACAGAGCAGCTTTTACGCAGATGAGCTGAATCGAACAGTGGCATTTTATTATGATGTACTGTAGCTTCCCTGTTAACTTGCACTGACACTCAGGCCTGATAAGCACAAGGGTTTCTTGATGTCACTGTTGTATCTGTCATGACTTTGATTGAACAAAGACTCACAACTGACTGTGAAATTATGAAGCCATTTGACTGAGGCCTCAATTAAATGCTGTAGCATTTGACACAGATTTACAGTGATTTCAGTTTGTTTGAATGAGCTTGTTGTGATCAGTGCATTCAGTCACTGAGGTAAACATGTTTGAAGTTGTTGGTAAGCATATCCTCTTGTAGTGGATGGGCAGAGGGGGACATTTAATTATGTGATTGGGAAAATTAAAACTCCAGGACAACAGAAGGGGAATACAAAGTATGGGATGCATATTTGATAATTTATATCATATAAAATATGTAATTTATATCGTTTAAAATCATGGGGGAGAGGGGGGAGGGGGGAGCTGGCTCATTAGCATTTAAAGGAACAGGCACTCAAAACAGGTCACTCTGTGGAGGGCTGTTTTAGACAGGGTAAAAAGGGTGCTGTTTGAAATGATCCTTGTGGTATTTTGACCAAAGTATGTTACAGACATTTCATTAAGACCCCAAGGAACCATATCAACTTGTGCTAAAATGGGCATGCTATGTCCCCTTTAAGAAAAATCACATGATCATATTTCACACAGTTTACAAATTATCTATGAAAATATGACATATGAAATATGCAAAAATAAATACATTCATACACTGTTCAGAACTGGTATTAACATGCATCCCCAGTGATCTGATCACAAGTGGACAGCTCTGAGTTCATCAGTTCACCTGTGTGTCTCCAGTGACCGCTTGTGAATAAACACAACATTTCTGTTCACAAAGTTTGAAGACTCAGTCATAGTTCATTGAAACTGTAGCTGACTTAGAGCTGTCCACTTATGATAAGATCACCTGAGACACAGGTTATTAGGCCCACAAACTACCTAAGCCCTTATTTTACATCAGCCATTATTAGTGTATATGAAATTATGTGTTATGTACATATACAGACAGCATTAACACAGATGTGGCACTTATACTAATAGTAGTTGTTGCCTGGCTGCACTACCTTACATTCACAATTTGTCTCATAGTGCTTAACAAGGTGCAAGTTCGTCTGCTCTTAAACCTCAGCAAGAGTATGAAAAAACTACCAAAAAAACAAAGAGGGATCCCTCTCCTAGGACGGATAGAAGTGCAATAGATGCACGTGTCAACAAAATCCCAATATTTACAACATTGGAGACTTAAGGGAAAACGAGTAAGCCTGAATTCTCGAAGTGCAGTGATAAAGGGTGATATGGTACTATGAGCTAAGGTATGAGGTGCCATATCATTCAGGGCTTTGTATTGTAAATGAAAAGTCATCTGTCTTCCTGGTTCTTGTCAGGACACGTGCTGGCAATATGGCCAAGCTATAGAGCCTTTAAAGACTTACTGTTGGAGTATACAATAAGTCTGGACATAACAAAAGCATGAACACATTTTTATGCAGCTTTTCGAGATGGGACGTCTGTGATTTTTGAAATGTTATTTAGGTGAAAAAAGTTAGTCCTTGAAGTTTCTTTTGAATGGGATTTCAAGGTCAAATCCAAAGATTACTCACAGATTCCTCAGTTTCCCTGGAAGCAAAACTTTGGTCCGCACAGATGACTCTGTGTTAATTTGTACAAATTGGAATCGATCATATAATTAAGATGTAAACCGGGTCAGGGCAGTTCCTTTAATGCCCATTAACTATTACAGTCTCCGAAGTAGAATGTGATGATCAATAGTATCAAATGCTGCACTAAGATCTAACAATATGACAGAGACACACCCTTTATCTGAAGCTACGAGAATGTAATTTGTGACTTATGCTAAAGCTGTATCTGTGCCGTGATGAGCTCCAAACTTTGACTGAAAGTCTTCCTATACATTATTTTTCTGAAGAGAGTCACAGAGCTAATTAGCGTTAACTTTCTGAAGGATTTTTTAAAGAAAGGAGAAGTTGGATATCGGTTTGAATGGCTAAAACCCCTGGGTCCAGAGTGGGTTTTTTAAAAACAGGTTTAATTATGTGGTACATAACTAATGATAAATACATTGTATTCAGTAAAGTACTATTTCTTAATGTACAGAATTTCTTTAATTAACTTCTTTAATTACATTACAAATTATTCAGTTATTACAAAATAACTGTGTCCTTGGGCAAGATGCTGAACCCCGAATTACCCCTCATAGAACAACAAAGTGCTGCTAATAGATGCACTGTGTGAATGTGTGTGTGAATGGGTGAATGTAAAACTGTACTGTAAAGCGCTTTGAGTGGTCATCAAGACTAGAAAAGAGATATATAAATATATAAACTATTTTACAAGAAATGCTTCACAATATGTTACTTTAAGTTGTTATATCATGTAACATCCTCTAACATCTCTTGTAAAAAACAAGAGACTTTAATTTCAACAACATCCAACTTAAAGTCGGTACATCATGGAGAGTTTCCCCTTCATTACTGATTATTTAAAATGTTAAAAATATATTTTTCAGTGTAATGTTTTCATGTAATGAGCCGGTGCTGCTGATGTTGCAGGAACCTCTCGGTGTTCAGCACCCCAGGTCTTAGTAGAAAGCCCAGCAGAGCCAGCAGGATGTTCACTATGTCCACCAAGTCTAACCCACCACCAAAGGTTCCTCAACCAGAGCGACTGGATCAGGTCTATGAGGCACTGAGGAAAGGCCTTCAGTAAGTACACACACACACACACACACACACACACACACACACACACACACACACACACACACACACACACACACACAATGCTGCAGGGACTAATATTTCTGTCTTAGTTCTAGTACTGTGCTCCCACTTCGTACTATTGAAGTCTAGAAGAAGAAATGTCATCATTTGATAATAAATCCACCTGATTGGATTTTGTAACATCATCCATGTCTGTTTGGAAAGGTTTTCACAGACTTTAAACAGACTGCAAATAGTGGGTAACATGCTAACATAAGGCTTAAAGATCCCATTAAATGGTCAATTCATTCATTCATCACAGATATTTCTGCCTTTTTACTCCACCATTACCAAATGTTGGATCTTCATTATCAATAGCTCGTTGGTTTGAATTTAAAGGATTAGTTCCACATTTAGGAAAACAGTCTAACTCACTTTGTTTCCAATAGTAAGACGATAGTATGATTCTGTCTGTTAACTATGAAGCAATGATCTGTCATTTTAGTATACCAGGCTAAGACTGGAAACAGAAAGCACTAGCCCCCAGTTATGACTGCAGAAATGTTGAGCTATTGCTTTAAACTCGCTGGGCTAGAAACACACAGTATTCAGGTGGACAGTGCCATTGAGTCAGCTCCAATTACCATTACATTACATTACATTACATGTAATTCATATTTAACCCCCTGACATATCATACAGGGAGACATAGTGGTCAGTATTTTTGTGTATACATAATAATTTTGATTCCAGAGCAGAAATCCAACTCCATTTGGAATTTCTTCATGAAACTTCACAATAATGTTGATCAAGTTGTGATGTAATGCCTTTTGATATTTTGGGTTTAATGAGAGAAATATTATGACCTTGGGTTACTGATAGCCCTAAATGATCAAATGTGTCAATTGTTCTAGGTGCCAGGTGGATATGTCATTTCCTGATGAGCAGAACAATAGGTTAACCATGAGGCACAGTCAGGTGCAGAGTTAAATCATTTCTTCTTCTCCTTTTTCTTCTTCTTTGTGTGTGTGTGTGTGTGTGTGTGTGTGTGTGTGTGTGTGTGTGTGTGTGTGTGTGTGTGTGTGTGTGTGTGTGTGTGTGTGTGTGTGTGTGTGTGTGTGTGTGTGTGTGTGCGTGCGTGCTCAGGTCTTACCTGCAGGTTCATCAGATGGACTTGGACAACCTCAGCAGACAAATGAAAGAATCAAAGAGGAACTCCAGACTGGTACGTCAAGTCTTGACACGTCACTGTCTGCTTCACAGTCTCCTTTTGTTGAATTATTTTTTCACTTTTTGACTTTTGGGTGAGAGTGTTTTGGCATGTTGATAACGTAACACTGTTTAAATCTGCACTGTAAGCATTCTTGACATCTTGGTAACTGCCTGAAATTTTTTGTTTAATAATGGCACCATGTTCGTTTATATTGCTTCCTTATAAGCCCTTCTTTCACTATGAAATTCTGTATGTCAGTGGGATTGAAATTTCACAGAAAAATGAAGTCTTGATTTACAGGTCAAAGGAAGTGCATCTGACACTGCCCAAGCAAAACAGAAAGAGGGTAGCTCCTACACACTTCCTGGTAGCTATGGGTAGTGTTGCACAGGCAGTGGTGGAATGACAGGAAAGACACAGAGAGAGCCAGTAAAAACCTAGTGACTGACTGCTGACCAATGCAGCATCCTATTGGGTGCTGTCCTGGTGACAAATCCATAAAAAGGTTATAAACAATCCTTCAGTGGACATTATTCCTTCTAGATCAGAAAGTAACTGACCCTGTCTTTACACTACCTTTATTATAGGGTAGAGATAAAACTTTCTTGATAAAATTGGGATTAGCCAGGGCTGATAGTGGTAGCTTTGTTGCCAGCGTCTTTTTCCAACAGTAAAACCACTTGGTGATGCTGGAGTAGATGTTTCTACTCAAACATTGGGACCATAAAACACATTGTGCTGCCACTTAATTAAAATGTGAAAAATACTAATAACTCGTTGCTTTGTTCTTCCTAAGGGTTTCCTGTATGAACTAGACAAGGTGAGTTACTATCAGTTCTTCAATATTTACCTCAGCTGCTAAGAAGCTGTACAACAGCTCTATCAGAGACAGACCTTTATTTCTGAGTCTGTACCTCTTTAAAGTATGCATTCATAATTTTGTTTTCTTTTAATTGCTATGGATGTAACCTCAACACGTCACTGTGTTTACCACAGCACTAAGTGAATGAATACAACAGTCATGTCATAGGCACCACTCTGCTCTTCTTACTTTCTCTTCTCTACCACTTCTTCTGTCCAGTCACTTTTACTGTTAAACTATCCTCAGCTCTTCCTGCACAGAAGTTTCACATTGAAAGCCCCCCGCAGCTTTGGCAGACTTTTAATTTGAAACATATGTAGGAAGTCTTCGAAGTTTAACAGCAATCCAAAAAAGAAATTAGATTCAAGTAATAGTGTGTTGTATTGTGTATGCATTTACACATTTTAACACACTTCAGTGTATTAAATTCATTTGTTCTTGCAGCCTGAGCCATAAATTGACTTTGGTTGATACAATGTGAAAATAGTTCAGTCTGTGCTGATTTGTGGGATGTGACTCTGTGCTTCACTCTCACAGCAAGTGAAGGTGACTGAGAGGTACATAAGACGACTGGAGTTTCACCTCAGCAAGGTAAGACCACTGTGATCCCTGACCCCATTACAAACAGTAATCAGTAGTCAATCAGTGAATCAGTTAGTCAGTCAGTCAGTGAGTTAGTCAGTTAGTGAGTTAGTCAGTGAGTCAGTCAGTCAGTCAGTCACTTAGTCCGTCAGTCAGTCAATTAGTCAGTCAGTTAGTGAGTCAGTGAGTCAGTCAGTGAGTTAGACAGTTAGTCAGTCAGTCAGTGAATTCATCAGTAAGTTAGTCAGTCAGTCAGTGAATCAGTCAGTAAGTTAGTCAGTCAGTCAGTCAGTCAGTAAGGCAGTCAGCGAGTGAGTTAGTGAGTAAGTGAGTGAATTATACAGTCAATTAGTTAGTCAGTCAGTCAGTCAGTGACTAAGTCAGTCAGTCAGTTACTGTGGAACCTGGGGTTGCTCAGCGAATCTTGATCCAGTCTTTGGCTGTTTGTCAGAACCCTGCTTGGATCTGTCCTTCTCCTGTACTTGGGGTAAAAGCAGGTACAGACGGACACCACAGTGTGGTTGGTGCATTGCTGTGTGTCTGCAGCTTTCTCACTGTATTTCATTCTGGAAAATCAGACAGTAGAGCTACTCAACTGCAGACATGTCAAAGCTTATGCATATTGGTCAATAGAGGCATTTTTAAATGTCAGTGTGTGTTTGAAAATGTGCTCTGCAGTTCTGCTCTATAACACAGTCAGGGCTCCCTGACTGTCACCCTGACCAGACTCAGTTGTGGACAGTTTTGTAATGATTTCTTTTGGCCTCTCTTTCCTCTGCATAGGAGGGAAAGATGAAGTGGGTAAACTGTTGGCCCTCTTGTTACAGATCGAGGAGCTATATGAAGCCTACTGCCTGCAGAGGAGACTCCGGGATGGAGCTGACAAGATGGTCAAGGCGTACACTGCCTCTCTAAGCAGTAAGGAGGCAAGGGAGAGCTTAACAGAAGCCAACAAAGGCTACAAAGAGTACACTGAGGTAAGACAAAGGACTGGAGAGTGTGAACATAGTATTCAAATCGGTGAGAGAGAAATAGTAAATGTATAGTAATCCTTGTGGGAGATAGGGTATTTAAGAGTAATGAGAGATAACAATTGCACAGTTAATGGGGATGATATATAAAATAAATACTCTGTAGTTGAGGCATGTTATTTACAATAAATTAAATTTTGTCCTAATCCTGTCTTTAGAACATGTGTGTGTTGGAGAGTGAGTTGGAGAACCAGCTGGGGGAGTTCCACATTAAGATGAAAGGTAAGAATCTAACATTCACGGCAAGCTCACCCACGTGTCTTTACTCTTTCCTCCTTCCTTTCATCCTCCATTTTTGTAGGCCTCTGCGCCGGTGACAGCCAGTGGCTGCCGGCATTATGTTTTTGGTTTGTGCGTCAGTTCGGCCATCTCGGGAACGCCTTGAGAGAATTTTTTTTAATTTGGCCACTCCTAAACACTGTTAATTCATTGTATTTATTGCAGCAAGATACTATATTTAGGCTTTCGAGCACCATGATGTTAGAAATGGGATTCAATTGATTTTATGTTTGTTTTTTATTAACCAGCAATCAATATTGACCTATGTGAAATTTGTTCAAGGGGTAGTGGAGAAGGAAGACTACAAAATAATTCAGTTCAGTTATAAGGGGGGAGCGAGTCGCTCACCCAATTTCCATATCCCCCTTGATATGCTCATAATGGACTGTACTGAATTTGGTGCAATCTCAATCATAGTAACATTATAAGTACATTATTAGTAGTCCCTTAAAATTAGATATGCACATTCTTTACATCCTCCAGTATTTTCCTATATTTGGCACAGATTTGCCTTATCAATACCAGTACCCCAGTATACCTGTCTAGTTATGTTTTGATTTTATTATCTAATATCACAGTAAATAATTGTTTTGATTTTGTTTTTTATATCACATAATAATAATAATAGGTTTGAGTCTATGAGAAACCTGTACATACAGTATCTGTCTCTGTTTGTCTTTCAGGTCTGGCTGGATTTGCCAGATTATGTGCTGGTGACCAGTATGAAGTGAGTGTCTCGCTCTCGCTCTCGCTCTCGCTCTCTCGCTCTCTTTATGTTTTATTGTTTGTGTGCGCTCAGTCTGTGTTTCACATGTGAAGTTCTTGCACAGTGATGGAAGGTCGAAAGGTTGAACGGTTCCTTGATGACCATGTAATCTATTTAAACTTTTAGTTATGCCTTTGTTCACTTTCTGAATTTGATGAAATGATTGATCTCAATCTCTCCATTTTGTATAACTGAATCATCAGCGTTAGTTTAGTTGATTTTTGTCCAGTTTTCAATAGTGTGTGTGTGTGTGTGTGTGTGTGTGTGTGTGTGTGTGTGTGTGTGTGTGTGTGTGTGTGTGTGTGTGTGTGTGTGTGTGTGTGTGTGTGTGTGTGTGTGTGTGTGTGTGTGTGTGTGTGTGTGTGTGTCAGATCTTTATGAGGTACGGTCGGCAGCGGTGGAAGCTCCGAGGCAGAATAGAGATCAATTCCAAGCAGGTGTGGGACAGTGAAGAGATGGTGTTGCTGCCGCTCGTCAATGACTTCCTCTCTGTGAAGGTCAGTCCCTCTCGATGTCTTCTGCCTGTCTTTTACTGGTTTTATTTCCCTTTAGACTTAGTTCTGATAGGTCAATGAAAGCATTGTGATCTGGAATACACCTTATGAAATGTAATTGCCCATGCATTCTTCATGTTGTCCTTGTGATTCTTGTGATAGTAAATATCTTTGTGGCACGATTCTGTTGCCGCTAGCTGGCGCTCTCTTTTTGCATTCTTTTTACTCATCTGAGATTAAATTATTTAAATAGGGTGAATTAGGTTAATGAAACATTTTCAGTAGGGACGATAATGTTACTGCTTCCACTGATAAAAAACTATACACTGGCCGAAGACGATAGTAGCCTGATCAAACTATATTTCTGTGGTCTCCTAGGTGACAGAGCTGAAGAGCTTAGCCAATCACGTGGTTGTAGGAAGTATTTCCTGTGAGACTAAGGATCTGTTTGCTGCACTGCCCCAGACAGTTGCTGTGGATATTAATGACCTTGGAACTGTTAAGCTAAGCCTCGAAGTCACCTGGAAGTAAGTTTTTCCAACTGAGCTGTCAGAGTATTGAACAGTGCACTGAGTGTTTGTTTGTTAATTTAATCATTAAAGTGTTAACTAAAGTGTGTATTTATTGTTCGCACCCCCCTTCTGTCAGTCCTTTTGATAAAGATGATCAGGGGTCAATGGCGAGCTCTGTCAACAAGCCCCCGACCGTCAGTAAGAGATTCTCAACAATCTTCAACCAGAGTCCACCTGACACGCCGTCCTTACGTGAACAAGCCTTTTATGTGAGTTCTCCCATATTCCTATTTCTTCTTCCCTGTAACGAGAGAGGTGCAGACAACTGAGAAATTATCAGGCTATGCCAAGTAAGCTGAGTTATAGATTTCAGGTGACTGTTGTAAAAAGACATTGAAGAAGAAAGCATTTCTATTCCATATCAAAGAATTTATAACCACACTTCTGGAACTGGCTGTACACTCATGGACAACAGGACAGTTTAGTCACTGTAGAGTGAGTTGAGGCAATAATCTCTGGTCCCTAACCAGCTCTATTGCACTTAATTCCACCTGCTGCTACCCTGACATCCAGTCTCTGCCTCGGAGTCTGACCAGGCGGCAGCACTGGCCGCTGTTGGACATCTTCAGAGACACACTTAGCCAGAGCTGTTCCTGTAGTGACAAGTCACCAACAAGACAGCCCACTGCAGTAAGTCTTCGTGGGGTAGAACCCAGCAGATTGTAGAAATGTAGATCCCATTGGCTTATTGACTAGTGGCAGTAATGATAGTGTAGTACATTAGAAACCTAGAACAGTAGTCTCCATTTGTTTTGAGCCTCATGGAGCCATGAGGTATGTACAGTATTCAAGGTTTCCAAACAGCTAAGCAGCTGATTTCAGTGACTGTCAGCTCAGCTCCAGTTTGAGAGCAGGAAAAGGAACTCTGCTGCTGTAGTGTTTGATCAAACTGAAGGTCTGCACACACATGACTTCTCTCTGGCCAATGGAGCTATTGGAGCCCCTCACAGACTAAGACTACTTTTATCAAGGAGTCATTACTGGCATCATGCTGTTCTCAGTTTCTTTTTAAACTCCAAGTAAGGTGGTTTAGATAATCTGGAGTAACTACTGGTTTGTTTCTGATGATGCTGCCATGTTCTCAGATCTCAACAGTTACTCTGGTGAGTATAACGTTATTAACCTTGAGAGGCTGCTAGATTTTTTTTACCAACAGAAAAATTATTAATTGTGGCAGAACCACAGTGGTTCAGACCAATGACTGTGTATAAAGATGGACGACATGACAGCAAAAACATCTCCATCGCTGAGCTCCGCCCAAGAATTCTATGTCTTATAGAAGTAGTTTTATGCAGAATGGCAAAAAGTAAGCTTGAGAGAGGAGTTCACAGCCCACCTCCTTTCAAACCTATGTACACTGCTCGACATGACCCTGAATGTCACAGTTTCAAAAGTTACTATAGACGCCTTTTGATATTCTCATCGAATTGCAGCAGTCAGACGCTGTTAGACTATCTGTTGAGCTCTTTGTTTGAAGCCCACTGACCATGTTCAGTAACCTGACAGGCATAGACACGGCATAAAAGTATTAAGCAGAGGGAAAAGCAGTTGCTGGATTAGAAGTAGGTACAGCATATATATACTTCAGTCACTTATATCCTCCAACAACATTTTGTTAGCCATCTGGAAGACACTATTGCGATAGGTGAATTTGGCATCTGAATGTGTTCACCTCTATAATCAAACTTGTTTGTGTTTGTCCACTTACAACAGTTTCTTCATCTGTCCAGCCTTTTAAACAACACTCCTCTGTTTTAGAACATGCTGCGTCGTCATGAAGAGTTAGAGAATGGAACAGCGTGGTCAAATTCTTCTGAATCCTCTGATGACTCCTCTAGTCCTCAGCTATCTGCAGGAGGTCCACGCAACTCGACACATCATAAGGTAACACACAACAAACACTACACACTGATCGTGATTCTATGTAGCTCTGAAACATACAGTGATCTGTGATTGTTCTTAAGACAAAACTATACCTTGTATGCAGTAGCAGCTGGTGATAAAATGTATTTGGGGGAAGCAACATTTTTTTTTGGCAGGGTTGGTTTAAACAAACTGAAGCCAGACTCAACTCAAACAACACAACACATATCACTCTTCACCTGCTGCTGAATCTGTAAATCTGGTTGGGTCCTTTATCCTCTTTTTTTCTTGTTGGGGTGTTTTTGTCAAGAAATTACTGGATTTGTCGAAGTTCCCCTGAAGCCGGTCAGCTCGTAGCAGAGGTAACTTAGTGACGACTGATGTACCTGAGACAGCGTCGAGGGTCGACCAATCACATTAGATTTAGAAAACGTAGATCAGTTCCTATTGGCTGTAAATAAAAGTGTGTCCGGGGCACGGAGAATTAAATTATGTTTAACATTTTTATACAGGCTTTTTTGTCTCAGGGTGTTAGAGGGGGTGCCCCAGGGCCCCATATTACATCACATTACTTTACTTTTCAGCCTCACTCTCTGTAACATGTGACCTCGACACAGTTAACATTCTAAAGAGATGACTGGATTCTGCTCACTCCCTCAATTTTCCAGTATAAACAATAAACAATAATAACAATTATAACATCAGTCGATCTTACCTGACCTCTCCAGACTATTTAGAATTAAGCTAAGAGACAATGCTGATCCAGAACTCTTGGTTTAACGTTCATGAACGTATAAAAAGCAATCTGAGGATATATGTTCTTAACTATATGCAAATAGGATCCGACTGTGGAGCCAAGGGTTTTATTCAGACCAGTGTGATGGTGGTAAATAATAATAACAATAATAATAATGGCTTGCATTTATGCTATATAAATGCAAGCCATTATTATTATCCTTTCACAGGACCCAAGAATGCTTTACATATGTCTGTGAATACAAAACAGAAGAGAAAAGAAAAGAAAAAAGTAATAGTACACAGCAAGATAGAAATAAACAGCAGGGTGGGGCATTAACTGAGGCCAAAGGCCTTAGTGAAGAGGTGGTGCTTGAGGATTTTTTTGAAGATGTCGAGGGATTCAGTGTTGTGTATTTCGGCCGGGAGAGAGTTCCAGAGGGAGAGGGCTGAGACACAGAAGGCTTTGTCTCCAAAAGTTCGCAGTTTGGTGTTGAGGATGGAGAGCAAACCTGAAACAGGAAGAACCCAGGTGAACCCTCTTTCTTAGAATGGTTCACAGAGTTGGTGTCATACAAACAAATCTTTCAGCTCTAAGGACTGGACTAAGAATTAAGTGGGGAAGAAGGGAGACTACTGATCTCCTTTCCTAACTTTGACCTGCCAAAAGCCACAGCGGTGGCTCAGCAGGTCGAAGTCTCCTTGGGCAAGATAATCAACCCCAAACATGCTGCATATACATGCACTGTATGAAGGTTTGTGTGAATTGATGAATGGCAAAAACTGTACTGTAAGGTGTGTTGAGTGGTCATCAAGACTAGAAAAGCGGTATATAAATACAGACCATTTACCATTTATAATCTTTTCACTGTAGAACCCAATTGTGTTTCTTTACTGCAATGTTGCGTTGTGTCTCCTGGTGACTCCATGGGTTCATGTCTCTCTGGCTCTCTAGGCAGTGGTGGTGACACCAGAGATTCAGCCAACTGCAACAGAAAGATCCTCCCCTCAGCCTGACATCTCATTCAGCCTCAGAGACTCTTCCTCCCAAACTCCAAAATCCACCTATATGGTATGCTCCGTCAGTGAGGTTGCCAACACCACCCATCACCCAACAGAGAGCAACAGGTAGTATTCACTTTGGAGATTTCATTTTAATCCCATTCTACATTCTCATACTTAAATATAGTTACAAATACACAGGGATGTGTTAAAATGCTTGGTATTTTGTGTGTTCTATCAATAATTAAACTGATTTATGAACTCATTCACAGAGAAGAGGACAAGGGGACAGCCACTGAGATGACAAAACCTGACAGTGAGGAAGAGGATCCAGGGAAACAGTCTCCCACTGCAACAGGGGATGGGTTGGTGACCAATAGCCACACCTCACACAGTTACTCGCGCTCTCTGAGCCACATTAGTGAAAGCAGCGCCGATGGTATTGTGTTAACGGATAGGTCAGCTGGGGAATCAGGGGAGGAGATTTCTTTGGCCTCTGGGATCTCCATCAATGACATTGAAATGGAGCTGCCCAGCAGAACTCCTGAGTTACCTAGCTCTGCTGCCACAGACACTGACATGTCACCGAGGAGGCTTGATGTCGTCGAAGAAAACACAACAGTGAATGATGTCACAGATCAACATCCAATCAGGTTGCCACAGGATACATCCAGCTCTGTCCTCACATCATTCTCCCCTAGGACTGAAGGAATGAACTCTAGCCCTCCATCACAAATGAACACACTCCCACACCTCGAGTGCAACATAGTCCCAGAGAGCGGGGATGCAACATATTCAGCTCGGCGGGTGTCGGTGGAGGAGGAGATGCCATGTGCAGATGCAGATTGTCTGTCCAGAGAGGGTGATGGTCCAGTGGACTGCGGGCTGGAGGATGCCCTGGCAGTTGTAGTTTCCTCTCTGGATGATTACAGGGGACAGTTCCCTGAGTTACAACTACTGGAGCAAGAGCTGAAGCTGCTGCAGGTTACACTGAAGGTGAGGACAGAACATGTGTGCCAAACAAGAGATACTTCCAGAGTTAGAGTAACTTTAACTACACTCAAAAAAAGTACATGCAATGTGTGTCATCGAGGAAAAAATACAGGTACACTACAGTCAACTGTCTTTTGTCTTATGTATTATACACATGTTTTAAATGTTTTGTTTTTGCTACATAAAGAGCAGGATATTTCCAGTCCATATCCCTTAAGTGATGTCACAAAATTCCAGAAATACACACACAAACACCCACAAATACAAATATACACAATGCATACATCTATTTTTTTACATGCACCCTGGGTGTGCTGTGTTGTTGTGTTTCAAATCAAGGTAGATCTCTGCAGTGTGTGACTGTGCATGCTGTTTTTCTCTTCAAGATCCATTGTGTGTGTGTGAAGACATATGTATATTGTATCTGTGCTCTGTTCTGTGTACATCTTAAGACATAGCTGACTACTGATACACAATCTAAATATGGACACACGTGTGTGTGTGTGTGTGTGTGTGTGTGTGTGTGTGTGTGTGTGTGTGTGTGTGTGTGTGGCGTGTGCGTGTGTGTGTGTGTTTCTGTGTGTGTCTGTGTTTTTAGGGTGGAAGGCACAGCCGTTCACCCAGTGTGGCCAGCCTCACAGTGGAAACAGCTCTGGGCAGCTTTGATTTCCTCAACATGTCTGACTGGGAGGAAGATGAGGAGGAAAGGAGTGACAAGAGGAACAGAAATGGCAGGTCAGTGCTGCTCAATGACTGATGAATGTTACTCAAACACAACAATCGACCTTCTCATGAGCACAAATTCTGACATGAACATATATTACATACATGGGTTTAGCTTAAGACCTCCTTGTGGGTCAAATAAATAACCTAATAAACAACCCTCTCATTGTACAACTTTATTTGTTGAAGAATCTCAGTCACTGCAGGATCTTGCTGCCATCTAGTGGAGCTTTAGGGTACCATCACTTTCGCGCAGCACAAATGTTGTATGTGCAGCTGTGACGTGAAGGAAAACCTCACGCACTCACACAATATCATAACCACCTTGAAATATGACTTCAATATCACAAACCATTTGCCATCATTCACCTTGCAGTGATGTAATTTAGTTTCTAACATGCAACACTAGCAATGAAAACTAAAGAAGACTAAGACTGCACAGCCATTCTAGATGTTCTGCTCTAACTGTACTCATGCACAGCAGTGCAGGGTGGGTATGCAAAAAATGTATTTGTTTAATATGGTGACATTTGCTTATTGGAAAGGGAACACAAGCCACAGTAGGGACTGATGGGAACGTCACGTTTGTTCATAAATCAAGAAAGAAATTGAACCTGACGATGGCACTTGAGGAAAGGCCGAGGGAGTTACTGCAGTTCACCATGAGGAGAACACGAATGTATGAATCAAAATTTGGTGGTTGAGATATTAAATGTCAATGTCATAGTAGCACGAGTAAAGTTCTTTGGTGACCATCAACATGTGTGTAAGATATCATCTTCATCTAGCAGTGTGTCAGCAGGCTGGTTGTGATAGTGTTGGGTTATTTTGGGGCAAGTTGTGATTGTCCATGGGACTGGTTTTGTCACACACACCTGGCCACCCTGCTGCTGTCTGTTAACCTGTGTTGCTTAGAGCTTCGTTTCTAGGAATGATCAACTGAAGCAAGCTGAACTGATGTGTCTGAATTAAACAGTAACAGCTTCCTATTACACACTGAAACGCTGTGTGTGTGTGTGTGTGTGTGTGTGTGTGTGTGTGTGTGTGCGTGTGCGTGCGTGCGTGCGTGTGCGTGCGTGCGTGCGTGTAGGTCTCTGCAGGACAGAGGCTGGGACAGCCCCTCCTCCCCCACCCTCCCCCTCACTACAGGCTGCACTACTCTAGACTGCTCCCTGGTGGTCCACTTGAAGAACTGCAATGCACAGTTGCTGGTAAGAGTCAAGAAAATCTTGAATGAACATCTAAATTATAAATGTATGTCTTGTTAAAAACAAGTAGTATTTGTGATAGATTTACTCCTGCTATCACAAAAAAAGAATGCTTCAATAAGCATATGCTTTTAACAAATCTTGTAGAAATAGATTTTGGAAGGAAACAAATTATATGATCAGCCAGCTTTTTGAAAAACATGTTGCATGATCATATTAATATGAGGTGGAGCACAGAGGACAACATTACTGTTTTATAAATGTTTACTGTTGTTTGACAGATGGTTATACATGACTGTACCTGTCATATGTAAATTGATACATGGCACTATGTGTGTAGCGTCTGGGTATGTTTGGGCCTCTGCGCTGTGGAGAAATGTACGCCTTAGACCGACTGCTGAGAGAGGCTCGAGTGCTTGAAAACATCCGTCGTCTCACCAGGGACAACCCGAGACGCCTCAGACAGCCCGATGAAGGTAAGTACTAACTAGTATCTGTACACATGTGTGGGCTCTTCTGTGTGTGTGTGCGTGTGCCATCACTTTTACATGCACAAGTACAATCACAATACCATAGACAGCGCGTGACAACTGGAAACATCAGTACCTGTTTACCTCGGATTCCTCCATGTGGTTTGATGAAGTGTTGCCCTGTGACATTCAAGGATGAACCAAATACGCATTAAATTAAATTCATCTTCTTCAACAAGCTGCTTGATGACAAAGACACAGTGACTCATTACCTCAAGTACAGTGCTTGCTGCTTGCTATTTGATGAAGTGAACCTGGTAGAATATCAGCTAGTAATACATATAACACACCACTGACTACACTGTTGTCTATAGTGTTGGCCCTTTTTACCACAACTGCAGCAGCTGTAGGATCCAGGACTGCAGCTCTCAGACAGATTCAACTTCACATCACTGCACACAGCTTTAAGATGACAACAATTAAAACATGGAGAGCATTCATAACATGCTCAACCAAACCTGCATTGTCGTCTATAGTTGTTATTTAATCAACGTGTATGTTCATCTGGACTTTCATAATAAAACACAACACGGTAGACAATCATGCTGATTTTCGAGAATAACCAAATCCTTGAACTAGTCTGGCTTTGTGAAGGGATATATTTTACATAATATGACCCTTCTAAATGACATCATCTAAATTTGGTCACAAAAAATGGCAATTTACATGTCAAATACATTGGATTTAAAAATTATACATGGTCATGCTAATACATTTCTTGCTTAATCTGGATAAAATGGGATTACATTCGCGGAAGGGGTTTGTATAAATAATTATTTGTACGAAATTTTGGAAACATTAAAAAAAGCTTCTGTGCCTGATGCTTTCAGTATACTTTTACTGAAGCCTGTAGGGTTTTAAAATGGCTTCTGAAAACTCCTCCCACCACCATATTGACATAATGCTCATAAACTGCTCTGGCACAGTAAGGAGGTATATAAGACATATAATTGTTTTAAATGTTCTACTTCAGGTGAGTTTAATGTTAAGTTATTTAGCAGGAGTTGTCTTCCTCATGAGTTCTGCTCAGTCTTTAAATCAAAACAAGACATTTATTGTGCGAAATATTGTGAAAATTAAGGCCACATCATCCTGCCCGAGGTTGAATTGTTTTTACTCCCTTACCTACACAGTCATTTCAGTCACCTTCCATGTTAAGTGCAGCACATTAAAAGGATAGTTCATCTAAAAATGCACTCATTATCTTCTCACCACTATGCTGATGGAGGGGTGGGTAAAGTGTTTAAGTCCACAGAACACTTCTGGAGTCTCAGGGGTAAACTTGGTTAGATGAGAATCCAATACAATTGAAGTCAATGGTGAGTCCTTCTTCAGATGTAATGAAACAACAGAAAAGCCTCCATACTGCTCCTGTGGCATCGTCCAAGTGTCCCGAAACCCCGACATTCATATTCGACTCGAAACGAGGTCATTTACACCAATAGCATAGGGCTGAGTAGATCATGAGTGAATTTTCATTTCTGGGTGAACTATCCCTTTAAGTGCCTTCCATGAGAAACCGTCTTAAAATGTTTCTCTCTATAAATATTGGTGTATTTGTGTCCAACAATAGTTACTATATATACCTCCGGTTGTTGTGTACCCATAGAACCTTATCTAATTATTATGGTTTCATAACAATGACCCATTCAGAAATGTTGGCACAAGTTACATGATCATAGTGATGGGATATTGAGCCCTTTATGGGTAAATGGTGCCACCATTAAAAACTGATATGAATGACATAAAATCCATGCCATCAATTTAACAAAGGCAAAAACTTATACTTAAAGTAAAACCATATATAGGTTTACTGTTGTTCAACATGTTACTCAAACATTTTAGGGAAGGATTAAACTGTGATCTTTGTGTGTTAGCTACAGAAATAATTTATGTGTACATGTACTTTTGTGTACATACAGCATGTTTGTGTGACTTAATAAGGTTTTCATTACATTAACATTGTAAAACTTGTAACAGTGATCCAACATGAACATGTAACAGTGACACAAAGAGTTCGTGCACGTGTATGTATGCATATCTATGTATGTGTGTGCGCCCGAGTGCATGTGTGTGTATGTGTGCAGTGAACAATGACTGACCATCTTAATTTACCCCCACATCATTGGCTCATTTTACCCCACAACCACTATTTTTACAAAACTGTTTCACACAGTAGCTCAGATTAATAGCTATGTAAAGTTTATTACCTTGTTTTGTAGCTTACAATAACTTAAATTAACATGTAATAATGTCAAAAACATCTCTATTTTAATTCAGATACAAGACTGATAACTTTAGTAACATGATGAATTCACTTTGCAAGAATCTGTCATTTTGCTCTGGTTTGCTTACCACTCTCTCCATGTGCTTCAGTCAAAGATGTAATGAGTATTGTCGACTACACTACACAATTTTGTGGTCACATGATTACTTTCTTTTATGGTTACCTAGATACAGGGGGTTGCTCATCTTACCACTAGCTCGACTTACCCCGTTCTCTCCTACAACAGGCAGTATCATTCACTTAAGTATTAGTCTCAGGCTGCATATGTTCCAGTGAAAAAGCACTAATACGTATCCTTTAACTTCTCCTCCCTTTTTACCTTCTCTCCTTCACAGTGATACCTCAGTTAGGCCTGTGCCTGGGTGCTGTGTCACTATGGCAACAGTGTGTGGGGCAGGGCAGCAAGTACAGCGTCTCTGCTGAGGACTTCCTGGATACGTTGTCTACAGCCTTCTCCAGCATACTGCCAGAGATGGTCAGCAGCATGGCTGACAAAGGTACAACAACTTTGTGTGTGTGTGTGTTGGGGGGGGGGGCTGCGTGTGTGTGTGCATGCATGCGTGTGTATTTGCGTGCACGCTCACAGCACAAGTCAGAATAGGTGTCATGTTCACACGTGTGTGTTTGTCTAGTGTTCCTGTGTCTGATTGAGCGAGTGCTGGATCAGAGGTTACCACGGCGAGGCAGCAGCAGAGATGGAGTGATGTTGACGTTGTTCCAGCTCTGGAGTTACGTAGAGGCTAACGGCATCAGTGACATGGAAACACACATCACTGAACTGGCAGAAGAGGGTATCTGACACACACACACACACACACACACACACACACACAGAAAGGTAAATAACTGCAGAAAACATAACTTCTGATTGAATAGCAGTAATCATTGATAACCTTCCTCCACTAGTGTGGTTGGTGCAGCGGCTGGCATCGTCTGACCTGGACGTGATCGTTCACACTTTGCGGCGTCCTGCAGAGTGTAGCCTGAGAAGAGAAGGACTTCATGCTGTGGCAAAGTTACTGAAAGACCCACGAGGCAAAGTGTCAGCATCTGCCAGCTCTGTACTGAGAAGCCTGGCTGCCCAGCCAAGACAGAGAGAGCAGGTGAGTGAACACTGCATGTTAGTGGCAAAACATTTACTATGAATATTTTAGAACTCAACTGTAATTTGAATGACTGAATACTTCTTCTGAATACTGAGAATGTCTCCAGATTTACCGTGAAATGTTAAAACTCTTTGTTTATCTACGTCATTCTTATAACTTTAAACCTTTAACCTCTCTTTAAATGATGGATCTCCCTTGTGTCATATTGATGATTCTGTTTTTGAATATTTCACTGACACCATTGTGGAAGGCCAACTTGCAAGCAGGATATGTTGATAGTGTAACATTAGCGTAATTGTTTCTCATTTTCAGCATTATTTGGTTGGTCTGCCATCCTGCATATACAGCCCTACTGTTTTCCTGTGAGATGAAAAATAGTATTGATTGGGCTCTAATCATAAGGTGTTAATCACACAAACACCTTAAATGTAACAGTGTAAAAAGTGTACTGCAGCAGCCTCACACTGGACGAATCAAAGACATGACCCTGTGAATGTTCTCCCCCTCAGGCTTTGGTCAGCTGTCTGGAGCTGCTGGAGGATGAGAAAGTGGACACCAGAGTGTGTGGGTGCAAGGCCTTAGCTTGTCTGAAGGTAGAAACAAATAGAGACTTTGGGCTTTTATCCTAACCTGTTGCAATCTCGATTTTAGGATAATGTTGATCCAGTTTATGGCATAACAGTGGTAAACAACTGTCATACGATCTTGTGTGTGCAGCTTGTTTGTACTGTGTCATACAGCATGTATTTTTCACATGAACACTACATTCCATCTGTTGTCATTTCAGGCTAAAGAAAGTATCGACCAGTTAGTGTATCTTTGTCGGACAGACAAGGAGGAAGTCCGAGATGCTGCCAAACAAACGCTGCTCGTCCTCGGTAATAACCATCAGATTTATCAGAATGAGAGAATCTGCTTTACTACAATGAATATAGACACAACATTAATAAATAATGAAAGCACATTCAATACATGCACATGTTAGTGAAATAACTTTGCAGACTGCCGACTTCATGATAGATACTAAAGGATATTAAAGTTCTAAAATAGTGTACTTTGGGACTTTGACATCTAATAGCTGTTGATATGAAGTGTATGGATAATTTATTTATCTCAAATTTTCTTAGAACTGGCAGTAGTGATGATCAAAGTAACAAAAAGCTTTGTTGAGAAATAATTCCCTTAAATGATGTGGGTTGAATGGGTTCTGATTTAAATGTGTATTTTTATTCCTGTACATGATACACGTACTGTTTCTTATGTATATAATTATTGTAAACATGGTGACTATAATGTTTCCTTTGGGTATTTTCTTCATTTCCATTCATATTTTTATTCCATTTACTCACATGTCTGTGGCATAAGACAATAATTAAGACAGAAACAAGAAACGTATATCTTTCTTGTTTTCTGTTTTTCCAACACAGATCTCTTGAGATGATTCATTCATTTGACCATTCTTTTATTCACTTTTTCCATTTTTTTTTGGTTGTCATTCATCCTGTGGAGCAGGAGAGGAGGGGAAGATGGCCCACAGACATGTGGAGACGTCTCAGGACAGTATACCAAGACTCTTCGCTCCAGGAAGCATAGCCAGCACAGCGTTCTAACACACACACACACACACACACACACACACACACACACACACACACACAGACACAGACATATCTACCCCATTACTAACACTGGAAGATCAAAAGATAAATACAATATGATATACAGTATATACACTGACAGAGAGGAGTCATATCAACATTAAGAATGACACCTTTGCTTAACACTGGGCAAAGATTTACGTAAGCTACAAATACTATCGCTGTATTTTATATCAGCCTGTGATAAATACTCCAAGAAGATTGGTTAGACTGTAAAGATGCTGGGAAGAATGAATAGTGTGAGCAAACTGGACAGGAGGGATGAATGAAGAGAGGAGCAGAAGAATGAAATTGATATGAGAACAGGGAATAATGTGTCGGCATTGATTAAAATCATATTCAAGTCAGATTACTGGGCAAATGTCTTTCCACCACTGTTATGTTCATGGTCCAGACACATATATATACTCTTTTGAAATATGTCAAGAAAAGACAACTTTATAAAGCTTTATCAGATAATTACTGTTTTCACAGCTTTCAAATGCCAAAATAACTATTTAGTTTCTTGTGATTTGTGATATGAAAGTTGTATTACTTTTACTTTCTTGATAACTTTTGATTGGTTACATGGTGAACCAGCAGGCATACACAGAATAAATATTCCATTCTAGCTCTGCATAAAACTACTTTAAGCTTAAACTGCCGTGTTTACTTAAGAACTGGAGGCTGTTTGTACTGTGCTGCTCCAGATGAACAGTTTGGTCTGTAACATGTCTGCAAACTCAACATTAATGACACTAAAAAAGGCGTTCCCACACAGCTCAGCCTTCACTGTAGCCACCAGCTCTACCTATGCTTGTTGTTTTCAAGTTTTGCCAGATGGCTGTGGAGACCTCTCTGGTTGTAATCAAGATCACGTAAGACCACTTCAGTCGAACGATGTGCTGGTTTTGAGACAGAGTCAAAGGACTGATATTGCTAAATTTAAATGGAGACCCAAAAAAATCAAATTTAGTCTATAGTAAGCTTTTAACTACTGGATATAAACCTAGTTGTCTAAAAGGAGGACACTTGGTTGTTAAAAGACACTATGGAAAATCAACTTGTGTCAGTGACATTGTAGAGCAGTTAAGGTGGCAGCAGAACTGCAGGCTGCTGTGAGGCAAGAACAATCAAAACACATGCACGACTGAGAGACAACTGGGAGCATGTTTCAAGACCAGTTCTACAGCACTGACTTGCAACATTGTTCAGAGGAAATCATCGTCCTCAAACCTGATCATGAGTGTATAGAAATAGTGACTATAAATGTTTCATTTTATTCTCAAAACAAAGACATGAACTGAAGGTCCACAGGGACAGAAACATCACTATGGAGTGTTGGATTCAAAGACAGGTTCAGAAACAGTTACTGGTTGCTGTAATCCGTCTCTCCATCGGTTATGGCTGTGACTTAAGTGGCATTACTTAAACAAACTAGATGGCATAACATATTGTGTCACTAACTGGCCTGACCCATAGGAGGAGAATAAAAGGCATTGCTATAGCGTCCTCCTGGCTGAGTCCCACTACCTCCCTGACCCCACTCTAAGAACTCTGTTCTGTGTCTGTAGTTTCGACACGTGAAAAGTACAGAAAGGGATACTGGTGCTCACTTTCAGTCAGAATTCCATTGTGTTAAACCTGTTTGCTAATACAGAAAGTGAAAGACAAATGTGTTTGAAAAATGAACCAAGGTGGATAGAAACATTAAAACCCTGCTTACTTCCACTCATCCTCAAACCTGGCTAGTCTCTGCATGAGGGTGGTGTGATGGGTTTTCAGTGGCTACGGTGGTTTCAGATGCTGAAACACTTTGTGAGGCACACAGAGGCCCCAAGAGATACAAACGTCCAGTCCTTGTGCAAAAATACATGCCTCAGTGAACATGAGGTGAGCAGCCTTCCCTCTGGTAGCACAGCAAAGACTCTTATTTTACTGCATAACACAGGATACAGTAGATGCAGAATGCAGCAAGCAGCATGTTTCAACTAACACACTCACAAAGATAATCCATGTCCCACATCTGCTAACACTGGTTTATTAACTGTGAATCGTCTTCCACTTAAGAAGGTCAAAATGAAAGCTTTTTTACTCTGTATTACAGGCCTTCATGTTTAATGTTGCCAACATACTGGCAACCGATTAAGAAGAGAATGACTCACACTGTAGTTCTGTATAAAGCTTGAGACTGTTTCTGCACAGAGAATGGTTTAAACAATACAGTGCCATTACTCTTTACAATTATCACATACCTTATTCTAAATGAAAATACATGACTATATGCCACTGGGATTTAATATTTTGTGATTGTAAATTGTTTTTATTTACCAGAGTCTTCTTTTGTAAATGTATACTTTGTTGTATGAGATGCTGTTAAAAATGATGATCGACATGAATTCACTGTCACTGTCAGTGGCACTTCACTTTACCACTGACATATACCTGCTGTAAATGAGGCTGCAATCTGTCTGGAGTCACTGTATTACTGTGACAGACTGCTGTGGGTAATCTGTTGTTTGAGAAGGTAAATATGGATCACTAAGAGAGGTGTATTCAAGTCCAGGATGACCTCCGTTTAAAGTCAGGTCAATAACAGCTGAAGCTCAAACAGTTATTCACTGATTGTATTTCAAGTAAACTGGTCCCAGACACAGATCATTATGTTTAATGGCCATACCAGTGTTATTTCCCTTCTCTTTTTTTTTACAATTTAGCACATATAATATCCTAAAATCATTAAAATGCTGCTTAACATTTCACAGTTAAAACACTAGTCATAAAACAAAAACACGGAAGACCAAATTTTAGAACTCAAAGTGATCACATCTGTAATTTGTCTGAGTAACTAATATCTGCAGTTATGTACTGATGACTTCATAATTACAAGATAGGTCTGTCATAATTGTTAACAATGATCTCATTATTGTGTGATGTTTCCATTCAAAAGAACACATCTAGCTCACTTTTAGATTTTTTTAATCTGACCCTCGGGCAGTAACACAATATTTGTTAAGCATACTATTGTCTAAGTAACAATATGTAAACAGAGCGGAAGGTAACGGTGTTATGAGGGATTACCAAATATAATTAGGTCAAGAATGTGGTTTTTGGTCAATGGTAAAAATAAAAAGAACAAAGTTACAGAATGTGATGTTTAGTAAATGGGTAAAAAAAAGATAGAAACACACTGATATCATTATAAATATAGTGGTCTTAACAATTGAAGCATCATAACTTGTTTTTCTCATAGTCCAACAGGTTACCCACACTGAGTTTGACGTGTGAAAATGCCAAAATGTCCAGCCCTGTGACTCCAGTTGTTCTGTTTCTTGTAATCCTCTTTCTTTGGTTTCACAGTGACACTGCTGACAGTGATGCTGTCATTCTGCCTTTTCTTATTTCCTGAACACCGTTACTGTAAGGTCATCTCAGAAAGACCACTGGTTATATCATTACTACAGTGATAGTATATAGACGTGTCCTGGTTGCATGCTGTGTTCTATGATGTAAAGATGATATATTTATGTTGACTGTGCATTGTTCGGGCAGTTAAATATAAAGCAAGATAAATTAAAGCAAATTATATGTAGGCTAATTCCTAGTCCATTACTTTAATCTAAGAAATAGTCAATGGATCCATGAAAATGTGTTTATTCTGATGAATTGTAAGATCTCAGGTGACACAGGAGCCACTTTGACATGTTGCTAAACGAACTGTAAAACATAACATTGCCATAAGCTTCAGCTGTTAGCATGCTGCCACACCAAGTTGGTGAACATCATTCTAACTTTGTGAACATGTTAGCATGGTGATGTTAGCATTTAGCTCAAAGCTCAACTGTACAACTTCAGAGTCACTAGCACACTCCTTTTTTTACCGTGGTGTTAAGTTTTCATATAATTTTTTCTTCTTTTCTTTCTGTGTAACAACAGACTAATTCTGACTGAAGACAAGTTTTAACTGAAATTCACATGTTTACCATGTTTTACATTCTACATGTTTCAAACAGGAGTTAGATTCAGTGTAGTGTATGCAGACTGGACACGTCTTTGGCCTTCAAGCAGTTCCTTATGTTCAATGTGCCAAACCTGAGTTAGATGTTGTCAGAAACACTGCAGTGTACAGACCAAACAAATCAGCAGTAACTGTGTTTGTAAGGATGAAATCCATCATCTATAACAGAGGTTAGGGACATGTCTTAAAATATGTACAGTGAAATCTGAGCTTGAAGTCAGAATCCTCAGATTCCTGAATAGGTTTTAAATCATCAGAATTTGAAAAGAAAAAAAAAAAATTCTAAATTCTGGCATTTAAGATTTCAAACTGTATACCTGTATGAATTATTTTTACATATCCTTAATCCTCTTGTATGCAGTACAAATGCATATTTTTTAAAAGCAATAATGAATCATTGTTTTGTTGTCTCCCTAAAAAGAACAGATATTCATATATTATTTTCAGTTAGAGGGAGGCTGATCAGACAACTATCTGACTTTTTTAATATAACATATTACAAGCGACTGCAATGTCAGAGATGATAATATAGGACTGGTGTCATGGGGGACTTAGACTCACTGTTTGTAAATATGATTGCTACCACTGTATGCAATGTATTTACCACTATTAGATTCTATAGGACAACAGCAATCTGCAGCTATATCTCTGCATCCATAAAGCACTTTGCAGTGTTTAAGTGCCTCAAGGTTTGATAGTAGCAGAGATATAAAATGACATAGATGAAAAATAAGATAGATCCTTTATTTAAGAATGAAGACAGTGTGAAGTTTGAGAAAAACACTGTAGTATATATATTGTACACTGTTGCATATATAGTTTTTACATATGCTATAGTGTTTTGTTTTTTTTCTTCTTCCACAAGCTTGTTTAATTGTGCAGCATTGGACTGGAAATGTTCTAATATTCTTTTCTTTTTTCTAAAAAATAAAGTGTCCAGGTATTCTGGTGTCAAATATATACAATCTATTAAACGTGTTCAAAAATAGTCTTGTGTGACTGTGTGTTTGTCAACTGTATCATGACCTGCTAACACATTTACAACTAAAACTAATATTCTGGCTGAAATCTGCCTGGAGGCCACCAGCAAACTGTACACGTCCTAAAACAGTGACGCTCCCACAGCACAGCAGCTGTTAACAGCTGGCTGTCCTTGCTGAGAAATATCCATTTGTACTCATGTCCCAGAGAGAACAAAATATAATTCAAGCTGCATTCACAGCATTTATGAAACTTTGGATGGCCTATGAAAAACTGAATAGTCAGCTCAGATATGCTGAATGTCAGGTCATATAAGTGTTGGACACAGGATTGTAGATTTAAACAGATAAAAAATCTTTATTCAGTGCAAAATGCACTGAATAAAGATTTCTTTGGACTTTAATCTTTGTCACTTTTTGCACTCTTACACTGACAGATGTGACTGAAAGCTTCACAGTAAATATGAACCATAAACCAAAATTACACTCAAATGCCATGGCATTTAACAGCTGCGCTCACCTCATTTTGAATGTATTGCTGTATTTATTTGGTTTGAAATAAACATAATTTCTCATAAGGTTTTTAGTCGCTATCCTTATTTGACTGTGGTGAAAGTGAACATGTCCGAGGGTCGTGAAAGCAGCCTCGTTCCCACCATTGTGACAAATGGCCTTCCATGTATTCCAACGGGGCGCCCCTCCTGGCCAATCAGGGTGTGTGCAGAGGCTTCGACACCACCCCCCAGCGGCCGCACAGGCGCACTGAGCTGCCAACTGCCATTTTGTGGCAGAGGCTACTCTGCTAAAGCGGGAGAGGGATTAAAACAAACTGCGAAGAAGCCTGCACTTCTCAGCAGCCTGTCAAACTTTGTAGCAGACACCCTGAGCTGTGGGCCTTGTTAAAGGGGAAGAGAAACACACTAAACACAGGTAAAGTACCACTACTTTTCTGATAAGGGGGAGTTTGCAGGATCTTTAATCGGCCTCTAGGTGTCACGATGGGGCTCTAGGTCCGGGCACTCGTCGGAGAGTGTTTGTCTCCCTCTATCGTTATTGAAAAAGCCGTCAAAATACGTTTAAATAACTGAAGTTCCAACAAATGATTATACAACCCGCTGTTTTTCCACACACATCTGTGGAAATGTCGTCGAGAATAAGTTATGGGCACTTCGTCGCTCTGGTGGGAGAGTTTAGGCCAAGGCGTCCATTTTCTCGCTTCTTTGTTTCCCGTCTTTACAGCCTTGACGACATGGAAACTGGCGGGTTTAAGTTATAGCCCACAGCTAACGTTAGCTTGTTTTAATGAACATACGTAAAGTATATTACTAAACACTTGTATGCACATGGCAACACAACTACATGACCTACAGCACAGCCCTGTGTATCCAGGAGATGTTTCGTTGAGTTTTGCCACATGACATTATTTAACGAGACCTTTACTCGAAGACCCATGTAGCATCTGAAGCTAGCTAAGAGTTAACTAGGTTAGCTCAAGGCCCTTTCCCACCCAGGACCCTCAGTAAATGTTTACTGACTAAGTGTCGACAGCAGCGAGGTCCCCGTCGGTACCCGAGTCCAATTTTTGATTTCCCAGTTTCTGTAGCTGAGGCATTAAATACTTTTGAAATGTCATCGGTAGCGGAGTATACACACGGAAATCGGAAGGATAGGGCCAACGAGGAAAAAAGGAATGACGAAGCATTGACAGCAAAACGATCCTCGGTGATCCACTCAGACCTAACACACGATGTGTGCTCTCCAATCGCTGACTTCTGCCATTATCGAGTATTTCTCCCGTTTCTCTGGTCGCCGTGGTCGGGATAGTCAGCTGTTGTTGCACCCGTCGCCCGCTTGTCTCTTATTCTAAGCCCACCTAGAGCCTCATGGCCACAGCTATATATTACAGCAGAGAGCTCCCTCTACGACTCGGCTTGGAGAGCTACAAAAACACCCCTGTATAAACTCTGTGCAAGGAGGCGACAGTTGCCAGACTGGACACTGATCATCTCTACCATGTTATGGTGGATCTTTTGTACCATATGTCAACAGATCTATAAAGGCCTGCACCACAGCCTCTCTGGCTTCAACCAATTCAACAACATAAAAATGTACTAAGTGTACAAAAAAACTGAAGACAAGCAGATGTTAGACATTTACACAAACATGCCTGTGCATCTGTGCCCGTCTTTGTCACAAATGTGTATATATAGGGTTTACATTAACACGTTGTTTGTATTTAGTCCCTTAAAGGTGGGGATTGGATTTCTAACCCAATACACTTTTTGTCAAATTCATAGAATATCTCCCCATGGTCCTCTAGCTGCCCATTCTGTTGAAGTGATGTAAAAATCCAGTGTTCCTACACAGTCCTGGATCTGTCAAAGTGGATAATCTAAGTGGTTTGGAAAGAGTCACACATCACTAACTCAGTAAATCTGTAACAGGGCATTTGTGCTTGTGAACAGAAGAGAAGAAGGGAATGGGAGGGAAATTAGACAGTGTGAGGATTGAGCACATGCTTACAGATAATGCCCTTTTAAAGATTATCAGGGAAAGGGGGAGTCAGAAGAACAACATTTAGGAAACAAGGCACAGCATCCACATCAGACTGGGTAAGAAAATCATCCCTGAACTGACTTGCTGTAACTGAGCAACATCCATAATGACAGGCATATAGAATGGGTCGTTGGGCTTTTGTAGGCTGAATTTCTCTTCCCAGAGCTGGAGAATAGTGCTAATATTACATTTAAAATCTCAGAACTACTCATTAAATGAGGTCATACAAAATATTATTATTGTCAGGTAAACAAAGTTTAGCAATTTTTAGGTTTTAGGTTCATCTGTTGGGGAAATTATTGAAATAGTTTTACTCAGTTGTAAGATGTAGATGTAGACAATTCATTGATCAGAGTGAATGTTTGGATCAAACTGACCTGACCAGATTAAAAAAGAATGGCCACTAAGAATTTGAGCTTTTGAATAGTTGATAAATCATTTCAAAGCCTCTGGTTATTCATATGTGCCTTAGTAAACCAGTTGGAAAAAAGCTGCTTTAGACATTCAAGTTTGTGAAGAATGAGAATGTCTTGATAAATCTGAGAACAAATATCAGCAGTAAGCTTAGACAAATGTTGTGGGAGTCTCTCTTGATCACTCTGGTTTCTTTTAAATACAAAGGGAGATCTTTCTCCATATTAAGATGTTGAAACTAATAGGCACTAGTCTGTATGCAGACTGTGGGGAAGAATCCCTTCAACTGTCTGATAAATTAAAGTGAGACTGATACCCAAAGCAAACACTGAACCCCCCCCTCCCCAGTGTCATTATGTTGAAGGATTCCACTTGTGACATCACTTGTTATCTCATAGTAGTCATGATAATCAAATCAAAAGAACTCAGAACTAGAAGAATACAAAATAGGATAGAAGCTTCATTTAAGAGTGAATGTATCAGTGTGTGTTATATTACATATCATTTAGCTGATGCTTTTATCCAAAGTGACTAAAAATAAGCGCATTCAACCATGAGGGTACACACCATATGTTGACATATTACCCAACCCCTCTTGTAGCTTTACAGGCAGGTAACAGCCTGAAGGTGAGCATAGTGTGTTGAAGACAACATTTAACTCTGTCAGAGATGTGTTGTGTGTTGCCACATCAATCATAATTTATCTCATCCATACTAACACACCTGAAAACTTAATTTGGTGTAAACAGGAAACAGATACTCTACTCTGTAGTTGGTTGCTTGGTTACAGAAAATTCTATGAACGAGGAACAGCAATGGTGAGAAGTAGGAGCAATAAGGCACAGCTGTTACTGACAGCAAGCTTTAGTAACAATTTGCATTCATAACTGAATTTCTGTCTGTCTTCCTTGTCCTTTTCAAATATAGACACAAAATGTCTAAGGAAATAACTAAGAAGCTGGGGTGTTATGCAAAACACTTCATGATTATGATTTTTCCACAATCTCATATTTCAGAACCAACCCAGCATGGATGCAGGGCCATCAGAGGGTGTAGGGGAGGTGGAGGTCCACAGCCAGGACGCCATGGTTGCTGACCTCCTCCAGCAAGCTGCAGAGGCCGGGGGCGTGGTAGAGGGACAAGCTGGAGTCGTCCTTGAACAAGGTTCTTACAAGTTGGGCATGATATTATTCTTCAGTTTAGCTGTTAAAAGAGCAGATCGTATCATACATTTCTATTGCATGTTATCTTTGTGGAGAATGTGGTCAAATATTTTGTGACCGAGCAATGTTGTGTTTCAGGTCATGGGGAAGAAATGGTAGCAGCCGCCCAGGCCCAGCAACAGCTAATGGAGGCCGGGGTTGGTGTAGAAGATGGACCAGGTGTTGAAATGATGGTTATGGACTCACTGGACCCCACCTTGCTGCAGATGAAGACTGAGGTGAGGTCACTGTTAATGACCTTTGTGTTTGATGCGACATAACTGTTGCCCAGTCTGAGATGAATAAGGATGTGGGCTTGGCTCTGTTTGTACTTTGTTCTGATGTCTGTTAGAAATTAAATCACCTGGTTGTGAGGACAGTGTTTGCTGCATCTCCCAACATTTTACACAACAGTCTATTAACATGAAGTTTACTTACTTGCAGGTGATAGATGCTGCAGTGGGGGGGTCATCAGCTTGTTCTGCTCACCAAGCAACTGTAACAACAGTGGACCAGACTCAAATCATCACACTACAGGTAGGTGCTCTTTTTAAACCACTTCCCACCATCATACAATCTCCAGCTGTTTCATTTTTTTCTGTGTGGTGTATGGAGACCATCTGCATTTACAAGCTGTCTGTAGACCATTAACTCTCCAGTCTTGCATTTATCTTAATTGATTTCCTGTATATTGCCCAGACATGAGAGCTGATCTCTGGTGTGTTTCTGTCCTCAGGTGGTTAACATGGAGGAGCAGGCAGCTTTAGGCCTGGGAGAGCTGCAGCTGGTCCAGGTGCCAGTTTCTGCCACCACTGTGGAGGCCCTGCAGCAAGGCACCTTTGTTGACACCACTGCAATGCCAAAGGATGGAGACCCAGTCATTTGCCACACCCTGCCACTTCCGGAGGGCTTCCAGGTACAAAAAAACTGCTTTCAGACATCCGTAGATTCTCCACACTTTCTCCAGAGAAGATGTATGTGTGAACGCAATGTCCAAGTGAGAGCCTCCGCATTATCTGCAGACTTTCTCCTCCTGGCTCCGTAGTATGAAGTCTGCAGAAAGTCTGGAGAATCTGATGTGAATCCATGGCAGGGGCTCCCCCCCTGGATTCACCGTGAGTGAGTTGGGGGGGTTGATGATAATTCTAACACTTGACAGATGCAAAAGTGAAAAAAATATACATCTCCAGGTGAAAAAGCGCAGCCACACACGTAGAAGACACTAACAAAGATGCCAGAGAGTTTGTGATAAGCGCTGACGACAGTGTGTGTGTGTCTCGTGATCTCTGAAGCGGACTAAATGCATTACTTCCTGCTGCACCCAACTGCACCACCTCTCGTCTGAGTAATAAAGAGGTTTTGTTGCTGATGTGAAAGTGTCTGTGCAGAGAGCCTCACGCTGTGTTGTTGCATGTGTGAAAGGCAAACTGCGGATAAAGTCTGCACCCAATACTCCGCACTTTATCTGCAGGTCATGTCTGAAAACGACTAAATGGACTCACTCATTGTTTAGGCTTTAACTTAGACAATCAACACATATGCATGCGGGTCCCTGACAGAAACGAACTTCATTTGAATCTGTTACTGTAAGTGTAAAGTAAACAAATTTTTACCTTTTTTAGCATTTTTGTTAGACTTCTAGCACAATTCAAATCTGAAAGACCTACTGTCACAATATTAACAGCACAGGGTTACACAGATAAACTCCCTTTTCTACCTTCTGAGAGAACTGTGACTCATTTATCACTCATTTATAACATCATATGCACAAAGATAGGAAAATCTTTTAAATAAACTACAGAAAAAATTATTCTCAAGTCAGATCAGTTTGTAAAATATATACTATCCCTGCTGAGAAAGAAAAGAAGAAGAAAAAACCTTCATGAATGTGTATAAATCAGTAGTGCATTGCAGGTTAAACGCAGGTGTACTGCGTATACCCACTTCTAATCGCCTATGGTATTTATATGATATGACTAAAGGCGAGGATATAATGCTGTAATGATTTAATACAGGTATGTGACAAATAATAAGAAAAAACTGTATAAATGAACAGAAACAGCAAATGCAGATGCCCTCCTCTCACAATCGCCTGGTGACCTTCAGTCACCAGATCTCAACTCAGCTCAACACATATGGGAGGTTCTGGACAGTGCACTCCACCACCATCATCAAAACACCAAACGAGCATTTAAATCTGTGTAAATAACACTCAACACTGTCAGACTGCTAGATGAATGTTTTGTTCAATGATCTGTGTTAATGAGAATGTTGGAGTTAGAGCATTATTAATCAATGTGGTATGTCACTGGCACCGATGCATCTGAATTTTTCACTGGTCGATCAACTTGTCTTGGCTGCAAGACACCTGGTCGGCGCAAATGTTGCAGCTGATTTCAATTAACAAGTTTAAGTTAATTTAACTTATGGAAATAATTCATCCTCCTTGCTAAGGAAGTGGGCATCAGTCCATCCATTCAGGTTTTCTGTTTTTCCTGGTTTCAGTTCACTTGCTTGTTGTGGTGACAGATGACAAATTCAACTCATTCAGAAGCCTTTAAGCCTCTAGCATATTAAAGATAACTTTCACTTTGAACTAATATAATAATTGTTCATTCCTTGCCATGGCTGCTAACACTAGCATTCCTATAATGCCATCACTCGGTGCCCTCCGAGACAGGTCCCTCCCCTCCAGAGAAGGTGCCCGTCGTGCTTCCTTCATGATTAACACTGATCGTGGCTAGGTCTTCTCTGATTCTTTCGGGTATTACATATATTGTTAAACAGACTATGTTTTACCAATGGAAACTTGGTTGATACAGGCCTTGAGTCCACAGATTCAGGAGGAGCCTTGAAGACCTAATTCAAATGTTTACAGATGTGTGAGTAAAATGCACTGAATGCTGTCGTAAAGGAAGGTAGTGCTGCAACGCTGGCAGCCTCAGGTGGACAAGCACAATGCCCTAAATTTAATTGGCTTCATTTTATCTGATACCAGCCCTTCTGCCGTCCCTGGGCGAAACTAACAATACCTCTAATATGCAGTGGCTTCAGAAAGTTAACAGACCCTTTCACTTTGTCATTATGGGTTATTAAGTGTAGATTGTCGGGCAAAATGGCACTTCCATCCATGTAAAGTAAGATCTACTATGTCAAAAAATTTGACATTTTGCAAATAAGTGAATGGGCTGATTTGAATTCATTTGGGAACATGACTTCTCTTTTTAGCTTCATGCTTGCAGAATAAAACCTCACAAACATTTGGTCAACAACCATGATTGTGTTTTATGTATAGGTAGTTAAGGTTGGTGCTAATGGGGAGGTGGAGACAGTGGAGCAAGAAGAGGAGGGAGGACAAGCCCACCATGAAGAGGAAGATGAGGAGGTGGGGAACCAGCTGTTGGAAGGGGAAGATGGACCCATTCAGACTCCAAATGATGACACAAACTGGGCTAAAGATCCAGACTATCAGCCTCCATCTGGAATGTTGAAAAAGACCAAAAAGGTAAGATAAGTTATTGTGAAAGTGAAACTCTGTTATTGAATTGGACTTAGTTAAAATTTGATCTGCTGATGATATGACATTTAATGAGTCGCTGTTTTTCTAGGGAAAAAAGAGTCGCCTGCGTTACGCTGAAGGCGATAAGGATATGGACGTCAGTGTCTATGACTTTGAAGAAGAGCAGCAGGAGGGCCTTCTGTCTGAGGTCAATGCTGAGAAAGTGGTGGGCAACATGAAACCACCCAAACCTACAAAGATCAAGAAGAAAGGTGAGAAACTGCTATCTGCTGAAAACTGCCTCTGCAAACCTTTGACGATAATTTTTTTTTAAAGTATTAGTTATCTTTGCATGTCATGGATTGTACTCATCACTCAATTGCCAACACAAGTAGCTATTCTATAATCTGTGATACAGTGGAGATACCATAAAAAACATGCACTGTAATCAATTTGTCTGCTTCTATATCAGTTTTTTCCCTCAATCAACAGGAGAATAAACAGCAAGAATACAAGCCAACCTCGCTTATAATGAATCACAATTACACAAGGACACCAACAAAAAAACATGTAGCATTACTCATGTTGACGTGTACTCACCTTTTAGAATGGTTAATGTTATGATCTGTAACAAGGTTTATGATTAGGTTGAACAGTTGACATGCTCTGCTCACCTTTGGTGCCTCCTTCACTGCTTCACTTGTGTGAAAAGTTAACAGATTTGTCGTAGTTGAAGAGTAAGCCAGCTGCCCTGTACTTGATGACCATCAGCCTTATCTTTGTTTGTTACTTTACCGTCTACGGTGTAGAAGCTAAAATACCTCCTCACACACCCGCCCGCTGCCGCCGCTTTTAAAATATCCTGAGGTAAAGACTATCACACTTTAGTGTATTACAAAAATGTAGGGCTGCGCGATTAAATGATATCGATAATTATTGTGATATAGGTTTTCCTTGATAGAGATTTAAGACATGTTGATAGAACTCATCCCGTCCATATTTTGACAAACAACACGAACGGCCAATGATAATGAGCATAGTGCTGCGCCGAACCAATCATGTGGCTGGAATAGAGTTACACCCACATCAAGTTAGGTGAACGAACACAGCACAGAGCAGCGGAAAAGCAACACACATTCTAATGTTTAGGCTCCTGCAGAGAGTTGGACGACTCTGCATCGATACAGTGACAGAACATAATCGTGTTTCCGCTACGTTCATAGTTTCGGCGGGTTTCCACCGCTGAATAATTATAACCAGCGCTGCTCCAGGATCAGACAGGCGCTCATTAAAGATCCGGTCGTCCTGTGTCGGAGTCTCTGTCGGAGCTTCCTCCTCACTCCCCCTCTGACCTGTGCTCACTTTACACTTTAACAATAAACACCATCACTGATCACAAGTTATTATGACACACTAGTTTACTTTGTGTTTGTTTGATTCTCTAAGATAAGACACATGTTTAAACATGCTACACAGACGTAACGTGATGCGCACAGACAGGACATCAGGGGCAGAGATGAGCGGGGACACACACACATAGAAACACACTCCTGAAGACAGAAGTTCTTCCCACAGATTACAACGTAACGCAGTGTTGTATCTTCACTGTTTCCACATTCATCCAGCAACATGAATATGAATTCAGCAGGTTTTTATAAAGATCAGTTCTAAGTGTGTGGTGATTAGAAAACATAAGAGGAGCAGAGTCACTTGTTGACCCACATAGTAATGCACCTCAGTGATGAGGTAGACAAGAGAATTAAGAAATATAAAAAGGCAATAGAATAAAAATAAATAATAGAAACAATTCGGAGTATGTACATTATATACACCCTTTCATTGTCGTGGTTTGTATGAAATGCTACTGTATAAGTAAAGTGCAGTGGCACAGGATGAATGTAAAAGCAAGTAAAATCTGTTTTGTGCAAAAAAACTTTTTATTTATATATATATATATGAACACTGTACATGTATACACATATGTGCAAAGTTGTTTTCAGGTTATTTTATTTATATCACGATATATATTGATATCGACTGATGAAAAAATATATCGTGATAAGATTTTTTTACATATTGCCCAGCCCTACAACAATGCATCATATTACTATGTGATTCATTATAATTGATGATAAAGTCATTAATATAGTAACTACTATCTAATATAGTTGTCATCAGGCAGTGGGATTTAGATTTTAACATTTGTTGTTTGTTGTGTTACAGGAGTGAAGAAGACATTTCAGTGTGAACTGTGCAGCTACACCTGCCCTCGACGCTCCAACCTGGACAGACACATGAAGAGCCACACAGATGAGAGACCACATAAATGTCATTTGTGTGGAAGAGCCTTTAGGACGGTCACCTTGCTAAGAAACCATCTCAACACACACACCGGTATACACTAACACCCATCTTCATAAAAACATGTGCTTTGTTTTATTGTAAGAGGAGACATAAGAATGTTGTTGTTTTTAACCACATGCAAGAACAACTTCCATGTTTCTTTAAATTTATACAGGAACTCGTCCACACAAGTGCACAGACTGTGATATGGCTTTTGTGACTAGCGGAGAGCTGGTTCGTCATCGTCGCTACAAACACACACATGAGAAACCCTTCAAATGCTCCATGTGCGACTATGCCAGTGTGGAGGTAGGATGTGGTGATGTCTGCTTGATGTTAAAGTTGTGAATGGTAAATGGTTTGTATTTATATAGCGCTTTTATAGTCCTGATGACCACTCAAAGTGCTTTACAGTACAGTTTGCCATTCACCCAGTCATACACACACACATGCATACAGTGCATCTATTAGCAGCACTTTTTTCTATGAGGGGTAGGCTTCAGATGGGGAAGACTTGGATTGAACGGCCGACCTTCTGGTTGGAGGACGAACGCTCTACTCCTCAACCACAGATTTTTTAGTTTATTTCTGTTCATTACAGCTCATACATTTATCTCTGTCGACATCTTGTCATTCAGGAGTGATGATGAGTGGAAGATAAATTCACAGTTGTGTAGCCAGCAGCAGTGGAGGAGGGAAGTTACTATGTGCTTTTCTAACAAGTTAATCCGTTCTGTTTCAGAGTCCAGAGCAGTTACTAAGAGCATGGCCTAAAATGGCAGACCTATTGTAAAGTTGTAATGTTCTGTGCAGTGACTCTAAGTTTGTCTGTGTAGGTGAGCAAACTAAAGCGTCACATTCGATCCCACACTGGTGAGCGTCCATTCCAGTGCAGTCTCTGCAGCTACGCCAGTAGAGACACGTACAAGCTGAAGAGACACATGAGGACACACTCAGGTAGGACAATGATAAATTCCAATCAAAAGGTTTGGAGGTCATCTGCCCTTCTAACAAACCCCTCCTCCATTAATTGCGAACCACAAACAACTACAAAACCAAAATTTTCACATGTTACCACTGAAGTTCTGCCATACTAGTGGATATGACATTGTTAAAATGTATACTTTAGGTAATAACAGTAATAAACCAGTGTACATGTTAAACCCTCTTTCCAGGAGAGAAACCTTATGAGTGCTACATCTGCCACGCCCGTTTTACCCAGAGTGGAACCATGAAAATGCACATTCTGCAGAAACACACGGAAAACGTGGCGAAATTCCACTGTCCACACTGTGACACGGTTATCGCACGGAAGAGTGACTTGGGTAAGATAATAAATCAAATGCACACATTCACACAGTTGACTTTGGCAAGCTGTTCCTCTTATAACCTTTTTTTAATTTTGTTAACCTTGTACACCTCCAGGTGTCCATCTTCGAAAGCAGCACTCGTTTATTGAGACTGGAAAGAAGTGTCGTTACTGTGATGCAGTTTTCCACGAGCGCTACGCTCTGATCCAGCACCAGAAGTCCCATAAGAACGAGAAAAGGTTCAAATGCGACATGTGTGACTACTGCTGCCGCCAGGTCAGTGCTTTATCCAATATCTTCTTAATCTTTGTGAATTGATGTGTAGGGTTGCCATTCTTTCTGCAAATATGTAATTTACTTTTTGAATATCAGGTATGAGTGCCTCTAGGAATGTCACGATATAAAATTTTGGTGCCACGATTATTGTCAGAGGAAATATCACGGTTTTCACGATTATATAGTTTTTATAGGAGATGATCAGAAACAGAAAGTAAACAAGGATTTTTCCTCTCGCTGTGAACTCCTCCGATGGAGTTTTATGGCCAGCATTGGTGAAAATATGGCTGTTACGTCAGTTCCCTCTTCTCAACTAACGTTTCAGTTAAGTAGCTCGCACACAAAAACAAGCGCAGCATACTCACAAATCATGACTCACAAGAGGAGATTTCACCATACTTCAAATAACGTGACTCACGAAAGGAAGGACGCCATAGATATCGTAGTGCATACAATTCTTACAGTTATGAAACCATGGCATTATGAAACTGTGGTTATGGTAAAATCGGTAATCCTGACATCCCTAGTTGACACATGCCACCAGTTAAATTTTTTAGCTGGTTATTATTTAATGTGTACCATGGCCACCTTTTAATGTAATTTAAAGGTTTTCAGAGTTTTGGTGTTTCCTATGCTGCTGAATACAGGAGCGACACATGGTGATGCATCGTCGAACCCACACTGGAGAGAAACCATATGCCTGCAGCCAGTGTGAAAAAACCTTCAGACAGAAGCAGCTGCTGGACATGCACTTCAAACGCTACCACGACCCCAACTTTATCCCCACCGCCTTCGTCTGCCCCAAGTGCAGCAAGACCTTCACTCGCAGGGTAAGGATACTTGCGTTTAGCTGTAATACACCTGAAGTGTTTTTCCTACAGGCTTCAACACAGGCTAAGGCTAGTATGTTTTAAAAGTCAACAGTGTATAACAGTGCGTTCTTGTAGAACACCATGGCACGCCACTCTGAGAACTGCAGTGGTGAGGTTGAGGACGCTGAGAACGGAACTCCTACCCCAAAGAGAGGGAGAAGAGGAAGAAAGAGAAAGATGAGGAGCAGGAGAGATGACGATGATGACAGTGGTGAGAATTTGATGTTGCATGATTGGCACAAAAACTCTGTTCACTCAACTCAGACTACTACATCTGTCTTTGTTGTATCTCTCTGTCATTCAGAGGAGGATCCCGTTGATCCCGATGAGGAGGAAGAGGGTGAGGGAGAGGAAGAATCATCACTGCTACAGGAAGATGAGGACCCAGAAAGCATGGAATTGGACCAGGCCCCTGCCGCCATCCCCGTCCCAGCCCCCGACGAGCCACCAGTCAAGAGGAAACGAGGCCGACCCCCTAAGAATGCCCCTAAGCCTCCGACACCTATCAAGTCAGTCAGAGTGGCTGCCAAGACAACGGCTGGTGAGAAGAGCACTATGTGGGAAAACAAAATGTATTTAGTCTGGCAATATTTGTAATGTAATAGCACATGTACTATAGATAATAGATGATTATTATATTTCTGTATTAGGTGTGGTTACAGCTAGGGCTGTGCGATATGGCCTAAAACAAATACAACAATATTTTTAGGCTAAATTGCGATGTATCGATATTTTGAAATCTCCTCTAAATCACTGTATAAATGTGAATGCACGTCGTCTGAAGATATCAGCGGACATTTTGGCTTAAAACACAGTGTAAATGACTTTGTTTCGAGTTGAATATAAATGTCGGGGCCTTCTGATTATTGAGCGGCTGTGGATCAAAAAGGGAACTCTTTGTTTCCACTGTTCTTCCACAAAGTCACTGACCGGCTGCTTTACGTGAACGCACCTCGCATCTCACAACTACAGTGGCCTTGAGAGCTCAACGCACTGCAACTTAAGAAAACACATGCAAGTAGACAAAACATCTTCATCAATTAGGCAACACAACACAACACATGGCTGTGGCTGAGTGGTAGAGCGTTCGTCCTCCAACCAGAAGGTTGGCAGGTCGATCCCCAGTCTTCCCCATCTGCATGCCCGTGGTAAAAGCTGCAAATCGCCCACCCCTAGTTACAGCCATTATGATTCTTCTCCACGCTGTTGAGGTTTTGAGCTGGTATTGTCTCTGTCATAAGAGAGCTTTAGTCAAACTTGTCCATGTTGCTGTGTTTTGTAGCTGCTGCCATCATTCAGGTGGAGGATGAGAGCACTGGAGCGGTGGAGAACATCATAGTGAAGAAGGAGGAGGGTGACACGTCTGCAGCGACACCTCTGGAGCAGGGAGTGGCCCTGACGGTGGAGGGGGTTGGGCTGGAGGGGGAAGGGGTGGAGACTGTTGAGCTGGCTGTGAATGAAGAAACGGCAGCTGCTGCCGCCAATGGCGATCTAACGCCAGAGATGATCCTGAGCATGATGGACCGGTGAACACAACATGCAGCCACACACGTGTAGCCAGACTATGTGTAAAGCTAATATTTCCACATCCTTAGCCTTCACCTCATGTCTCATCTGTATGTGCTTTTAACAGCAGCCATGTTGGCGCTTTGGAGTGGCTGCACAAACTGGTGACAGCAAAAATATCCATGCACAAAGAAAGGAAGCTGCATGTAAATACTTCCACAGTAACTTCACATCCATGTATGTCAACCTGCTGCACACTGATGTTTGTGGGTCTCAAACACACACACACACACACACACAGACACAGACACAGACACACAATACTTGATCCTGTGTCATCTCATATACAGGTCAAATATATTGTCCAAGCTAATTACTGACTGCTGTCTGCTCTAAATGCTTTTTTCATAAGGTGAATGTCTATTGAATGAATCATTTATTTTGCTACTTGTGTCTACACAAAGCCACATCCTGTGTCAGTCCCTACCCACGCACTCTGCCGTTAATGTTCAGCAGGAAACCACCTCCTCTGTGTATGTTGCTCTGCCACCATCACTTTATTTTTCTGCTCTCTTGCTTGAGAATGTTTCAGAACATTTTGCGAATCCCTGGCCTTTATTTGTTTGTATATAGATATTGTATGTAATTTTTTCCTATTGAAGATCAGGATATTGAAAGAAGGGTCCTTCCTTATAAATGAGAGAGGCAGGTACATTAAAATGAACAGAGCGATTCATAACTGTGGTACATCTTTTAGCCTCATTCTAATGGAAACATGCCCTCGGTCAGATCATGTACAGTACATACTTGAGATAGCTGCTAAATTATCAACATAGTTTGAGATGAAGTTATTTTTGAACTTTTTTCTATTTTCTCGTACTTATTACTGTTGGGGGCTATTTATAACTCACAGTTAATATTCTTCTTCCTCCCTGTTTTAAAAGAACATAGACAGTTTTCATCACATTAACTTGGAGCAATTACAGATAATCTTGATTGGTGAAATATGTAACTGTAGTTGTGGGTTTGAACATTCCAAAAACATCAAGTAACATGAGATTATTTCAATGCATTTGAGTATCTCACTTGAAATAATCAGCAGTAACAAACTCAAATTTGTATACGGTAATTATCAGCCATTCTAAAGCCAGTTCATGTTTTGTTTGGCCCAGACTACCTTGTGAGTCAGTGTGTCCCTCAAACACCACCCTTCTCCACCATAATCCATGATGTGACAGGTGACTTTCATGTAAATACATATTTTAAAGCCCCTTTTTCTTTTTGATTTCTTGTAAATCCTTTTAAAGTTTTTAAATCGCTGATTGGGGGATGTGTTGGTCAAAAAGTACACTGAGCTTCTCTGTTATGTGGTTAACATGTCAGAACCAGACTGGGTTCTTCCTAACCAACCAAAACCATCTTTGTATTCTCTTGTTCAGAGCCATTTTCTGCTTTGATGTTGTTTTACAGTTTTGGTTTGTGGCCATTGGGTAGAGGTCACTGGGGTTTTCTACAGGTTGATTAGTTATCAGAGAAAACATGTTAGAAGAAGGGTTCTGAGAAAATCAACCTCCATGCATCATACTGACACTGTCACTTGTGTATCAATCATTAAGCAGCATCAGTTCTGTGACCGCAGGACAACATGTGTTCTCAGTCATGTTGCAGAATTCTTTTTTTGCTTGTTTGTTTCGTCAGAGTTGAGGGAACAGAGATTATAAAACATCCCTGTTTAAAGAGCTAGAAAACAGAAGAATCCTCTGTCATGTTGAAGCTGAGACACTGTACAGCTGATGAAAAATAAAACCATACTCATAGGCCTACAACTGCTGCATGCTTCTGTTCTTTCATTTAGTTAGTACAGGTGGGAGGGGCAGTCTGTCAAGGCCCTACAAAATGTATGTCTTCTGTTTTCCAGTCATGATCGGCCTGTATTCTAACCCAAACATTATTTCCTATAAGAACCGTTTTAGCCGAGAAACTTCAGTCAACCCAGCTCTTTCTCTGGTCCTCAGCCACCAACTAGTAAGTTTGAAATGGGTTAAGAAAGTCGAAGGATAGACACTGACAGATTTCTCTGCTGGTATGAATTAGAAAGTTACAGTGAACACAAAATGTCACCACAGCATATGAAAGTGAAAACAGCCTTTTATTGACATGGTTCTGCTCATTGAAGCAAACATCTGAGTCGAGGAACTACAAGAAACACATAGTTCTATGAGAAGGAACTGGAAGCTCGGAGTATGCAGAACAGCTGTAATCCAAAGGATAAAACATTTCGGAGCAAGAGAATAAAAGACTGAATGTTTGAATAATGTCCAAATGTTCCAGCCAAAATATCTAATCAATGAAAAAGAAAATGCTCTTATCAAAGAACTGAAGTACAATATACATATGCGCAACTTGAAATATTGTAACTTTTATTGTAAGTTTTCTTTTTTATGCAGGTTATATTTTTACTGAATTCATTTTAGGGACGAATGTCATATGATTTACTCTGCTCTGACATAGGGTGAGTGTCAGTACACCCTATGATAAAATGTTAGTTATGTGAAATATGATGTGTTGTTAAAGGTCTAATCACCCAAAGGTTATTGTCGTAATTGAATTAAAAGCCACTTCAACCAGCAACATTAAAACGCCTGTAACTCATCCAATGATCTGTATTAATAATCCAATATGTCTATGTGTAATACAACGGTGTGGATCAGGGCCTTTTCTCATGAATACATCTCTGCTCAAATTGTTGCACTTTAATACAAGGTGGATTTTTAATGCAGTAAATTTACATTTAATGGAGGATATTTAAGTTATGGCATTCGAATGATAATTAATCAAAACACTTCCAACACAAGGTATGACATTTATGTTTGATTTATATGCATGTTGGGACCCCTGGTGGTTCCATGTCACCTAAGCATTGTCACCCTGGCTGTTCATGTGCCACAGTACTGAAGTGTACAGAGAAGCACCTGTTCATCTCACACATCAGATTCTCTGACAATAAGTTCTTCAACCACTCTGATGCTCTTTAAGTCACCTTTTTCCAGCCCAGTGGATTTTTAACACAAGTTTGAAACTCAACCAGACTGGTGATTTTCTCAGTGTGGGAGGTTAGACTAAGTTACTGCCTGCTCTGGCTCCTCTACCTTCACTGCTATAGTGACGCACAACGTGGAACAGGATGTGTGTGTATGGGTGGATTGGTACAGAGGTTGATCACAGATGGATGTTTGTGCGTTGATACCAGTGTTTTACTGAAGACTACAGGATGGACTCCATCTCTCAGAGCCTGCAAGGTAAGATTAACCAGCTCTTTTATCTTAGTTAGAAAATAGAATGGAAAAGCCAAAGTTCTACAAACCATTCTGTATTGGTAAATATTCTCCTTCATTAAACTTCTAATGTTCAGTTTGTGTTGAAACTTTTTTAGAGGGGTTTGTCTCAGCCAGCTTATTTATATCAGTGAGAGAAGGCTAGATATTAGAAGAATCTACTTGTTTTGTAGTTTATGATCTGAAACTTGCAGAAATGTTTTAAACAATTACAAGTTTAATGCCAAAAACAACGATGGGAAAAGTTCACAGAACTATGGAAAATCTTTTGAAACAGAGGTGAGATTGTGTAATCAGATGTGGAATAAATGTGTGAATAGCTCATGCTGCATTACATGTGCAGCATCAGAGACATGAGCATGTTTAGCAAACCACAGCTGGACTGGTTTCAAAGTCTCCTGGTCTGAATACGTGAGCCTGTTCTTGTAATCTGACGTTTGCTGCTGAGGCTTTTCTGATAACAGATCAACATTTGTTTGTTCAGAATGTGTTTGCTCAGGTCAAAAGATGATGGACTGATGAAGGACTTCACATTACTGTCTGTTTTGATGATGATAGAAAGTGAATATGGTCCAGAGAACTTGTCTTGTATATAATCAGTGTGTGCACAGCAGAGGTCAGCCATTTTACCTCTGACTGGGGAAACCGGAGGGTGGATTTGTCTAATGTGCTCTCCAATGATGTTTTGATTCCTACTGTCCTTATGACTACGGTCTGTGTGATACTTTGCTTTGTAAGATAAAAGATATTAGTTTTATAAATTTGGATGATGCATCAACACTGAGTTGGCTGTTTACTTAGGAAACATATAAATTAGCGAGTTATCTTGAGGAGGCCCAAGAGAAGAGAGAAAAAGATCTCTTAATGGAGTCAGTTTATGTATATTATGCATATATTCTGTATGTGATTAGTTTGGGGTTTCTTTTCTTTTTTACCCTTGTTTTGTATATGTACTAACAGAAGATGTACACTTTGTAAATGCCAAATGTATCAGCATGACACAGAAATAAAGCATATTTAGCTTATTTATGTATGAGCAGATATAAGGTAGGTGGACAGGATGGGTTTATTAGTGTTCAGTATTTATCAGTTATTATAAAAACCTATTTTAAATACTGTCATGTATTCTCTGTTTTAACAGCAGCCTCCTCTCAGTGTCCGAAAGAGGAGTTTGAGTTCTTAGCAGATTCTTACAGCTACATCCTATTCATCAAATGTCCAAATACATGCTAAATACATATTCACTAAGAGTATTTAGAGTACAGTTTCAGCTCCTTGTTTTCCTTTCGTGTCATTGAAGGCCAACGTGTGAAGTGATCACATGAACTGTAACACATCAGGACTGTGTTGTCTAAACCCAGTTATTTTAAACAGACGGTAAAATCTGAGCAATGTGCTGCAGTTTTCACCCACAGTAAATATGGCCGTCATAGCTGTGTTCATTAGGATGATGAAGGTTCAGCAGTAGTCATCACGACAGATGGAGTTCAGGTGACAGTGCTCCTGTCTGTGCTCCTTCTAAACAGATCAGATCTCAGAGCTGCTGAAACCTCAGAGAGTCTGTCTGGTGACGCCTGTTGTTCTGAACAACTCCACTCAGACATGTGGGAGATCGTCCGACACGTTTGTGGTGAGTCACTGATAATGAATGTCACATTTACTATTTTTTACTGGGGATGGAAACCAGGTATCTGTGTCATCATGACAGGTTGAATCCTGGTTTGGATCAAACCAGCATCACTGGTGAAAATGTTCACTCATGAAACAGCTCAAGTATCCTAGTTCAGCTGCCCTTCTCTCCCTGTCTGCTTTTTTGTGTTCAGTGCATAAGGTTATGTATTATGGTCCGGTCCTGTTTAACCAGTGTTGTAGCCCACTGCGTATGTCTTAACTGTGAATCTGGTTTATGGTCTTTTGTTGAACTTGAAGCCCTGTGTCAAATCTCATTTTAAAACCTGACGTGACTACAAATTAAATAGCAATCCTGGTACAATACAGTAGATCAAATGTTGGGGGAGCTAGAGGTCCATCCATCCCATAACTGCTGCCGTGTCTCTTTCTCTCCCAACCTGTCTCTGTTATAGGTGCTGAGTCTGTGGAGAGGTTACCTGGTCGTGAACAAGCAGCCTGTCAGGGTAAATCACAACTTAAAACATCCGGAATGAGGCAAGCGAACTGTTAGACAGCAAACTACCAAGACTTGAACGAGTGTCGTTGCAGGGAAGTAAAGGCAAAGAGGGCAGTTAATGTTAAGCTCCACACATTTCTTACCTCACTCAATATATACAGTTCATTCAGAGCATTTTGTTATGTTAAAGCCTCATGGCTTAATCCTTGTGCTGAATGAATTTCCCTCATCAAACCATATCCCACAATTACAAAACAAAGACAGATCATTCAACTGAAAGAAAATTGAAATCATTTCTCTTGATTATTGGGCACTGAGTGTGGAATGGTGAGGAAGAGATGGGGAAAACTCACTTTGGTGGAAATAATTTCAATTTATAGACATTTGAAAGCGTTTTATTTTTTTTACAGCTATGCAAATACAGTTTCAAGGTAAAGCTTAAAATTGGGTTTAGGTTGGAGGAAGAGTTACAGGAACATGTATATCAATGAGGGTCAACATGTGTGTGTGTGTGTGTGTCTTGTGTACAGGTGGAGAGCACTTTCAGCTACATAGAGGTTTGCTCCATCAACATTCACAGTCTCACACAGGTACAAGTGAACCTCAAAATAAACGTGTGTTTTTACTGACAATAAGCATCATGCATGTATAAGTACTGTGTGTGTTGCAGATCGTGTTGGAGACAGACAGGCAGACTCTGTCTTTCGGCGTATTGCATGTTGAGGATCTTGAGGCCATGGTCACTCACATGACTGCTTCACTGAAGAGGATCTTCCCTGATTCATCTCCAGGGTGGGTCTCACTCCACAACCTGAATGCACAGTAATGAGTACATAGTCTCCAACCACCATCTGAATCGATATACTGTATCCCTCTGTTGGGTCCTTAAATAGTCTGAAAAATGTCCAAATTGTTAACTCAAAATGTGAACGTTAAACACAGTCTACAGACAGTGACTGCACACATTTGGTGTAAGATGATGGAGAGCACTGTTTAACACATCGGTCCATGTGTGTAGAAGTGGCCCATAAATGTTAAAGATCTGGTGACTATGAACATAGGATTCACATAAACCATCCAAGGAGTCCTGTGACTTATGTTAAAGCATTTGGATTCATACACTCATGTATTCTGGTACAACCTTTGAGCTGTCTGCATCTCAAAACATGAAGACATGAAATGTCCTCAGCACACATACGCTCACATTGACAAAACTTATTGAACAATTCCACAGACCACTCTCAGGACAAAAGTTAAATTAGCAACGCTGCTTGAAACATGATGGATTTCCATGTACAAACATTTCAGTTTCCGTTAGGATGAGTTGTATAATGACTGACTTTCCATCAGATAGATAATCATCAGGACAAAGTTTCAGTTTGTCCAGTTTATTACCAAATATCAACAAAATCACGACTCTTTGCTGTCCTGGCTCCTAAATGGTGGAACAAGCTCCCCATTGACATCAGGACAGCAGAAAGTCTACACATCTTCCTTCACAAACTTGGATAACATTTTCACTTTTTTTTTTTTTTAAAGTAGCGATTTAGTAGCACTTAAACACACTTATACACTTACCTATAGCACTTTGTAGTTTGGCTTTCTTGAAGAAAATTGTACATTCTTGATTCTTGTTGTTCTGGGTCTGTACCCTCATGGTTGAATGCACTTATTGTAAGTCGCTTTGGATAAAAGCGTCAGCTAAATGAAATGTAATGTAAAATACCTGCAAAACTATAGACATTGTGTTTTAGTGCACAGGGCTAATGAGCAAATGTTGCCATGGGTGAACATTGTTAACATTATACATGTTAAAAATCTGCATGTGAGCATTGTCATGCATGCTTGTTAACATGATGAATCTGTAGCACATCCTCACAGAGCTGCTACAGTCAGTGATACACACAGTGTGTTTCCTGCCCTTCACTCCTCAGAAAGCTATTAAAGACGATTCCTGCAGATCTCCAGCAGAGACTCATCACATTGACTGCTGTGATAGAGGAGCAGATGAACAGTCAGCCTGGCTGCTGTGGTATGAACCTTTCATTTTACAGTGTCTGAGGTCACATGTGAGATTGAGCCATTTGTTAACTTTAGCCTGTGCATCTTGTAGAACTGTTGCTTTTTCAAAAAGTCAAGTTGCAAATGCTTTTTTGGACCACAAGGTATTTTCTTCACACAGTCTGATGCTCCTATAGATTGTACATTATAGATCTGATCAGGTCCTCACAGTTGAGATGAATGAATGTTTGAATCAAAAGGGAAAGTGTCTGTTCTCTTCGCACAGATGATGATGAGCGTGTGTTTCAATGTGTGTTCCTCAGGAGGATTCTCTGATACCTATGCTGCTCTATGTGATTTCCATGAGATGCCATTTATAGAGGAGATTCAGTGGGTATGTCACTGCTGTATTCCTACTAATAATCATCATAAATGTAAAAATGCAACACATGCTACTTAAATGTGCTGTTTGTTTGTTTAATAGAATTATTCAGTGACCTTTTAAAGCCACTTGACATGAACTGAATGTTAGTCCCTGTGTATAATGGCTCCCTGCTTTGGCAGGATGTTGACAACATCTACTACAAGCACAACTGCAGACAGTTCAACCTGCACGACTTCAGCCACTTAGACAGCAGGTGAGATCTAACTGTCTCATCCAATCTTACTTCACCTCAGTCACATACTCTGTTTAAATCCCTCTGGTTTCTCCTTTCCTCTGCTCTCAGAGATTTGGCGTTAGCAGTAGCAGCTCTGTCCTTCAACCACTGGTTTACCAAGATCTACTGCAAAGATCTCAAAATGGTAAACTCTCTTCTGTTTTCAAATATCTATGTAAAGATGTGAATTCTTGAATCCAGGCTTTTTAAAGGATTGTGTGCAAAGCATGTAGACAAGTCCATGCTTAATTCGTGCAACCCAATCAGGAGGGCGGAGGTTAAAATTGTTTCACATGTACTAATCCGCTATCTGTGTGTGTGGTCACATGACCCAACAACCAATAACACACAGAGTGCTCTCTATTTTACTGCCTCCTGTCCTCACTCTTCCGTCCTCTGGCTGTGACCCAGAGCCAATATCATCCGTAGGAAAGAGTTAGAAAACGAAGGTCTCTTGGCCAAACGCTGCAAAAGTGAGTTCAGTTTCAACACACATCATTTTTTATTTTATGAATCAACATGAATGATAGAGTCACTGCTTACAGTGTCATCTCTGTTTCCACAAGCAGTTTGTAGAATCTCTAGTATAACAGCCCAAAACCACTGGAGCCTACATTTCCCTTAATGCAATTTGACAGTGTCTTTCATTAAACCCTCTCTGCCTGACAAATCACCAGGGTGGTGTCACTTTAATTTAATTCAATCAAATTTTATTTGTATAGCGCCAAATCACAATATACATTATCTCAAGGAGAGAAAAAACTCCCCCATTAACTGGAAGAAACCTCTAGCAGAACCAGAATGTGGCGGCCATCTGCTTCGACAGGTTGGGGTGAGCAGAGAATAATGGGGAAGAGAAGAGAGATGGGTGGAAAAGAGGGGAGAGAAGGGAGAGAGAGATAGGGGGGAAAGGGAGGAGAGGGGGAGAGAGAGGAGGAGAGAGACCAGGAACTGTGCAGCATCAGGTATCAGCTCTGACTAGTTATAATGAAAACAATAACAGTGTAAAGATGTTATTGATTATGAATGATAGCAGCAACAGTTCATATGATAATTAATTAATACTACATATTATTATTATTATTATTATTATTACTATATTATGAATAATAATAATAATAATAATAATAATAATAATAATAATAATAATGGAGTCAGAGATACCTGCAAAGAGAGCGAGAAAGAGAGAGACTATGGGAGGGAAAAAACACATAGCTAGTGACATGTATTAAGATAAATAAATGAATGTGGGGGCAGAAGGGGAGAAGTGCTCAGTGCATGATGGGAGTTCCCCCAGCAGTCTAGGCCTATAGCAGCTTAACTAAGGGATGGTTCAGGACTCACCTGATCCAGCCCTAACTATAGGCTTTATCAAAAAGGAACGTTTTAAGATTAGCCTTGAATGTAGAGATAGTGTCTGCCTCCCAAACCGAGAGTAGGAGAGGAGCCTGGTAGCTGAAGGCTCCACCTCCCATTCTACTCTTACAGATTCTTGGAACCAGAAGAGAGCCTGTGTTTTGGGAGCGAAGTGATCTATTTGGACAATATGGTGTTATGATCTCTTTGACATATGAAGGGGCTGAATGTGAAGGGCTCTGGTTGTAAGGACCAGGATCTTGAATTCTATTCTGAATGTTACAGGGAGCCAATGCAGAGAAGCTAAGACAGGAGTAATATGATCTCTCCTTCTAGTTCCTGTCAGTACCTCTGCTGCAGCATTTTGGACCAACTGGAGGCTTTTCACAGACTTACTGGGACATACTGATAATAAAGAATTACTGTAATCCAGCCTAGAGGTAACAAATGCATGGACTAGTTTCTCAGCATCCTTCTGAGACAGGATGTTCCTAATTTTCACAATATTACACAGTTGGAAGAAAGCTGTCCTAGAGACTTGTTTAATATGTGGGTCAAATGACATGTCCTGGTCAAACATAACTCCAAGGTTCCTCACAGTAGAGCTCTGAAATGTTAAGTGCCAATTACAATGACGTAAATTATGTCTGAATTTAGAAGTAATAAGTTCTTGGTCATCCAGGCCTTGATGTTCTTGAGACATTCCTGAAGTTGAACTAAGTGACTAGATTCATCAGTCTTCATAGATATGTACAGTTGGGCGTCATCTGCGTAACAATGGAAGTGTATGTGGTGCTTTCTGATGATGTTGCCTAAGGGAGCATATATAATGCTCCAAGGACAGAACCATGTGGAACTCCATGACTAACTTGTGTGTGCATGGAGGATGGTAAATGGTAAATGATTTGTATTTTTATAGCACTTTTCTAGTCTTGATGACCACTCAAAGCGATTTAAACCAGCATAATGTCGTTCCTTCAATCCCTACATGTTGTTCCAGTCTCTGTAACAGAATCTTATGATCTATGGTGTCAAATGCTGCACTAAGATCCACTAGGACGAGTATAGAGACAAGTCCATTATCTGATGCAATGAAAAGGTCATTGGTAACTTTTAATAGTGCTGTTTCTGTCCTGTGATGGATTCTAAATCCTGACTGAAAGTCTTCCAACAAACCATTACTATCTAAGTAATCACACAGCTGGTTAGCATAAGCTTTTTCTAGGATTTGGAAATGAAGGGCAGGTTTGATATGGGTCTATAATTAGCTAAAACGTCTTTAACAAGAGTGGGCTTTTCAGCAGCGGTTTTGTTACAGCTACCTTATAAGCTTGTGGTACGTAGCCGGTAAACAAAGACATATTAATCTGATTTAATATGGAACTGTTAATTAGGGGGAAAACTTCCTTAAAAAGTGTAGTTGGGACAGAGTCTAATAGACAAGTCATTGGTTTAGATGATTAAACTAGTGAAGTCAATTCAGGACGATCAATTGAAGAAAAGTGGTCGAAATATAAATCTGCTGCTACAGGTGGTTCTATGGTTTCTGGACTAGACAATGTATCTGTGCTGTTCATGGGGAAGTGGTGGTGGATTTTTTCCCTGATGGTTATAATTTTATTTGTAAAGAAGCTCATGAAATCATTGCTTCTCAGAGTTAAAGGAATAGATGGATCAGTAGAGCTGTGACTCTCTGTCAGCCTGGCTACAGTGCTGAAGAGGAACCTGGGGTTGTTCTTATTGTCTTCCTTATTTTCTTCCTTGGTTTATTCCCCACTCTTTCTCCATGTTTTAAGAAGATCACTTCAGTAGTTTTTGCGTAATCCTGCTAACAGACAAAACTGTTTTGAAACAGACAAATGAAAACATAACCTCCTTGGCAGAGGTAATAATTGTTGGTGAAGTGTACAGTGACATTTTGTACAGTGACACTCCAAGAGCTTGGTCAAAGGATATGATCTTTTTATTATTATTATTATATTCAATCCTCACATGCCATTTGCAAACTGAAAGAGTTATTGTTCCTCCTTCATTGCAACCATGAACTGATGAATTCCTAAAACACAAAGTCCTCAGTCCATTGGACATTGTATTTAAGACTTATTGGAAAATGTCTGACCATATTCTTTCATTTGGTTCACGACCAGTTTACTCTCATTTCACCTTAAGAGCACAAAATCAGGACAGGGTAGTGCCATTAGCGTGTGTTCTCCTGCAAAAGAATTTGACATCCAAAAAACGCCGCCCCAAGGAGCCTGAGGAACTTATTGTGACTCTTTGGGAGATGCATTACCAGATTTCTCAGCACTGATGAGAGAAAAGGACATAGAAATTTACATTGACTGGACATGTGTTTCAGACTTTGTCTTTCTCTCTGTCTTTGTACCTTCAGTCAGTAGATGTCCAGAAGCAGCTGACTTTCCTGCTCTCCAGGTCTCCCAGTGTGGAGGAGCTCTCACTGGAGGCCAGTGGACTCAAACCGTGAGTTTGTGTGTGACAACAATACAATAACAACACTTCCATCAACAAGAGTAGAGGATGTTAGAGTTAGATGTTTCCCTTCTTCAGGGATGCTGCACAGAGATTCAAAGTTGCTGACTGGTTGTACTGGAGGTTTGAATCTGTTTGAAGTAGATTCTCTTCACATTAATAATAATGGGGATGAAATGACACTTTAACGGAGTGCCCTCAGTACTACTGCAAATATATGTCATTCACCTGCTATCTGTAACTTCCTATCAAAGTCCACTCTTGATAAAGGTTCAGGACTTACAGTACAAAGTGAAGTTTGGACATGTTATTCCTGTTAGGATGCAGTCATCCCTCTGACAAGTTTTACAATCTCTAACTTTGATGTACTTTAGTAAGATTTGCAGTAATTCCCTCCGATTTGGCTGATTTTTCTGGGTAATAATCTGATGTCTGTGAACTGATGATTTGACTGTGCACACTGACAGACCAAGAGACACTTAACCACAGGGTTGATTATAACTTATACCAGAGAAACACTGTAAGTCCAAAGAGTCTGTCTAATTTAAAGTGTACTTTTTAGGCATTGATTGAAATTGAGAAATATCTTTTTTATTCTGCCGCAGTGACTTTGCAGTCAAAATGGCCGCCGCCCTGCATGAGCACGCCTGCTCTACCCTGCATTCCATCAACCTCTCAGGCAATCCAATCGAAGACAAAGGTGGGCTCTTTATATATCACATCTGGTAGGAGCATGGTATCAGAATAGAGCACTAACTCTAAGCCATCTTCCATATTGATCCAAATTGCCAGTTTAACTGTAAATGTCTTCCTCACAGAGCACTCTCTGTGGGAGGCCTCTATTTACTTTGACTCATTCTCTTGGAATGGGGTGACATCATGTGGTTATGTTGCCTTGTTTTGCTTGGGTTGCAAGTACAGTAAGAACTTGAGTAAAGTTCAAATTTCAACAGCAGCACAGGCAGCACCTGTCCGGATGTCAGGATGGAGGAGAGAATGAGCACTGTGGTGTGCAATCACTCTGTTCTCTATAATCTGATGTTATCTACTAACCAGGACACAAACTGGAGAAACCAAGCGTGAAGAGACGAGGCAGCTGGTGAACTAAGCTTACCTCAGTGTGACTATGTTGTCTGTCTCGAGCAAGAAACTGCGATTGTTTGTTGTTTTGATGATTGCTCCAGCACCAAGCGTCAGAAACGGACACCATCAAGTGCTAAAGCAGCATGTGTGAGTCAGCCAGTGAAGCTTTGTCAGCCAGTGAAATGGGCTGCTGTACTGTTTAACTGGAAGCTCTTCTTCTTGAGCTTCAATCATGCAGCTATGGGTCAGTTCACTCAAATTACAAAAAAAGTGAATACAAGACTACATGTAATCAATCTAAGGAATGCCATGCAGTTATTCTGAAGTTATAAGTTTGATACAGTCCTCGAAAGGCAGTGTTGGTCAAATGTTTCTGAAACCCTTTCTCTTTTCTTATTTATTGAAATGCTTTTCATGTCCCAATAGCCATCAATAAATAAAGCACAAAAAAACAAAGAACAGAAGTAATGCCGGTGTCTTTGTCTGCCTGTCACTGTGCATGAGTCTTCACAAGCCGGACAGCAGACATACACTGCTGAAGCAGAGGCGATCGCCAGAAGTTAGTGAGAGAGTCACAGAGCATTCGGCTTCCAGCAGCTGTCAGTCAGTGCACGTTCCTGTGTTTTGGGGGCGTAACTTTGACGAGAAGGCTGACGGAAGGGGGTGGGATGTATCAGTTGGATGTTTTCAAAGTGTAGCCTGCTCTTGATAGCTTTGCAGGCCTACCAACTCTCATACACTGTGGCAGAGGAAAGTGTGCTCAGAGTCGTTCCCTGACTGTGAAGCAGGAATCAGAAGTAGGGAGACATCACTTCTGCTGCAGGTCCAGATAAACAGAGAGTGATAATACAACAGATGCACCATTAATTACATCATTGCTGCTGTACAATAAAAATCTGCCACATTAACATCAATAAATAAAATACACTCAATTTAGTGGTGAATCCATATTATGTTAAATCGGTTTGCATTTGAATAAATACAAAATGTCTGCTACAGCTTTCAGTACATTTAATCAAAGCTCCTTTTCTATTTGAGCAGATTTTTTATTTTCAATTCTATGAACCATTATAATGATTTTTAACAGGAGTCTGTATTTATAGTGTTTCTTTGACATTTAGTTTTGATGCTTTTGAAGTTTTTGGTCAGGAGTTAAAGATAATGTTGTATCAATATATCAATGTGACATTTGTATAAAAGTGTTCTCTCCCCTTGTCTGATGAAAGTGTTCTTCAATCATACTAATAAATAAATAATATTCACATATTATATTGTTCATTTTACAATTAAAAGTTTTATAATTGATATTAATGAGGATATGTTGGTAATACCAGAGCACCTGAGGTGATCATCTCTATAAAATGTAACCGCTATTCATGTTATAAATTTCACCATCCATAGCTACATGTGATAGGACAAAAATGGTGATTGTATTCACATCAGGTATGCGTTTATAAAAATCAGTCCACATTCTGTGTGTGTGAGTGTTGTGTCTTTGTTCCCAGGTGTAACAGCTCTCAGTCAGGAGCTGGAAAATCGACCTAAAGGACTCAAGCACCTTTCTCTGTCCAGAGTATCAATGACTGCAAGAGGTACACACACACACACACACACACACACACACACACACACACACACACACACACACACACACACACACACACACACACACACACACACACACACACACACACACACACTGTATATGCTGTATAAATCAGGAGGAAGAGCAGGATGACGATTTGGGGGGGTGGACATATTGTACAAAGAGCAGGTGACTGGACCTGAACGTCCTCCTCAGACCTCTCAGCCCTGCAGCTCTCCATCCTGCTCCTCCGGAAGAGCATGTGATGTTCAGTATCTGTGGCCTGCAGCAATCTATGTCATTCCAAACCAAATGCAATTCGTTCACAAGATGTACTGTATGACCAGTTGTCCTCCACCAACAACACCATCACTGTTGGTCCATGGTGCATCTGTTTCCAGGTATGGGCTGTCTGAGTCAGCTGTTATGCTCCAGTCAGCTCTTCTCCACCTCTCTGACCCACCTTGATCTGTCTGCTAACCCCAGCACCCTGGTTACTGAGGAGGCCATGGTACGCTCTCTCTCTCTCTCTCTCTCTCTCTCTCTCTCTCTCTCTCTCTCTGTAAGTTTGTGTGTGTCATGCCAAGCTAAAGATACATGCGCTGGAATAATTTATATGGATTTTTTTATCCCTCTCATTATATACAACTCTGTGTGCGTGTGTGTGTGTGTCTTACAGTTTCTCTTCAGGTTCTTGTCCAGCCCTAACTCTCTGTGTCACCTGGACCTCAGTGATACCAGCTGTCCCCTTGACACGGTCAGTGAGAGACTGAAATTCATTTATGTAGATATGTGTAGAGATACACAAATGAAACACTGTGGTTTCAGGTGCAGTTCAGCCATGGAGCACGGTGAAATCTAGGCTGTGACAGTGAAACAGAATAAACTCATTATCAGGTCAGCATAGAGAGATGGTTTTTTGGAAGCATAATATAGGCAGCAGTCCTGTGTTTAAAGATTTACTTTATTAACAATTACACTAATAATCATTACAGATGAATGTATCGACTTGTAGATTCAGTTTCTTGTTAAAGTGTTGCAGTAGACATATTAAAGGGGAAGGGGCCCACTGGGGCTGTGTACGTTTGGGGCCAAGATGTTTGTGTTAATTGGGTATTGAAAAGCTGTGCTGGTCAGTCTGTATGTAGCACTCACTTGTCCATACTTCCTCTTTCAGTTATTTGTATCGCTCTCCTCTGGCTTTTGTTACAAACTGATGCACCTGAACCTTGCCAGGAATCCTTTCAGCCACAGGTCAGCTCCATTTTCCATTTCTATGAACCTTATTTAGTGTAGAGACCTTTTTACATAGCATAGCAGGACACAGTACAGGTGGAACAAACAGCTGAGAGTGAGTAAGCCCTGTGAATGAGCCAGGGACAGATACACATCAATCAAATTAAGCCTTTTAGGCCAAAAGTTCTGCGGTGAAAAAGGCAGACTCGCAGCAAAAGTAACACAGACCATCTTGTGCGAAGTGGTCAGTGTACTGAGACTAATGGGGGCTACGCAGTGCAGGTGACAGGTGATGAGTCAGAAACTGAAGATGACCAGTGGACACGTTTGTGATAGAATTCTGACATCACTAGAAATTTGAAAGAAATCACATTCTGTAATTCAGTCATAAACAATTTCATGGTGTGGCATAAAATTTGTATTCAAATTAATAGCAGCTTGTGTACCATTGTGCATGAATTTGTGTGTGTGTGTGTGTGTGTAGAAAGGGGCGAGGGGTGACCAGGAGCATTGAAGAGTTCTTCAGTCAGAGCTGTGAGCTGAAATATGTGAACCTTTCTGTGACCAAACTACCTCCACAAGCTCTCAGGTGGGTTCACGCCCATTAAATGCAATAATGTAATATTCACTTTTAATCATTCATTTATTTCTCTAATTTGAAAGTTTTAAATACACCATAATACAAAGCAGGAAAACGATACAAATACAAAATGTAAAGCAAAACAAGTTCACTTTACATTTTTTTGGTTGTTTTCTTTTATTCCCTTAATTATTAACCACGTTTTTTATAAGGACCACACAATAAGAAATCTAAACCTTATTGTTTAGTGTGATGGAACCGGACTTTATCAATGGACCAGCCAGCAAAGTGGAGGAAGCAAATGTTACAGACGCAATTCCAACGAGACGTCTATATGAACTTTAGAAATAGAGAAAATAATGGCTTTTGTGGTGTCACACACAGTAAAACAGACTTGTTTTAAATGTGTTAAAACTGAGTGTTTTTTCCTTGTTCTTCTAGGAGTTATTATGCTAAGACAAATATCCTTACTGAAGTAAGTTTGCATGGTTGCTGCTGAGCTACAAACGGAGCTTACAGCTAGCACAACTGCTTTTGGTCACCTGTGCTTAGTAACAGCAGACAAACAGACAAACAGCTGGTGGTAGCAACCACTTTCAGTCATGCTAACAAATAGTGACTGGCTGACAAACATAATTCTCCTTAAGCTAATAATTCACAATATTAATATCTGTTCTCATACACAGACACAACACAGAAAGGTGCAAAAGAAGATGTGATACAACTAAATAAAATATCATATATATATATATATATATATATTTAATAATAATTAAATATAATTTTATTATTATCTTTAAGGTTATTACTACAGGGCCTGGCAACCAACACCCATCTCTCTGGTCTGGAGTTGGACCTTAGTAGCTGTGAGGTACACACACACACAAACACACACACAACCTATGTACATTGTGCAAAACATTTCTCATTCCCCATCAGTTAAAAGACAGTTTGTACATTACAACAAATTAGCAATGTAAATCTGACTTTTAAAAAAAAATAATTTGATAATGCATGAATAGGCTCATTTACTTGAAACTACATTTCAAGGTACCAGAAGTCACAGTAAAGAAATTATTTACGTGTGTGTGTGTGTGTGTGTGTGTGTGTGTGTGTGTGTGTGTGTGTGTGTGTGTGTGTGTGTGTGTGTGTGTGTGTGTGTGTGTGTGTGTGTGTATGTGTAGCTACGTTCTGAAGGGGCCCAGGTGATACAAGAGCATATCTCTGAAGCTACTGCTATCAAAAGTCTGGATATCTCTGACAATGGTATGCAAAATTACACACACACACACACACACACACACACACACACACACACACACACACACACACACACACACACACACACACACACGCACACGCACGCACGCACACACACACACACACACACACACACACACACACACAATGCTGGGTCCTCTTGCTCTCTTACACTAACCTCAAACGTCTCTTCTAACGAATTTTGACCTATAGAGCAATATCAACGTCACGGACCCCGCATCGGCCCACTGTGGTTTGGGGGTTTAACTGGAGGCTCGCGCCACGACCCTCACACCACGCCCCACAAAGTCTGCAGGCCGTAGCCGGATCTTATTGGAATCCGGCTGTGAGAGACTCTGCTGCTGCAGCAATGCATAGAATAAAAAACTGAACTTTGGAGCCTGTAAACCTTTTCAAGTACTGCCCCAAATTAATATTATGAACCCCAAAAACCAGCATGGTCTCCTTTAACACACTGAATCTGGAAATAACATTATAAAATGTAGTCTCTTTAATTTGCCATACTTACAACATAAATTCACATTTTTACAGTTTAATGTAATTGAAGACACCACACTGAATTATGGAAATATGTGTCATTCTGACCAGGAGGTGGAATACATTTATTAAACATAAAACATGTGCGCTGTGAATCATAGCAGTTGACTTTCTGGAATAAAAATCTGTTTTGCAGCTGCACTTTTCCTATGTCCTCTCTTTTGGCTGAATGTTGACAAATAACTTAATTCCTCTGTCGCTTTTCTCATTCTGTTGGGCTGTAGGTTTTGAAAATGACATGGTGACTCTGGTCCTGTCTCTGGGTCGTTGTCGCTCTCTTCAACGTCTCGCTCTAGGGGGGAACTTTGCCATGAAGTCCAGGTGTGGAGAACATAATACAATGCTATGCTGTACATCACCATGCTCCATTGCTTATGATCATTTTACTCTACCAGCTTGTCTTCCTCTGACATCAGGCAATAACCAAACCTGTGAATGTAACAAGGCCCAGGTGAAGCTTCTGTAAACTGAAAACGTTATGAAATAATGGCTCTTTGCCTGTGGCAGAGAAAAAAGATAGACTTGAAATTGATCATAATGAGCGCAATACATTCATGTAAAATTACTAAAGATAATTTCCACTTTTCTGTTCAAAGAGTGCCCTCTTACTGTCAGCTGCCTGCTCCGAAGTGGTAACAATTTGATAAATTCATTTAGGTCTGCTTCAAACAAGTGCCTGAGATTTAATTGTAGAATTCATCACATCCAGACAGAAAAGCTTCAAGTCTAACATTATAGGTCAACATCATGTTTCAAAACCTTAACTGTGATGACAGTTTTCTTCCGTCCTTCTTTCCGATGATTCGTTTTTTCTTGTTCACATCATTCTTCTTGATATCTGCTGTCTGTGTCCACCAGAGCTCTCACTGATGTTCTTCATCGTATAGCTCAGCTCATTCAGGATGAAGAGTGTGTGAGTGACACTTCCTTTCATCTCATTCACTCTCTGTATAACCCTCAGTAATATTAGCACTCATTGCTACTTATTATGTTCAACTTGATCAAAACAACAATCACAGCCTATTTTGAATAGAATGTTCTAAATGTTAATATTTTTCCAATGTTGGAAAGAATAGAGAACTACAGATTTGTCATGCATTTGTGTGTGCGTTTGTGCGGGTGCGTGTGTGTATGCGTGTGTGTGTGCAGCCCTTGCAGTCTCTATCAGTGTGTGACTCCAAGCTGAAGACTGGGATGCACATCCTGCTGAGCGCTCTGGGAGGCCACACAGCTTTGGCTGAACTGGACATCAGTGGAAACAACATTGGAGACACTGGAGCCAAAATGCTGGCTAAAACCCTGATGAATAACACTAGACTGAGGTACACACACACACACACACACACACACACACACACACACACACACACACACACACACACACACACACACACACACACACACACACACACACACACACACTAGCCAATGTGTTGCATGCACATCAATTTGAGGCACAGTAACCAACTTTCCATCGGACACACTATAATGGTTGAATCTGTTTCTATTACACATCATAATGCAGATTGTTCCACTTTATGTTTTCACGGCATTTCACGAGAACGGGTTTGGTTCCACAGCCAAACCATTACTGAGCCCCTCTTACTGATTTGTTACTGGAAACTGTGGGTCTAATGTTTGCCACTAGATGTCATTATTTCATCATTTATATTATTTAAAGTATTATTTGATTGGCTGCAGGAGTATTTGGTGTGTTCACATTGTCATCTGATGTTGCATGGAGCAGCTATCACTCACTGCAAGTTCACACAGGCTACAGTCACTTATCTTCAACCAGACTGTAATGGAATTCTACCAGATCTCTGTCTGTCTCTTTCAAGGTCTCTGACATGGGACAGAAACAATGTGACTGCCAGGGGTTTCCAGGATGTGGCAGATGCGTTGGAAAGGTCACACACACACACACACACACACACACACACACACACACACACACACACACACACACACACACACACACACACATATTATTAAAATTTTTGTTAACAGACCTTTTAACCTTTTCAAGGCCTGAATAAGTTTTAATTGCATCCAGGCCAATGGACCAAACCTACAACATTGTAACTACCATGCAGTTAATAAAATACAGAAACTCTGAAGCTTTTTTCTTTCTTGTGCATTCAACACAGAAATTGACCTTTTAGGTCTTCAGTGGCTCCATAGTAAACATCTTAATGGAAATTACAATGTAACATTGAGCAAGACCTCAGCCATGCAAGAAGCTCTAGGAGGCTGCAGCTAGGTGCAGTGGTGATTTGAGATAAATGCTAACATCAGCACCATCTTAATTAAATAAAATAAAATTTTATTTGTATAGCGCCAAATCATATACATTACCTTTATGCACTTTACACCAAGCACTAAACATGAAGTCCTGTTGAGGCTTTTAGGAATGTTATTAGTTTAGCATGTATCAACTGGACAATATGAAACTCTGACCTGATCATGGCTGCTAGTAAAAAAAAACTTTTATTTATTATTATTATTATTATTATTATATTTTAAATTATTATTATTATTAATAAAAGTAATAATAATACATTTTACAGCACTATTAAAGGGGCTCAAAGCTACTTGACAAAGGATTACAAAACAGAAATCAGATAAAGCAAAAACCTATAAATATAAAATACACATCTTGAAGGAACAAGAATGTGTGTATCCAGTAGCTGTGAGAATGGCTTTGCGGCACCTCAGCGAAAGTTGGGATCATCAAAGTCAAAAGGATTCATCCTTTGTGGACCATGAATTTCTATACAAGGGATTTCAAGACAACCCATCAAGTACTTCTTTCTATCTGGATCAAAATGGTGGACCATCCGACAGATACACCTAGAGACCAATGTTGTTATCCCAGGAGCTGTCATGTCACTGCTGTCATGAGTGACGTTTAAGTGGAAGTACAGACAACACAGTATGCATGGTGGTGTAACAGTGACGGTTGGGTTTTATGTTGAGCAGGAACTTCACTCTGCAGCAGGTGTCTCTGCCTCTGGCTGATATCACACAGAGTTACCGCAGTGACCCTGACAGAACAAAAGAGGCCCTGCACAAGGTCAGTGTTAAGGAGCATGAATACATTCTAAAAGGGGGAATGTAAATGGATATTGATAGATAAACAGATATTAAGAGTACAATGTGTGTGTGTGTGTGTGTGTGTGTGTGTGTGTGTGTGTGTGTGTGTGTGTGTGTGTGTGTGTGTGTGTGTGTGTGTGTGTGTGTGTGTGTGTGTGTGTGTGTGTGTGTGTGAGAGAGAGCAGATTCAGCAGTGTTTGGACAGAAACAACCAGAGAAAGTTTGACAGAGTGGAACTTCAGCGAGTGTTTGTATCTCAACAATCTGAAAAGGTAAGAAGAATACTGTATAACAAAGATGAAGATATGCGCGTGTCAATTTACAACAGGAATACAAATAGTGACAATTAATTCTAACATGGTATTGTCAATGAATAGGGTGTTAGATACCAATATCTTGAGCTTAGTCAGAGTAGAAAAAAACTCAGAATAGTACTTCCTGGATATATATTTCATTGAAAATGTGTTTGTGTGAAATCATTTAGAAAATAACAGCGTGGAAATTCATTGCACTGAGAATTAACGAAAGCTCCACACAGACAGGTGTCTGTGGCTGAGGTGGTAGAGTGGTCGTACTCTTACCAGAGGGTCAGTGGTTCGAGCTCAGTCTCCCCCATCTGCATGCTTAAGTGTCCTCGGTCAAGATACTAAACACAATTGCCCCTCATAGTAATAGTCCTGCCCATACTGTATGAATGCACTGTATGAATTTGTTGGCAATAAACTGTACTGTAAAGTTATATAGATACAGAACCAAAACTGGTAGAGAGTAAACGCTTCATTTTCATTTAGTATAATTAATTTGACAATAAATGTGTTTTGATTGAAATTGACTTCTTGTATTACCTTCTGCCCAGGTCTGTATCATCAGCTTTGTATTTGTCTGTTGTCTTTTAGCTGGTTCATGGTATGTGTCGGCAGCTGGAGGACAGTCTTCAACAGTTAAACCCCTGCAGCATTCAGGAGGCCCAGGCTGACATCCTAACAGCCCGCGAGGTGCTGCACAATGCCAGAGAGTCGTGCAAGGTACGGGCTGCTCTAATGGGCTCAGAAATCCTCTATGAATTACTACAAATTCTTTTGGTCTGTAAAAATCTGAGCAGAAATGTTGGATTCTTGTGGGGCTGACTTGCGTGTTAAATAAAAGTCAATTTGTAAAAATTGGATATACTCTCTAGCACCTTTATTTGGTACTGGTTTAAAATCAATCAATCAAATTTGATTTGTATAGCCCCAAATCTAATGCCATCCAGTAGAACAGCTAATCTCTAAATTCTACCTGAACAAAGATTATGTTTGAATGACAGTGCCAGAGGTATTCATTTGACTATATTTCTGTTATTCAATCAATCACTCAAATGTCATTTGTATAGCCCATATTCACATATCACAATTTGCCTCATCAGGCTTGACAAGGTGTGACATTCTCTAAGAGTGAAGATAAACTACGCCCCAAAATAACTATTAACTGGGCGGGAAAAAAACGTAGAAACCTCAGAGAGAGCCACATGTGAGGGATCCCTCGCACAGACGGACAGAAGTGCAATAGATGCTGTGTGTAACAGAGAACATTAACAAAATAACATTGACAACATCATCATGAGAAAAGAATACATAACATAAATAGAAAGGTGTATCAATGTTTAAAGTGTTGAGGCAAAATAAATCTCGGACAGAGATGAGGGGAGCAGCAGTGACAATCGTAATGATAGAGGTAATGCCAAGATATTGTGTTGTATATTTTAACAATCTAGGTGTAATCATAATCCACAATCAGATGCCACCACCACATATTATCGACAATTTACAAGCACTGTCACGATCCGCCATCATGATCCACGATCATGATCCATGGTGTGGCCACAGCCGCAATCCTAGATCTGCAATGATAAAGCACAATGACTCGGGAAGAAGTCAGTATAGTGATGAGACATTAATGTGATGAAGAGCGAGAAGAGGAAAGAGAAGCTCTATGCATCATATGTCCCCTGACAGTCTAGGGCCTAGGCCTATAGCAACATAACTAAGAGCTGGTTAAAGACAAGCCTGGACCGGCTCTAACTATAACCTTTATCGTAAAGGAAGGTTTTAAGCCTACTCTTAAACGTACAGATGGTGTCTGCCTCCCGAACTGAAAGTGGGAGATGATTCCACAGGAGAGGAGCTTGATAGCTGAAAGCTCTGGCTCCTACTCTGCTTTCAGAGACTTTAGGGACGACAAGTAAGCCTGAATCCTGGGAGCGCAGTGCTCTAGTGGGTTGATAAGGTACCGTAAGCTGTTTAAAGTGTGAAGGTGGCATATCATGAATAGCTTTATAGGTAAAGTTGTGGTTTGCAGAGTTGTTGAACTAAGCTGCATAAAATTGAAAGATGTGTCCCTTGATTGTACCATTATATAGGAGAAAGAGTTTTTATGCCTCCGCGGTGATAGCCAGTGTCCAGAGGCTTTATGTCTTCTGGTTGTCAATCTGTCCCATTCCCGTGAACGCGATACCTCAAGAATGCCTTGACAGTTTCCTCAAATTTGGTACAAATATTAACTTTACTTGTGGATGAACTGATTTTGGTGGTCAAAGGTCAAAGATCAAGGTCATGGTGACCTCACAAAATACATTTTCCTCCATCAAGGAATCCTTTCACATTTGGCACAAACATTCACTGTGCTCAAAGATTAACTCACTTGATTTTGGTAGCTAAAGGTCAAAGGTCAAGGTAATGGTGGCCATAGTATGTTTATGTTTTTCTCGTGTTACTGTGTTTCAGTTGTCGAAGGTAAAGGTTACAGTGACCTTTATATGAAAAAAAGTATGTAGAAATATGGACACAGAAACTGCACTGGTTGGTGGAGGTATACAACGCAGTGTGGTGATTCTAGTCTGACAATGAGGCAACTCAGCCTCAGTATAAACATGACTGAGGTGTTGAATTAACAGCTTACAAGGTTTAACAAAAAGTTTCATAAATGTATGGTGGAGTTCTTTTACTTGGTCGCTTGAGATCAGACAGTGTAAATGTGCAAAGTGTAAATGATGCCACTGTTTGTCTGTGCAGGTGCTTCCCTCTCTGTATGAGGCAGGAAGGACATGTGCCTCTCATGGAGACTTTGTGAACAGCATCCTCACTAACACAGCTGCTGCACTGACCAAGGAGTTCACACGAAGCATTCAGGTACATATTTAAATTCAAGGTCAAGTATGGATAACTGTTAGTACTTTAGGAAAGTACAACATGAATAGTGTCTTTATATCAATTAGTAGAAGTATTTATACCACACTCAATGCAGGTTGAGAGCTAAAAACTGATGAGTTTGTCATTCCTTGTCATAGTGATAAATGTCAGTTGATTGTTTTGAATGATGAATGTTAGACAGCAGAAAGAAACACAGTCCATTTGAATATTAGAGTTAGACGTTTCAAATGGAAATTAAAAGAAGTTTTTCAAATCAACTGACAATGTATCATTTATATCTTAGATGCATCTTTACTTCAAAGAGCCCCTAGCTTTACTTTGTATAATGTTCATGCTACTATGATGTTCAGTTCCTGTGTCTTTATATATTAAAATCTAGTTGTCTGTATTCAATCAATCCATCAAATTTTATTTGTATAGCCCATATTCACAGATCACAATTTGTCTCATAGGGCTCAACAAGGTGTGATATCTTCTGTCCTTAACCCTCAGCAAGAGTATACAAAAATTACCAAAGAAACGTTACTTACAGGGGACGAACAGAGGTGCAATAGATGCTGCGGGGGAAACTTGCGTGTGTAGGCTGAAGACAAAACCCAAAGCAAAAGAAAATGCCCCCAAGCCACTTGAGGCACCACCTGCTGCTGCTAGCAGTGACTCAGAAGTCTAATCTTCTCTTATCTACATTGTGGTGTGTGGACAGTAAAAGGACAGTATTCAGATATTCAGATAAATCAACTTGAAAACTAATACTACCTCAGATCAGTTTACCTGTGATTTCTCTGATTCTTTGCATGAAAATAGACGATTTACATCAGTGGTGATCTCCTAGTTCCAAATTGTACTTTAATATCCAAAGAATGGTTCTTAATGAAAAGTTCTAAAATGGGTAGGCTTTGGCTCAAAGGCTACAGCAGGGTGTCCACGAACCAAAAGGTTGGTGGTTTGATCCTGCATGCTGAGGTGTCCTTGACCAAAATACTGGCCCCTGTGCTGACAGTGTGTGATAAAAAGAAAGGTGCATAGAACCACTGTATGAATTTGGGTGAATGTGGCTTGTAATGTAAAGCTCTTTGAGTGGCTGATTGAAAAAGTGCTGTATGAACACAGTCTATTCAAATTCGTTTTAAAATAATGTTAATAATAACAGAATTAGACAGTGTTGATGGATGCTGGTTAGATCTGAGGTCAATCTTGAAAGGACACATCAAGTGACTGGGGCCTTAGGAGAGAACAGTGTCTTCTCGGTCACAGTCTCAGGCTCGGACTTAACAATGCTCAGTCACTCAAGAGTCACTCTGTGCTCCAGGAAATGGCTCAACGCCTGATGAGGTGCGCAGGGGCAGTGTGTCCACGTGTAGTCCAGCGGTCAAGTGTGAGTGAGTGTCTGTCAGAGTGTGTGTCCAAAAGAAGCACACTGACACACATGTTTCTGAGAAGCACTCTGGTGGAGAACACAGCGATGATCATCATCGACAGACTGAGGTAAGAAAGCATCCCCTCACTCTGCTTATTGACACTGTATGATCACTGTAGGTACTGTCGATACTGTAGATACTCTATGATCACAGTAGATACTGTAGATAATCTATGATCACTGTAGATCAGTGGTCACCAACCTTTTGAAGCCCAAGGTCAGTTTTCAATTCCAAACGTAAGCTGAGATCTACCACCCCGATAACTTCCAAAAAACCCACTTAGGAGGGTCATGTTTATAATTTTTTTCAATATCTGTTTAAGGCCATACAAGCCAGTAGCCAGTCGGATTTATCTTTAGCCTTTGCATTCGTTACTATTTTTGTTTGTTGTTTTGCTGGCTGTTTGGATTGGCTCCCAAGGGTTTGGATCTGTCTGTCTCTCTCTCTCTCTCTCTCTCTCTCTCACCAACCTAGATCATGTTATAAACGTGCAGCTTTTATAAATGTCTCTCTCGAGCCGGCAGCAAGCACTAGGCACACATTCAAAATTTCTCGGCAGGAGGAATTTTCTAGTTATTTTTAGCAATTTCTGTTAAAGGCTCAATGGCTCAAAGCATTAATATATGGAAAGAAAGGCAGTGATGCAACTTTATCTGTTCAATGCACAATATTTAGCTTCTCAGTTCAACAATATGTTCTGCAGAGGAGCTGCTACTGCAGCACAATGTTTTTACATATAGGCTTTGCCTTGAATATGTCCATAAATATGATTTTTTCCTTGTATAAAAGTTTATGTAGTCCTTGTGTACTCAAATAAATACCACTACTATACAGTATGAAGCCGTGCATCTTCCGCTCCTGCAAATATTTCACAATAAAAAAACTTTTAGAACAAAAGAATGGATTCGGTCAACAAAAACATGTTATGTTTGTGACATAAATTCAACAGATATACATTAAAACTCAGGTGAAAGATCATTTTCTCTGTTTATTCTGCTGTGAACCACAGTGTTCTCTGTATATGTCACAATTTGTTCTAACAGCGCTTTGATTGTTATCGAGAGACTGGAAGATGCATGTCTTCATACCGTAGAGTCCGGGTGTTTAGTTCAGTATATAATCGGACTTGTATTGAAGGAAATGCAGTAGATACTCTATAATCACTGTAGATAGTGTGGAATCGACAGTATCTACAGAGTAGATAGCATAGCTACCCTATGATCACTGTAGCTCCTGTAGCTACCCTATGTTAACTGTAGATACCCTATGATCACCGTAGGTACTCTTTAATCACTGTAGATAGTGTATAATCCAGTTTCTACAGTGTAGATACTCTATGTTCACTGTAGATACTCTGTAATCACTGTAGATAGCGTAGCTACCCTATGATCACTGTAGATACTCCATAATCAATGTAGATACTGTAGATACTATATCTTCACTGTACTGTATGATCATTGTAGATACAAAGGTTTAAGGTAGAACCAGTTACGTTTGAAATAATTATAAGCTCAGGATATCAATATACACTTAAGTATTTAATACACATAATCAGGAGTATAGATGATGTCTACAGTTAAATGAATTTAGATTCATTCATCCATATACATGGAGCTTCCTTGCCTATTTCAAATTGAAAAAAGCTTCAATATGAGTTGTTTAATTTCTATGTCCCAACTCAAAGGTTCAGTAAATGTGTTGCTAATATTTAGTCTGCCTCATCTACAAAGAATGAGAAAGAAATATCATTAACAACAACCATTTATTCTTTTACATAAGAAACATTAACTACAGAAGTTTTGAATCAACATGTCTCTTTGTTCTTTATTCAATAACCTAGTATGAAAAATATAAATGTACTTACCAACAGTTAGTAACCAACTTTAAATTTAAAGTGAAAACATTTTAATATTAGCTTTGTTTTGCTTCAAACAAGTACATTTTGCTGCCATTCACATCTTGCTGATATTGTGAAATACATGCCGTACTGAGACAAAACAGAACATGATATTAACTTTACTGTCTTTTTATGACTGTAAATAATTGATGGACTCATTGTAACTTTGGGCTTTACTCTTTGCTTTACTCTTTGACTTACTGCTATCAAATTTGTTTCCCCTCTGTTGTTCTCTCCATCCATCCAGTGAACTAAGAGAAACATTGAGTGTCTCTTTGGCTGAAAGCATCATAGAACAAGTACTAAAGGATCTGACAGTAGCACAAGATACCATGGTAAATCTTTGCGTGTGTGATATTTGATCTTACAGTATAATAATCTCTTGTTGATTGGTTAAGGTTAAAGAAGGACTGTGGTGTGGTTTCATACAGGAAAGTATTCACAGTGCCTTCAGAGAGACAGTATGTTTAATCACATGAAATGTTTATCTTAACTTGGCACAAAGATACAGGAGGGAAGCTGCATCAAAACCCTCCCAAGAAATCCAGCAATCTTAAATACTGCATTGTACCAATGTGCCAATAAAACACAACATATAATTATTACTATAACTACACATCATTATTATTATTATTATGTCAGGATCCACAGAGATGGTCTGGTCTACAAAGGCTTTCCGTGATCGGCGTTACCAGCTTGTCTGGCCTTATGGCTGTTGCCTAGCAACAGAGCTTGACTTGGACATAACGAGAAAGTTGTAATGCCCCTTGGGTTGTTAACATTAGTACTGTAAGCTGTTCAGTTGAGATGAAGCCGTTCCCCTTTTAAGAAAATGGTTTGTCACTGAAGCACAACAAATCCTTAGATAGGTTGTGCTGGGAACGATCCACACGTTGGAGCTTTCGTTTCTCTGGGTTGGAAGAATGCATAAAAGGGCCACATTTGAAAAGGGACATCCTAGTCGCGCCACTGTGAAGCATATTGGTCTTCAAATGCAGCCTCTGAAAGAAGCCACCCCTAAGATGAGACACAGCTACTGTCAGGGGGTGGAGCAGAGCGAGGAAAGGGAAGATACACATACACAATCCAACTTACCTCCAGGAAGTGAACCAAACAATGCCAAAATTCCATAATCCTAACAGTTAGATAACATTATCAGATATCAGTGTTATTCATACATTGTGTGTAAATCAATATGTCGCACTGAATATTGGCCATGTTTCTTTATTTAGGATTGTCTAATAAAAGAACATTCATGCAGTGCTCTTCGATTCAACATCCCAGAGCTCCTTCTGGGAGACAGTGACTTACCAACTGATGATGTAAGGGAACACCACACCTTTCCCCCCTGATTCATTCTGTTCACACATTCATTTATGTGTTAGACTTTCCATTTTTGTTCTTACTCTTACACTGTCCATCAACAGTACAGTCCAGCGTTTTGGAGAAATAGCTTCAACTCCAAGAGCCTGAGGCCTGCTTCTTCAATAAAGAGTAAGATCCAGTCACTGTTACGCAGGGATCCTGAAATATTTCTATCTGCCTCTCCCACTATCTGACTCTCAGTTTGGTTCAAGTCGATTCCTCTGCATATGTGGACGATTGCTCTACTTGCAAAATACATTCATCAATTTGTTGTCATGTTTGTGTCCCCTCTCCTCTCCCCTCTGGTTGAACCTCACCAGCTCCTAAGAACAAAAGATCAGGCTCTCCAGCGGCTAAACTCACCATTATGTTAACCAGCTGCTCTCTAACATGGTCTGACAGCTGAGTGGTGCTGAGCACGTAGTGGACAGCAGGTTTGTCATAGCTTTTCCCTGAAGACACTGTAAAAGGCTATAGATCTGAGGGGAACTACAGAACTGCTGACAATATCTGTGGGTTTATCTCGACCATTCACATTACACATAGCCATGTGATCCAGTTTTAATACAAACATATGAATTGGTGCAGCTTTAAGTATATTAGCTCACTTTGATTAAATTGACAATGGACTCTGTATGTTGCACTACATTAGGCTATACAGTTGGATGTGTGCAGCCAAAGCTAGTTGGGGTTGCTAAAACTACTTCCAATGCGGCATCATATCTGTATAATAAAAAGCCTTAAAAGGGTGATGCATACCCTGTGCATGTGCCATATATAACTCAATTAGATGATTTAAATTTTTGATAAGCGATAATTGTAATAAGTAAAAAACCACTATGTACGGAATTCGTACGAAAAGATGTTTTTCAGGACATAGAAAGAGACAATAAATAGATATTATTGAAAATCTAAATAAAACAGGACTGAAATGTTGAAATATAATAACATGAGGAAGATACATGGAGAAAAAACAATAAGTGGAGAAAATATTTTTGTGTGCATGATATTTATATTTGTATTTTGGTCGGAATATGATATTTCTATTTTTTATATAATGGCATTTCATCATGTCGTCATTTATACCATATATACGATTAATAATTGGTTAAAGCGAGAGCATTGGTAATGCTGGAAAGCTAGAGAGAGCAGGCTACATAGGCTACACTTCAAATCTGCAACAGATACATCCCTCCCCCTCCCATCAGCACTCTCGTGAAAGCTACGCCCCCAAAACACATGAACATGCAGTGCCTGACAGCTCGCTAGCTGCTGACTATTGTCTCTTTCTGTATTATTTCCTCCACCACACCGCCACTCCAAAGTGTTGGATGTTGTGTTGATATTCTGCTACTCATTTTGTTTTATGTCCACAGATTGTGGCTGTAAAAGAAAAGTCATTATTTATTGAGAACACTTTTAAAAAGTTAATTAAATCAATGGTAAAAAAGGAGTAGAAAAATAAAGCACAAAGCTTTGTGATAAATATAAGAAGTCAGCTATCTGCCACCACGATCAAAGACACATGTCAAACTAGAAAGCAAAGATTAGATGCTGAAAATAAATTCAAACTTCCATTCATGCAATCCAAGAAGAAATCAGTCAGTTATAGACATTGTGAGTCCATCACATGTCCATTCAACATGTTATTTATAAAGTCTTTTAAATCTGACTAGTCCTTCACATGTTTTCACTTCTCCACCTCCTTTAATTGTGACACAATTTTTACAGCCACGATCTGTGGACATCCCAAATATTTTAGCCCCTTTGCGGATAAAAAAAAAAGAGTTTCTTTTATTGTTTTTTTCATTTTTGCATCTGTTGTGCATTAGAACATTACATTATACTAGGGGGCCAGGTGGAGATAGTCAGCAGAAATTGCTATGTAGCTATGAAAGATTATCTAAGTCATGGCATTATTTAGAGAGAAACCATTACTTTTGGAATAGTAATCAGGATTACATTGTGAACAACCTCTTTAATTCTGTTCTGCTGCTGCAGGAATCCAGGCCAGCTATACAGTTTAACCACTATATCATACTACTTAATCTTGTGTCATTGTGGTCTTTGTGTGTGCCATGCTGAACCATTCTGTGGCACACACTGTTTGGCTAATTGGAGCATGGCCTGTTTACTTTCACACCAGCGACTTCCACTATGGGAGAGATGAGATGGGGAGAAGATGGAGGAGGGAGAGAAAAGGAGGAAACATGAGGGGAGTGCTCTGCTCTACCCTCGCTCCTATATTGTTCTACAGGAGAATAACATTAAAAGTCATAAGCTCCTTACAAAATAATGCATGAAAATAATAAGTTACTCATCATCATTTTTTGTTACAAAAAATAAATAAATAAATATATATATATCCGTCAATTTGCTTTTCAAAGGCCTCTGACATGGCAAGACAAGGTGGAGACACTGAACCCGAATTAATTCGACCATAAATGTTGTCTTGTATGTCCGTGTTCCTGCAGCATCCATCTGCTGCTCTCCTTCCTCTGCTCCCTTCCTCTGTCTATATCCTTAAATGATTATTTCTCACTTGTATTCTCCCCCCTCTTTTTTTGCTTAGTCTGTCCTCCTCTTTTAATCATGATGGTCCCTCCTATCATTTTTAACACTTTCTTGTCTCTATCCACCATCCATTCTCTCGAAGTCTTCCCTTTGCAGCTCCGCATGTCACATTCCACCCAAAAAATGCAGTAAAGCATCCATCCATCCTTCTCTCCTCTCTTACAGGCTCTCTCTCTCTCTCTCTCTCTCTCTCTCTCTCTCTCTCTCTCTCTCTCTCTCTCTCTCTCTCTCTCTCTCCTCTCTCATTATTCATGCTACCTCTCTGTCAGGTCTCCTCGATGCAGACTGGGAGCAGAAGACCAGGAACAGAGTAGCAAAGGGAGAGAGGGGAGGAGATGCTGGAGAGGAAAGAGGAGGAGAAGAAAGATATGACCTCCCCTCCCTGTCAGTCACAGACACAAGCCCCTCCCCTTCGCCCTCCCCTTCCCCGACCCCCTCCCCCCCGGGATGGAGGAGGCGGAGGGAGGGGGAGGTGGTGGATGCTGCAGCAGCAATATCAGGAGCGAGAGGAGCATCGCTCATTCCTCCTCCCAGTCTCCCCCTCCTGTACTCCATCTCCACTCCAGCGCCAGAGGAGGAGGCTGCCGGCCGTGGAGGCTCATCCAGACGAGAAGCTCCCTTCTCCCGCTGCGGCCCCAGCTCTGGATCCCCCGCTTCTCCCATGGAGCCTCTACCCACCCAGGGACAGACTCTAAGGCACTACACCGCCTCCCGACCACGGCCACGACGCACACATACACAACCCCCCTCCTCCAGGCCTCAGGTAGGAACACAGTGATCACACATATACAAACACGCATACACAGCTTGAGCCAACGTGCATCTGCATCCACACGCATATGCAATCATGCAGACATTACACAGCATTTGCATTTATATATGGACATAAAATGTATCCATGGTGAAAGGTGGGCAGCAGGATGCAGGGATGGAGAGGAGGAGAGGAGAGATGGAGGGAAGGGTAGATGAAGTGGAAGCTAATTGCATGACTACAGAGGGATCTCCAAGGAGAAAATTATATAAATTGAGAGAATTAACATGATAAAAATGTATCTATCTATCTATCTATCTATCTATCTATCTATCTATCTATCTATCTATCTATCTATCTATTATAATTTCTGTGATGCTGTAGTAATAATGGTAGCCATTTTTCTCTTTGCATTATCTTGCTCCATGTAGTCGTGCTCTGTGTGTGTGTGTATGTGTGTGTGTGTGTGTGTGTGTGTGTGTGTGTGTGTGTGTGTGTGTGTGTGTGTGTGTGTGTGTGTGTGTGTGTGTGTGTGTGTGTGTGTGTGTGTGTGTGTGTGTGTGTGTGTGTTTTGGTGTGTTTTGGGAGTGGTGTTCCCTGGGTTGTTCCCAGTGCTGATTTCTCTCTCTCTCTCTCTCTCTCTCTCTCTCTCTCTCTCTCTCTCTCTCTCTCTCTCTCTCTCTCCTCCCCCCTCTCTCTCTCTGGTCCTCCTGGGAATGGTTTCACTAACTCAATTATTCATGTTCTCACATTAATGGGGGTCTCTTCCTTCCACGGTTCTGTCACTGTGTAAATGGAACACGAGGATTTCTCTTCATCTATGGTGACCTTGCGTGTTTAAACTGTGTCTCATCTGGGATGTCTTTTTGAAAGATGTACATTTGCTGTTCTGTTGCTACTGTCACACATGATCACAATCACAGTGTATGGGTTCTTAGTGGTAAGATTTGATTCATGTAATCTCATGACATTCTACATTCTTTTCGGTCATTGGTCTTAATGTAAAGTAAAGTAAGTAAAGGAGAAGCTACCATTAGCTTGTTAGTATGCTAGATGGATTTAAGAGGGTCGGACATTTTCAGGCTAGCATGCTAGCCTTAGTTAGGAGAGGATCTCATTCGAATGATAGCATGCAAGTTTGAGTTTTTAAATGATTTAATTTAATAGGAGGAAGAGCCGTGTATTATAGCGTATTAACAGTAAATGTGAGTGACCCTTGCTGTCGCCATTCCACATCCTAATTATATGTGGAAAACAATTTGCTTTGAAATTCTTGGTGCTAAAAAATCTGAATGGGACATAAATGATTAAAATATTCACAACTCGTAAGCATGGGAAGATTTTCCAATGCTAACTTAAAGTCATGAATGTGGCATTAGTTCTTTAGTCAGCTATGAATAACACATGTTACCCCTAACATCAATTATCTTCATATGTGACAGCAACATTTTTCATTACAAAATCCATTTGGGTTAAATGATTTTCTTTTTGTAAGTTAAAAAGTTCATATCAAATAAATATGCTAATAATACAGTTTATAGATGCACACTTTACCGTTTGTTTCTAAATACTCAATTGTCAACGAATCTTCTAAAACACTTGTTGGAAACATTCAGAGTGGGATGTATTTTCTGTAAAGGGCGTCTACCACTCCAGTGATAAATTGATGTAACATGTATAATATTGTATGATAAAAAAATGGCTATAGTTGATCACATTTTATATGTTTAATTAGAAACATCAGGATATATGATACAAGATATTTTAAAATGTAATAAACTGAAAAAGAAAGAAAATCTTTGATAAAGAGGCTTAAGTTGTGATTACTTGGTGTTTCAAACATCTAGATGTTCATTCTGTGTGTCTTCAGAATCAGCAGCTACTTTCTTGTCACACAATGTTTGTGCAGATTAAATTCTGCTGAAATACAACTGTGCATCTACAGATAACATGAAGCCTCACTGACTGTATCGGAATTCTATGTCCCTTTTCCATAATCCTGTTATTTAGTTGGATTGGGACTATTGTAGGTAAGTTAAATGTCTATTTAAGGGATACTATTTGAAGTAAGATCCACTGGATCTTATTTTATGACATTTAAAATGATATCACCAAACCACTTATTGGAATTTATTTGGTTACCATTATACTTAACAAAATCCATGATGTCTAAATGGAAAAGGCAGGCATGCATGGTAACAGATGGCTAGACCACAAGGCAGCGCTGTATGATCTGGCAATTATATGAGGAAACCTTCCCACTGCACAGTCACATGATCAGCAGTCACCTGATCACAGGGACAGTCAGGTGATTCACAGAGGCGGAAAAAACTCAGATAGGGCATCTATGAGGCCAGGGCTGCAGTCGGAAAGTCCAAGTAATGTCTTTTCCTAACCACTATTCCTTTAACCTGATGTAAAACATCACAAGGTCTAGGAAAGATGTGAAGGAGAAGCTGTAAGGAGTTAGGAAAGGAGAATAACAGAACAGAGCACATAAGAGCACATAAATGAAAAACTTCTCTAGGACATAAAAATGTATAATTCATAATAGATTAAATAAAAATAGAAATAAATAATTATCATGTTCATGTGTGAAAGGCAAACTCCAGATCCAATTCTGCTGACATCCTCCATGTCTGAAAATAGCCTAAGGGATTTTCTCAAGGACATTAATTAAATTAAACGTTTACAGTTGCATTTGCAGTTCATCATTTGTCAGATGCTTTTAGGGCCCAGTCACACACACACGTGAGTGTATTTAATTTATTTAATTTAACCTTTATTTAACCAGGAAAGTCCCTTTGAGAATAAGAATCTCTTTTTTCAAGGGAGACCTGGCCAAGATAGGCAGCAGCACAGATACAAAATAAATAAAGCACAGGTAAAAACATGTATAACACACAACCAGGTAAGTTAAAAAGCAACATCTTATAGAATATGCCTCCAGTTCTTTTATTCTGGTTTTAAAGGCGTAGAGTGAGATTAATTCGCTGAGCTTTAGGTCCTTCTGCAATGATGTTGCAGGTGCAGAATAAGCAAAAGCCCTTTTCCCAATTTCTGTGTGTGTCAGTGGAAAGAAACTCACCTCCCTTTCACTTCCAATCTGTGGGAGCGAGGAGGTGAATGAACATTCACTTCACTGGCTTAGCATGGAGTTCAACTTTGGTTAACTTTGACCAGTGATATTTGCATATGTGTAATGGTGCCTCATCCTAACTAAGTGCTAAATATGTTCAATAAGAAAAAGTGAGGAAAATCACTCAAGTAGTGAACTGTTACTACGAGTCAGACACGGTAGAATTTTGTTAAGAGTGGAGGTGCACTCAGAAGAGATGTGTTTTCAGAAGGTTCTTTACCCTTCAGATGAGACTGTGACCGCCTTGTGTGCAGTGATTCTCACCCGGTGTCAGGTGAGAATCCTTCAAGGAACAAGGAGCTGCTGAGTTCAGGTAGATGGTTACAGACCCAAATGTGTCTATAGCCAAGCCTTAGTGACTAAAATGTTTTTCTTTGATTTGACATGATTCTTTCAGCCATGTGTTGTACCCAGTTTAGCTCAATGAGTTGAGGTTAATTGTATAATTGCATCGGCCTGTCCAGGTGGAAGATGGTAGTGCTGGGTCTGGTTTTTGTTACTGTGGACACTTCTGTTACAGGATGAGAAGTTTAGCAGGAGAGTCCTGAGCATGTCTGAAGAGTTCATTATGAAAAGGCCATGAGGTCAGTAAAAGGGTCCAAAGAGTCTTCCAACCCCACTGTTTGTCTTCTAGTGGTCTCAGCGATGAAAAGGAAGGGATTCCTCGCTACTAATAAACAACTCAAAAGAGGAGGGGGCAGCAGGAAGTCAATCTGCATTTCACCAGTGATCATGAAAAGTAAATGTGGTTGTTAATAGGTTGCACTTATATTCACAACAAAAAGTCTGTTGTAATGACCTCATTCAGCTCCTCCAGGCCACATGCTCCCTGTCAAAGCTTTACTTCCACCTGCTCCTGTTTGCACAGTGTGCTGCTCCTGCTTGTCGCTCTGCACAGCGATTGGAAGAGTTAGTGTTTGCTCATTCAACATGTCTGCTGGAAAGACAGAGCATCCAAGTGCAGTGATAAACTGTCTAAACATTTGTCAAGTTTGTCAGACACTGATTTTGTTGTGATGATTCACTAGTTTGTTGCGGGTCTGTAAACATTTTGCTGCCTATGTGTGTGTGTTAGAGAGAGAGAGGGGGGTGAAGAGTCTCTATGCCAACCACTATGTGACAAAGTGCCATGTTGGCATGTAGCACATAGAGACAGGTGGCTGTAAAGGAGGTGGCAGAGATTGAAAGATAGGGACAATTTTTTTCATTGGATGTTAGAAAGAGATGGAGGAGACAAATCTCTAATGACTTTGGAGCTTTTATTTTGGCCTCTGATTTTAATATTATATTATCTATTGTTAGGACATTTTACATATGTTTATTATTGTTAAAACTTAACATATCAGCCGATTTTCTATCTGTGAAATTTCAAATAACTGACACTTCTATGTTTTTATTCTAGGAATTCAGATGCGTTTTCTGCAATGTATATCAAGTCAATCTCGAATAGACCTCATGACTCTCTCGGAAATCTTGTTCACCTACGACCTGTTGACTAAGTTGATGCTTAACGTGAGATGAGCAGTTAAAACAATCAACAGCGAACACTAATGCATTCTTTATGAACATTCAGAAAAGGCTTTAGGTCGTTGACTGCTTGACATGTTGACATCTCGCAATGAAGTTGCATATTATAACCAACTGAATACCCCTTGCCTCACCCTCCTTGTCAAAGAACCGACATTCACGGTCAGAATAATACATTTTTTCAAAATTTCCATCAGAATCAGTAAAGTATCAATCGACTAATTTCTGCCAAGAGCCTAAAAACAGTAAACTAATGTTAACAACTGTTTCAGTTGTTTTGTTCTTTTTTTCTTAACATTCAATCTACATTGAAATAATAATAATACATTTTGGCTTTTATTAGATTTTAAAATCTAATAATTGTTTCTCAGTGGTGTGAAGTGGAAGAATGAAGCAACTCTTTGCACTGTGCTGCTACAAGATGTTTAGTACATGTGAAGGGTTAGCAGAGCTGATAAAGTTGTGCTTCTGCACAGTGAGTTTGACCCAGTTAGAATAATGCTTACACATGACTACTGTGCTGAACTGGAGCTGCTTATTGTTTTAGTCCGCAGCAGCTTCAGCAGGTCCAGAAGGCTGTTAATCCACACCTGACAACAAATACAAACCAACTGAAATGTATCAGTTCTGTTATTATTAACTGCAACGCATTGAAATACATAACTCCTGTGTCATTAAATAGATGTGCGCGCACACACACACACACACACACACACACACACACACACACACACACACACACACACACACACACACACACACACACACACACACACACACACACAGTCATGCCTCTATAGCTACTTTCAGACATGCACTGAGCTCTGGAGTTTCTCTCCAGAAGGTGTATGTGTGAATGCAAATGAGTGAGAGCCTCTGGGTTTTTTGCGAACTTCTCTGTCTGTTCCCCTAGTTTGAGGTCTGCAGAATGTCCGGAGGAGTGGATGAGAGAACTCCATAGGAGATCCTCTGCAGGATTCACGGCAAGTGAGTGGGGGTTAATGACGTTTCTAACACGTGACAGACGTGAAAAAAATCAAAAGGAATAGAAACATCTCCAGATGAAAAGCTGTGCTATACACGTAGAAGACACAGATGAAGATGTCAAGAGAGCTTTTGGTGATAAACCCCGACGCCGGTGCTGATTTGATGTATGTATCTAGCTGGCTGATCGTGATAATAATGGTGGATCCTGTATCGTGTTGGCATCTGATAATGGTGGTGGACCACGATTGAGGTGGCAGCTGATGGTGGATCCTGATGGTGGCAGTGGACAATGACTGTGGACTATAGTGGCATCCGATCTTGATGGTGGATCATGATCTTGGTGGCTGCTGACCATAGACTATGATTACAACAGGACTGCTTGATATACAATATTTCTCCTCAGATACTCGACCATTACTGACAATAATCCATCAATTCATTGACCTTCAATTATGCTACAAAGTGTTTATTCTAATCAATGCTGCTAAAACCCTTATCTCTCTGATGTTCTCCATTACACTTGACATCTATTGCACTTCTGTCCGTCCTGGGAGAGGGATCCCTCACATGTGGCTCTCTGAGGTTTCTACCTTCTTTTTACCTTGTTAAAAGATTTTTTTGGGTCGTTTTTCCTTACTCTTGTTGAGGGTTAAGAGCAGAGGATGTCACACCTTGTTAAAGCCCTATGAGACAAATTATGATTTGTGAATATGGGCTATACAAATAAAATTTGATTGATTCATTGATTGATTGATAAAACCTGTGGCCTGGTTGACCCACTTTTAGGCAAAAAATGGCAACTACCATCCCAATTGTTGGGCTGATTATAATATAATAGTGAATAAACTGTGTGAGGATGTTTTGGTTCATAATTTAGTTCAAACCGACAAATTGGATTTTTGTCTGTATTTTTTCTCCCTGACAAGCCACACACTCCTACGCTAAGGTGTAAATACTGTTGTGTTTTTTATTTGTTACAGGAGCCAGTGTCAAAAGTAGAGAATGAGGCCAGTGAGGGGATGGGCCGAGTGGATGAAGGAGTAGAGGAGTTCTTCACAAAGAAAATCCTCCCTGACTATGCACTGTGAGTTACACACATATGAACACAGAGAAGCATGAAAATACTGACAATTCATTGTGAAACTGTAGCAGGTCAGAGAAGTCCATCATATGTGGCCCAGGACTAACTGCAAAAGTCTAAAACCACCTTGAACATTGTTTGAGTGCTAGGATCACAGCAAGAACTGAGGACGCACTTTGGTGGTTTAAGATGAACTTAGTGCTGGCCAGTTGGGCTCCAATCACTCAGGATGGATGTTAATACCAATTCTGAACAGGGTCTATGACACTGACAAAGGAGTAGATGTGCAGCCAAGACTGGCAGGTCCAAACAGCCATCCTAAGAGCCAGGTTTATAAATGATACATACACACAAAAACATGCACATACATATAAACTGGTATTTTAGGACAAAGATTGTGCAGTGAGAATGTGCACCTCACACAGGGTGCAGACCAGGCGTACTGTATGTGCAATTTTCTAGAGAAATATGTGAATGATATGATAAGGATCCGATTAAATAAAACGATGAGGAATTAAATCTTATAGTAAAAAAGATTTGTTTAGGCTGCTAGAGTCAAGGCAGCAGTAGACAGGCACAGGCCCAGTTAAAACATAATTTTAATAATCATTTAATTTACATTAGAGACAGCCTATTTAAGTCGGGGATCTCTTAATTACATACCCTGACCTTTGAATTCTCCTCTCAGATTAAACCAGTGCACATCAGATTCACACAAATAAAAACAGACTTATTTTAAGTCTAATATGTTCGTCATGGTAGTTCAAGGTCAATTCTAAAATGAGCCCCTTGTTTCCATGGTAACGATCATAGTGACACCTTCTGACCAGTGGCCCCAAATAACAATACCAACATGGCTACATTATGTCATGACTAATGATAGAAGATAGAGTTTGGGTGCAGTAAGCTGACATGTACAGCAGTGATGACATTATCAGTCCACTGACTCACAAGCAGCTCAGCCCCACTACAGCTGGACTGAGTGGGCTCATGTGGTTTCTTGGTCAGTTATGTTTTGCTTAAATTGTGTGCAACAGATGAATACAGACATGTCTGATGTCCTACTATTAGTTTGATAAAAGCCTTAGTGAAAGTCTGTCTTTGTGAAACCTGTTAACGACACATGGGAAATAAAAAATGATATTATTTTGATTCTGTTTGATGAAATGTTTTTAATTACTTGCTAAAATAATATGATATTTAATATTTCTGGTGACCAGTCTGATCAAGAAGAATAAATTGCTAGTGTGTAGTGATAAAGAACCATCCATCAACTTTGCAGTTTTGACAGAGCCATAACATTAGGCTGAATCCAACATATCATATATTTAAAGGTGTTGATTATTGTCAGACCAACATCTATTTGTTGGTGCACTACCTGAAATATCTGGATTCCCACTATTTGTCGGATGCTCTAACATTAGCTCTAAATAGCACCACCAATAGTTATGAGCATCACAATGTTTACTACTATGTCTGCACGTGGGTAGAGAGTTATTGAAAAGCACAAAGGGTGGTGGGAAAATACAAATTCTGACCCCCATGACACAGACACAGGCACACACAGATAACGAGAGAAGGTCACGGAACTGCCCTCACTGTCATTGTCCAATCAGTTTCTGGTGTAAAGACAGTCAAACTTAAAATGTACGTAACTTCAGTGTCAGCAGGGGAACTCCGTGACCTGCCTCTGGAATCATTGAGATTGTGGATTCTGAACATTTCCTCCAATTTCCATATTTTAAGATTAGAAGTTGCTCTTTGTTCTTAATACTTTTACATAAAAAAAGTTACTGGGAGTGATAAGAGTGTATTATTATCTAATATAATTGTGTGTGACCCCACAGATGTAGTTGAATGTATAGACTGCATGGTGAATGTTTTTGTAGTGTTTAACAAACCCAGTGTCTGTTCAGTGTACCACAACACAAACACACATTGCATGTCTAAATCATTTTTTGTCAGGCTTTGAGCAGCAGCAGTGAAAGGTGGACCTGCATGCAGACACACAGGCAGATGCTGTTAACTATTCTGATAAGGGTTTATTTTAATTAACCAGGCTTACAGGAAACAGACAAGTGGATACTAAACCAGGAAGGGAAGGTGAAGAGGGAAATGGGAGTGGGTGTGTATATGGGTGATGGTAGTCAGGTGACTGGGACAGGTGAGAAAGTCAGGGGACATCTGGTGACTAGGTGGAAGAATGGCAGAAGACAGGCCAAAATAAACAGCATGACATGGCACTGTTTGCTATTACATTTGGCTTGGCTGGTTTCACAAAGTCAATTTAAATGGTTGTATTTGTTTAGCTAGATATCAAGACTTAATTAGTATTTTATAGTCACTCAATTAGTCAGTCAAGTGTCCCATGGACTGAATATAAAGATGGAAAACATACAAAATTCAGCCGAAATATCCCAGATATAAACGCTGCCATTTTGCACCAAAGACGTAATTTGGAGTCAGAGACTGCACAGTGGCAATCGGGAAATGGAACAGAAGTATCGAGGTCCCACCTCTCACGCTTAGTGTCAGCTGTCATCATGACATTTCATCCAATTTTTAACTTATCAAATGAGTAATTACAACTAAACTTACTGAAAATATATTCGCACTTGGACAAACATCAGTGTGATAAGAAGTACCTTAAATAACAGAAACTGTGACTGATCCATCCATCAACCAGCACCACAGCTGCATTGTGGCAATGAGCAGTTTCCAGATCTTTCAACCACAGAGACCCCTGTTTGTCATCATCTTTGTCCTGGTCCTGGTAAATGCTCAGAGAGATTAAGGTCTGGTGTTCACAGACAGTTATTCTGTTCTTGAGTAGATTTCCCCACAGCTGCCCCACATGATGCCATGATGATGGCAGACAACAATCCAGTCTTCCTACTACAGGCACTCCTGTCTTTAAGATGTACCAGCAGAGATCATAGAAACTAATTCTGATCCTCTACAATGGAGGTGGAGAGTGCAAAGTTAACACTGTACTTATATAACCCTTTTCTAGTCTTGATGACCACTCAATGCACTTTACAGTACAGTTGTGCCATTCACAATCTTTTACAATGAGCACTGAAGATGTTCTGGAGGCTCATGGTGGACCAACACCCTACTAACACAATTGATGATAGATTATCTTTTTATTTCTCATCCACCTGTATAATAGTTCTTTTAGGCTTGGACTAAGGGGACAGCAGACAAATTCTAGTCATCAGTTACTTACAGAAAACATCAGGGATGTATTTCTCATACTTCCACACTAAGGCCTGTATGTACAGGTCAGAGCTCAGATATGGCAGCACACACCTCTCCTTCCCCTTTGGTTTTCTAGCTTCAGAGCAAACTCACCTCCTGTCTGCAGTACACAGGCTGGGCTGTTGTTGGCGTTCATTTTCATTTGCATCTCTAGTCTTTACCAGCCATGTAGCAAAAGCAGCATTATACACAATCCTGTAGCTCCATTTGTAAGGGGAGCAAAAATATATCTGGAGCCTAAAATCTGTACCATTCCCAAGCAGTGGCTAAAATTTTGGTATATCTGTTCTGTTCATGGATAGATTAAGAGGATTATATACTTTTAGTCCTTTCATGAAAATGACCTCACAGCCCATAACCATTTCCCTTTTCTCTCAGACAACATGGCTACTGTGTCTGTTGTAGACAGGGTATGAGACGGTCTGTGCAGATGACTGCTACCCAAATATCATGACCCTTTAGATTTAGAGATGCTTAGTTTATATGTTAAAAAATAAAAAGTCTGAAGAATATTCGAAGGAGCCAATTTGAGGACACAACAGGAGATCCTCCGCAGGATTCACCGTGAGCAAGTGGATGTGTTGATGACATTTCTAACACATGACTGACGCAAAAATGAAAAAAACTAAGTGCAAGTATAGTGAATTACTTTAGACTAATCCCAAATGTTAAAAAATGACAGCCAAAATTTCTGAAAGGTCAGGTCCAGAACAGCTTTCATTGTCAAACAGATAATAATAATAATTCTAGATATTATGCTCAGGCCCAAAGTGTCCAGAGGCCATCAGTAAGAGGTGTCTTTGCTCTGTGAGCTGTTTGCATGATGTTTCTCGTTGTGTACCTGAGCTGAGCATGTGACTTGAGTCCTGTAGCAATAGTTGTAGTACTGAGTGTCTCTTCTTGTCTGTTGCTCTTTCTGCTATCTCCCTGCTGCAGAAAAGGCCGGTGGGAGGAGTCAAACCCTGCCCAAGCCACTCCCCCAGAATCAAGTTCCACCCCCTCTGCTTCAACCCCCTTTTCCTCTTCGTCTGAGAATATCACCTCCTCTACCACCACCACTGTCACCTCTCCCTCTGTCCCATACACTGACACATCCTTTACATCCACTGATGTCCCACCCCTATCTGCATCCTCCACTACCCCCACACCCTCTTCTGTAACCACCACCACCAACACTGCAATTCCTACCAAAAACATCAAGAAAAAGTTTGGCGACTTCTTCGTTTTCAAGAGGGCTCGGGCTGGCCGAGTCACCAAGGCAGGAGGGGGAGAGGGAGGAGGAGGAGAGGGGGTGAAGGTCAAAAGGACCTCCATTGCAGACCTTATTCGACCCCTCCGCGAGGCCAAAGAAAGGGAGAGAGAGAGGGAGAGGGACAAGGAGAGAGAAAAGGAGAGAGAGGCAAGGTCAGGGGAGGATGCTAATGTTTCTAATGATGCCGCCACTACAGAAGGAACCGTTCCCACAAGCCACCATGTTGTAGGAGATGCAAGGGAAGTGATGGCACCTGCCAATACATTAACCACAACAACGCCTCCCAGTGAGACCAGTCCTTCTTACCGCACCATCAGCCCTGACCCCATTGGTGCTACGCTTTCCAACCTGGAAGAAGAGGCGGTGTTGTCAGGTTGCACCCCCAGCCCCATGGTCACATCCCCCTTAACTGAGCAGGAGAGAAGTAGTGTGCTGACGAGAGAGATGAAGTTGGGAGGGACCCCATATGGAGAGAGAAGACTGAAGGCCACCAAGAGGTCACTGAGAGAGGGCAAGAGCCAGAGTCTCATCCTGCTGACCGGACTGGAGCCTGAAGACAAGGATAATATACACAGTAAGGTCAGTCTGATGCGACACTCAACACACACAGTCAGATCATTTAATAACATTAATTATTAATGAAGCACCAACAAACACCAGCTTCAGTTCTTCAATACTACCATGCTTTGTTAACAACCTAACCCGTCAATACCAGCAGCAGAACAACACAGTCATCTCACCAACCTGTCACGTACTAGTTCATTGCAGATGTTTGCTACTTGGCTCTTTTGTATTTCTGTGTTGAGTTACTTTCAGTGAAACTTGAAACTTCCTTCTCATGATCTGTAAATGTGAAACATCTGCATGATTGTTTTGATATTAACTGCTAATAGCTTAAAGGGCCTGCACACCTACAGTATATCATTTCTTAATGCACTTTGACAAAAAGGCTCCCAATTCTTTTCTCTGTGGAACATGGTGAGGAACATTCGGCTCCGGTTGAAAACGAAGCCGTTTCCTTCAGTCCGGTTGAACTGACGGTTCAAATCAGAGGGTGCACCAAAAAACAGGCTTCACTCATTGATATTCCTGAGCAGGTGTTCACATTTAGAACGAAAAAGCATATCGAAGGGCGCAATCGCTCCATTTGAGAGTTCAACTTTCGGTGATAATATCTTGTAATGCAGACCAGCTAACAATGTTGTGTTTCACCTTTACATCTTTTCCTGTTTCTGTTGTCAGACAACTGGACAAGCATGATAACAAGCATCATAATATACAACCTTTAACCAAGACGTCATCATTATTATTATTTATTATTTTGTTAGTGATGTCTGACAGAGTCATCATTATTAATTTATTATTGAAAAACATTATTATGTAATTGTCAGTGTCAGTATGTGATACTTATATTATTGTAGTTTGAGTGTTAAAACTATACCACAAACAATTCTGTTCAGGAAACATAAATCCAGGTTAATTAACAGCTGAACTGTGTGTTAGTCTTGAGAAAGTCTGAGGCACATAACAGCTGTCCTCTAAACCTAACTGGCACCCAGAGCCTGACCCTTAGCTTCCACCATCTTTTACCCTGTACACACTAAAAGCTGCCATAGTAAGAGTCATCCACTCTAAAACAACATCCATTAAAACTATGTTTTGGAATTGTTCATATGAATGGAAAGTGTTACCAGCATGATTTACTTATTGTAAAACCACATATACTGCCTTAAAGTCTAGACTGAAGATTGAGTAGGCCTCGAATCAGACCTAACAGAGGCTAAGATAAGAGATGTAACAAGAGCCACAAACTTATCTGTAAATGAATGAAGCTCTCTGCAGGAGCTGAAACCTGGGCTGCTCAAAATGTTTACTCGGTTTGTAAAGTGTTGATATTTCCTTCTGTTTAGTAGAGCCTGACAGATTTTTACTGATGGCATTGGCCAATCATAGATATATTGGTATTGGTGTACATATCTAATGTGCACATACTTAGTTTTCGAAGCTTAAAAAGAAGCTTGAGATAATTTAGAAATTGTGAAAATATATTTACCTGAAATCTGAAAGAAAAGTTGCTTGAATCTACACCTTGAATATACCGCTGTGTATGAAAAGTGGTTTTTAAATCAAATTGCCTTGCCTTGCCTTTGTACCAAATTTTGCCACAAAACCTGTCATCGACAATACAAATCAGAATGTTTTGCTCATTGGTATCAGTATCCAGTACCTTGCACTTGGCAGTTATCAGTCAGAATTTGGAGGGCTAAAGTAATTGGAGATCAAAAGAGTTGATTTTAATCTGTGTGTGTGTGTGTTGTCCTCTAGAAACATGCATCTGAGAGCACCTCCAGCTTTGAGCAGAGACTTCAGGTGATGCTGCACAGAATGGGTGTGGCCAAGACCAGTTCTGCTGACACCAAGACTGTGAGCACAGAATTACAATATTTTGGTTTGCTCTTATACGAGTCGAAGGATCAAAATAGGACATGTTTTCTTCAATTCTTATATGTACAGCACCATCTGCTATCAGGAACATAGCAACCATAAGAGCATCATATTGTGATGGTATAATACTGTCTAATGTGTGTGTTCCAGAACAAAGACGAGGAGCTGAGAAAGGCCAACTCTGAAGGTAAGAGTGTGTGTGTGTGTGTGTGTGTGTGTGTGTGTGTGTGGGGGGGGGGTTACCTGTTTACACAGTCACATTATGGGGACTTGTTCTCCTTATTTGGGAATCTAGTTCCCAAAAAATCTAGTTCCCAAAAAACTTAAAATTAAGTTCTCTTTCTCTTTTCCAGTTTCAGAAATTATTCTAAATGATTCCATATGTCTGACAACATTCCTTAAATTCTCTCAGCATCACCAGTTACAGCTTAGAATGACTTCAGCCGAGCCCAGTCTTCATATATGGTATTCATCATTTACTGAGCTTATATAAGGATTGTCTCTCAGCTGTACTATGGTCTGTGTCCCTCAGGTGCTATCCTGGAAAAACCTGAACCACCTCCCACATACATGAAACCCAGAACCATGTCCACATCATCAGGTAGGTAACATTATCTATCTACTATCTATCCTTAGTTCTATAGAGTCAGTGTGTGTGTGTGTTACACTGGGTCTGTTTATTTTGCCCGCTTATTTTTAAGTCACTGTTGTTGACACCCTTCCTGGTGTCCCTGGGCCTTGGACATGAGACAACAGGAGTGTCTCTGCAGTGGTCTTATGGTTTCTTAGTCTACATCAGTCGAAACGTCTGTCCAGCCTGGATTCCCTGATTGAACCAATCTGCATCATTCACTCAAGCAATTTTCCAGACTTTCTCCAGAGTTAGCCTTTCACACATGAACAATGCAGCAGGAGATTCTCTGCTCTGACGCTATCACAGGAACACAGAAGTCTCCAGAGCATTCAGTAGAGGGGAGGTGCAGCAGGGTGAAGCAGGATGTAATGTATTAATTCTGCTGCAGAGATTTTTGTTTACAGCAGTTTTTTTAGGGGGCTGGCAGGAGAAACTCTGGATGCTCTCACTTGAACATTGACTTGGACATGGGCGTTGACTTGGCGTTCTCACATTCAGCCCTTCTGGAGAATGTCCGGAGATCCTCCGGAGTTCAGTGCTTGTCTAAAAGTTGCATCAGTGTCTACTCCTCATTGATTGTCTCTCACCCTCTGTTTCCAGCAGACCCTAGGCATCTTATTAGAGTGCTGGACCCCATCCGACCAGACCCTCCCCTTCACCCGAAGCCCAGCCTCCATGATCGCCCCTTTGGCTCCCTGCCACCCAAACCTGCCATCGCAGCCAAACCTCCCCTCCCCACCCCAGCTGCTCCTGCAGGGGGAGGAGCTCGTCCATCTTCTGCTCCTCCATCCAGCAGCATGGCAGAAAGAGTCCCGCTCAGAGCACACACACGTGATGGCAGGCCAGGCGAGAGTGCAGTACAGGTAATACAGCACTCAGTCGGAGAGTTACTTCGATGCTGTAGGGAACATATTCGATATCTAAGGCTTCACATTCAGGGCCAAAGCTACCACTTTTTACATCAAAACGTTTTTTTTATGGGCAGAATGTTTCACAACTGTGCCTGCAGGCAAAAATGAATTAGATTCAGTTGCAAGTTCCATCCACAAAAGGACCAGTGCAATAAAAACACAATTTTCTGAAAGAAAAAAAATAGAATGCAATGTTGGATTAAGGAACTTGTCCATGGCTTTGGAGATCTTAGTTTAGAGATTATTAAAATAAAATGATTTAATGAATGTATTTGTGAACATACCAAAAGACAAAACCAACTGTCTGCTACACTTCCAGATCTTTGTTGAGGAGACAGGTCAGCTGCCAGGAACAGACTCAATGATATCAGATGCAGGTAGCTGGTTCACATTGACAAACTGGGAACATGTAGCATGTGCACTAGGAACACACTGAACATTATGCTGCCTTCAAATTGAACTTATGAGCTTGTAGTTACGTTGTAGGAAGTTGTTTACATGATGTGCGTGGTGTTTAAGTTGTGAGAACACTGCTGCTAAGCAATGGCAACATGGATGCTAAAATTAGATACTGTCAGCGTCTAGAACCCACAGATGCTAATAATTTAGCAGGCATGTAACGTAATGCAGGGAATGTAGATGAAACAGATTTATCATAAAGTCACAAAGACACTCTTCTTCTACGAAAATTATATTATTCATCATTCACCAAAAAATGAACTTCCATGACCTTTCCCCATTTGTGTAATCATCATCAAGCATGTCACAACTCGTTAAATCAGTGCTTATGTTAATTCTGAGGTCAGATGTTGTAAACACACAAGAGGGGCTGTTTGAATACACTCTTCTCTGAACACGTACACATATCAAAAATGTAAATTCAGTCTCTTTATTAGATTCATCTCAGTGTTGATTCTAATATTTTTTCATTCCACAGAGGGTAGACTAAATATTAGAAACACCTCAGCCACTACATCTAAAGTTTGGGTTTATTAAAATAGATAACTGAATATTACCACAAACGACTGCCTATTTCCACATTGGTATGATTCTTCTCTTCCTCCATATATGCACATGACATATAGCAGTCACATTGTTTGTGTCATAGCCCTCTGAGCACCTTCTGATCATCATCCCTAGAATGGAGGCCAGGACGGTCCCCAGGGTGCAGCCTCGGCGCCGTCCCCCAGGAAAGAGCAGCTTCCTCCATCCCCATCTCCATGGAGGGGTCCCAGTGCACAGGATCGCCAGGAGAAAGCACAATCAGTGACAGACGGTAGGTCCCACCATCTCATTAAAATCAAATAAGTCATGCTAATTAGTTTTGTCTGATGTATTATTTAATGGTTATGATCTTTTATAAGGAATCAAGTGTGGTCTGGTCAATGTGTTGTGTTTATAGAGAGGGAGGATCTGAGTAAGGCAGCTGTGAACTTATGGTTGTCTTTAGCACACTTAACAGCTCCCGGCCATCATCACATAGATGTAACATGACAGTCATCAGAGTCATATGTGAGACACATACACACCATGTGAGTGAAAATAGCAATTAGGAAGATAATACTCTTTAAAATATAACTAATTAAGGCTGTGATGATAAAAGCAATTCCGCAGTCATGTGATGTCTACTGCGGGATTGAGCTCATTACCGACATCTCCGCAATTTATTAATTTTTCGCTGGTGAAAGTTACAGGAGTGCATATATAAATTTATAGACCAGCCCATCATTGATTGATTAATCAAAAGGGAAAGTGACATATTCGATTTTATGTTTAAATTTTAAGTTAAAAAGTAGTTAACTATCCAAAATGTTGATTTTAATTTGTGTGTGTGTGTGTGTGTGTGTGTGTGTGTGTGTGTGTGTGTGTGTGTGTGTGTGTGTGTGTGTGTGTGTGTGTGTGTGTTTGCGTGTGTATGTGTGCATGTGTGTGTCTCTTTCAGAGTGTCTTCCCAAGCCACGCCAACATGTGAAGCCCCTTCCACAACGTAGAGCTGTGTCCGTCCATGAAGACGCTCTGGCTATGACACAAGGTTTGATAAAGACATAAGACTTCTTACACTGACCACCATTCATTACTTGTTAACATATACAGTACATGTGACACTTTATGAGTCATTATAAAGCATTTCATGTTCATGTTGTTCAGTTCATGTTGTATTCTGCGTGACCATATTCTACAACCCTTAGACCATTCACTAAATGTTTGTCCCTCAATAACCTGAAACTTATTAGCAAAGTTGTTGTTAAGTTGTAAACAGAACTAGACTCAATCAGGGGGTTATCTGCCTTGACTGGTTGGGATGAAAGGAGACAAAGGGAGGAGAGAAGAGAGGTGCATTGGTGTATAGGAGGGAGAGAAGAGAGAGTGAGAGAGGGGAGAGACAGTAGTGAGAGCAGGTCAAACAAAGAGTGATCAAAGTGTGATCTCTCCCCTAATTCACAAGAGAAAACATCAATTATCAGAGGAGGGTCTGAAAAATACATCATAACATTTAATGACATTTCATGGTTTTTCCCTGCTTATATGTTACAAAAAAAACACCTCACATTTATGTTGGATTACCATTTTGCTCATCCGTTTCCTAAAAGTTGGGTATGTCACATGGCGAGTAAATGCTAAATCCAAATATAAAAGCCTCTGTGCTGTCCCCATCAATGCTTATTAATATATTAATACTGAAGAATGCAGCTTTAAATATCAGTGCTTGTCAGGTTGTGTCTTGTTTTGGATGGTTGCACCTGACACAAAGTGGTGGCAACCACAACTCGTGCCTTTGCCAGTCTAGACTGATGCCATTTTCTTATCATCCACAGTTGCAGTGGGAAATGATTAACCAATGAAAGCAGACAGTGACACAGTGTTATATTGTTAGACACATTATGAACATAGAAACATGTTTATCCTGTACATACAAGGGTACAAAACAACAACAACAACACATATACACTCTGCTTGTTACACACACAGATTGTGCACAGAGTGAAACCATTTCCTGCAGAGAAGTGTTTTCTCTTGCTTCTGGACAAATTATAACATCAATCCACCAAGGTACAAGCTCACCTGGCTTTTAAAGGGAATGTCACTCTGATTTATTACTTGTTACGCCCTTATGAGTTTAAAAGTGACAAGTACAATCCCTCTTGAAACATGTGCCCAGAACAGCAACGTTTTTTCTCTGATAAATTAGCAAACCTAAACTTAAAAACAACTAAGAACATAGAATAATGATAGTATAGCTTGCTGGAGATTTTGAATCTATCGGTCAAAAGCCTTTGTGAAAAGTTGAGTGTTAACAAATTTGTTTTAATGTGTCCAGAGATGGGGCATTGCAGATCTCCATATCTGAGTGGAATTTTCCATCGTCTGTTCTCTCGCTGGTGTGGTGGATGACGAACAGACCCATATCTGAGGGCCGTAGTTTCTGGGATGGGGTATAGGTGTGGAGCAGGTCAAACAGATACTGGTGGACTGGGAAAGGGAGAAGGATTTTGTAAATGATGTGGGACTTGACTTGAAGCCAGTTAAGATGGATTAGAGTGGGGGAGATGAGCTTCCAGGGGTTGTTTCGAGTGAGAACCCCAGCGGCAGAGCTCTGAACATACGGGAGCCTGTCCATGTCCCGCTACCCCAGACAGGTCTTTTCACACATGTGGATCATGTATAATTTACTGCTGACCTCCGATATGTTGAAGCCCGCCTACCTTTGTCTCATCTCTTTAAGAGCTGAAGGCGGTGTTACAGAGGTCCCCCATCCGTTTCCGGGGAAACAGAGGGGACTTACCCACCTGCACTGAAGATCCATCCAGTGCAGAGGAAGCACAAAGAGCTCAGGAAGGTGAGAGGTGTTTATCAGTCATGGTTATATCTACTTTTCTTACTCTTTGCTTCCTTGTTTTTCTTTTTTTAAAATTTATTTAAACATACTCTTCCACCTGTCTGTGTCTTTCATCCCCTCAGCCAGTGACAAAGGAAAAGAGACAGCTGGAGAAAAAAAGGACCAGAAGGAGGAGCTGAAGTCACAGAAAGGTGGCGGGACGATAGCTGAAGCAAAGTACCCCTCTCCAGAAGAGGAAGAAGCCCTAGGCTCAGGGTGTGCCTCCTCTACAGCTCAGACTCAACAAGGAGTATCAGCACCTCGACTCTTCACTCCAGCCGCAGCCCTCAACAAAGCTTCGTCCACCCAGGAGAGGCCTCCAGCACGAACCCCGACGCTGGAAAAGCCTCCTGTAACCTCCACAACCCAGAAAAAGAGCCCCAGCACAGTCCCAACTCTCGACAAACTGCTTGTGTCCCCACCACTCCAAGACAAGACCTCCAGCACAACCCACAAGAAGAAGAGCCCCGGCACGGCACCAGCTACAATGGATCTTGGAAACAGCACAGAGGAGAGAGGAGAGGCGCTCTTTAAACAGCACACAATGAAGGCAGAGCCCGCAGACCAAAGAACTGAGCCCCCTCTGTCTGAATAACACACAGACATTGACTTACCCAAGGAGAAAAGACACACCTCGGAGAGAGAGGGAGGAGGGGGCTGTGACATGACTGAGATCAGGAAATGCAAGGGCACATGAGTTCTGAGAGAAACCCCCTGTGGAAAAAAGCTGCTGGGTCCCACATCATTAGTGTTCTCCTGAGAACTAGATATTATTTAGTGAACACGGTTGGTGCTTGTTTAAATGCTAGCCTACAGCTAACATCCCTGCAGCTTTTTTACTCTGACTTGAGTTGAGTTTGGTCAAATCCAATCAAAAAATGGCTACTGTTTTTTTTTTTGTGAGGCTTCCTGATTCATATGATTTTGGCAGCTGGGATTTATTTTCTGGTCTGTGCTTATTTACACCAACATCAAATATACAGATGTTAGCTGTAGCTAGTCAGCAAGACACACCAATTGTGCGACAGAGTGTGTTTGTGTGTGTTGATCTCGATAAGGGACTTTGTTCTGTTTTTTTGCTCGAGACTCATGATTTTTTTCATCTTCATACACTGATGAAATGACATGGAGTCATAAATTGTTCTATTTTACACTCACCACAAAGAGATGACACATTTAACAACACATTTAGTGTGTGTAGTTCATCAACATGTTAGGTTTCAACACAAATACACAAAAATCGCCTGCTTATATAAATGAGATCATTCTGACATAATAACAGGTTTTCAAGGTCCATTATGTCATTTATTTCTTCTCACTTTACCTTCTTACTTTCTTTTACTTCCAGGTTCGTCTTCGATCCACACTGATGTATTTTATTTTGACTAACATCCAAGTGATTAATTGACAATTAGACCCATTAAGCTCATTTTTAATTGGGTATTTTTGTTAAATGTTTAAATCTTATTGAGTCAAAAAATATTGATTGAATGGTGCTCTCTCTCTCAATGCACTGTTTCTTTTTTGTCATTGGCCTGATATTCAGGTTGATGTTGGCTGTTTAGGATGGAGCATTACAGAAAGAATAGTTTACATTACAACAGGATTACAGTACCAAACCCATAGTTGCATTTATTTTCATAAAAATGTACATCCTCAGTTGGATTTATGGATATAAACAAACTGCTGAGGGAGATAAGGTAAAGTTACATAAGAAGGAGTTCAGTTTTCAGGTACACGAACATGCAGGCTTTATAACTGTTAATAGCTCTGGTGAGATGAGGTGGAAATGGATTAACAATGAATTAGCCACTGTTTTTTTAAGCTTTTACATTTATAGATGCTGCATGGTGGCAGACTGCAGGACTTCAGCAGTTCACAAGGACAGTTCCCTGTCGCTTGTTTGACTTAATCCGTCATTCAGACCATCATGAATCTGATTTGAAATCCATTTTCCTCATGTACCAGAGCATCCGACTGATAAATTCAAGGTTTTTAAACACCAACAGCCTGCTTTTATGGAAATGCCCAAAGTTTCATTCTTTGGCTTTTATTTCAGTCAGTCCATTTACAACAGTATAAATAGCCGTGTCAGTCATCACAACAGGGGAAACTTTAAATCAGAAGCACAGCACAAAAACTTGCCACTTCGAGGTTTGGTAGTGTGGGCTAAGAGTAAACAACATAAATATAAGGTTTTGTCTTCACCAGATATTTGTCATTTTATGATACATACCAGACTTCGTTACTACAGAACCGGCTCCAAACATGCTCCAAAGAATATTTATAATTCCAGAAGTTTACCACATTTTCGGGTTGTTTTCACTTTTGAACTGAAAATTATTTCAAATCAATTTCCTCTACACTACTTATTAAAGGCCACATTATGCCAACTATGTGGTAAAATATTCCAATTTTGCTTTTGCCTTGTTAAGATGTTTTCACATTAAGCCTTTGGATCTTCAGATGAACAAATGGAATGCTCTTTCTGATTCAGTCACTGTCACTAATTGAAGGAAGGAGCATATAAGTATGATCAGATGTAGTGTAAGATAAGAATCAGTGTATTTAGTCTATCGAAGTTTCAGGGTGGTTGTGGAGAGTGGTGCGTGTTTCGTGAGAGCAGACCTCGATGTTGTCAGCGACCTGAGCCTCCGTCTAATCCTGGGGTAGAGTTTATTTTCTACTGTCATGTTTATCTTTGCCTTGCACGCACAGGATATGTACAAAACTACATAAGCAAACAAAAACGTTATGAAAGTTATGAACAGAGTGTAAATCCATACAAATACTTATAATTATTAAAAAGTTGATTGAGTTGTGTCAAAATGTGTATTCTCTTGTTTTTGTTGTGATTCTGTTGTTTAATTTCTTCCTTCATTCAAGTTTGTAAAGTCTCAGAAAACAATCCTTATGTTAAACTGGGAGACTCGAAATAGAGAAGAAAAAGGCTGCAGTTTGATAATTTAATATTGGACGCAATGTTTGAGGGGCTCTCCCTGAAGCAGAGAGGAAAAGTTAGGATATACAGTATCTTGTGCTGCTTAGATTTCAACTATTTCTCACTTGCCACATTTATTGGACTAACCTGCTTGCATGCCACACATTAAATCTAATATGATAATTTTTTTACAACCCTTTTTTGTTTTTTACTTGATTTTGAGATTTACTTTCCTACCTACCCTTCTGGGTGTTTTTGCAGTATATTTGTTGAAGATACAGTAAGCAAAGGTTGGGATTCCTTTTACATTTTCTAAAGGTTCACGTCTGTGATGTATAAGTGAAGTGTGCTCTCTGTGTTTAGTAGTGAAATAAGCCTTCTGTAGGGGAAACCAAAATGACCACACATATCTGGGACCCCATTTCTAAAACAGTGTGTAGGTTTCATACTAAAAAAGAGCACACAAAATCAAACGTGCATGAGTGGATCTGCCTCATATCCTGCCCTCTACACACCTACATTCAACCATAAATGGTCAATGCAAAGCACCTCATGAATGTCTGATGACACTGTATGGACAATTGCGCCTCTCCCTCTGATGCTTTCCCTGCTGCTCTCCACATTTAGTGAAAACATTCATCCATAAGTTAAACACCTTTAAGTTCATCTGTTATTTTATGATGTTGCATTAAGTGAACTTTTGTTTTGGATTTGCAACTGTGATGCTTGTAATGTGTTTCTCTTTTGTATTTTCTGATGTGTTGCTGTTGATAATTTGTTGTGTTTTTATTGGGTTCATCCACAACCATATGTTTGTGCATATCAATAAAAGCTCCCAGATAGTTCACAGCTTAAATCAAAAAAACATGTGATAGTGAAAGCTAATACACAAACTTTGTGAGTAAAATGTTGGTAACACATGGCTACAGAATATACCCAGACAATAGAAAAATCCACAGAAATCTATGTCTAGCTTTCCTATCAGTTATGCATCTCATTCAGGTACAGCCGGCAGGAGCAATTTGGGGGCTTGCATATTGGACGACCTTGGAATCGAACCAACGCTCTGCCAATTAGTGTACAACCTGCTCTAACTTCTGAGCCACCGAAGCTCATGAACGGAGAAAGCTGGTTTGTGTAAAACTGTATTTTACATGGTACACTTCAAAATATAGATGACCTTTTATGATGATGGTGCAACAGTAAAAGTTAGCATCAAAAATATGACATGACATTTTTGTAATTTAAAGACATTTAATGTATAATACAGCCCATTATTATTGGCAGCTATACAACAACAATATAAATACAAAATATTATATGATGTGTTATAGATTACAGGCTCTTTCTTTTCATAAGAATATTTCATCTCCAGTCTAAAATTATGACATATCTGTCAGCAGTTTCACATCAAGTCTAAAAATAAAACATCTGAGGGGCTTTATGAAAAAGAACAGGCATCTAAAGTATTTCTTTTTTCTCCTCAAAAATAGCTGATTCCATCATCACAAACTGAGCAGCATCTCTTTGGCTTTCATACAGTTCCACTGCTCCCATGAGACGGGGAAATGACACATAATCTGAACATGAAAAGCTCCTATTAATGACAAACTAGTTTACACTGTGAAAGCACAACTGTTTTCTGCTGTAAATAGTTCTCTATGGAAAAGAAAATGTCAGTGAGGTTCGTGCAATACCCTGAGTAACAGTAACTGGGTGTTTGTGGAGAGGCATGGTGCTGTTGAGCTCATTCAGCTCTGTGCTGTGAGGAGGCACAGGAGTCTCAAAAGACACGGTCTCATAACCTCAACAAATCAGATCCAAATGATTGGGAAAACATGATCTCAGTGGTTTGGGAGTCAGGTGAGAAGTGTTGAATGAGCCCATAGTTGTTGTTTTTGTCTGCTGAAATAAATCACTTTGAACCATACAATCATACATCAACTCTGTGAGGCATTTAAGGTTCGGGTTTTGTGTCAGGGGGGTTTTGGGGCAAGGAATGGTCAACATAATGGATTACACAGCATACTGTATGTGTGCAGTTGACTGAGAAATACTAATGATCAGTCAAAGACTCAGAGAGCTCAGGTACACAAACACTTGAAGAGATACAAGAAGTCTACTTATAAAGTTAGACAAGCAGGTCATGAGCAAAAATGAGCAATAAATGATTCTTCTTGTTTGTTAGAAGCAAAGTCAACTCTGCTGAGTTGGACAGGAGCATGATTTAAACGACCATACTTAAGCTGTTTCTGTTTCTCTACCTTACAATTATGAAAATCAACTGGCTACATATACAACTCAGCCATTTACAATTTTTTGTCAAAAGGATGGTTTTGGACATGTACGTGTATAATTTCATATAGTCACATTTTTGTAAAATCGTAAGTAATGAAACACGGGTTATTTGTATATGACAGAGAAGCACATAAAGCCAGTGATATTGTCCTTCAATCTGAATTTCATGCTGTGGTTTCACTTTGACTCAACTAATCCCAACTGTCCACCATGTGACACGTGAATGTTTCCAATAATCAAACTGCCAGGACTGACACAGGAGTTACAGCTATTTCTGTATTTATGCTTCTGTGCTTACTAAGCCTCATCTTCACTGCCTGGATCTTCTGGCTGGAACACAGGATTGTGTGTGAGGTTTTGTAGATCATCTGGAGTTATCTCTCTCATTTTCCCATCCATGCTGAGCTGCATAGGCTGGATCACATTGGTCCTGTCGAGAAAGGTGGTTCAAATGAAATAATGAGGGCATGTGTGAGTATAGATTGAACTAAGTCTGCAGCCCTGAGCAGTGAACACTGTGGCAGTATTAATTACTGAGAAAATGGCAGTAAGCGCAACTAAATACAAAACTGAGTGCATTCAACGTGATATTGCTCAAAGTTAAAGTAATTACAAATCCTGTTCATTTAATTGTGCTGTATGTACATTTTTACAGCCCCTGAACGTCATTTTGACACGAAACTGGCAGTGGGTGGTGGTGATGGTCGCTTGCCAAGAGCTTCAGCTATTCTTGTCTCGTAAAGACAAGATATAATTTATCATCTGAGCAGAGTAAGTTCATCGGGACAGACTTGATGATTCAGTGACAGGCCAGCCATATTGGGGCTAGTTGGTTAGCATACTGACTTTAGTAGAAGCAGATCTGTTCCAGCTGATGCTCAGCAGGATACTGATGCTCTTAACCTTTTTCATCCTTACAAAGTTTTAATCTGGTTTATATCTTCTTCCTCACCACATGGAGCCATGTTACATCAAATGCAACAGGTCCACAGGTTAATTCATAACCTTGTTCATGTAGTTATAGAAAAATCACAGGTGTAATTACAGTTGTGTTCATGCATGGATACTATACTTTGGGAACTATATTTTGAATGTAGTCTATTTGTTTCATCCATCCATCCATTACCCATTATCCTTTGAGGGTGATGGGGGAGCTGAAGCCAATCACAGGACTAACATACTGAGAAACCAGTAACCTTCTTGCTATGAGGCAAGCACTGCACCACCATGCGGCCTTAGTCAATTTGTCTTTAGTTACAAATAAAACCAAATACACTTAACTTCAACTTAATCACTTAACATTTTGTGATTTTGTAAAGGGTGCACTCAGAATACTAAATGTAACTATTATTAGACTTTCTATCTAGAGTGGAGTGTAATCTGTTCTAACAGATCGTGTGTGTGTGTGTGTGTGCGTGCGTGCGTGCGTGCGTGCGTGTGTGTGTGTGTGAGTGAGTGAGTGTGTGTGCGTGTGTGTGTGTGTGTGTTTCAGCTTGTATTGACCTTGACAGTTTGTCAAACATCCTGACCAGCTTCATAGCTTCATATTCTTTCTGCTCCTCTGTCATTCCCTCCATGGGATCAGGCTGCTCCTCTTCCACAACTCCTGTTATTGGGTTTATACTGGAGACAAAAAATAGCGAGACAGAAAGAAAATAAAAGAATAGAAAATAGCAAAGTTATTCAAATTCTAAGATCTCAGAGTTCAGACCTCATTTTACATTACACTCGCGTTAGTTTAACTGTGCCATGTTTCAAAAGGCTTGCATATGGTCACCTAATGAATCATGGGGGTGTTTTGGGTGTAACATGTAATTAACCAATCAGAATTACATCTCCCATTCAATGGTGTCACTTTGTATATGAGAAGGTCATCTGTGTGTGTAACAAGCTGAGTATTAGTTTGTGGTGCACCTGCCTATGCGGGTGCATATTACTATTTTGATAATGAATCTTTAAAAAACAATGAACTGTGCCACTGACTTCAGACAGGGTTTTGGTGGTCAACCACTTTTCACTGCCTCAAAGTAGCAATTCATTAACAATACACATGACCACAGCTCACTTTAAGACCAACACACCCATGGGTGCTCAGATGGATGCAATTGCATTTTCTATTTAAACAATGTGGGTGCTGGAGAGAGAAATGTCTTTAGTCTGTAAGACAGAGCCAAATAATTCAATGGTTACACTAAATGTTTAATACTTAAAGCTAGCAAATGTATTTTGGAAATGCTGCAATGAAACACACTAAATAAAGCACTGAGCTAAGGTGACAGTGTAGAGGTGGTACTGACTGAGCCTTGGCCTCTTTGTACTCCTCTGTCTCAGAGTCTTCATCTTCAGAGTAGATCCCAGAGTCTCTGCCCCCCCTCAACAGCCCTCTGGCAGCCAGGAGACCCGCAGCGTTACCATATCCAGTATACTTAATGAACCTTGACACTGAATTTAAAAAAAAGTTACTGTTAATACAGCAGAATTAAAAGACACCAATACAATGTCAAGAAAAGCAATCCAAGACGTCTCTGGTCAGAGAGCCCCAACCTCATCCAGATACGATATTTACATCAGACATGAGGCTGATCTGAATTATGAGCCGATCGTTTAGGCTGCACTAGCTAAGATTTATATTCAGGACACATGTTTTTATCTATGAAAAACCAGATCTCATGTCGGTAATTTCAACATTAGTACATGCGCTGGTCAGAGAGTTTAACTCATAACAGAGTTGATAATAATAGAGTCATATTACATAGTTGTTCAACTGCATAGTTGATGAGTCGACATAGTCCATGTCGCAGTGAGCGATGAGCTTAAAGTCACTCATACAGAGAGTGACATGAATCATTAAAACAAACCATTAAAAATATATTTTCCTCACCACTTTCTTTGCAGAGCACAAAGAGGAATTCAGCTGCACAGTCCTTAACATCGGTGTCAATGTGTGTCATTATACGGACTAGTTTGTTCCTCAGAGCACTGCCCACCTCTGGTCTGTTTATCACATCACGCAGTGGAGGTAGCACCTAAACACACACACACACATTAGCCATCAAAACACCAACAGTGCTAATAATTACTCTCTTCATCGTGGATCTTATTCGCGTCAGTCCAGTACTGACCTTTGACCTGAGAAACTTCCTGGTCTCTCTATGGATGCGGCCGCTTTCGGTCAGCAAGTTCAGTGATGGGAGAAGGGTCTCTCTCAGTTTATGGCCCTGATTAAATGAAAAGCAAACATTTACAATTGTAGAATAAATACAACCAATCATCTGGACTCCGTGGAGGCCGCTCAGAGAGCATACACTTCCACCAATGCTATTGCCCAAAACTTCTCCATTTAAAATAATGTGAAAAGAACATCAAATAAATTGTTCTCAAAGATGTATTATATCTTTGAGGTAGTACTTATTACACTGATGTCTTGTGAAGTTTTCATGATTCTGACAAGTTTTGTTGAAATTAGTTATTTGATGATATGTGGAGCTTGTGTATTATATTGATACCATGGCTCTAACCCAATCACTACAGTCACACAATGCTAGCTTGATTTGTAATTTGGATTTTAAATCTTCGATCAAAACCCTATTGAATAAGAAAATTGGTTCTAATTGGTTACTTTCCACCACTGTCTATAAGGAACATGGTCCATTAGATCTTTCTAATATCAGTTAATAATTTAAAATACTGTCAGCTGCATTTGTCAGTAATCAAACGTATCCTAGACTGCTACACATTTTCACTGATTTGTTGTAACTTGTAGCAACCAGCTGGCATAGTATTCTAAACACGGACACATCAGTTAACACACAGCTCCACCTACTGACAGAGAGCCAGGCTCTGTTCAACAGTTTATTTCCTTTTACCTTCAAGAAGATAAGCAACTGTTAACCAGGCGGGTAACAAGCTATATCATATTATAGTAGCATATTTAATATATTACCTAATTTGATTAATATTTGGATTAATTTATATAGTGAGGAAGATACAAAAAGTCTTGTCTTACCCGGTCAAGTCTTTTCTCCATGAATTCCAGCAGCATGTTGACAGCATCCATGTTGACCCCCATATACTCAGTGGAGCCTTGTTGTACCTTTGGCATCAACAGCACATCCAGACAGGGCAGAGGGAGGTTACCTAACAGGTTAACAGTGTGGCTGGGGAAAAGAGGGATGGAGGGCAATGACTGTATGATTCAATGAACAGAGTGACAAAGACAACAGATGTAAGGTTTGTGATGTTCTACCTGTGGAACTCCTCAGTCCTCTCCTCTCCATCAGCATGGCTCATTAGACAGTGTCTCAGTATGGCTCCCAAATGTCTGTACTCTGCCGTCTCCTCCTTCACACACACACACACACACACACACACACACACACACGTTACAGTTACACATGTCTCGTTCGCATGGTCTGAAGTGGAAGCCTTTCACTGTAAATGTGTATATTTTCAGTGTATTTGTGTGTAACAGACAGAGGGAGCTGACTAATCTATGTTGTTGGGTTCCAATGGAAACAGAAAAATGTTTGAAATATTCAAAAGAAAGGCATAAACATTTTCAACACACAGAAGACCAGCAGCTAGGGGGTTCTTTCCCTGACTTTTGGTTTGGGATGAAAAGTCTCAACAACCATAGGATGAAAATAAAAAATTCAATGTCTCCTGAGAATAAATCTAATTATTCTGTCTGTGATGATCCCAGACCCTTGCTCTCACAGCACCAACAGGTCTGTGTTTTCATGTATACCATGAAATATCTTAAAATGTCTGCTTGATGGATTGGTTGGATGGATTGTTGGCACTCATGCCCCCCTCAGCATGAGTTGTAGTTGGCGTTGGTGATCCTTTGACTGTCGCTCTAGTGCCACCATCAGGTCAAAGTTGCACTTTGTGGCCAAATACTTAAAAATAATAACAAATCAAATCCGCCTCAGCTCAAATACATTTTTAGTGTCAATTAGCATGTAAATAACTGTAAGTACATTTAACAGTGAGGGAAGGCCTCACAGAGTTTAGCCAGATGTCCCAAGAGAATGAGTGAATTTGATATAACTGTAGCTGTTCTGGATAGTTATTACACAACAAGCCTGGGAAATATGACAGTGTTGTATCTTTATGGGTTCATTCACATAAAATAAAAATGGCTGCAGGTCTTTCTGAAATAAGTAATTCTATTAATGTACACTAAGTTAGCTACTAAATGCAATTACTATACAATATTCAGAATTGTTAGTATTATATTAATAACAACATGACAAAAACTACATAATAAAGACATGTACTTTTCTTCAATACCTCGTCAACCTTACGCCTTGCAGTGTCAAACGTGACGTTGAATAGTATTTTCAGAATTTCCATGGCTAGTTCTATTTGTTCCCGGCTCAGAGAGGGTAGTTCTTCAGGTGGGACGTCCTCTGATCCTGCTCTGGCCGTCTCCAATGTGTCTGGCCAACACAGGCCTAGTGTCACATCCAACTGGTTGCCTAGAACACACAGGAGGAGAAGTTGCCAACGTATTCGCTTTGTACCTTCCTCTTATGGAATCCTTTCCTCCTTGAAAGAACTTGTCAATTTATGTGCGATGATTTTTCATTTGTCTTGTTATTGCTTTATAAAAATCCTAGGTATTACAGACACTGGAGACCTGCAAGGTGAGTTACATTGCGCCATTGGAGACTGGTAACCTAGAGATGATGATGGCCACTAGATCAGTAGTTACAGAGGGAGGATATAGTGGTTACACATGAAATCAGTTACCTAGCAGACTGATGCCATGAAGCTCCTGTGCTAGCTGTGCCCTGACGTCTACCCTGAGGGCAGTCAGCAGAAAGGTGAGGCGCAAGTCAAAGAACCGCACCTGGACAGAGAGAGCACACACGGACACAAACCTCAGTGCTTATTTGGTACCAGCTGGAGGGTATCTGCTGCACAGAGTATCATTAAGTGTAGTGTGACAAAATATTTTTCATAAACAACATTGAAGCTTCAAACAACCTGGCAGTTCATGCAGACACACACAAAAGCATAGAATTAGCGCACTATTATTATGAGTGCTCTGGTTTTGAGGCTACAGATGTCAACAAAGTCAACATGAAGAAATGTAGCTGACATCCATACCTCGTGGTTCCAGATGGAATCATGACACTGTTTCAGCCGCTCTGACAAGCCCTTTATCAGCTGCAGATCTGCTGCGATGACCTGCCAACCACCCATCCAAGTACAGGTTTTAGATTGTCACCAACACAATCTGAAGTTTTCATGTAAATGTGCAAAGAGAAATACAGCACACTGACCTGTCCCGTCTCGTTGTGTAGCAGGATGTTACATATGGACTTGAGAGCCTCGACAATCACTTCCTGGTCAGGACTTTCTGACGGAGGGGACGCTCCCTTCATCAACTCACTCGACACTTCCTCTGCATCTTCCCCCTCACCCTCGACTAGAAAGAATTAATGCCAAAGTCCAGTAGTGAAGCAGACACATCCTGTATTTAGACTGTGTTTAGTTGAAATGCCCATGGGAAGATTTGAGGAACAGAGGATGAACTTTGTTCTTTTTTTTGTTTAGTAATTCCAAAACAAATTTATGCTGTAGGGGCTAAAAAGGAGAAACAATACAATAGTTACACTGCAAAAAAAATCTTTAAAAGTGCAAACGTGGTTGGCAGCAGGGCTTACCTTGGCCCTCCATCGGATTGCTGTGGGCATGTGTGGCAGTGCTGGCAACAGTGATGCCAGCGTAGCGGGCAAGAGTAGACATGGCAGAGCGATTGATGAAGGGGTCCAGGCAGTCTTTGTCTCTGGTCAGGATGCGAAGCGTTTCTAGACATGCCAGCTGACAGGACGGCTGCAACTCCCTATTGAGGAAACCGAGCACCAACTCCCCCAGACGCTGTGTCACACAACAAACAAATCAAGTCACACCTGTATTCATGGAAGCATAGAAGGAAATAGGTGATTAAACATAGCAGTTTCACCCATACAATGTAATGAACACTGGACTGAAGCTGCTGCTTGTCTCAATACTGTACATAAAGTGTATTGAGTATTTTCCATGGCTGAGATGCTCTTTGATTTAATTTCACTCATGACTACTTTAGTTTTTGTACAAGTAGTTGTGACTCTGCCGTTAAAGGACAGTTTGTCAAAGTCCTATGTCTCCTGGCTAACGAGGTGAGTGGCAGCTAATCCTGGCTCTGATAAATGCGTCTGCTAAGCTCATCTTGCTAATATGTTCCTACAGTCTATTTGCAGGTGTGTGCTCCATGTGTGCACGTTTGTTGGATAAAGAAAGCACGCAGTGACACATAAGCTGCACTTGACCTATGTTAAAGCCTGAACTTTGAACTAATTTACTTTTCTTTTTTCCTAAGGACCATAGTTTTAATCTTATGCTCTCTATAGCTAAACTGAACAACAACATCAAGGTTTACTTTGTGAAGCTGTTGCTTTGCTGCTCTGTCAGAGACTGAATGTGGTCTGTATTTATATAGCACTTTTCGAGTCTAGTCTTGATGACCACTCAAAGCGCTTTATAGTTTATTGCCATTCACCAATTCACACACACACTCATACAGTGCATCTATGGGCAGCACTTTTTCTATGAGGGGCAATTGTCTACCTCCAGTCACAACCGCCCCCAGAGACATTAGACCCAAAACAGTCACAAATGTGTGTTAAATCATCCAAAAATTTAAAATAGGATTTACAAATGTGTAAAATTTTAGAATAATTTGGGGTACTCATAAATGCATGTTCCAATCCACAGCCTAACACCAAGCAATTAGGAACCCAGGTTAAACTTTACAACGTTTATTTTACAAATGGACAAATCACAACCTGAATAAATATGAATGTGTTACTTCTACTATTACTTTTAGATTAACTTCAACTTCATTGATCTGATCATTTTTGCTTTTGTTGTGTCACAGTCTGCTCCTCCAGTAGAATTTAGTTTTCTCGTAGAACCCCATGACCCCCTGGACTGACAGTTTTCCCTGAAGCTGCTTGCTAAATCTACCCCTTTTTAAACCATATGTAGGCTATAGTCCATAGTTGGGACATGTATGTCTTCAAAAGAAGAGTTTGTCTATCTCAACAATTTAAAAACACAAAGTCACCAGAAGCCCATAAAGACATATAAAATAAATGTCACAAATCTTACACATTTGTTTACACATGAAGCTTTTCCAGAGCAAAAATGATCCGATCTGTGAAGTTGAAAAATACGAACATGCATATGTAAATCTGTTTTACATGTTTTCAAATTGCTTGGTATTTCTGTGTGTGGATTGGAACACATTTGTGAGTACTCAAAATTATGCAAATTGTACAGGTTTGTATATCTCATTTTTCATTTGTAGATTGTGAAACACACATTTGTGGCCATTTTGAGTGTCATTCTTCTCAATAGGTACTTGGTAATTTCCGAACTAAGTAGATTCAGTGTTTAGTGCTCTAACCTGTTAATCACCTTAATCGGTTAAGTGGTCATTTGCATCAGAACAGAATGAAGACTTAGTGGAAGTTCTGGTTAGTATAAGGCTGTGAATGAAATTCAACCTTTTTATAGTCTGGACTGAAAATCATATTTGTGTTCATGTATAGTAAATGATCAGAATAACCTATTAGCTCCAGTTTATGTGTAATTAATTAATTAATGCTGCAGCAAGAAAATCACTTCATCTGATCAATGTATAAAGGACGTGACAGATTTATTCTATAATCTTTGAGTTCTGTTAGCTTCCAGTCTGCTGTTATGAGAGATTCCAGGATGTGCTTTTATTCTGGTTTGATTATTTATATTTATCACTGACCGTCTGAACTGATTAAGCAAAGCATACTGATCTGATGTGTACATCTACTGACTAACACCCAGAGTTGGATTTAGTTTGATATCGCTGATATTCAAAATAAAATGGTACACCCTCTTGGGAACATAAATGTACTCCAACATTTCTGTTTATTGAGGACCATGTCATCATAAATGTTGAGGCAGTCATGAGGCAGTATTTTTTGTAAGTCCTCTGCATGTGTGCTTTTCTAACACACCCTCCTTATGTTGAGATGGAGGTCTGGCTACATTACTCATCCTGGTTCACTGCACCACACCTTCCAATAGTTCCCTTCTTTCACTGACACCTCCATGTCTTTATATACACCTCCATTGAGTTTCTGGTTATAGTATTAGGTCCAGAACGCATTCATTGAGAATGTGCTCTCACATTTACATTTATTTTGTACCACTCAGTGGTTAGGTTGAACTGAGGGTAATGAACCATACATTTTTTATTGAGTGGGACTGAATGAGATTTTAGTCCTGGAACCACCCTCACTGAGAGTCACTCTGCCCAAAAAATCCTGTAAGACCACAAAAATCCAAACGTGGAACACTAACCATAGAAACCGTTTATATTGCCCTAGTTTTCAAGTGAACTGAAAAAAATAAGAAACAGTTCAAACTGGCACCAAAACCAGTGAATGCTTTAAGTTTCAGTCTCTGTTTCACACCTGTCTGATGGAACACATTCACTCCTATTACAGTCACTCTCTGTCTCATCGGGCCACATAGCTGCTCATGTGTTAAGGCATGGTTATGCTTTCCATATGGGGTTTGATAAAGTTGCATTGAAAAGCATCTGCATCCTCGTAGTGAGAGAACATGCACAGACAGGCAGTGTGATGCTGCCGGTGTGTCACTGTGGCCGGGCTGACACTCGTAATTTCAGCCTTGATAACTCTGAACTGAAGTGAATGAAACAAGTCAAATGCATTCACAATATTGCCATTAGCAGCCAACTCTACAACTGACAAAGGTTATCTGAGTTTGTCAGATGTCAGCTGCATTGGTTTATTGGTGCATTAGTTTCTTAAATGTCAACGGATGCCAGTCGTGTCTAACTTCAGCAATTTAATAAATAGTATATTTACATTTGTGTTAGCACTCAGTTAAGTAACATCTCACTACAGAGCCTCAGAAATAAGCTGAAAAAATACACAAGATTCTCTGTCACCTTGTTTGAACATACAGACAAACAACATTCCACTTACATTTGTTCACTGACATTTTAAGTCCCCTCCTATCATTTGCTTTCTGTAATAAATTCCTGTCACCAGGACCTCATCTACCTTTTCATTTCTGGTTTAAGGGAATTAAACTACATTTGGATTTAAAAATCTGCATTACAGTACATTGTAGATAAACAGTGGGATCTCTCTCTCTCTCTCTCTCTCTCTCTCTCTCTCTCTCTCTCTCTCTCTCTCTCTCTCTCTCTCTCATTGAGAGTAAGAGCATACACATGTTAGTTATTCCATATTCATACCTTTTGTAACTCCCCTTCCTAGAGCACCGGGAATGCACACACAAGGAGAGACAGATGATACAGAGGAGGTGAGAGCGATAATAAATAACCATGTGTTCTTTTACTGGTGACATAAAGTTAGACATTTTATTACAAAATTTAAAGCTTCAAAGCTCTTAAGAATTCATGCAACTCTTTCATTGTCTAACATCAAGTACATTAACAGTCATACCTCTCTTTCATGCTCCTCTTCCCTGCTGAATGTAAAGCATTGGTCCATCTGAAGAGAAGGCACAAAAAAAAGTGTGAGGTAGAGGATATTCTAAAGGAGGAAGAGACAAGAGGAAGAGAACAGTACAGAAGAGGAAGAGAGGGAAAAGCAGGGGAAGAATAAGAAAACATAAACTTTTAAGACCTTAAAACAAAGAGGTAATCATAAATCATGATGGCGAATCGTGACAATCCTCTAACGGAGGAGGGTGGGGTCTCTTTTTCAAACTGAAGACTGCTATTCACATGTACTGTCCAATCAACAGTGTCCTTTAACCATGTCCACTATCCAGCTCGGACATATCCAGTCACTGTTGTGAAGATTGGCTTCTTGAATCTCCACTGAAATGTTTACCAAGGAATCCTGAACATTTCAAACCAAAACTAATGTTTTTTTCAATAAAGCAAAAGCATTCAACAGTTCTAAAACCAATTTTTTTTTAGGTTTGTTGGTTGTTATTATTGTTTATTTATATAGCTTATAAAGTGTTAATGACCAGTCAAAGCTTTTTAAAGTACAGTTTTGCCATTCACACACATTCATACAGTGCATCAAAGTGTGGCTGAGGGGTAGAGCGGTCGTCCTCCAACCTGAAGGTCAGCAGTTCGATCCCCAGTCTTCCCCATCTGCATGCCGAAGTGTCCTTGGGCAAGATGCTGAACCCCGAATTGCCCCTCATAGAACAACAAAGTGCTGCTAATAGATGCACTGTATGAATGTGTGTGTGAATGTAAGTGTACCGTAAAGAGCTTTGAGTGGTCATCAACACTAGAAAAGTATAAATACAAAACCATTTACCATTCCTCTATCACACATCAGTCACACTCTGCCGGCATAACCATCAGGGGCAATTTAGGGTTCGCTGTCATGCCCAAGGACACTTCGAACCACTGACATTGTTGTTAGAGGATGATTTGCTCTATGTCCTGAGCAACAGCTGCCCTAAAGGGGCAGTAGGGGGCGCTATAATGAACAAATTACATGTAATTACAATAAACAAACCCTAAAACTACTCCCAGATAGTAATGGCATGAAAGATGGTTCCATCTCGAAAATGTCCAGTCATATAGGTCAAGTAGTAATACTAGTAGGTAGTTTAAAGCTTATATATCTCTTACAATTAATGAGGTGTGGTGGATGGTTTGTATTTAAATTGCGTTTTTCTAGTCTTGATGACCACTCAAAGCGCTTTACAGTACAGTTTATTGCCTTTCACTCATTCACACACACATTCATACAATGCATCTCTAGGAAGCACTTTTTCCATGAGGTGCAATATGGGGTTCAGTTTCCTACCCAAGGCCATCGGCATGCAGATGGGGACGACTGCTCTACCTCCTCAGCCTCATGTTAGCATTCTCTTCGGGCGGTGTAAATATCTGCAAAATGCTCACTTTGTCTGTCTGCTGTTTGGTGCTGAGCAAATAGTTGTTATAGTGTGTTAATCAGAGCTTTTTCAGCTGATATATATGTTATTGTCAAGCTGCAAAACCTCAACAATGAGATAATAGATAATAATAATTTTTTTAAACTGTAGAACAGAGGGCAACTGAAGAGTTAGATAATTGTTTTTGGACTTGATCCACTGTTGATGTAAGGCAGGGGAAGGGTAACCTTTTTCCAATCAAATGGTCATTTCGATGTTTTTATTCCTTCAAGGGTCCTATCAATGAAACTAAGCTTGCTATCAATCTGACACATACACATACAAACATGGCTAATCCACACCTTCCAGCCAATCAGAATCTAGAAATATTGGTGGTATAGTTATTATATAATTGAGGTATTGTTATAAGTGCAACTTTAACAATGTACATGTTAAAAGTAAATTCCCACACTGTGTATTATATATATATGGCTTCTGATGTTAGGACTGTTTCTGAAAAGTTTAGAAAAGATTTTGAACATTTATGCTAAAACAGTAAAGGGGGGGGGGGCTCTAACTAGAAGGTCGGCGGTTCAATCCCAGTCTTTCCCATCGGCATGCCAAAATGTCCTTTGGCAAGATATAGAAAAACGTTGTATGAATGTGTGTGTGAATGGGTGAAAGAGCTTTAAGTGGTCATCAAGTCTAGAAAAGCAATATATAAATACAGACCTTTTACCATTTAAAGAAATACTTCAAGATAAAACCATAAATAAAAGTAACCAGCGCAGGCAAACAGCAGAGCATAGTGAGGAAAGGATATTGCAGATCGTGCAGCTCTCCTTTAACACTAAGCTCCTCTTTAGTAGAGTAGGATTTGACTTGGCTGTAGAAGTCTCTATTTGTGCATCAGAGAACATAATCCTATTGCCTTTGAGATCAACTCCCACACAGCTAAAAGCTCTGCCACAGAGAGAGCCATGCAGCATTGCTCACCTGGGTTAGCAAACAGCATTTTGTGAAGCGCAAGGGCATTAAACTCTTGGGAAGCAGTTGCTATTTAGCAGACATAGTGAAATTAATCAGATGCACATTTTTCAAACCAGCCAAATAGTTTTCATCCTCAAAGTCTTCTGTCTCGAAAAACTGAAAAATACCATATGAAGCCTCGTCTTCATTCCTGCCCATGTAGACGAGGACCAAAAACAGCCATTGGTGCTTGACAGTTGGTGAGAGCCTCAGATGTAGTCACTGTTTTTACCAACGTCATGAACTAGTAGGTAGTTGGTTGGGATTATGCACTCCCAGTCTAAAGTTTGTTGTGTTGCTAGAGGTGGTAGGGCCATAGGTCGCCTGAAGGGAAGACCTGTGGACAATATTCAGATCGGAAAAAAGTACTGCCCCAGTGGAATTAGTCCCTATGACTAGTGGACAACCCAACTTTGATTTCACAGGTGGCCCTAAATACTAAAATGTAGCATTACAGAAGTAGAAGAATGCTATAAATCAGTAACCCAACCCCTAGTCCGCATGCTGAAGTGTCCTTTGGCAAGATACTGAGCCCCAAATTGCCCCTTTTTTTTTTGTTAATGGGTGAATTTAAAACTGTACTGTAAAGTGCTTTGAGTGGTCATCAAGACTAGAAAAGCTATTTAAATACAGTCCATTTACCATTTACCAAATAACACTACTGCTCAATTTTCTACAACATTCTTCATGGGCCATACAAAATATTTAGAAAATGTTTTACAAATTTGTAATAGTTTTAATAGTGTATTTTTTATTGATGTGAATCGCTTAGTGATTTTGTATCTGCGAAAGGTATTATACAATTACTCTTCACAACTTTTATTTTCTTGATACTCACCATGATGCTTGTCAGCTGTGAAACACAACACAATGCCTGTTTCTTTCACTCTGACCTGAGAGGCATCCAGTCAGAAGGGACTGAAGAACATTTGCCTTTAAATGGATGGTTTTACCGTGGTGTTCAGGTGGTTGTGAGAGTGCTGCTGGCTAACGGCTACATTGACACTAATGTTACTGTTTTATGCTATTTCTTTTCCTTTATCTCAATAAAAATAATAGCTGTCATGAGAATTTTTGTATTTCTAACTTGCCTTTTTTTGTTTTTATGAATTATTCTACTGTCAAGTTAACATTCAGGTAAACTATTTTAAAATTAGAGTAAATGCTGCAGACTTAAAAAAAATCATTCTATGAAATCTATTGCTGTTAAGAATGTACCTAATATATATAGATACTCATATTTTGTATGTGTTAACATGTTTTCTGTTACTCCCCAACACTGTATGACTTAGAAAAATCCAGTCCTAATGAGGATAATGTGAGCATCCATGACCTTAACTGAACATGTATTTTTTGAGCTAAACACATAAAGCGAGGACAGAAGCTGCTTGCGTAAAACAGACAACATGTACATCACATTAATGTATACATTTATGATTAACTTGATGTTTCGCTGCAGAGATGCAGTTGGGCTCGTGTTTACCTCCTTGGTGTAGCTCTGTAGAGCAGTCAGAGCGGTGTCCTGCTCTCCCGTCTCCATCTGCTCTAAGATGGCACTTAAATCCATTTTCATCGCCATAGAACTGAGGCTTCCTCCTGGATTCACGCTCAGAGCACAAGTGTGTTTGTCCTCAGCGTGTGTGTACAAGCTATGATTTGACACCACCCACAGATGACTGCATGATGCCTGGATCCCTGCCTGCCACAGAGAGAGAGAGAGAGAGAGAGAGAGAGAGAGAGAGAGAGAGAGAGAGAGAGAGAGAGAGAGAGAGAGAGAGAGAGAGAGAGATTAACCTTGGATTTGTTCAAAACTGGTGCTGCGTTCAAGAGTCCTGGAGAGTGACGGACAAAACCCATCTCCTGAATAACGAAAGGATATACAGTATCTTTACTTATAATCATATACTAATAATATTAGTAAATATACATAATATGTACACTGGCTGTCATGTGAACAAAAGAATCCGTCCCTCTTCGACCTATAATTCCTCTCCTTTACATTTGAGTGGAAAATGTACTTTCTTTCTTTTTTCATTATTTTTCATATGGTTATTGTTCGACAATGAATTATAACATACAGTTATGGTAAATAGTGGTCTGCCTAATGTATTACACATATGATAAAAAAGGGTGGTCCTGAGGGTCAGAACCAGAACACAATAACATCACAAAACACAACAACTTGCTTCGTAGTACAGGCCCCGTTTCCACAGTCCTTATTCTTTAAAGTCACAAAGTCATGATATGATGAAACCATATCGAGAACTGCATCGTATAAATGTGTTTAAACTCTCAGGGCCACAAGTACTGATTTTCGGTAAACATAATCACAGTTTTCAATAGGGGATTCCATTTTTTTTTTTATTATATAATAGAATTTATCCAAATAAGATTTAAAAATTGTATTGCTTGTTGGACTAAACCAAAGGGGTAAATCATCTCAAAATATGTGCGTGATCTATGATGACCCATCACCGTTTATTTTCTAAAGTAGACAAGGGCGTGTTGGCAATGTGCGGGTGTGTTCGATTCATAATCCAAAGCAAATGTACGGGCGGGGTTAATGTTATACATTCGACAAATATCATCCAAATAGCATTGTATGACAAAGCAAATAAATTTTTATAATTCTTAACTTCCTCTGTTGCTACAGGATTTTTAAGAAATGTATAGAGACGAATAAACTCCACTCTTCCGGGCTACACGAGACCAGTACTACGATTTGAATGACGCTTTGATTTGACACGCGCTGTAGCAAATCAAACGTCAAGGCGGGGTTTGGGCGATGGGATTACAGCCAATAGCGTTGCTGTGACTATCTGAGTGACAGAAGCTGCAGCTGTAGTGGGGGAAGGGGTAGCTGAAGTTGACGAAACCGCCATCTTGAAAAGTGCCCTCTGATGATCTACGGTTTCGCGCCTGTCAGAATCACTTTTAAACGCTTTTTTCCCCCACTGGGGTTCCGTGTTAGCTCAGCGTTCGTCTTCTAAAGGCACGGGGCTAATGGCAAGATAAGCCACATGCTGGAGACTCTCCGTTTACCGTTGTCTATCGGTAAGTACACTTGCTAGCCCATGCACTTGGTTGGTGCTGAAGAGACGATTAGCCAGTAGTCTTCTGATAGCCCGCTAGCGTTAGCAAGAAGCATACTTGGCCATCTTAACATTGCGCTGTCAGACACTTGGTGAACCTCTAGCTAGGACATGGGTAATGTTAACATTACATTTCAGTTCCAACATGTACCGTGAAGCCGGATTGTAATTTAGCTGGCCAGCCTCTCAGCGAATTAACGTTAGCTTCAATCTCACTGATATCATTTAACTTGACGTCGTCTCTATCGGTAGTTTGAACCCGATTTTAGGTGACCAGGTTAGCGCATGAGAGCTAACGATAGCTAGTGACGTTAGCTTGCTGGCCTGAGCCGGTGTGTTTCTGTAGCGTTAGCGGTAACTGTTTTGGGCCCTGGTATGTAAATCGACTGACGTTACTACCAACGTGGTATTTCTACAGCAATACGCCAGTAACGTTAGCCAGTCTTACTCATGATAATCCGAGTAAAAACTATCATTTGTACATCCTGTATTTAAACCCGTGTCCATGCCGGTGTTTCGTGGATAGCTGGAAAATAGTGTTAAGTAATGGTCACAATATGCGGTTACTACTGTAATCTGCGACAAAGCTACGTCTTCAGCAGGGTCAGTCTGTCTGTTAGTGGGTAACTACTGAAAATGAATGTAAATCAACGTTTGATGTATAGGTTGAGGTAGCTTTGTTATTGTAGGTAAGGTAAACACTGTTGTCTACCCTTGATTGGGAACTGACTTTAGTCAAGTTTACCTAAACTGGTTGAAGGTGTCCATATCCATTTAGTTTGGGTCTTGTGACAGCGATTCGTCTAATGTGGCACCCAATCAGTAAACTATGTTAAAGCTGTAAAAGTTTGTCATCCTGACTTTCTGCTGTGTTGTCTACACTATTTTATTGCCTTTGACCTTCGGTCTGTCGCTGTGAATTTGTTGTGTCAAGGGGCAAATTATTACAATGTTATAAGAATAAGTTATCTTGTTTGCTTTGAACAATCAAGAATTTGTAGAATTATGAATGTGGATGTATTTGAGACCAGAGCCCTGGTATGGAGGACTCTATGGAGACTGCCATGTGTATATGTATATGCGATTCTTTGACAGCTGTTACATATTCAACAACTTTTAGCCAAAACAACAGGAGATTACATGGTATGACCATGACTGACCTCATTCTAATGAAGTTTTGTGGAGTAACTGAGTTTTCTGCAGCCTAAGTAAGAACAAGCTTTATTTACCAATGTTCACAGTCCTTCTAAACCTGCATATGCTGCAAACACCAACACAAGTGTTTATGTAAACAAAAATAAATCACATTATGTGGAAAAAGATGAGTGGTTTACACTCATTCTGATAACATGGTTGGTATAGAAGCTTTGTTTACATACAACTGATCAGTAGTCAGACTTTTCTTGACCCACCAACATTTTTTAAGCCATAACTGGGCTATTTGGTACATTAGGCTCCAGGCTTTTTTCCTTAGTTCTGTTTGTGTATTTGCACTGGTGGCACATTGAGCTGTCAGGCTCTGTACAGAGGCCACACCACAGTTTAACGTCGTCTGAGTTATACAAATACTAGATGATGATTAGACTTAATCTCAGTTTCAGTTGTTGGTTGAATTGTAATAATCTAGAAAAAATACTGGGAATGATCTCTCTATAGCATTACCTTCCCTATTCGGTCTCATTAAGATGCACTCTTGCAAAATGTCCCATTTAAAAACCTGATATAGCCTGTTCATGGCCAAGAAATCAGGTTTCTCCAGAGGAAATCATATATATACATATACATACACACACACACACATTACACTTTTTTTTAATTAAGGGAACACTTAAATCTCACATCAGATCTTGATGAACGAATTATTCAAGTTCAAAATCTTAACTGATTTGTGTAATTTGAGAACAAAACAAATGTAACAACGGCCTATGGAAACCGAAACCATCAACCCATTGAGGGCTGTGAATTTCATCACAGCAACTCATAATGTGACTCAGTAGTGTGTATGGACTCTGCGTGCCTGTATGCACTCCTGACAATGTCTGGGCATGCTCCTGATGAGTCGGCAGATGTTGTCCTCAGGGATGCTCATTTGGATTTAGGTCAGGGGAACATGACGGCCAGTCAATGGCATCAATCCTTCATAAATGAAGCCTTCGTCATCCAGGAACTGCCTATACACTCTGGCGACATGAGGCCGGGCATTGTCCTGCACCAGGAGGAACCCAGCTCCCACTGCACCCGTGTGAGGTCTGACAATCACTCTGAGGATGTCATCCTGTTACCTAAGAGCAGTCAGGATACCATTGGCTATGACATGGCAGTCGATGCGACCCTCCAAGGAAATGCCTCCCAAGACCGTCACTGACTGGCTCTCATCTGTGAACAGAAAGGTACGCCAGTGGCGGACCTGCCAATGTTGGTGTTCTCTGGCAAATTCCAATTGAGCTGCCCGGGGCTGGGCTGTGAGCACAGGTCCTACCAGAGAATGTCGGGCCATCATGCCACCCTCATGGAGTCTGTTTCTGACAGTTTGGTCAGAAACATTCACACCAGTAGTCTGCTGGAGGTCATTTTGTAGGGCTCTGGCAGTGCTCCTCCTGTTTCTCCTCGCACAAAGGAGCAGATACCGGTCCTGCTGCTGGGTTGAAGCCCTTCTATGGCCCTGTCCAGCTCTCCTTTGTAACGCCCGGTCTCCTGGTATCTCCTCCATGCTCCTGAGACTGTGCTGAGAGGCACAGCAAACCTTCTTGCAACTGCACATATGGATGTGCCATCTTGGAGGAGCTGGACTACCTGTGCTACCTGAATGGGCTTCCGGTACCGCCTCATGCTACCAGTAGTGACAAGGACACTAGCAGAACACACAACTAGAGAAGAATCGTCAGAAAAGATAAGGAGAGAGCAATTGTCTCTCACAGCATATAAAACTGTTCCCTTTTTGGGGGTTGTCTTGCTTTTGCCTCTCCATTGCACCTGTTGTCACTTTCATTTGCACCAAAGAAGGTGAAATTGGTTCACAATCCGTTGCGCATCCTAAATGGACAGACTGATATACCTGAAGTTTAACTCACTTGGTGTTATACTGTGACGATTAAGTGTTCCCTCAATTTTTTTGAGCAGTGTATACACACAGAGTTTTACATTTTCCCAGACAGTAGTTTATATTCCAAGGCATCAGGTCAGCAGCTCTCATTTAGATGGTTGTTGGCATCTCAAACTTTTCACATCTTTTGAGAGGTAAAGTGTGTACACAATTTAGATTACCTAGAAGGAAACACAGCCCATAATAACAACACTTTTCCTGGCAGTCACCTTAAAGCTGCTGCTCTGCTAAAATCCTGATTTAATGACCGCAATAAAATAAATCTGATTTTGTCAGATGATGCAACACATAAATTTAAAATAATGGCTGTGCTGTTAGTTCAGCTGTATTCACTATCAAAATTATAACAGAGAATGATTAGAAACTTATTCCTTGTTATGCAGGAAATTAAAACATGCTCAGAGTTGAGAGCTGAGTTGAAATGAAAGTCAATACTGGTGTCTTCTGTCTGATATAAGCTACACTTGGTCTGCAGTGGAGCAAAATTTGATGCTCTGAGCGCCTACTTACTGCAGTAGAAAGAAGCAGCACAGTTAACAAAGGACAAAGGTCAGTTTAGCACTGTACAGCTGGTATAGTAAAGAACCCAGTGTAAGCAAGGCATGAGTGGGGAAAAAAAATAAACATACATTTTTTAGATTTCCTTTTTTTTTTCCTTTTTTTTTCTTCCATTTACAGTGCACTCAAAGTATTTGGAAAGAATGATGCTACATAGGGCTGGGTTTCAAAAATCTTTTCTCTGATTAAAATTGATCTTCATGTTAATGATCCGATATTGATTCTTAAAAAGGAGGAATGGATTTTTTTAATGTACGACTTTTCCCATGAGTGACCCCATTTTACATAAGAACAGTGGCAACATTTTAGCAAGTCGCTTCTCTCATATCTGTGTCTGGAGACGGAGCGTGGCAGAGTTTTCCACTCTGACAATTGTTGTTAGGCTGATGGACAATGACTACTTGATCACACAGACTTTCTATGTGACACATTGAAATAAACAGTAGATTAGTTAGTCTCGCACAAACCTATGATCTAAAATAAAATACGTAGCCTTAATTCATTGATATGATATGATATGAGAGCACCATCCCCAACAGTGACATGACACTAAACGCCAAGATGTCTCACTCTGTTGGATTAGTTTGAACTCCAGAAAGACTCTTAACATCGGTGTTAGTGACTCGTCCTGTCTCCCTTATTATTTTGACAAGTACTGACAGTGGTGTGCAGAAAGCTGACAACAGCCGAGTTTAATTTAGGCCTCTCATCAAGTTAGTTATAGCTGATACAATGAACCACCAGCATGTTTGTTATTCTACCAGGGTCAACGACTCTCGGCACCAGGTAAAGAGAAGAAGCAGCAGCTGCATTGCTCATGATCTTTCCTGATCATGTTGATAATTATTATTGTTGGAACTTAGTTAACCTGAACTGAAGACACTCACACAGAGGCTCAGACACTGACAGGTACACCATCCTGTGGATTCAATTACATTTTCATTTGCTACTGGTTTAAAAATAAGATATTTGGCTAGATTTAAACATTTCATGGCTATTTCATACTTAAACATGGCTATTTTCATACTTGCATTTATAAACATTTTACTTGCACCGGTTGCCATGTTGATTCACTTTGTCCATTTGTAAAGCATTTAGGAATTTCCGTCTTCCCCAAAGTTTTTAGGGGGTCCTGAATCCACTAGATTGTTCAAGAGGTGTTTGAAGGGCTTGATGGCCACTACCCCTACATCACATAGAGAAATGGGACAACACTACCCCTTCATGGCCACGCGCAAAATGAAGGGGTAGGGTTAAGGGATGAATACGGACAGGGCATAAGTATTTGTTTAGGTCCAAGATGCTGGTGCAAGTGCAACAATTAGTGGCAGTTAATATTATATATACATATATGTATATATAATAACTGCTATGCAATTAATGTTTTTTTGTAAAGTTCTCTCTCAGATTACATTGGTATGTGAATGACTGGTTCTTTTCTATAAATTAATAAATTATAAAAAATTATAATTAGCGAAAATTGCTGTAATATCCACATGAAAACCAGAGCATTCCTCTAACAATATGTCTCCATCCGTGTTTCTGGCTCACAGGTGTGTGCTGTTGAACTGCTGTATGTGTGCTGTTTGTCAGTCTGTCTCTCACTGCTGTCTGCCTGCCTGTCCATCCGGCTAGCCTGGAATGGGCCACAACTTCCAAAGACTAAAACACACCTCCTTTTAACCTGAGCTCCTCCGTCTGGACTCCAACATACACACAGGTAGTGAGAAAAAATAGCTGTTAAATAACATTCCCTCAGTAAATCTTTACAATCATCTGTCATATTCTGGTCACAGGGTCCGTGTCAGATGAGTAGATTAAGGACCCTATGTTTGTATTTCTGGTAGTGACACATTTTGTCAGCAATATTTGCACTAAATTGTACTGCCAATGTGATCTTTTTAGAGCCAAGATGTTTTGGAAGTTTGACCTCCACACCACATCCCACATTGACACACTGCTAGAGAAGGAGGATGTGACGCTGACAGAGGTGATGGATGAGGATGACGTCCTGCAGGAGTGCAAGGCCCAGAACCACAAATTGGTGGACTTCCTGCTGAGACCACAGTGCATGGAGGACCTGGTCACCTACATCACACAGGAACCCAACACTGAAGTTGAAGAGAAGGTTAAATACAAGTAAGAGAACATTGTATAAAGGGAAGTGAATTAAATGTGTCTTTTGCTTTTGAGAAATTTGACAAACGCATCTGTAGAGACCTTTCTTTCTCAGTTCTCTCTCTGTTCTGTATAGGTGCCGTTATTTCTACCATAATGGTTATTTTAGCAGTGAATGGTTATACAGGCTCACAAACAGGGTAAAACTGAGTATTGACAGCATTTTATTTACAACACACACACTTTTTAGTTATTGACTTTGTGAATCCCTGCAGTGCACAAAACAATTATCTTGACAATGACAGAATGTCATTAGATGGTTATATTAGATGAGAAAGACTATATATATTATGCCATAAAAGCACTTGTCTATTTTTAACAAATGGTTCAAGGAATTAATATGTAGCCAAAAAGGAAGGAAGGGTCTCTTGCACATGCCTGCTTGTTTTTGCCCATATCTGAAGAACATAAAACACATTGTATATCTTATAAAAGGAAATAAAACATTATCTAAAGAGCCATAGAAATAAAGCAAATTTCACAGATATGTTGTTTTTGAAAGCCAAGGAAACAATAATGTGAGTCAGTGTTTTATCATAATGTGACTTAATGTCCCGGCTAATGCAGCCAGTACATTTCTATCTCTCCCTGTTTCCAGATGCGCCAGGTGCATCCTGTCACTAAAATACCAAATGCGCAGTCACGTGACGCATGAAAATTGGTCCATATGTTTTTATCAAACAGTGTGGCCTCAGTCAGTGCAGACCGTTTGTGTCAAAGTAAAGGTCATTATAGAGGCTACATCATGTGATTAAGTGAAACGTTTCATCCAAGAGGCTTCTTCAATTCAGTTCGCCAGGTCTTGCAGTAAAGAACAGATTCATATCTTGTGGCCCGAGCTATTTATCTCGCTCCCACGACTTAATAAGTTGTGGCCACACAATATTTCCCCCCCCAAATGTCGTCAGAGAGGCTCAGTGATTATGCGACTACCTGTTACCATTTCAATTTTCCCAAAAACTTAAAATAAATGTGAAATTTAATTACAACCAGCTTTCTTAAGGTAGAGGTGGAGTGGATTTTCATGCGTGTGAGGGTCTCTAAATTGGTGCGTGGGTGATGGGCAGAGAGTAAAATTTAGGTTGTGATTCCTGCCTCCAAAATGCAGGACAGTTACTGGTTCGTGCAATAATTCACTTGCTGCACTGTCTTCTGGCTACGCTCTGGTGCAGTCGTGCCTCCATTACAGAAATCTTTCTGAAACGTAACAGTACACCTGTTCCCCAGCAGCCATATTTATAATGTTTGGAGATGTTTAGTGGATTTTTTGTGTGTTATAGGCATAGATATTAAAACAGTAACAGATGCTTTGTAGTAGTACCTCAATATAACTTTCCAAGTTATCACAAATTTGTATTGTCTATATATCAAATCTCACAGCACAGCTCCTGTCATTAACCGATAGTTTCATTTTTTGTCTGATAATGTTGTGATCTTAAAATTTAATCGGAAACTTTATAATGACTCTGGGCAACATGGTATTTATGTGTCAGTCTGATTTCACACTATTGGTTGTCTGGAAACAGAAAGCATAAATAAGAACAATCAAATTGTTCAGTGAATTAGGCTGACAAACACAGTTATGGTTAAATTCTTGCATATTTTAATATCATTTAAGTCATTTGCCAATAGATAGACATGTATGTACATTTACAAGTAAATAACAGTTCGAGTTCGAGACACAGGCTGCTCTGGCAAAAGTGTGCAAAGGAAAACGAAGTGGAAAGAAAACAGTTCTTTTCCCCACCCTAAAAATAATAACTTTTGAATAAGAATAATTTCAGATTAAAGTTTGAAGAACAGTGCATTCTCCATCAAACATCTCTTGACTCAGAATGTGACATTAAGAGTCACAACCAATCATTACTTTCTCCATAATGACTCTTGGTGTTTTCCAGCATTTATTAGAATATTATAACCATGGTATTGGAAAAAACAACTAAGGAGCAGCTTTTGTTTTTTCCAGGTATCCTAACATATCATGTGAGCTGCTTACGTCAGATGTTAGCCAGATAAATGACAGACTTGGAGAAGATGAAAAACTGCTGATGAAACTTTACGGCTTCCTCCAAAATGAGCCACCTCTCAACCCACTCCTCGCCAGCTTCTTCTCCAAGGTCCTGTCCATTCTTATTGGACGTAAGCCTGAACAGGTAAGTTGGTCAAAAGGGGGTGTTTTGTGTTACAATGTGAAGCAAGTTGTTGTCCTATTTGATTAATAATCAACAGGTTACATGCTATGAATGTACTTTTCACTCAAGCAGAATATATTTGACTTGTTTATAAAAAAAAAAGGCTTTTTGTGTTTATCCTATGTAATGATTGTAAGCTGTGTATGGTTGGTTTGTGTTTATAGATCGTCGATTTTCTGCGAAAGCAGGAAGATTTTGTTGACCTGATGATCAAACACATCGGGACATCAGCCATCATGGACCTGCTACTTAGAATGCTCACCTGCATTGAACCACAACAGCTCCGACAGGATGTTCTCAACGTGGGTAGCAGGACAATACTTTCTCATTAGTGCTAAAATTAATTCTACAATGGTTTCATTTACAAAGTAATAAATTAGACCATCACATCCAACAATAACATATTATCAAAATAAATTTGGCTTGTTGTGATCTGGTATTAGTAAAGCTATCTTTCATCAGTGTGAATTTTACTTGAACAAGCCGAACAGGTCTAGCCTTGATTTTCAAACTACATTTTTTTTTTTTTATGAGGTATACACTGAGCATTTACAGCATTGTGCTTTACATAGTATCTACAATGCTTAGATCTAGGTGTATAGTCAGGTCTCAGTTGATGATAAGAATGACATGTAACACCCGAAGCTGAGGTTGCATCATTCAGGCCGGTTTTGCAAAGCTAACATCACGGTACAATGCATTTCCTCTAACAGTTTCTATTTACGTGCAAACAAGTAATTAGAGTCTTCGATTTTTAACCAGGAATAGACTTCTTTTTTTTTTTTCACAGCAACCATGTGACGCAGGTAAAACCAGTGTTTCTAACCACATTGATTGAGTTTCTGTATACTCTTAAATAATGTGAAACATGTACCTACTATTTTGTATTCATTGTTGACATGCTGAAATGAAATGTCAGAATAAACTTTAACATTTTCTAACAGTTATATCGTATATGGGATTTTCCCACGTGCTACACTAAAGGTGATTATATGAATTGGTGAAAATGTATCTTCACTTTGAATGGAAGAACTTGTTTTTCTTGTGTTCCCTCTGAATATTTTGTGCTGTCTGGACCATCTCTGCTTGTTGTTGTTTTATAGTGGCTAAATGAGGAGAAGGTGATCCAGAGATTGGTGGACATGGTACAGCCTTCTCAAGATGAGGATGTAAGTTGTCAATTGGCTACTGGGATATTACAGTCCTCTGTGCCTTCTTGATGAACCTGTGAACATTCTTTTGTTTTATTTAAGCTTTGAAAAGAAAATGTTTCTAAAAGATCAGTTTACTCAATTACAAAAAAAGGAAATCATATACCAATTATTAACCGAGATAAACCATCATGCTTGTTTTACATCTGTTTATAAATATAAGGACTTCAAATGAAGCATCAAATAATGAGTCCGATTTTAGACCTTAGATTCCTAGTTTATTGTTTGCCTTCTCCTTTTTGTTCATCTTTGCCCAGAGACACTCCAATGCCTCCCAGTCACTGTGTGAGATCATCAGACTGAGCAGAGATCAGATGTTCCAGGTTCAGGGTTGCTCAGAGCCTGACCCACTTCTGGCCACACTTGAAAAGTATGTGCCATTTAAAACCAAAAAACTCTAATCTAAAAATGGTTCATTTCTCTGGTGTTTTTCACCCATGACCTGACCCTTTGAACCCGCTACGGTGTTTTGTTTTGCTGTATGTTGACCCCTGTATGCTCTTGAAACACATTCTGCTCTACTGTCAAGTGACTCAGTCTTTCCCTTCACCTTGGTTGTTCTTCTCAGACAGGAGACGGTGGAGCAACTGTTGTCTAATATCTTTGACAAGGAGAAGAATGAATCTGCAATCGTCAGTGTTATCCAGATCCTCCTCACACTGTTTGAAACCAGGAGACCAGCGTACGTCTTGTGGACTCTGCCACTCTTGATATTTTATTTTCACATTCCATTTATAGTTGGTTAAGAGATTGTTATGCCTGTGCACCGGCAATAGCTAGTGGCTGGAGGCATTATGTTTTCAGGTTGTCCGTTTGTACCATCCTCAAAATGCGACACCTCAAGAATGCCTTGAGGGAATTTCTTCAAATTTGGTACACATATTCACTTGGACTTACGGATGAACTGATTTAGATTGGCCATACAAAGCCAATGTCTTGCCTTGTGAAGTTCTCTGTAACACTGTCAAGGAATCGTTTCACATTTGACACAAACATTCACTTGGTTTAGGATTAACTGTTATGATTTATGTAGCCAAAGGTCAAGGTCATGGTGGGCTCACAAAGTATGTTTGTTTTTCTTGAACGTGATATCTTAACGTCAACTCAAGGAATGTCTTCAAATTTGGTTCAAACACTCACTTTGTCTCAAAGATGATTTTGGTGGTAAAAGGTCACGTGACCATAGTCGTTTTAATCGCAATACATCAGGAATGCCCAAATGTAATATCTCGGGAACATATCGAGGGAATTATTTCCTATTTAGCACACATGTTCACTTGGACTCTGATTAATTGATTCGATTTTGGTGGTCAAGGTCACAGTGGCCTCAAAAAAACGTGTTTTTGGCCAACAGCTTTTGATCAGTTGTCACTTGGAGTCAAAAATGAAGTGATTTGAGTGGTCAAAGGTAAATGTTACACTGACCTTATGAATCGGTGAAATATAAAATGCAGGTATACTGCACTGGTTGGCGGTGGCATACAACAGCAGTGTGGTAATTCTGGTTGAAGAATAATGTGAAATGAGAACAAAACACCTAGTATGATATAAAATGCCTTAGATTGACAAATGAATGGGCTTTTTGTTAGCACATTAGTTATTGAAGTCAGATTTTATCGCTTAACACATTTAGTATCACATTTTCGACTACTCGCCAGTTATTTCTGATATCTGTGAACATGGCAACATCACTACAACTCTGACAGAAAGCGGCACACTTTATTTTTATAGCCTATATTCACAAATCACAATTTGCCTCACAATGTGCAACATTCTCTGTTTTTAACCCTCAGCAAGAGTAAGGAAAAACTACCAAACAAACTCTTGCAACAGGGGTAAAAAAAACAACATACGAGTGATCCCTCTTCCAAGACGGACAGAAGTGCAATAGATGTTGAGTGTAATCAAACAGGTTATAAACAAGCCCAACAATTAATCCAGATCATTTAAACAATTTACTTGAAAGTAAACACATTTGAGACTACTGATGGTTTAATGGCAATTCTGTGTCACAGTTAATACCAACAAAATGCAATACAACGAAATAGCTGTACAATAATTATAAGTAAATGTTCATCATACTATGAAATAATTGTGAAATCAGTCTAACCACCTGCACCCCCACAATTACTACAAATGTTCATACTACTTGTTTGTGTTTAATGTTCCAGGTTTGAGGGTCATATGGATTGCCCCCCAGGGATGTCCCATCCGTCATTTTCAGTCAACCACAGCATCCTGGAGGCTGTGAGACCCCGTCTCAAAGACTTTCACCAGCTGCTACTGGAACCCCCAAAGGTAAGCTGCTTACACATGAGGTGTAAGCAGTTTTACAATAACAAAATGTTGTAGACTGCTGTTATAAGGTTACATTCTACATGTGAGTATTAAATAATTTTTTGTCCTATCCATTGTCAGCTTTTTCCAGTCTTGTTTGTAGTATGTTTATCCAAAATTGGTTAACAGTGTAGTTCCTGAAATTGAGTTTATATAATAAAAATGGTAAATGTTTACTAGAAATTATCCAAAGATGACAAATGATCCAGTGGCAAATGGTCTTCTACCTCGTCCTAAAAGTTTTTTATTTAGTAATTATTATGTGTATATATCCCTGTCCGTAGTTTATATACTGAGCTGTGTATGTTCTCCACTAACAGAAGAATGTGATGAAAACAACGTGGGGGGTGCTGGACCCTCCAGTGGGCAACACCAGACTCCATGTTGTCAGACTGGTGGCCAGTCTGTTGCAGAGCAACACGCACAGCATCAACACAGAACTCATTAACCTCAACACACTGGGAGTCATACTAGTAAGTACTGTTGAGGATTTTTGACCATCCTCACACATTACTCTACATTCCACAAAATATTATATATATTACATCTGTACAGGAGAATAGTGCCGGTCTAATTCCACAGATACTCCCTTCTCTCTCTAAGCAGTACCCAAGGTCAGGTTGTAGATAAAGGGCCAACCAACAGTACATTGTAGTGTCTACGTTGAGGGACTTTCATATCTGACTCAGATGCACCAGACAGAGAGGCACCAACTTCAACCATCACCAACTTTGATTCTTTGCGTATTACACCAGTGACGAGACGTAAGGACACAATGTGATCTAGGAATGGATACTTTAGGCTAAACTATCCAATAGGATGCAAACACCTACATGTAACAGAGTGATAGCGATTCTACCCATTCATGGATGTGCTGTTGGAATGGGTGATGCAAGTAGAGGAAGATATATGGGGATGCTGTGGGAGACATCTTCAGACTTTGGGGGTGACAATTGCTCATGTTACTCTGTTAGCATTTGTATATTGTTCCACCTTCTGGTCTCCTTGAAGCATCAAGTCTACATTAAAACCTTCTGCATAAAACCTCAGCTGCTGCCTGAGTTCTCCTTTCACCAACTTCCAGAAAACTTTCATAACAAGTACTATTTGGATATTTGATTTTATTTGTCACCCTAACGGTGTTCAGATTTATTTCACTACCTTATTACAGTGTAACAGTCTTAAAAAGATAGTAATAATAATATAATTAATTTTATTTACGTACTTTATGTACTTTTCCTAACAATGTTTTCTTAACGCACTACAAGATTTAAAATAATGGTACATCACACAACAGGATATTATCAAGATTATCTCTGTGGGTCCACACAATGTTAGTTTGTCCGGGCAGGATGCCTTTAGATTTTTCTTCAGTATAGCGTTAAAACCACTCTTAGCATTATACTATCCATACCACGTACTAATATGTCTGTCTTCATAATTCTTTGTTTTGCTCCTCAGGACATGTATTTCAAATACATCTGGAACAACTTCCTCCACATTCAGGTTGAAATCTGTACAGCCATGATTCTTGCTATGCCCCCCGCCCCCAGTGACATCCAGCCAGATACAGAGCAGGAACATGCGAGGGAGAGCATCCTCATCAAACATGTAAGAAAATAGTAGAGACAAGAACTACCATCATAATATTTTATCTTGTGGGATTTAAGCAAATCTTCTTGTTAGTAAATTAAAGCTGAAGTTTTTTTTTTTTTTATTTATGCTGAACCTTCAGACTAAACACAACAATGTTGGTTATGTGGTTATTCCATTACCAACAAGCCAATGAAGAAGTGAGTTGTACTTACTGTAAAATAAAGATAAAACACAGTGGCAAGACAGCGATTCTTAAATAAGAAGAAGCATGTTTTTCTAGGCAATCTGGTTCATGTTGAGCATAATTGGTTTATTTCAAAGTTTGGACTGAATATTGTATTGCAAGGTCCATGGACCTTGCATGGACCACTTTCACTATTCACAAATAGTGAAGGCTTATTGATGATATGTGATAGATGACTGTCTGTGCCGTGTACAAAATTAGTTGGATTAACTTGCTTATATTTTTCTTCACCAGCTGTTTCAAAAGTGCCAGTTTATTCAGAGAATCCTAGACGCCTGGGGCTCCAATGAGAAAGAACAGTGAGTATTCTGCTCTGCTGCAAAGATAATATAAGTAACTACGTCAGACTGTAGCTATGTCAGACTTTTGCTGTGTTTAATTTAGTTGTGGTTTTCTGTAAAAGAAAAGAACAGACCACAAAACCAAAAGTTATGTGCTCCTTTACTATCAAAATGTAAATGTTAAAAGTGTAACAAAATGTCAAAAGAACACTACTGGTTGTGGAGAAGTTAACAGAGTGATGCTAAAATTGTATTGATGTGTTTTAGGGCGGAAGGTGGTCGGCGACAAGGCTACATGGGTCACCTTACTAGAATAGCCAACTCTATAGTTCATAACTGTGACAAAGGCCCTAATGGACCGCAGATACAACAGCTCATCTCAGGTAAGGACTGGCTCATACCTGTTATCTTCATCTGTCTTGAAAAATTGACTTTATATAATATAACATTTAAATCTATTTTGGGAGTAACTGAGTGAAAATCCTCTCATGGCATCCCTTAACTCGATGGTTAGCCTATGTAACAAAATAACTAGTGGCATCTTACATGGAGTATGACCTCTGTGTGTGTCTAACACAGAGCTCCCAGTAGAGGACAGAGAGAAATGGGAGGCCTTTATTTCTGGGCAGCTGGCTGACACAAACAAGAGAAACACTGTCGACCTGGTGAGTAACTAGGGCATCAACGCTGATGTCAAGTTTTAGTTTAGCCATACACGTTGGGTGTGCAGTGCAGGTATTTAAGAGAGTTTTTATGATTGTGTTGACCCTAGTTGAGCACGTTGGATTAGGGTTGGGTAATAACAAATTTTTATAACCAGCCACCGACACCCAACAATCGTCAATTGGCTATATATATGCATGTGTGCGTGTGTGTCGGCGAGACAAAGAAAAGAATGAGCAGAGTCAGAATGGGCTGAGTGAATGAATGAATGCAGGCAGTATTGATAATTTTCATTTAAAAAAAGCATCAATCATTATTGCGGTGATCACTGTTGATCTTGTAGCGGTGGCGGAAAACAAGTCGACTGTAAACTGTAGAGTGTCAGACATCGGCTGTGTGTGTGGACAACCACTTCAATAGACTGCTTTGGAATTCACATTGAAGAAGAGGATACTGTTTTCTTTAAGGCACTTTTTAAAGGCTCCAACCTCTTTTGCTTAAATTAACTTTTCTTTAGGTAAACACACACCACATCCATTCTTCCAGTGATGATGAGGTGGACTTTAAAGACAGTGGCTTTCACCAGGACTCCTCTCTACAACAAGTAAGACCAAAACACACATGCACAAATGCATATGTGCACACAAAGCAGGCCCATAGCCCCATAGCCTATACTATGCTAGCTTTTGTTGGATATACATGGACATCTAATTAACAGAGAAAAGTCTTTTAAGCAGTGTCAGTGGTCAATATTGTCTCGTCAGCTCCTTCGCATTTATACACTCTCAAAGCAGTTTCATAACAAAAGTAGAAACCTCTTCATGAAATTCCGGTTTAACTTAAGTTCTCAGTTTCAACTCTTTATGTTTAAGAAGCTCCATCTTGGGTAATATTGAATGAGGAGGAATATAGTGGTTGAGATTTTTGAACTAATCTTCCTCCTTTACTTCCTCAAAATGCCTGGCCCCGACCCATTGCTGCTTATAGCAGCTATAATTGCATGTGAGTTTTTTGAAAATTTGCCATGTTGCATTTATTTTAGTCAAGCCTCTCAAAATACTACATCACATCATTTAGCCCTCTCTCTGGGTGATAACAGTGGTTTTCCTGCATGCATTTACCTTGTTTGTGTGCCATTATGTTATGCAGACAATCACCAGCATTATCAGATGTTATAGAAGCATATTGTATGTTTACTGGATCACTGACACTGATTAAATTTACTACTCAGTTTTCCAAACAACACATTTTTAAAATCACATCAGGTACCAGTGAAACATGATTTAGTTCTGGCAGCCCCTAAGAGCAATAGCATGAAGAAAATTATCCTTTTTAGATAGATTCGAGATTTCAATAGTTGAAGGGTACATTACATACAGGCTACATGGGTTGAGTAATTGATACAAACATTTCCAGCTGATGATGCAGTTGACATCAGCTTTTTTGGTCACTGTACCACAAGTAATACAGATGCGTTTTCCTTAATCCCTTGTCACTGATTGATGGTAGAGATGTAACTGCATGTGTACAATGCATAACTTTTTTCACCGGGTAATTTGTGACTATGGGTCATGCACAACTACAAGCTACAGATACATCCCTACCCTGTTTTGAAATAATTTACTTAACTACTAATGTTATTTAAAAACGTTTTAGTCACTGTAAACATAATGGAATTGTTTTGTTATTTTTGGCAAGTGATATATCGTGTTTTGGCATCTGACTGTAAATGCATGTTTGTGCCTTTTTCTGCACTTAACCTGTATAGCCTACATGTTATATATATATATTTATTTATTTATATTTGCTATGTATTTGTATTGCAAGTAATGACCAGCTTTGTGTAGAGCCAAGACTATATCATTATCGTTGGTCTTGGGTTTTGCCAGGCCTTTTCTGATTATCAGATGCAACAAATGACGTCCAATTTTATTGAGCAGTTCGGCTTCAATGATGAAGAGTTTGCTGATCAGGACGATGTTGTGGAGTGAGTACTCATCCTGCATGACTAGACTTCCTGTCTAAGTATTACTGTGTAACACTGAAGGGGCAGGGCACTTCCAACATCAAAAAGCTGGTTGGCAGATTTTTTTCATTCATTCTTACTCTAAAATTTTAAAGTTCTTCATTCTCTGTCTCAATGTTATGCCATGCCAAACATCTGAATGGCCTCTAGATGTCATGCAGCATATATTTGTCTGATACATTTTATATTTTCACCTTGGAGCATAACAAATTCCAATACAGTGATGCATAAAATGGTCCTTGCCAAACCTAAACCATTTTTGGACACATTAAAACTAATGTTATTATTTTTCGAGATAAACCTTATTTTATTTGTATGTAGTGAATTATCCAACTTTTTTATGTTGTTGTGTGCTGCCCCTATGTACCTTTTTGTAGGTCAAGCTGGTTTTGGTGTTAATCTTATGCTAAAGTTGTGGGTTGTTGGATATATCTTGCAGTTGATCAATTATTCAAAATGTGTGCTTCATTTTAAACAAAACGCTTGTAGAGTGAAGCAGAGCATTTTCTTTTTGATATATTTGATTTTGGGTGTACCATTATCAAAAAATGGGTCCGGGTGGAATAAGCTATATGAACATTTAAAATCTATTCCTCTAATCTTGGAATTAATTCTTGTAACTTTAAATTTTAAAACAAAGTAGATTCAAAAGATGAGATTAATAGATGCATTTATTTATAAAGACAAGCATGGAAGTCCTATTCTATTAAAACTTTGCCACTCAAAAGTAACTACTAGTTCTAAGCAATAGCTGGCATCAATAAATAGCATCAGAAAAACTCCCAAAACACACATCAACACTTAATTAGTTTTATCAGATTAAGAAAATGAAAATATCTGTCCAAATTATGTCTTCTGTGCAAGCAAGTGCTCATATATTCATGGTTCAAATATATCATGGACTTAGAGCATTGATTGCTATGCTATGCTATGGCTATGCTTTGTAAAAAGTGGCAGATTTAACGCGTGCCAACATTTGTTCCCATCTCGAATTCTTTGACAGTTCTAGATGCTAATATTTGATGCCAGATATTTTTTAATAGAGGAAAATTCATGAGTGATCAAATTATAAAGAAATATTTGCTGAAAAATATGTCTTTGTAAAATTGATGTGAATGATTCACAGAACTGCTGTGTTTGTGTACCTGATAACGCTCCTATTCTAGTTAAGTCTGTCTGTTGTCCATTTGTGCAGTCAAGATGCTTGGAAAGTTTCTGACTAGTCCTTGTTGACGACCTGGCTTTTTTCCAAGTCCTAAACACTGGACACCTTCTACAACCCTGCTGTACATTAAAAACACATTCTGTACAGTTCAGATACTTTCTAAATCTCATGATTGCACAAGTAGGAAAGTAACATGGGATTAGACGGATGAATAATTTAGGATATTTTCCGTTTGATAATTTTCAGTAGTGGGGACTTGTAATAAAGAGGTTAAAGGAATTTTGGGTTGGTAGGCCAGCTGGCAGATGGTAACAGGATGGTTGGGTTTATATAGAGTTCGTGTGTGCACAGGTGGTAATTGTTCACCTGGCTTGGTCTTGAGTTATTGATGTGTTGTTTGGTACTTAATTACTGCCATATTCACTGTGGAAAGACTAAAGCTGTCTTCCTGACAGCAACAAAAGCAACATTTTTACCTAAGTCAGATGACAGGCTCAATATTAATTTGATGAAAGAGCCTCAGGTGTGTTTGGTGTATCTCAGCATTAAAATTTAGAAGCAAGAGGATAGCTTCTATAACTAGTTCAGTCAAGTGTGTTCATCATTAGGCCAACAAGTAACTGACCTTGTGTCCTTACTGTCAAGTCTCTGCTTTTGCCTAGGGCATTTGTCAAGCATCTTAACTAAACATCTCAAATGTGAAAACGTGATGAAAAACATTTCCACACAGTCCAAACCAGAAGGGCACTCGGGGAGTTTATACCTCCGCTAAGGCCCAACATTCCACCTTATGAAACCCAATTTAAATAAATACATCCTAGATATTTATTTGGATCTGCACCAAATTACATTCACTCATTATACACTCTTTATATCAATCCCCTAAACATACCTGATTTTTCTTCATCAAGATTCTACCCTATCCCTCAATGTTAAAGAAAGTGGAATAGAAATTCCAGGATCCATCCCCTGATCAGGAACCACACCAAAATATAATGGGTTCCTCCCTGACCCGTACCACATTCTTCCAAGTTTCACTGTAAACCATCCAGTAGGGTGTAACGGTACACAAAAATCACAGTTCGGTACCTACATTGGTATGAGTTCATGGTTCAGTTGATTTTCGGTACCGCAAAAATAAGAATTGGCTATCTTGTAGTCTTTTTTTATATTAAACACTAGTTTTCTCAATAGACATTGGCTGTCATTCTTAATAATACTGACTTACTAATAAAGCGCATAAAGTAAATTTAAAAAAAATATATTATGGGGATCGATTGCTTAGTCTGTTATCAAAAAAACTACGACAATTAGAGAATGGATAAACATGATATAATATATACAATGATATTCAGGATCCGGTTCGGTCATGTTTGTTTCCAAATTGCGACAGGTGCGTGCTGAATCCAAAGGACCATTCCAAAAACATTTGATACAAATATGTGTACTGTAAAACCTCTACTGTAGTTTTAGCATAATCCTGCTAAATAACAACAAATAAACAAATGTTAATAAAACATAGCCTCCTTGGCAGAGGTAATAATTATTACAAAAGTTTAAACCCTGTCATAGTTTAGTTACTATGGATTATCTCTCCTTCATGGCGTCTAATCCATACTATGTAAACTGCCTTTAGTTTAGTTTTTAGTGTTAGTATAACATGAGATCATGTGACAAGTGCCGTAAAGGTTTGGCCACCAAGTGCATTACCACATTCACATTGTTTAAATTAAATGGGTAATCATCTGCAGATTAATCAATAATGAAAATAATGGTTTGATATTTATGATAAGTTTGGTTGGAAAATGTCACTTTTACCTTTGAAAGAGCTGGTCTAACAATATTCCTCTGTTTCCAGAATTTATGCTTAGCTTGGCTAAACTTTGAGCTTTTATTAATGTTACCTGACCTTGGGAAACTAAGCAAGATTGAAAAAGGCCATCTTGGCCTACGTGTATAGTGCTTTTTATCTCCTGCTAGAGCCCCTGTGTGATTTATGTGCTTTTCGTTGTTTACAACACAAAAAATGCATGTAAAAAAACAAGTGTGCTTCTTCAGCACTATCTTTGTGACCTTGAACCTGGCAAAGGACAGAATACGTTAATGTTTTTACTGCAGTATGGAACATGAAGTATTATAGCTGTGTGCCAGAGCCTGTCTGCTTGTTGTGTAGCCATGTATGTGGATGCCTAACGACCCTAACTAAACTAAACTTTGTTCTCTTTAACATTGCAGTATTCCCTTTGATAGAATATCAGACATCAATTTTTCACTGAATACAAATGAAAGTGTAAGTACTTGGTCTATTAATCTTGAAATCATATTAAGTCAGTGATTAAGAGGATAAATTGAAGTGGAAGAAATTAAATGTTTATTAATATGGCATGTATTGTATTTCCTGATATCACTGTTAACATTCATTTAGAAGCAGATGCCACAAAGGGAGATGATAAGAAATTCAAATTATTTTTGGTGGATGTGTAGAATGAGGATTAATTTTGAATATGTGCATTTGAACCACAAGGAACAAGCATATGATGAAATGCAGTAAAGCATGAATTGGCTTAAATTAATATCCATTGAGATGGCTCTGATTGAGGCCTGCTGTGAAACTGTTATGCTAGGATACTAGAGGTTAACCTGTTAATGTCTGCTTCACAGCTCAGGGACTCTTGTTTTGTAGGATCCAACCCTAGTTTTTATGTGCAAGTAAAGTACATAAGACAGTGTTTTATTAGCTACCCCTGCATGTCCATTTGTGTTACCACAGGCAAACATAGCTTTGTTTGAGGCTCGCTGTAAAGAGAAAATCCAGCAGTTTGAAGATGCCGGTTCAGATGAGGAAGATATCTGGGATGAAAAAGATGTCACCTTTGCACCAGAGGCACAGAGACGCCCCAGGTCAGCTGACAACACGAGCGCACACACACACACACACGCGTCCTTGTGTCCTTTGTGCTGAATACATGTATGTTGTGACTTTAAACTTTAAGGCCAACATCCCTCTCCTTTTGTAAAAGTTGTCTATGCAACTAAACAAATAAGAAATAGCCGTTTATCCGTTGTGTCCATCTCAGGAGCTCAGGCAGCACAGACAGTGAAGAGAGCACAGATTCAGAGGAGGAGGATGGAAAGAGAGATCCATTTGAAGCATCCAATCCCATCACTGATGACAGAATGGAAGTTGACACAGGTTGGTTTACTTAGCTGACTTGGACTGGATTTGTTTTGAAATTTTGGATTTGTATTCAGTGCTGATAGTGAATGTTCTGTAATTACTATTTTATTCATTTTAACAGCAATATAAATGGTTCAGTGCTGGTGTACATTAGATTTTTTTATCAAGACCTTGCTTCTAATGACTAATTTTATGTATTTTTTAAAAAAAAAATTAGGGCCAGTGTGGACAGCCAACTTTGATGACATCCCCATGGACACGGGTACATCCACAGCTCCAGCCTCCAGCCCCAGTGACCCTGCTGCCTCCTGTCCTTTGTCCTCCTCCTCCTCCTCCACCACGACTGAAGTCCTTTCTGGGGAAACATGGAGCACCTCTCCTGCTCCCACCTCCAATTCTGAAACTGGCTGGGCAGATTTCTCCAACTTTACCCCTGTTAGGTAGGGCTTCCTGACAGACTCTAATACAGTTTGTTGTTAGTGTGCCAGCAGTGCTGCAGTAACAGCAGAGCATTGATTGCTTTTGGCTTCAGTCAATCTGAAATAACAATTCTTAAAGAGAAATTGCATTTTTTTTCAGCCCAAAAGACCCACTGAGATGCAACTCTCCTGTTGCTATGGAAACCAGCATAGAGACAATGGACCCTCTTGGGGTCAATGCCCCCATTCAGCCTGAAGGTGAGATGTCTTCAAATACATGTCCATATTGACAGCTAGGGTGACTTGTGTACACAGTTATGATCCTGTGACACACACACACACACACACACACACACACACACACACACACACACACACACACACTTCTCAACAATCAGTCCCACAGAGACACCAGAATGCAAAGACCGAACAATTACACAGCAAAAACCTTTTAGTTTCTTATGCCATGAACCAAACTGACATGTTCCTTCACATCTGTTATCATATGTTTTAAACAAGAATCATTGTTTCGTTTTGTTTTTTCTGACAAACATTTTTAGCTGTATAATAAACTGTTTCCAGCTTTTCGACTACACATAATCTTTTTCACAGTTATTATAACAAACAACCAATAATATAATTTGACCGTTGGGGACTGATATTATTTACTGTGTTAAGATTGTAACATGTCTCTAATGTTTCGACAATCTCTGAGTCTCTGACAAGAGGGTGCCCTCCCACATTCTGACATCTATGAATGAACATAAGTCTTGGCTGCTGACCCATTGTGACAATCTAAACATAGACACATTTTGAAAGAAAATGTGATACTTGCTAATTAGTGTAATTTCTCTTTGCTTATGATTTAGTATCAGAATCTAAATTAACCAAAAATAACTTTGAGTGAATATGCCTCCTATCTGGGTAGCTTGAGTTGATAAGTGTTGAAACAGCTGAAATAATCTTGACCATTGGCAATTATGACCCCTTTCTCGCCACTCTTAACACCCCTCAGACTGTGATGGCTGGTTGGGAACCAGTGTGGCTTCTCCCTCCCCCACCTCACCTAAGGAGTGTGGGAAATCTAAAGCAGAGGAGGAAACCACCTGCTGTGAGCAGCGCAGCATCACCGAGACGGTCATCAATGGCTCCATGAAAGAAACAGTCAGCCTCACTGTTGACGCCAAGACTGAGACCGCCGTCTTCAAGAGGTTCGCCAAACTCATCCACACGAGACAAATACTACATAGCTGTACTTGATGACTGGATGTCATTACTAGCAGATTCCATGCTAAGGATGTGGTCCTGTCATTCTAAAAACCCAAGAGGGGAATATTGAAAAGCACTTACATTACAGTGTCTTCACTAGAATGACTACATGTTATGGTGTGTCTCATTAGTGTTGTCACATCTGTTTTCTGAGAGTGCCCTCATACTATTACTTAGTCACGATTCCTATAGTAGCAGTGTTAAATATAACACCAAGATTGGAGACTTGCACCAGGCCTATTTAAAACATCTATTGGTTGGAGAGTGTTAAATAGAAATGTGGTTTTATACCATCAGCTCTCTTTGTTCTGCCTCATTTGAAAAGAACCATTTGCTCCTCTTCTCGCACTTGTGCATCATGTTCTTTTAGCTGAGCACAAAAATACCACACAGATGGGTAAAACCAATTTCTATGTTAGAAGAATACTGTAGGTGTGCTGCTTAAGCTGCTCGTTGCAGCATAGGGCCAAGTTGGGCTGAAAGGAGAGAAAATAGTAGAGACCGAGAGACAATCCACATCTGGTCCATCTTCCACAAATTATCGAACTACAAATGTGTCACAGCCACCTTTCAGTCCGCCAAGGACTAATTGTTTCTTTGAGTTTCAACAGTGTCTTCATATTGAAGTACTTGCTTATCCTAAATCAGCAGCTGTTGAAGGTGGTCATCCTCTGTCCTTCTGTCCTCTTGTTGATGCTGCAATATATTGTCTGTCTGTCTGTGTAAATAACTGTCTGATGAACTGAGCGACACTTACAACCTGAGCTTCCCCTCTCTCTCTTGCTGTGCGTTGTGGGTGTGGTCTTCTTCAGAGTGTTGAAATCTTATCGGTATGTACAGCCAATCAGAGATCAGCCTGCAGCCGTGATGTAGTCTTGTTGTCACGTCAACCACCAACTTTTCTTTCCCAGTTTCGATCTTTGGTTTCAGCTCCTTGTTTGTTTATTTCATTATCTCCATTCTGCATGTTTTTCTACAAAAGTTGTCGTCCATTTCTGGATTCGCCTCAGCCTCTTGACAATAGCATTTTTAATGGTCTCAAACGTCCTGGACTATTAAGTTTATTTAATTTCTATGGTATGTGTCTCCCACATCTGCCTTTTTATTGGCTCTAGCCCTTAGCCATGCTTCCCTTCTTAAGAGAATAGAGAAAAATGAAAATGCTAAATTAAAGGTGTAACTGCTTAAAAATCCCTAATGTGTAAACGGTCACATCAGGCACTGCTGATTTTAATGATGCATTTATGCGTTAGTCCACCAGTCCGAAATGAGGCATGTGTTCAAAGACCATTTGTAAAGAATTCTTATCATTACAGCCCTCCCAACTTGTACTCACATTTTTAAAAATGCATATTTTTCTGTGTTTTGGTCCTTTTTCAGCCACACAAGCTGCGTTTTAGCTTACTAACAGATCCTTCCAGGGCGAACATGTTCTGAAAACTATGTTGAGTTGGCTGGCAAAACAGCCTACTGTAACAGGTTTCTTTTTTCTGATATATATAGTTTCAGTTTACCTAGTAAACTTCTATGCAAACTATAATGGAGACACCGTACGTCAATAACCTCAAACATGTTAATGACTCTACTCTACTGCATTTCATGTTACTTAAGGCCTTAAGTATGTGCCAACGCAGTGGGAATCCTTAATATCTACCAAACAACTTAAGTTGGATTTAGATTTATTTTATTCCTTGTTGTAAGCATTAAGGATGGATATTATTGTTGTTACTACACAATAAAAGAACTTCTAATCAGGCATGACAATACCATTATGAATGTTGTTGCGTTGTGTGAAAAACAGATGTTGTTCCACGTGTGTAACCATAACCAGAGATTTGTAATTGGGCACATATTCGTCTTGTAGCATGACAGCTTGTTTGCAGAAGTGACAAATGCTGAGTGATTGTTAAGTATCATCACAAATGTTGGATTGTATTTCGGTGTTCATGAGTGTTTTGCTTTGATTGAGGCCTCATCAAGATCATTGGTGGTTCTCTGAGACAAAGCAAGACTGACGGCTGGCACAATCAATTTTGGTCTAATCAGTGTCCAAATCCGTTTGTATGGCCACCTGCTGTTTTCTGGCTCTGTAGCTACACAGTAGAAAGAGTGATGTAGCTCAACAACCAAAACAGTTGACTTTCTCCATTTGCTGTACATTTGATGCTTTTCCTACATACTGCTCCAGTTACTCCATTTCAACACCTCCATCCTTTGTTTTACTGTGTACTCTATCAGTCAGTTCAGCATGCATCACAGTTCACGTCTCACTGTTTTTTTGTGTCTTTCTATGGGAAACTAAGTGGTTAGTATAAACTACTTCTTATTGTATTAATGTATATCTCTGTGTTTGTGCATGTACGTGTGTGTTCCAGTGATGAAGAGAAGAGTGCTTCTTCAGAGAAATACTCAGTAGTGGAGTGTGTGGATTTGGAAAGAACAGGCGTTAACACCTCTGCTGCTGCCTGCTGTCCCAAAACAGGGTCAGACACAACACATGGACAACTAACCTAAAGAAAAACAAAAAAATTAACAACTATATCAATTTCTATATTACAAAATGCTTACCTTGTTGTCTTGATGGTGCATAATTCAAAAGTAACTTTTTATTTATCTGTGGTAAACAAAAATTATCATAATTAATAAAATCAACTTTTCCAGTGGAACATACCACTCCATAGGTTTGTCATAAAAAAAAAGAACTAAGTGTCCAGCGGAGATGTCAGTATTACAATATCAGAAGTCAATTTAACGATGAAAAGTATATTTCGCTGTATATTGAATATTAATCTGCAGTATTTACACAACCAAATCGGTCATAGTTGTACATATTATATCTGTAGAGCAACATATTTCCACATCTTTCTCTTTAAGCGAAATGTTGTGGAAAAACACCGAACTGTATTTTGTGGGTAGAAAAGATTTCTGATCAATCACAATTTTTATTTGAATCAATCAATATAGATTCTTATTGCTCAGCCAACATGTGCGTCTCTGCTAAATGTTCTGTGTGCTGTGGTCACTTGTTGCAAGTGCTTCAGTTAAGGCTGTATGATGTACAAAATTGAGTTGTTACAATGTGCAGAAGTCATGTTTGTGTCTTTTGCATTTAAATTAATAGGTCATTGTTTCACTTTTTGATAACATGAAATGTGGGAAATTAAACCGTAACCTCACAGTTTTATTTTCAAGGAAAAAAGAAAAGTGTAAGCAACTTTGGTATTTTTTCTGAATTAACGAAATCATCAAGAATCAAAGGGATTTGAATCAAATCGTAATCAAACTATATTTGACTGTTAGAATAGAAATTAGACTGACTCAGGGAATCAGTGCAAATATCAATCCCTAATTTTGCATATACTATAAGTGGTTTCCTTTTGATCATGATCTACTTGAGTTATGTTACAATATTTCCAGATGAGCTATTGACAGACTCCACTCTCCTTTGTTTACTTAAAGCAGTGACAAGTGTCGGTCCACTGCAGCACTTCCCAATGGTCCTCTAGAGGAAATGGCAGCCATAGAGGAAGCCAAGTAAGTGAAACCTGTGTGAGAGGTTGATCCTGAGCTTTTCTAGGATATACCCCTAAATCATGAAACTCCCTCAAATGTCATAATGTGTAATGTTCAGTATACATCTTAACTCAGAGAAAAGTACTAGAGCAAAGCTAATTATTGTATTACTCTAAAATGTATGTATGTCCATATCTGTATCTTTGTGTTTCTCTCCAGAGTAGACCAGAGTGCCGTGTCTTCAGAGCCAGCTGTGAATGGGCCAGCATGAGGGTCGTCTATTGCCAGCCAATGGCCAGCCTGTTCTGCCACGCAGGGCCCTCCTCCTGGCTAACCAGCAGAGGCCACTGCTCAGAGCTCTACCAATCACATGCCCCACCAGGACCAGCAATACTCATCGGCTCATCAATGACAGTCACAGACAGGTGTACAGACACAGGATGAACTGAAAAGCAAAATAAGAGACAAACTCAAATGGATACTAGTTTTTTTCTGCTTTTGTTTATATACTATTGTTCTTATGAGGTGATGTCCGACTGATATCTTGCCACTCAAAATTAAATAGTAATGTTGCTATAGTTAAAGAAATGATTGTATGAATAAAATATTTTATAAAAAGACAAATGTATACAGAAACATAAGATGAATTACCACAGAAACGGGAATAGCACATTGGTGACCAAAGCAACCATAAAGCTGTTGTTACAAGATCGATCTGTTCTCCTGCACAGCAGCCAGACACAACAGTTGCTTTATTTATAACTCTTGCCCACCATTGGTCTTTCTCTGAGCAAAGCTGCTCCTTCCAATTGAAAAACGTTTTAATTACCACGCACAGTTTTATTTTGCTGCAGATCTTCTTTGTAAATGTTTTCACTTGTATTCTTCTGCATTGAGTAAGACCAAGCTTTTTGGTATTTTTTATTTATTTATTATGGAAGTAAAATGATGGTTATGTATTGTTACGTAAGAGCCATACAAACACTCTCTCCCCTTCTAGTGAGCTGCATTTATGCTAACTGGGTTCCTACCTCGCAGCTAGAAGGTTCAGCAGGAGAGAAGCAGTTTGTTGTCAGCACAGCCTAAAGTGGGAGCTGTAAATGCTTTCTGAGGTTGATGCTCTTTGGCCCAGCACTCTGATTTTTTTTTTTTTTTCAAGTGCTTTTTAGACCAATAGTTTCTCTGAGGGTCTTCCTTTTATATTACCCTTACATTTAGAACATTTAATTGTAGGCTGACGACAGTCTGCAAAACTGTCATTTCTTACCAGCTATGACTAACTTCACAAAGGGACATGAAATAATAAGAAAAGTCAATTTGATTCAGTTTGTGTTAAGAGTTTGATGTTTTGGACAGGCTGCTGAACAAGTTCCAGGCAGCAGTGTTACATACTTACACTGCATTCAGACTGACAACTCTGGAGAAAGAACAGCACCTGTCTTCAAGGTATTGTTGGCAAATCAGAGTAACAGAGCAGAGAAGCTGTACCATCAGACCATTTACTATTTTGACCAATCAAAATAGTGCCAGTCAACATTCCTGGTAGATTAGGTGACTTGTTAAAATGGAGGATTCAAAATCCTTCCTTTAAAATGTTGTGTGGTGTTTTGGTGTCTGATATGCCTTCAACAGTTTGAATTAATTACTCAAACTTCCTGCATTGTCTTATTTCTCAGCAGTAACCAAAGTAAAATATCCTCTCTAATGTAGACCCTTGTGCAGTGATGGTTCATCTTTGAAGTCCATTTTGAGTAAAGCATCTTTAAGAGTGCTCTTGTCAGCCTGAACGCAGCTTTGGTCCTTCTTCATCCACTTAAAAATCCACTTTCATGAGACTTTGGATTGACTTAGTTTTCAAATTTCAAACTTGCTGTGGTTTCAGACAAACTCTAGTTGACTCTGTATATATGGCCTTTTAGCTTTGGTTTGGTCGCCACCAACCCCTGAGCAAAATGTCTGTCTGGATTTTGAGGTGCTAGATGCTTAACCTTTTTACCATTATACATACATGACCCACTTTTGCATTTGGCCAATTGTTAGCGAAAATTAACATGAGCTAGTCTTGAAATATGTTTAAGCATTACGGCTGAATATCTGTCCACATGAGGTTAACTGAGCCTGACAAAGGCCAGTTACCAGAGCATCTACAAGCAGCTGGGATGAAATTAAGGCCGCCTTGTTTCCACAGAACCCTATCTCCACTTCAAATGTGTTCATCCTAGAATCATGTGATTCAGTGTTTGGCATTTGGTTCCAAAATAAACTAGTTTTGTAACTCGGTTTTCTGTACCATCGTTAGAAACGGAATAAGCTATTTACAGATGACGTACAACTTAACCCCCACTTTTTGTCTGATTATTGATAAATTAAATTTCCTTTTACTTTCTGAAGCTCAGTGGTCTTTGCAGATGGGTTATTAGGCTCGTCTATTTTTGCACAATCCCACCACAGACTTTTTTTTAATGCTCTCCATATGTGACCTTAAATGCTTAATGTTAATAAGGCAATCCTCCTTCAATGACCCATATTTGTGAGCTGCCAGTCAGTTTCTTTCATTGGATTAAATGTTTCACTGGAATATAAATTTGCCTTTAACGTGACACTGCATGAGGTGGTCTTCAACAGTGGCTGTCTTCTGGTGCTCTCCTTCGTAGGAAAGCAGCATCTGAGCACTGATGTATGCACTGCTTCAACTTCACGCAGAAATCCTGGAAAAGGAAGGTCAGTATTTTTATTCCTCTGCACCCACCAGTGGCTGGAGGCATCCTGTTTTCAGATTATCTGTCTATCCCCTTGTAAACACGATATTTTCAAGGGATAGTTCACCCAGAATTGAAAATTCACTCGGGTGTTTGAGTCCACAAAATGCTTTTGGATTTTCAGGGGTTAACAGTGTAGCAGCCGAATCCAATACAATTGAAGACATTTGTGAATTATCTTTAGACGTAAAAAAACATAACATGCCTCCCTACTGCTCGTATGGTATCAGCCAAGTGTCCCCAAGCCCGACATTCAAATTCGAGTTGGAACAAGGACATTTCCACTGTGTTTTAAGCCTAAAAGTCCACCAGAAGTGGCTAAGCTAGTGGAATTAGCATTTACGACGGTCTCTGAGTGCACCTCATCGGGAGATATCAGACATTTAGGCTTAAAAATGGGTGTAAATGACCTTGTTTCAAGGCAAATACTAATGTCGGGGTTTCCGGACCCTTGCATGACGCCACAGGAGCAGTCTGGAGGCATGTTATGGTTTTTCTGTTTTATTACATCTGAAGAAGGACTCACCATTGATTTTAATTGTATTGAATTGTGCTCTCTCAAAGTTTACCCCTGAGACTCCAGAAATGTTTTGTGGACTCAAACACTTCATCCACCCCTCCATCGGCATAGTGGTGAATAGATAGTGAATTTAAATTTTTGGATGAACTATCCCTTTAAGAACACCTTGAGGGAATTTCTTCAAATTTGTTACAAATATTAATTTGGACATAAAAACTGTCCAAATTAATATTGGTGGTACTTCTACATCTCAGAGACATCTGTGGGAATTTCCTCAAATTTGGTACAAGTCTTCAGTTGGACTCAGACATGAACTTGGGGAATGTCCTCTACCCAGAAGGTCGGTCACGATGTGATAAAGAAAGTGCTGCACATAGATTAAATGTATGGCAAAACTACTACAAAGTACTTTGGGTGGTCATTAAGAATAGAAAAGCGCTATGTAAATACAGACCATTTATCATGATTAGATTTTGGTGGTCCATGGTCACAGTGACCCTATATTCTTTTTAACATGATATATCAGGAAAACCAGGGGAATTAATTTAATTTGGCCAAAACATTCACTCTAGGATGACTTGATTAGAATTTGGAGATCAGAGGTCCAGGTTACTGACCTCTCAAAACACTTTTGCCTTGTGAACACGCTATTTTTAGAATGCCTGGAGAGAATCCCTTTAAATTCGCTATAATTACTGACTCAGCGGTACTCGTAGTCTGTGCCCAAGGATAAACTCTGAATTTGAGTGATAGGTTCCAGAAAGAGTCTGGTAGATGGAAAGTCTTAAGCTCATTATAGCAACAGATGACAAAAGAGCAGAGCCTTGATTTTATTCTAATGGTTTCAGAAATATCCAAGGGTAACATCAAGTTTGATTTATCTTGGAAAAAAAAACAACAGCACGTAAAAGCCTGAGTTGGATAAAATCTCCAGGACAGAAGTGCAATACATGTTGTGTATCCATGTCTGACCAGACTTGTGTAATGAATACTTTGAAGAATCTAATAAAAACATGTTACAAATGGTGAATAGGCTGTATTTATATAAATACTTTTCTAGTCTTGATGACCACTCAAAGCACTATACAGTACAGTTTGCCATTCACCCACACATTCATACAGTTCATCTATTGGAAGAACTTTTTTTCTATGATGCGCCATTCAGGGTTCAGTATCTTGCCCAAGGACCCTTTGGCATACAGATTGGGAAGACTGGAATCGAACCACCGACTTGGTTGGAGGACAATTGCGCTGCCACAGCCGCTGAATAATAATATATAAATGCAGTGGTTATGGGCACACTTGTTTTGTGCCCCACAGTGATCTTTGACCCAAAAAAGCAGTTAATCTTTGATTTAAAATGAATATTTTTGCCAAATGTGGTGCTATACAAGTAAATGTAACTGAATTAAGAAACCAGTATTTGGTTTATTGTACAGTCAGACACTAGAAGAGCAAAATACCTCAAAATCACAGAGTATAGTTTGATTATATCACTGTAAAAGTCACTATTATTAATGCTCCTGATTGAGATTTCAACTTGCCTTGATGAAGTTGCCATGTATCAACAAAAGATGGATAGAAATATGGCTTTTTGTCAAGTAAAACACATTCCTTAAAACATTTTTTTTACTGTATCTACCTTTGTGGTTTTACCCCTTAATCAATTAATCATTTGAGAGTTAAATATATAGGTTAAAAAGCCTGTTACCAGTTCAAGCCTTTTTTTTTTAGACATAATCATAGGTATAAGTGAGTGCTGTAGATTTACTCTCAGCTGGTGACATGTTTGTTGACCCACTCCTGTGCACTGTCAAAAATACACCTACAGTCAAGGTTTGCAGTGGGGTTAGTATTTCCTGGACTCAGACTGTCAGGTTGTCTGAACCCAGAGAAACCTAAAGAGTAGAGATTCTAACTAGCATATTGAACAAAATAATATCTACAACATTCATGAGAAAATACAGTACCTAATGTAAATGGAGAGGTGTATCAATGTTTAAAGTATTTATACAAAACGAAAAAGTCTGACAGGGGGAAGGGTGCAGCAATTACATTGTAATGATAGAGGTATTGCCAATTATGGTTGAATATTTGAGTGGGCCTATTGTGTATCTAAGCAACCAGTTGTAACCATAATCCATTATCAACTACCACCATGATCCACGTTCTACGATCCACAACATCATCCACCATCACGATCCTAGATGTGGCTGCAGCCGTGATCCTGGATCTACAACGATAAAGCACAAGGACTCCTGGGAAGAAGTTAAGACATTAATGTGAGGAAGAGGAGGAAAGAGAAGTTCCATCTGTCCCCCAACAGTCGAAGTAGGCCTATAGCAACATAACTAAGAGATGGTCAAAGACAAACCTGAACCGGCTCTAACTATAGTTAGTTGATTACTGTGTTCTGATTTTATAGGTAAGTATAACTTCGTATCATCTGCATAGCAATTGAAATTTACAGAATGTTTCCTGATAATGTTTTCTAATGGAAGCATATATATGGTAAATCAAATTATCCTGAGCACAGAACCCTTGGGAACTTGTGATTCATTTTGGTGCACACAGATGACTCATTGTTTAATATTCAAACATGCTTAGGACGGTTCCTTTAAAGCCATTGTTCCAGTCTCTGTAGTAGAATTGTGATGATCAATAGTGTCAAATGCTGCATGAAGATCTAACAAAACAAGTATGACAAACCCTTTGTCTGAAGCTATAAGGTCATTGGTATCTTTTGCTAAAGCTGTTTTTGTGCTGGGATGAGCTCCAAACCCTGACTTTCAGTTTATTCTGTTCTGAAGAAAGTCAAAGAGCTGATAGGCAACAACTTTCTCAAGGATTTTAGAAATAAAGAGGAGGTTGGATATCAGTCTGTAGTTGGCTAAAACTGTCAAGTGCATAGTGTTTTTTTTAGAAGAGGTTTAATTATAGATAGCTTAAAGTAATGTGTTATATAACTAATGACAGATTCATTGTATTGAGTGAAGTACTATTTATGAAGTACAGACATTTTTTTTGTAGTTGATCTGAGAGAAGCTGTCGAGATATTTGTCCTGAACAATGTAATCAATTAACTAAACTCCAAGCATGTCTCAAGGACATAAAAACCTGGATGACCCGCAATTGTCTCTTATTAAACTCAGATAAAACAGAGGTTCTATTCCTTGGCCCTAAACACCTTAGAGATACATTATCTAATGATATAGCTGCGCTAGACGACATTGCCCTTGCTTCCAATGAAACAGTCAGGAACTAGGGAGCCATCTTCTATCCTGATTTGATTAAAACAAATTAAAACAAATTTCTAGGACCGCCTTCTTCCACTTGCGTAATATCTCAAAAATCCGACATGTCCTTTCTCAAAAAGATGCAGAAAAACTAGTCCACGCCTTTGTTACATCCAGACTTGATTATTGTAATTCCTTATTATCAGGCTCCAGCAGTAAGTCGTTAAAGACTCTGCAGCTTGTCCAAAATGCTGCAGCACGTGTCCTGACAAGAACCAAGAAAAGAGAGCACATTTCTCCAGTATTAGCTTCGCTAGACTGGCTTCCGGTTAAATCTAGAATAGAATTTAAAATTCTCCTCCTCACCTTCAAGGCCCTTAATAATATGGCACCATTATACCTCAAAGAGCTGATAGTACCATATCAACCCACTAGAGCACTGCACTCCCAGAATTCAGGCTTACTTGTCGTCCCTAAAGTCTCTAAAAGTAGAGTAGGAGCCAGAGCTTTCAGCTATCAAGCTCCTCTCCTGTGGAATCATCTCCCACTTTCAGTTCGGGAGGCAGACACCATCTGTACGTTTAAGAGTAGGCTTAAAACCTTCCTTTACGATAAAGCTTATAGTTAGAGCCGGTCCAGGCTTGTCTTGGACCTGCTCTTAGTTCTGCTGCTATAGGTCTAGAATGTCGGGGGACACATGACACACGGAGCTTCTCTTTCCAGCTTCTCCTTCCTCTTCTCAACCGTTATCAGATCAAATAAATTCATATCTCATCAATACATGTTACTGACTTGACTTCTTCCCCCGGAGTCCCTTTGCCTTATCGTCCGCAGATCCAGGGCCGCGGCTGTGGCCACATCATGGATTATGATCTGTGGATCGCGTATCAGAGATCGTAATGGTGGATCCAGTATGACGGATTCTGCATCGTGCTGGCTGATCGTGATAATAATGGTGGATCCTGTATCGTGTTGGCATCTGATAATGGTGGTGGACCACGATTGAGGTGGCAGCTGATGGTGGATCCTGATGGCGGCAGTGGACAATGACTGTGGACTATAGTGGCATCCGATCTTGATGGTGGATCATGATCGTGGTGGCTGCTGACCACAGACTATGATTACAACAGGACTGCTTGATATACAATATTTCTCCTCAGATACTCGACCATTACTGACAATAATCCATCAATTCATTGACCTTCAGTTATGCTTCAAAATGTTTACCCTTATCAATGCTGCTAAAACCCTTATCTCTCTGATGTTCTCCTTTACACTTGACATCTATTGCACTTCTGTCCGTCCTGGGAGAGGGATCCCTCACATGTGGCTCTCTCTGAGGTTTCTACCTTCTTTTTACCTTGTTAAAAGGGTTTTTAGTAGTTTTTCCTTACTCTTGTTGAGGGTTAAGGGCAGAGGATGTCACACCCTGTTAAAGCCCTATGAGACAAATTGTGATTTGTGAATATGGGCTATACAAATAAAATTTGATTGATTGATTGATTGATTATAAATGCAGCTAACTTGAGCATAACAACAACAATGGGCAGAAACAAGGTGGTGCCAGGGTGGAATAGTGAATGTAGCAGAGCTATTAAAGCAAGGAACAAGGCATTCAGGGCTTTAAGGAAAAAGGATAGTCAAATGTACAAAAAAGAGGATATGGAGAGACTTTTGCTCCATCATGGGTAGAGGAGTTAAGCTAGGGGATGTCTGGGGCATGTTCAAACCATTGAGTGGAAAAAGGAAGGCGAGCTAAATCCCAGTACTGGTTGATGGTGACAGGCTGGCTTTGTCAGACAGAGAGAAGGCAGATGTCTTATGTAGGGCATTTGCTGCAGTACATAGTGAGAAGATACTAATTCACAGATTATCTCATGAATTGGAACAAAAAGGTAATCGAGTAATTATCAGTATGGGTTTCAGAAAGAAAGATCTACAACAGATGCTAGTGAGAGAAATTGAAAATGAAAGAGTTGATTGCGATAGTATATTTGATATTGAAAAGGCATATGATTCTTTATGCAGGGAAGGGTTATTTAACAAATTATATAAAATGGGAATTGAATGAATAATGTATAACTGGGTAAAGGACTTTTAACAGATAGGAAAATAAGAGTGAAGGTTGGAGCAGAGGTATCAGGGGGAAATGGTGACCCTCAGGGGAGTGTAATCAGCCCTGTTTTGTTCAATATAATGATAAATGATAATTTTGCAAACCTAGAACCATGCATCCAACGCATCATACGCAGATGGTGGGGACATCTGGATGAGGGGAAGAAATGTCTCACATACAATAAAGAATATAAGAAAAGGAAAATGGAAAAGTGGGCATATGACTGGGGGTTTAAGCTATCAACAAGCAAGTCTTGTTACACGATCACTAATAAATGCACGCTTGGTGCTGAGAAGCTAACATTATATGGTCAGCAGATGGAGAGAGAAAATGAGTTTAAGCATCTGGGTCTGTGGCTTGATAACAAATATATATGGAAAATATATAACCATTTAAACAGTAAACCTGTTACGAGCAGTGGCTGGCTATGACTGGGGGGGCAGGAAAATAAGCATTAATTAACATATATAGGGCATGCATGAGGTCTGCAATAGGCTATGGCTGCATTGCTTGTGGAGCAGCAGCAAAGTCATATTTACAAAAAATGGAAAGTTTGCAGTATATATCACTGCGTCAACCCCTATTAATGCAATACTCATAGAAGCAGGAGAGATAGCACTTGAGTTAAGAAGAGATACGCTTGCACTAGCATACTGGAGCCGCTTGAAGGGAAGAAAATCCCTCAATCAAGACAATACAGGACTGCTGGGAATAGACCAAGTTCAGGGGTCACGGCTTTGGGTGGACAAATGCTGAAAGAGACCGGTTTATGAAATGGAGGCCTTAAAGTCCACCCCAATAAGTAACATTTCACCATGGCTATTTCCAGAGACTAAAGTAGCCATGACTATCCTGGAAAATAAAAGAAATTGGTTTGCAGGTGAGGTGACCATTAAAACAAGTGTGTATCTCAGACACAGCTTTTGAAACTACCTTAAAATCTACACAGATGGATCTAAAGACAAGCAGGAGCATGTTGGATTTGCTGTGTATATCCCTGAGTTCAAAGTATCAATCTCCAAAAGATTATCCAATCATCTATCTGTATTCACAGCAGAGATAACGGCAACCATTATTGGGTTACAGTGGGTGGAGGAGGTCAGACCAGACTGGGTGGTATTATGCTCTGACTAAGCAGCTACTTTTTATTGTATTTATTTATTAAGCATATTTTGGGGGCTTTTATTGCCTTTAATTCATAGGAAGGAGAGCAAGCTGTGAAAGGTACAATCTACAATATCCATCAGAGAAGATTTACTAATTGAGCTGTTCTATAGTTTGTTAAGACTTCACAGGTATAGACGTTCACTTTTCATGGGTACCTGCTCACGAGTGGTAGGGTATGAGTATGCTGATTAGTTAGCATAGTTAGCAAAAGGTAAACCTAGAAAATAAATATCAGTATCAGTTCAACTTGGCGAAGGAGAAGGGAAAGCAATAATCAAGAAGAAATGAATGAAAATATGGCAGAAAAGATGGGAGGAGGACCAGAAAGGAAGGAGATATTATAAAATATAAAACTGATTCATAAAATCCTTATATCAAGACTAACATTTGATAACACTGGATTAAATTACACTATTTATAATGGGGAAGTGTAACAAATGCTGTAATTTGTGGGATCTAATGGGGGTTTTGGGGACAGATGGAGAGGGAATAAGAGAAATCAGGAAGGCACTCGTTATTTGTATAGAAGACGGGACTGATGGGTTAGATGTGTTAAATGACATGATGTTACACACTCTTGTACAGTAGGTGGCGGTACACACCTTAAGTTGTTTGCGATCCGCTAGTAAACCGAGAGAAGAAGAAAGAGAGCAGAGGAAAAGCCTGCTGCTGTCAAATCCCACACAAACCACTCTGATGGTTCCCCACGTCTCTTGTCCATCTGTCCCTCATGCAGCGTCCAGTGTCGGTGTGAGAGATGACGGACAGATACAGTGAGATCGGTTTTGTCCAGCAAATACTCGGGTTGAATTTAGTGCCGAGGAAAAATGGCACACAGCGAGGAAACGACACATCTCTCAGCGACTTCTCAGGTGGGCTAATGTTTGCTATCTTGTTAGCTACCAAAGCTTAATAACACCAGGTTGAGGAATATCACACTATGTGTTTCCTTGTTAACGAACGTGTTAAATGTGGTCAGTTCTCTTGTAAATGTCTCCCTGTAGGTTGGTAGCTGGACGCACAGTTAGCCTTGTTTAGGTAACTCCTGTACATTAGTGCAGCGAGCTCACTTCCTGCTAACTCTCAACTGTTGTTAAAACAAACCTCTCACTTGCTCCAAGCGATGGTTGATATAAGTTGCTGTGATTTTCCACGTGATTGCTGTTAGCTCATGTCACCACCTTTAACTTCAAGTATTAGCTGTATAATAACGTTACGTAACGTTGAATTAAAATCCCTGTGCGCTGCTATAGTTAGGTGCTCTGCTTAGTATTGGGGAAGCCTGAGGTAAGAAAATGTCTGACTGGCCACTGCTTGTATTTGATTATTGAGCTTCTCAGTTATTGAGTTTCTCAGTTATTGAGTTTCTCAGTTATTGAGTTTCTCAGCCTAAAGCGATTATTTCATTCACAACAATGCAATAAAGTGACACGTTTTCTTCAGTATTCCCTCCTTACACCTGCTCAATCGGTTTATAACAAATTCATAGTGGGGATTGTAAACCTTCAGCTTTAATTCAAGGGTTTTGATAAAAAATATCCCATAGAGTTTACTGTAAAAACTGACATTACACATTAAGGTATTAAAGCCTGTTTTTCATAGTCCATTGATTGTGTCACTAGTCCAAATACTAATGGACCCATCTGTAGTCCAGACATGCACAATAAGGGCATCAAGATAACATCAATATAAAAGTACTAATTTTGTGGACACCATACCGGAGGTATGTGGACTCCTTGTGTTGTGTACTCATCTATCTCAGTAAAGATTATCTATGTATTTCATGGATTAAGTTTAGGAAAGAATTATACACCTATATTATAAAACAGTAATAGTAATGTAATAAATTATTAACTGCTGCTGTATTGATGTGCACATTTTTTAAGTGGCAGCTAATGTGATTAAGAAGATATTGTGACTTGTCTTGGACTCAAAGGCTGAAGTACGGGACTTGGCCCTCTCCTGACTGGGACTTGAGTCTCCATCTTAGCTGTTCCCCATGAACCTGTCGACTGTACCGATGTGTGAAACTCTAATGGATTGAACACCACAAAAGAAATTACCCTATTTGGTGGTGGTTGGACAGCACTGTCATTCCGAAATCTCCCATAGGTGTTCAGTTCTGTTAAAATGTGGAGACTGTAGCCACAGCATTTGAATCCAACGATTATCATACTCGACAAACCATGACCCATCATCACCTGCATGGTATCATATTTATTCTATGTATTCAGGTCTTTCCTTTCATTTGTCACTCCTATATTTGTCAAAATCCTTTCCACAGAGGAGATGTAGTGAGTGGAATGAGGAATCATGGTAATGAACAATTTCATAATCTGATTAAATTGCTCCAGCGTCATGTAGAACTGTTCATAATTACTTATCTGATTAGCATGAAGTGATGTGTGACTGCATGACTGTGTTTGTCCAGAGATGTGGTACGGAGTGTTTCTGTGGGCAGCGGTTTCTTCCCTGGTCTTCCACCTGCCTGCAGCTCTCCTCTCCCTTGCCACGCTGCGTCAGCACAAGATGGCCCGATTCATGCCCATTGCCATCCTCCTCATGGGCATCGTGGGACCAGTGTGTGGGGGACTCCTCACCAGTAAGTTATGGGGAGGTGCACTATTAGTTGACTAAATTATTAAATATTTTTACTCTTGCTAGTTGGTACAAGAAGTTCTAATTAGTTAAACAAATTGATTAGAGTGCCGTTGTAACTGTTGAACCTAAAACGTTAGGCAGCTTCCGGCCACCTGCCGGAGCTGCATCCCTCTCTTTATGCCCTAATGCCTGAATGTTGTAAAGCAGCCAGGTCGAATGTGGGAGAGATAAAATCTGGTATAACTGGCACAGTTTGACAGTATTTTGATGTAGAAAATTAAAATAATGTCTATAGGCTGTGTCAGAATAAACTGGAATAAAACCACTCGACCGGAGCCCTGCATACATCACATTCATGTAAAGGAAGGATCTGCATTTCATCAGGTTTATGTCATAACAAATACCAGTCCAGTTAAACGTGGCCAGATCCAGCCAAATCTACGCTATCATACGTCAATGAACTGTTATTTTCTAATCGGAAGTGTTTGGCAAAGAATTATCATATTTATATATATATATTATTATTATTATTATTATATATATATATTATTTCAGTTCCATTTTTCTAGAATTCCATGGTTTAAAATCAGAAAACAGGTCAAACTATGCAGTTAATTTATACTTATGTAATGTTTTGTCATATTTTTAAGGTGCAGCCATCGCAGGCGTGTACAAGGCGGCAGGGAAGAAGATGATCTCTTTGGAGGCTCTTGTTTTTGGGGTCGGACAGTCCTTTTGTGTCCTCATCATCTCCTTCCTCAGGGTCCTTGCCACCCTTTAGCAGAGCTGAGGCTTGTCTCGGTGGACCTGATGCTGCTGGATCACTCTCACACCAGCTGCACCCAAATTTCACATGGTACATTACTACATCCCGGCAAATCCTGGGCCACCTGTAAACCAGCCAGATGTGGGTCGTGATGTCACTTCCTGCTGATGGAGCAGGAACAGAACAGATTTTAGTCTACTATGAAGAAATAAGCAGCAAGTGTTATACAGCACTAAGCCTTTTAATTAGCTGTCAAGACATCTATATGATGTCACTGTAAGACAGCTAAAAACTGTATTCACATCACAGGGCAGGCATACACTACACAACAGCAAAGACAGTTTATTTAAAAATGACAAATAATCATTACACACTTAATTATTATGTATGCAGTTTTACCTGTGTGATGTGGAGGCAGCATGATGCTGTTCTGCAGTAGTATGCGGATGACATTAACCTCTTAGGTTCTGTGTTTGTGTTTTTCTATAGTTGTAAGGACCAATTTGAGACTTGGACCTAAGTAGTGAGGACATTTTGTTTGAGGGTTATGACTTGACTCTGAGGTTCAGTTAGCGTTAGGTTGAGCTTTGGCGAAGCTTTGGGGTTAGACATTTAGTTGAGGTGTTTGAGGCCAGGGTCTGCATAATGTCAATAAGTGTCCTCACAGAGACAGAGGTACAAGCACACTTGTCTAATTTGAAAGTTTTAAATGTGCACATGTTCTTTCATTAGGGATCAATATAATAGTGGGACGTACATTGATTTGATACATTTGATTTGTGCTGAGGGATGCTGTTGTTAAAGATGGGTGAACATGTGTCTCCTCTCTTGGTTGCTACTTCGAATTCATAACTTCTTCCAACTGGATTTTTATTCTCAAGCCAACCCCATGTTTCTTTGTGATGTCCAAAGTGATGGCATGCTGCTAAATTCTAGTTTCCTTATTTGGGGACAGCTGACATTCTCCATTCAGTTGCACTGTTAATGTGCAAATGTACAGTGTACATGATATGATGAACATTGTTTTTCATAGCGTGGTATACTGTGAAACCAGCTGCAACCTCAGTATGTGAATGTTGGACTGCATGCAGTAACTGGATAACAGTCATTTTGACAGATGCTCTTTTGATACAGGAAGATGATGGTTTTATGCAAGATCCTGGCTTTTCCTTTGAGGCCTTAATTTCTATTTTCTAATATCCAAAGTGGTGTTTTCTCTTCAGGGCTGTCTTTCTTTATAACCATTTCTACTGCTGCCCTTTTGTTATTCCTCATCGTTTTTGTTTAGATCAATTCAAGTTGGACTGCCTGTCTTCTCTAGGTTTTAAATCAGCAATTAACATTAACTGCCACCTGTAACTTGTTATGACACTGTTGAAAATTTTAAGTTGTGATCACACAGACTAGAGAATGTCTTCATAGTTTCTCTGCTCAACTTCTTAGTTTGTCGGTTTATTTGTTTAGAGTGAATTGATTACAGACTGTTGTCAGTTTTTTTGACAAACCCAAACATGACCTTTGCTGGATCTTTTCCAATCTCTTTGAATGATATGTATTTTGTTTTGTTCGTTTTATTCCCAAGTCTTTGTAGCCGTTCAATCTTTTTGACCAAATACAGATTGCTCATATTTTTTTTAAGTGTGAATATGATGTTTCGATGATGGTGTTAAAAATGTGTTGCCCTGTACATCAGTCACAACATTCAAACCAGTTAGTGGTTTGAATGCTGACAGGTCCCGTATACAGTTTCTGTGCATGCCATCAGGTTTTATTGTTGTATTTTATTGGCTAATTGAGTCCCACAGTCTTTATGCTATTTGTTGCTTGTGGAAGTGGACATGTGCTTTTGAATTAACATCACACATGTACAACTTTCATATACAGACATACTCTACATCTAATTTTATTCTTTGTTAAAAGTGATGCACGTAATGACTGAAACCTGCTGAATCAGCTGACACCACTAACAGAACTGTATTTAATGTTGAGCACAAGTCTCTTCTCCACATGATTTGACTTTGGTTTGGAATTAATATTTAACTTTAGTAAGTTTTGATTAAACTAATAGTAAACCAATATGCAGTTATTGGAATTAACACACTGGAGCTACCACACGGTGAACTTGGAGCAGTTTCCAGCTTCATCTAGTCAACAATCTAAATTTTTAGCATTAATGGATCAGAAACAAGACAGCTGGTAAAAATCCAGGTAGAATCTGTGGAGCAAAGACGGAGTAATAGAGCCTGGACATGATCAGAAACTTCCACTTCTCTACCATTGATGAACTTGAACAGCTGTACACCAGCCATGCTGGAATCAGTCATTAAAACCAGTTAGCTTAAAGCTAGTGGACCAGTTGTTCTATTAACTGTCATTGATACACAATAGACTGCCTTTGAACAAGGGTTAGGAGCCTTTTAACTTATGCAATGGTAAAGAAAGCAGACAGCAAGCTTCATCATCATCTCCTCAAAGAAGTTTTTAAACCCCTGAAACCAAAGATGTCTTGAATTCTTCCCATTGTACATCACTAGCTACTCTTCAGTCCAGTAGTTTACTTCCATATGAACAGTTAGCTTCATGATGCATGTAAATATGCAGCAAATCACTCTGAAGCTAGAATGTAGAAGTTTCTGGTTTAAGTAAAATATCTTCATCGAAATATCTAAAAATAGGAAATTGCCATAATTAGAGAACAAGTAGACATTGATGACAGCACAGTTGGATTGTAAAGAGCAGGTTACAGACGTACAATTAGGACCAACAATGGGACAGGAGTAGTTTCTGGACAGTGACCATGATAACCATTAACTGAGGACTTGAGAGAAATATGATTTATTTCCCTATCTTATTTCATTAACAAATTTTAATGGGATGTCTTCAGATTATGCACCAAGATGAGATAATTCCCTTCCACACCAAACTATAATTTCTGAAAATGTCGCTTCATTGAGACTGATTTTATCAACAACGGAGGAAACTCCGCTCATCTCACTGTACATACTGTATGTTCTGTATATGCACAATCCCCTGAGATAAGAAAAATGAAACAATTTTTGTTACTACAAAGACTTGATGGAGTGGAAAATCAAAGCAGTTAATTGAAATGTGTGGCTGATGCAGGAAGAAATGGAGTTGTGTTAATCCCATGGCCTTGCTGTTAATGCTGTACATTTTGGAGAATTTTTATTTTTTTATGGTTGTGTAATTTAGCTCCTTGAGGACAGGAGTTATCTGTGGTTCTGTTACTGCATCTTACACTGTGACCTTAATAAATTCAGTCTGGATATTTTCACTTCTGTTTCAAGCTAGTTTGCATCAACACTAATCTATCTCGACTGGAGACACTGATACAACTATCTTGCTGTCTGACCTTACAGACAATAAACGTGTTTTCCTGGGTGTCTTGTTGTGTTGGGGAAAAATCCAAAACAAGTGCTTTAATGTGAACTGTGAACTGTTTAAATACAACACTTTTTTTTTCACAACATTTTTCCACACATGCAGATGGAACTGTCTCAGGGCAAACTCAGCCTTTTACATCAGACTCACAGGAAACATGAAAGACAAACTGTGTAAACCTTCTGTTTTCATACTAACTCAAACGTGTTCAGTTTGTCCAGTTTGGACCACTGTGAAAAAATAGGTGGCCTCCAAGGACCCGCTCTCGATGTAAATACACAGTATTAAGATATAAAGGGCCCATTCTAGGGTAAACAGGCCGAGAAATGCGGAGAATGTTAAGCCCCAACACTAAAAGAAGATCAAGTAACTAATAAAAGTAGCTGTTCAGTTGATGCATATGTCCGACCTGCTACCACCAGGAAAAGCCAAGGGAAAATGAATGAAAATTTGGGGATGTTTGGGAAAAATACTCATGCAAAGTCCAAATGAGGAGATGTGGAGACCTGGAGTCAATTTAGACAAAGAGATTCACTATTTCAGTCATGAGCAACTTCCCTCAATAGGTTATAAAGTAAATGGCCTGTATTCATATAGCGTTTTTCTGGTCTTGATGACCACTCAAAGCGCTTTACAGTACAGTACATTACAGTACATCTATCCAAAGCCAGTCAACAGCAGTAGCCTTTCAGTACGTCCTCCTTCATGAAGCTTATAATGTTCACTTTGAGCTGAAACTGAATCGTCTTTTTGATGACTTTGGATTTCTTTGGAAGATGTAGTTCATGGTGCTGTTCAACCTAGTTGCATTATATTGGGAAACATTTGTTGAACAGCACCACAAACTACATTGTCCAGACTGACCATGAAAAAACACCTCTCTTTCTACAAAAACTACATTATGCATTGGTTTTAGCTAGGTGTACCTAAAAGAGGAGTAAATGACTATATGCTGCATCGTTCATCATTTTCAAAAAGTTCCAATTTCAACTGTCTCATAACCTAAAACTAATCTCGTTATTTTGCCTCAATCTCATAATGCTGATTTACAATGACAGTTGTGATTTTGGTTATTCCTTAAGCATATCCCTTTTATTTTTATTTGTCTGGCAGAATAGGCGTCAATACAGGCCGGTACAGTTCATCCAGAAAATCCCTGAGTGCTGCATGGGATGAAGCTTCATGTTTTGTAAGAGGGGGCAGTGTGCACAGAAGACTGAAAGCCATGTAATTTTACTGTAAACACGCCACATGTATCGGCGACATTTTTCTCTGATGGACAAACAGAAAATAAGTGAATCAAATTATAAATGTCAAGTTCAAAAGAACTTTTGGTTTATTCCTATTGTCCTCATTCCTGGATCAGTGTTGCTCAACTTTTACCAGATTCAAATGGTGTAAAGTTAATTTTACTAGAGTAAATTAAGTGCCATTGGTAATTATTTTCAGGAAATAAAAATCTTTCAGCTAGAACGTTGTGGTGATTTTTTGGTCCTTTGTCTGCCCCTAGTGGTGAACAGTAGGAACTGCAATAAAACCGACAGCACTGACTTAATCCTGTTCAGAAATGTAAATAATAATGCAAATACCTGAGAAAAACCATTGAAACCACATGTATTTTAAGTGAATCCAAATAGTATTAGCTGTATAACTAGCTGTACAATATAGTTTATATTCAATAAATGTGACAGTGGTCAGAGCTTCTTGTAAGAAAACTGCTTTTAGACCTAACATTGTCATTCCATTTCTGTTCAAAAGTTTAAGGGGTGTTATTTCCACTTTTGTAAGGCCGCCTATTGATTTCTATGCCTGGTGAATTAGAAGTTCAATTCGCATCTTGGAACTTCAGAGGGTTACAGAAAGTCTGCAAGGTAACAAACTGAACACTAATGGTAAATGGTCTGGATTTGCATCCATGGGCAGACCTTTTTTTCTATCTTTGGGTTCGGTATCTTGCCCAAGGACACTTTGGCATGCAGATGGGGAGTAGATTTGAGACGCTGACCTTCTGGTTATAGGACGACCGCTCAAGCCCCCTAGCCACAGCCGTCCCATGATGATTTTTCATTATTTTCTGATATAGTCACTAATGACCTTCTAATAGCTTCCGATCAGGGGTTTGTGTCTGTCCTCGTTCTGTTAGATCTTAGTGCAGCATTTGACACAATTGACCATCACATTTTATTACAGAGACTGGAACAGTTAATTAGCATTAAAGGAACCGCCCTAAACTGGTTTAAATCCTATTTTTCTGATCGCTCCCAATTCGTGCAAATTAATGATGAGTCATCTGTGCGCACCAAAGTTAACCATGGTGTTCCACAAGGCTCTGTGCTCGGCCCAATTTTATTCTCATTATATATGCTTCCACTAGGAAACATTATCAGGACACACTCGGTAAATTTCCACTGCTATGCGGATGACACCCAGTTATACTTGTCAATAAAACCTGAACAAAGTAATCAAATAACTAAACTCCAAGCATGTCTCAAGGACATAAAAACCTGGATGACCTGCAATTTTCTCTTATTAAACTCAGATAAGACAGAGGTTCTAATACTTGGCCCTAAACACCTTAGAGATACATTGTCTAATGATATAGCTGCGCTAGACGACATTGCCCTTGCCTCCAATGAAACAGTCAGGAACTTGGGAGTGATCCTGATTTATCCTTTAATTCTCACTTAAAACTAATATATTCACTTGCGTAATATCTCCAAAATCAGACATGTCCTTTCTCAAAAGGATGCAGAAAAACTAGTCCACGCCTTTGTTACATCCAGACTTGATTATTGTAATTCCTTATTATCAGGCTCCAGCAGTAAGTCGTTAAAGACTCTGCAGCTTGTCCAAAATGCTGCAGCACGTGTCCTGACAAGAACCAAGAAAAGAGAGCACATTTCTCCTGTGTTAGCTTCACTACACTGGCTTCAGGTTAAATCTAGAATAGAATTTAAAATTCTCCTCCTCACCTTCAAGGCCCTTAACAATATGGCACCATTATACCTTAAAGAGCTGATAGTACCTTATCAACCCACTAGAGCACTGCGCTCCCAGGATTCAGGCTTACTTGTCGTCCCTAAAGTCTCTAAAAGTAGAGTAGCAGCCAGAGCTTTCAGCTATCAAGCTCCTCTCCTGTGGAATCATCTCCCACTTTCAGTTCGGGAAGCAGACACCATCTGTACGTTTAAGAGTAGGCTTAAAACCTTCCTTTTTGATAAAGCTTATAGTTAGAGCTGGTCCAGGCTTGTCTCAGACCCGCTCTTAGTTAGGCTGCTATAGGTCTAGAATGTCGGGGGACACATGACACACGGAGCTTCTCTTTCCAGCTTCTCCTTCCTCTTCTCCCTCATCACATCAAAGTAATTCATATCCCATCAATACATGTAACTGACTTGACTTCTTCCCCGGAGTCCCTTTGCCTTATCGTCCGCAGATCCAGGGCCGCGGCTGTGGCAACATCATGGATTAGGATCTGTGGATCACGTATCAGAGATCGTAATGGTGGATCCAGTATGGCGGATTCTGCATCGTGTTGGCATCAGATAATGGTGGTGGACCACGACCGAGGTGGCAGCTGATGGTGGATCCTGATGGCGGCAGTGGACAATGACTGTGGACTATAGTGGCATCCGATCTTGATGGTGGATCATCATCTTGCTGGCTGCTGACCACAGACTATGATTGCAGCAGGACTGCTCGATACATAGTATTTCTCCTCAGACACTTGACCATTAATGACAATAATCCATCAATTCACTGACTTTCAGTTATACTTCAAAATGTTTACCCTTATCAATGCTGCTAAAACCTTTATCTTGATGTTCTCCTTTACACTTGACATCTATTGCACTTCTGTCCGTCCTGGGAGAGGGATCCCTCACATGTGGCTCTCTCTGAGGTTTCTACCTTCTTTTTTCCCTGTTAAAAGGGTTTTTAGTAGTTTTTCCTTACTCTTGTTGAGGGTTAAGAGCAGAGGATGTCACACCTTGTTAAAGCCCTATGAGACAAATTGTGATTTGTGAATATGGGCTATACAAATAAAATTTGATTGATTGATTGATTGATTGATATATTGTACACTAAACATTTAGTCTATCAATAAAAAGATTACGTTCACAACAGATACATCTGTTGTGAACGTAATCTGTAGTTGTAGGCCTGAAACGCTTATCATTGTCATTCTATCTATATCTTTGGTATATATAATAATTAGAAGAAAATCTAAAATGAAACATCACACACACTGAGCCGTAGTCTATGTATTGAGCCTTAATTTATTAGTAAGAGGTTGACAGGTGCACATGCACATTATCATAGAAGGAAGGAACAAGTGAATCCCATCTGTTTACGAGAAACACAGCAGAATGAGATGTGAAGGGAGGGTGGGTTGACAGAGCGGCTGCTGTCATCAGCATCTTCAGCTGTGACATCTACTGCTTCTTCTTGTAGTCCTCCAGGTGAGCCAGGATCCAGCCAGAGGGGCCCAGGATGGCCACAAACAGGGCTGTCAAAGCTATGACCTGCTCCTGTGAGATACCAAAGGGATTGATTAATAATACTACAATTCATTTTTTACACTTCATTACATTACATTTCATTTAGCTGACGCTTTTATCCAAAGCGTCTTACAATAAGTGCATTCAACCATGAGGGTACAAACCCAGAACAACAAGAATAGAGAAAGTGCAATATTCTTCAAGAAAGCCAAACTACAATGTGCTATATGTAAGTGCCATATAAGTGCTACTATCTTTTTTTAATTTTGTATTCATTTATTCATTTTTAAATTTTTTTAATTTTGAGCATTGGTAAGAATGTTAAACACAGAGTTCAAACATTAGTCACATTTGTCCATAGTCACATTTCAGGTTGTCAACTTTACTAAAACAGAGAGAAGCACCTGATTAGAAACCTCAGTTAGAGCCACATGTGACTGAGGGATCCCCCTCCGAGGACTTATCACTAAGGAGTCAATCCAAAAATCTGAACTTCAGAATTCCTCCAGTAATTCTAACTACAAGCCGCAGCTAAAAAACTACTGTTTTCTATGCATCTAATGCATCACTGTTGTTTCAGCTGAATCCACCTGAATAAATACGTTTCAAACCCCTAGTGCTCTTACAGATCTGTTAACTCAGTAAAATCTCTGTCTGTCTCTGTCCTTGGTACAGAGGGAAGTAGCAAGCAAGAAAACTGTGTATAAACAGAGAACTGTAACATGTTTGTTAATGTGAAACAAATACATATTGGATAATTATTAAAATTATTTAATTTTTCTTTCATATTCATGTTAGCCTATGACTCTGAGTGTATTTAAACTAAAACCAGTATACTGTGAGGTAACCTTCGGGTTCCAGACCAGGAAGTATCTGATAAATAATCAGATTAACCAAACAAGTCTAAAGTCCATTGTAGTCACAAAAAAAAAGGGGGGTTATTGTGAATTATGGCCTGGTGAAGTTGGACATTTCAGTGTCTTTATAATTCCTCGGGCTGATAATATGAGCACAGGTTTCATACAAAGTCTGTGTTTCACTCTGTCTGGTCTTGGTCTGTCTCAAGGTCAGTGACTTGGCTCCTGCTGAACGTGTTTACACACTGACCTCACATTAAACCTGCACTAATATCAAACCTCTGCTGTGCTCACTAACACTTTCTTCTATCTCTGTGTGCTGTGGTTAATGGGAGCACTTGTATTAGAGACGTTGTCTGTAACTTGCTGTTGGTGTGTGAGCTAGCAGACGTGTACGTGTTGGAATTACGCGGAATAATGGCGAGATACTGACGCACTTATCTGACGTGTTGAATATATAGACCTATTTGTCTGGTCGCCTGATAAAGCATTCACATCAAAATGGTCGGTATTTCACTGCACTTGGAAAATAATATTTCATACACATGAATATTAGAAGTATTAGTATGGGAGAAGCAATGGTGTAAAGTTTGTGTAAAAGCTGAGTAACCATGTGCGTAACCATGACAGTTTGGCGCAGTTAAGGTAAAGTCATACTATTCTGTCACAACAGGCTGCGGCGCACCGTCGCAGAAAAGCTCCCGGTGATGTAGCGGGGTGTGTGTTGCTGCTGTGCGGGGACAGGAGCTGTTGTCTAGGCGCATGTTGTGTCCGTGGAGCCGTGCACTCACTCACCCCTGCAGTGACAGTGTGTTTGGCAGGTTTGGACGTCAGGTTAGCCACAGGGACCAGCTGCGTCCTCAGCGCGCTCCTGAACAGACGGGACACGGCGGGCAGAGACATTGGGACTGGTCGGTGCTGCAGACACGAAGGACTGGAGGAGAAGGAGGAGAACCGGAGAAGAGGGACGACAGGCGGCTTTACAGTTACTCACACTGCTGATCGACTTCCAGGTTTCATCTACCAATATGTATGTGTGTGTGTGTGTGTGTGGGTGGGTGGGTGGGGGCGTGCGTGTGTGTGTGCGCACATTACGCCGCGGAATGTAATTGGTCGTCTCACCTCCCACCACATGACACCGTGACCGATGAGCGCGGAACGTGTCCTGGTTTCACCCCGAGCTGTGAACACTCGTCCAGGAAGCTGCAGGCACTGAGTGCTTCACTGCTGGAGGTTAGTGACAAGTCATGGAGATAGAACAAATACACGTATGTTCCCCTGCACCTCTTTGACAACAGGTCTGCCTTAACTTCAGACCAAGTCATACACTCCTATGGTCAAACAGTGTGACATTACATTACATTTCATTTAACTGACGCTTTTATCCAAAGCGACTTACAATAAGTGCATTCAACCATGAGGGTACAAACCCAGAACAACAAGAATCAAGAAAGTATAATATTCTTCAAGAAAGAGCTACTAAATCGCTTTTTTTATTTTATTTTGTATATTTTATTCAAGTTATAGTCGGAAGAGATGTGTTTTTAGTTTGAGGTGGAAGATGTGTAGACGTTCTGCTGTCCTGATGTCATTGTGGAGCTGGTTCCACCATTTAGGAGCCAGGACAGCAAACGAGTGTTTATCTCGCAGTGAGGGAGCAACAAGCCGATTGGCAGAAGCAGAGCAGAGTGAACGGGCTGGGGTGTAACGTTTGACCATGTCCTGGATGTAGACTGGACCCGATCCGTTCGCAGCACGGTACGCAAGTACTAATGTTTTGAAACGGATGCGGGCAGCCACTGGTAACCAGTGAAGGGAGCGGAGGAGCGGAGTAGTGTGAGTGAATTATAGGTAGGTTAAAGACCAGTCGAGCTACTGCATTCTGGATGAGCTGCAGTGTTCATCTACATATGCCTCAGATTGTTTACAAGCTAATGTCCAGTGTTATCAGGGAGTTCACCATGCAGATGATAAATGGGCAGTAGCAGAGAGACATGGTCTGAGTAGTAACTCTGAAGGCTAGTTGTAGTCGTCACATTTGTCTTAATATAGTGTATGTAGGTAAAGCAGCTTCAATATTCGGTTTATTGTCATTCTTCCAGTATTTCCATACACGTAAAAAAACAACATTGTATTTCTGCTCAGCATCCTACTGGATCTTGAGCAGATGCTCATGTACCTCTTTCCTGACGCCAGGCCTTGAGAAGGGTGGTGAGGGTCCCTGATAAAAAGTCAGTGGCTCTGCGGATGCAGCTTTAAAACATGGGTGACTCCAAACATAGCCAGTTTTTAATGTTGGTCCATATGAACCTTGTGACCCATGTATTCAGTATGATATGGTAGGGGGCTGAGACCCTAAAAGAGATGTTAAAAAGATATAACTACTTCATAATATGAAATATCCCATTAGTCCTATACTGCATCGATTACAGGTTTTATAAATGTATTCTGTATTATCCCTGTCAAATAAAATAAGATTCTTTTTGTCTTTTTAAAAACACACATAAGCTAAGTGTTATCATGTAGATATTAAGGCTGAGACCGTAACATACCTGATGTTCTTGCTTCAAGGAGGAGGCTGATGCACAGTTCTGAGCACTGATCCAATTTGTGTCTCTGCAGCATGCACAACGTTCAGGGCAAGATACCCATTCATTATTCTTTCTTCCATGGACTAATTGACATGATTTCCACTTTTGAAAATCATTCCTACTGATATGTTTATCTTGAAATTTGACAATACAGTGTGAGTATTGTGAGATCTACATGTATGTTGACTGTGATTACTTACAAATGTTTTAGGCTGAAGCTATTTATTGTGATTTATAAACTATTGGTTATTATTTATAATTGTGATAAACACAAACACACAAACAAATCTAAGTAGCAAAGGGGAGATTCATACCTTGTTTATAGCTTTTGCCACCTCTAACTCCAAATGTGCGTCGGAGAGTCCCATCAAGCTGCAGCCATTTTCAGCAAAAAATCTCCTCCCATTTCTCGCTTTTCCGCCCCCAACTTTCTTGTGAAATGTGTGCAGAGATTTCTGTGGATGACAGGCCTTCTTTTGACATATCTAAAAATTAAATTCAGAGTAGGGTTCTCAAAGACATTTTACCCTGGGTTTGTCACCAGCCTACCCGAGTCATCCGACAGGACTAAGGCAACACCGGCACACATATTTGGCGCTCTTGCCAGAACATGAAAAAAAGGGCTGTTTTTTTGTCTACATCTTGATTTAATTTTTTTGTTACACTAAATAGAGTCCAATTAAAAAAATTTTTTTTGCTAATTCCCTTTTGACCAGGAAAAAGAAAAATGCTGTACATTTCAATTTTTTAATTTTAAAATGAAAATCTATGAACCACTAGTTTTTTGTTTTCCAATACCCGTTCCTTGACAGAAAATCCAATGACCAAAAGATACACTGAACCAGTAGTTTTTGTTGCCAGAATCAAAAACCAAGAATAAAAAAAAAATATGTTGTTTTATGCAAAGTCTTCTTCTAATTTTTCATATTGTATTATTGCTTGAAAATGGCAGACACATGACACGGAAGAGTAAGTAAAAATATTTTTAAATAAAAGTCAAGAGAATAGAACATTAATGTTAGATAGATAGACTAAAAGAATACGTAAATTAATATATGTGTCAATAAATCCATATATATGCAACATAAATGAATGGTTAATTTCTTCTTATATTTTCATTTAATTAAATCAAATTTTATTTGTGTAGCACAAAATCATAACAAACCCTATCTCAAGGCACGAATGGAAGTTCCCCCAGCAGTCTAGGCCTATAGCAGCATAACTAAGGGATGGTTCAGGACTCACCTGATCCAGCCCTAACTATAGGCTTTATCAAAAAGGAACGTTTTAAGTTTAACCTTAAATGTAGAGATAGTGTCTGCCTCCCAAAGCCAGAGTGGGAGCTGGTTCCACAGGAGAGGAGCCTGGTAGCTGAAGGCTCTACCTCCCATTCTACTCTTACAGATTCGTTGAACCACAAGGGAGCTTGTATTTAGGGAGTGAAGTGATCTCTTTGGACAATACAGTGTTATGAGCTCTTTGATATATGAAGGGGTTGATTTAGGGCTATTTAGAGCAGGATCTTTAATTCTATACCAAATTTTACAGGGAGCCAGTGCAGAGAAGCTAAGACAGGAGTAATATGACCTCTTGTCATAGTTCCTGTCATCACTCCTTCTGCAGCATTTTTAACAGATTCATCATCCTAATAATAAAAAATTACAATAATCCAGTTTAGAGGTAACAAATGCATGGACTAGTTTCTGAGCATCCTTTTGAGACAGGGTGTTTCTAATTTTCATGATTTTGCACAGTCTGTCCTAGAGACTTGTTTTATATGTGGGTCAAATGACATGTCCTGGTCAAACATAACTCCAAGGTTCCTCACAGTAGAGCTGGGGGCCAAGCTAATACCATCCAAGATGGTCTTTCCAAGACAGTGTCTCTCTGAGATGTTTAGTGAAAAGTTCTGGGTCATCCAGGCCTTGATGTCTTTAAGAAATTCCTGAAGTTTAACTAAGTGATTAGATTTATCAGGCTTCAAACATAAGTACAGCTGGGTGTCATCTCTGTAATAATGGAAGTGTATGTGGTGCTGTAGAGGAAATTTGACTTTGCAAGACTTCTGAAATATAGAGAACAGATCTTACAGCATGCGGACATGTGAAGATGGGTAAGACAAAGAAACATTCTCGGCGTGCTCTTTAATACAGAAAGAGGTGATGTATGTGCGTAAGAAGCAGATGTGTGTGTGTGTGTAAAGATAAAGTGTGTCTGTGAGAATGGAGTCGAAGTAAACCCCAGGAAGATATGATTGGACAAGACAGCACAGTGATTCCCAGTGGCTCCAATGTCCGGATCTCTCAGAGTATTGACGAGACAGACACAGTGCTAGCGTTCAGTCACTTTACTCAGCCATGCTCTTAAACATAAACAAAGGCACTGCGCATGCGCGACTTACAAATGTTGACTCAACCGAGCACACGGGTACACAAGCATAAGTGATCCTCATGACCATACAACTATAATGTGATCAATATACCACATCATTCCTCCTTTAAGCTGAAAAACATCCAACTAAAATTATTCCAATAGACAACTGAAAATATTAACAACCATGTTATCCTTAACCTAATAGCAATTATCTGGTTATTCTTAACAAAAATAGAATGTGACCTCAGTTTAACTCACATAACATTTTTACATTCAACATTTCCTTATGTATAAAGTAAGGTGCTCAAACTGTGTAAGTACATGCATATGAACGCAGTCCACGGAGGCCATACAGTCTAAGGCACATATCGCTCAGGTGGTTTAGTCACTCTGTTTGAGCGCCTCAGAGCCACAGGTTCAGGCTCCAGGAGCTCTGGTGTTGACATAGTAGTGTCCACACTGTCGTGAGTGCTGCTGCCGTCTTGTCAGTCCAACTGTTCTGCCTGCAAACCAGTACCACCTGTACCTGGCTCAGCAATGACACAAGCTGGTCTCCATGGCGTCTGTGTACTGTGTCGAGTCCCGCTCTCTGACTTCATACGACACAGGACCAGTCTGTCTCATGACCAATCCAGGAATCCACTTATGGCCACCTCCCACAGTGCTGCGCAGATACACAGCATCATCCCCTTTGAAGAAACGATCTGCAGCACTGCGTCGTGGAGGTCCTTTTGTTGGTACTGTCCCTTGCACACCAGCTCCTTGGTGCAGGGTTTGAGAAAATCCAGCCTTGTTCGGACATGTCTGTGTAAAAACAGATCTGCTGGGGACTGTCCAGTTGTGCAGTTAGGCTTCGTCCAATACAGCAACAGGAATAGTGAGATTTTGAACATATCTCTCTGCCAGACCATTTGTGGATGGATGTCCCGGGGCACTTGTGGTGTGCCGAATTCCATTCTGCTTGACAAAAGTCTGAAACTCCTCCGATGTAAATGTGGTAGCGTTGTCTTTCACAATTTGTTCTGGCAGACCATAAGAGGCAAACAGCCTCGTAGTGGTACCTTGAGAAGTGATTTGTGACATGTGAAACACTTCTAACCACTTTGTGTACGAATCAACAATTATCATGCACATGTTGTTCAGGAAGGGTCCCGCAAAATCTATATGCAGTCTCTTCCAGGACTCACCCAGAAACTCCAAGAGGTGTTGTTAAGGCCGTAGCCGTCCCCTGTCTGTCTTAGTATGTATTGTCTGTGTGTGTGTCTCTCCCTCTCTGTGCACGTGGAAGATATGTTAAAAAGATGCTCCTCCTCCTTATGGCCTGGTGTCAAAGACGGGGATTCCGATTGGAGCGGCATTAACCCCGCACCTCCAATCAACAAGAAGCACTTAGGGAGGGAGGCCGTATATAATCTGTCCAGCTGTGTCAGTCGGGGCAGCTGTATGTCCTGTGTGAACAGCTCGCCAAACTAGCTCCTGAGATTCTGTTTGAATTTAGAATTGATGTAAGAGAATCAGTCTAGAAGTGTTTTTAGAGAATTTATGACTTTTGATTTGAAAACTGTCGTGTTGTGAATGAGTATTGTTATTTCGTTTTGGTTTATTCCAGATAGCTCTTGTTAAGAGTCCTCCCTTTGTTATATTTGTTTTCATATTTGAAATAGCACCTTGTTGCTTGTTCTTTGGTTAATTCATATTATTTGTGTTGTCCTGCAATCTTAAAACCAGGTTTACATTAAAATAAACAGCTTACATACCAAAACCATCTGGTTTTATGTTGCCACCTCATTCCTTGCGAGCCGGGTCGTAACAGGTGTAATGGAAGAGACTGCATATAGACTGCATACTAGATAGTAAATCTAGTAAATAATGGTCATATTAAATCTGCCATGAGGTCACTAAAGGACATCTTGTCAGGTCACACATGGTACGGTCATCTTGTCACACATGATATGCATAAGCAGAGATAATAGTGTGGTTACATAAGCATGCTTAAGTAGAGATAATACATAGCATAGTATGATTATATAATTTTCCATTACACTCCTCCCTCATACAATGATCACTAAAGTATTTACAAAACACCATAATGGACATCAGACCCAGAAATTCACAAAGATCTAGGACATCATCAACATGGTGATATGAAAGAATTTGCTGTTTTTGTGGAAACAAAGGTGCGAGGGTCTTCTGGTAATCCTATCATAGTTAATTTTGGATTGGCTGACATGCAAATATAACAAGAAGAATAGATGGCTTGTCAAGCGGAGAAATTTACAGCCTGCAACCAATTGTTTTAAACCCATGGTTGTGTAAGTATGGAGTTGATGGGACTTGAATCTGCTGATCATCTTTCCTGAGATCTGTTAGTGGAGTGTTATGAGATGGGGATAGTGTTGTTTGTCAAGTGTGAATTATCATCATGCTGCGGAGGTGTCTCTAACATGTATACTATAGGAACAACAATGATAATGGAAATTAAAAGCAAACAACATGTTGTCCCTGGTATGCCACACAAGCCCGGATGACGGAACGGATGCCATGGTGGTCTGCGTTCCATCGTTGATCCCGTGGTTGTAATATTTATAATAATAATATCTTGCATTTATATAGCACCTTTCAAGAGACCCAAGGACGCTTTACATATGTCCGTGAGGACAGAGCAGAAGAGAAAAGATAAAAAGTAATTAGCACAAAACAGGATAGAAATAAGCAGCAGGGTGGAGCAGTAACTGAGGCCTAAGGCCTTGGTTAACAGGTGGTTCTTGAGGAGTTTTGTAAAGCTGTCCAGAGATGCAGCGTTGTGCATTTCGGCAGGGAGAAAGTTCCAGAGAGTGGGGGCTGCGACACAGAAGGCTTTGTCTCCAAAAGTTCACAGTTTGGTGTTGGGGATGGAGAGAAAACCTGAATTTGAGGACCGCAGCCTTCTGAGTGGAGTGCAGCTGTCTGCTAGTGCATCAAAATGGACTCTCCAGCCCCATTAACAATATTGATCTTGAATTTGTTGGATGGAATAATTACTCCTGCTTTTTGCAATGATTCAAAAACTGGAGTAATGCCTTTAATGGCTTCAGTTTTTAATGGATATTGCTGGTGGCAGGGCCTGAAGTCAGATTTAGGCGTTATAACTACAGGTTCCGCATTTTGATTAAGCCCACATCATGTTTGTCTTGAGCCCTCAGTGTCTTAGGGATTTCCTGTAGTGCAGGGATGTTCGCAACATCCGTTTGAGACAAGAAATGATGAGACAACGACATTAAAGGTACCAGATGAACGATTCGCTGCGTGTGCATTGTAACTGAGAAAACAAAACAACAAAAATATATAAATATCTACACCTTTGGAGATCACTAAATCCAGTATGTGGCCATGGTTATGAGTAGGCCCAGTAATATGTTGAATAAAATCCTAAGAGTTTAGAAGTTGCATGAACACCATGGCCTTGTAGTCCGAGTTGTCATCAATATGCAGATTAAAATCACCAGTTATGATTATCCTATCATTGCTATTAAACAGTGTGACAGCATTTCAGACATTTCTGGTAAAAATGAAGCTACAGGTTTTGGAGGGGGATAAATAGAGATAAAAAACACTGGATTTTGACTTTCAAATCTAAAACCTTGATATTCAAAAGATAAAAAGGTACCTAGACTGACGCTTGTTTAAAAATATAACTGCTAGACCTCCCCCTTTCTTTCACTCACGTATTGTGTGTATATAGCTAAAGTTTGGGAGGGAGGCTTTGTTTAAGAGAGCAGCTCCACCGGATTCGAGCCATGTTTCAGTCAGGAAAATAAAATCAAGCTTATGTTCCCTGATAAAATCATTTATGATGAAAGTCCTATTAGTAAGTGCACAAAGGTTTAAAGAGCCATTTTTACCTTCTGTCCATGTCTGAGACCACCTCCTCGACTGCCTCTTTGCTTTTCTTTGTTCATCACAAATAAAATCCAATCTGTGAGTAATCCTGACAGGAATGTCAGAGGCTGGGGGTGATGGTGTACCAGAGACAGTATTGGAATTTATCCACAAGGGGGAGCTAGTGGCAGCATGGGGAGCATGACTGTTTAAAGTGGCAGAAGAAAAGGAGGGGGTGACAGGTGATGTAAATAGTCAGTCACACGGGGTAAATAGTACAGCGTGCTGCAGATTACCCTCAAGCATGCGACTACCCTGCAAACGTGGATGCAGACCGTCTCGTGCAAACAAGGGAGAGCGATTCCAGGATAAATTGAAGTTGTGAATGAGACCAATGTTGTGAGTGGAGCATACGGACTGGAGCCAGGTGTGGATGAGAAAAGAGTGTTTGAATTTTTCAAGAGTTTGGTTATCAGAACATGTTACAGGAACGGAATATACTTCTTTAACGATTTTGCCAGAAGCGCCAATGGAGTGTGGGAATCGACCACTTTCTTTGGGTGGAACAGGAAATCATCTCTCCTTATCACAGAGTGTGTTGCACCAGAATCAACCCAAAACATTGTTTGTATGCCATTGATTGTTAAAGCATATTGTGGTAGTTTCTCAAAAACTGCAGTGTCCCATTTAGCATATGTGCTAGTAAAGTCATTTTTCATTTAAAATCAATCAATCAATAAATCAAATTTTATTTGTATAGCCGATATTCACAAATTCTAAGCATGTGATTGCTTCAGATATCAGTGTGGGTGTGTGTGTCAGTGACAGTCTGTGTGTCACTATCTTGTTTGAGTGGTTTGTGTGTTATACCGTTCTCAGGCGTCGAATGAGTCAGAGTTTCCACTGCTCTCTCCTGGTCCCCCTCCTCCAGTCAATCAGCCTGGGTAGTTGCAGCTTGGTTCTCTAGACAATCCCTCGCCCAATGTCACTTCTTTCCACAAATCCCTGATCTGAAACTATTAGAAGGTCGTTAGTGACTTTTGCCAAGGCTGTCTCCGTGCTGTGATGAGCTCTAAACCCTTATGGAAAGTCTTCATATTACTTTACTGGAGAAATTCACACAGTTGATCGGCTACAATTTTGTAAAGGATTTTAGACAGGAAAGGGAGGTTGGATATCAAGAGTGGGTTTTTTGAGAAGGGGTTTAATTAAAGCTAGTTTAAAAGATTGTGGTACATATCCTGACGATAATGAAAGATAGATTGTATTTAGTAAAGTACTATTAATTAGGGTCAGAATTTCTTCGAGTAACTTTGTAGGAATGGGATCTCAGATACAAGTTGTGGGTTTAGAAGATGAGATTATTGTGGATGCTGATCAAGGGTCATCAGAGAGAAGCTGTCTTAATAATTAATAGGATTCTCAGCTGTTCCTGAGATTTCTGTGCTTGATGATATATTAATCAATTTAAGGGCAGGAGATGGTGGATTTTATTCTGAATAGTTAGAATTGTGTTGTTAAAGAAGTCCATAAAGACATTGCTATTCAGGGTTGGAGGAAGGTTCAATGGAGCTGTGACTCTCTGTCAGCCTGGCTACAGTGCTGAAGAGAAACTCAGGGTTGTTTTTATTTTCTGCAATTAATGTGGAGTAGTAGGCAGCTCTTGCATTGTGGAGGGCCTTCTTATATACTATATAATAATATAGATTTTTGAACACAGTTGTTAGGGCGCCACTTCCTTTCTAGTTTGGTATCTAGTGGTATCGACAAGATGGTCAATCTCAGTGGAACTAGGGTTTCTAAAGAATCCGTCAATTATATTGAGGGATGATAATGAGTTATTTAGTAACTATAACTATTTCCTTAAATTTATCTACAGCACTATAAGGAAGACATCTAGAAAAGGATAATAAATCAATATTGTCACCTGAGATTAATTTATTAACCAAAACAGCCTTCGATGATAATCATCATACATTTAAAAGCCCACATTTAATTATCTTGCTTTGTTCTGTTTTTGTAGAGATTGTGTAGGACTGCAGATCTGCCTCCTGGTCCCAACTCGGGGATGTCAATTTGGCTTTATAAGCTGAGTTATATTCGTACATAAGAGAGCCGCTCCATCCTTTGGAGACAGAGCTTGTGTGTCGAGCCCTCACCCTCTGGAACTCTCTCCCTGCCGAAATGGATCCCTGGACAACTTCAAAAAACTCCTCAAACACCACCTGTTCACTACACCACCTGTTCACTAAGGCCTTTGGCCTCAAAAGTTGATGGCTTAGAGGGAGAGAATAGTGAAGTCAGCTCAGAAAGATCTACTGAAAGTGGTCTCAATATAAATCTGGTGCCACAGTTGGTTCTAAGGTTTTTGTACTAGACAATGTATGTGTTATTCATGGGGAGGGGGTGGTGAATTATTTTCCTTGATGGTTACAATTTTATTTGTAAAGAAGTTTATGAAATCATTACTGCTCAGAGTTAAAGGAATAGATGGATCAATAGAGCTATGTCAGCCTGGCTATAGTGCTGTACAGGAACCTGGGGCTGCTCTTCTTCTATTTATGATGAATAATAGGAGGATCTGGCATTTCAGAGCGCATTCTTGTATGTTATTAGACTGTCTTGAAATACATAAAGTCCTCCGACTGACGTAGTCGGATGTCGTCATTGCTGACATGAATAACAATCTTAATGCAGAGGTCACCAACCCATCCAAATCCTTCACTGTCGATCCCTGTAACGCTCTGGACACACTGGCATGCGGTTTCTCCAGCTGTCTGTGGCAGTTGTCTGTTGTTCACATGTGCAGCGTTTCCACTACTGGCAGCAGAGCCACTGGGGGGGAAATTTGTTGCAACAATGCTACCTAGGGGAGTTTCACCCCAAGGAAATTACTAGAGCTAAATTGTGAATCAGCAAGGTCCCACAGGTTCATCAAATACCACAGGGCGAGATACGGTTTCAGTTTAAAAGGAAAATAACTTTATTTAACAAACTAATTACTTAGGCAGGGTAATGAGGACAGGGCTGTGGCTTAAAACGGGGGCAGGGAACCAAAAATGGGAAGGGTCCACAAACTAACTGTTGTGTAAGTTTTCTGGAAGTTGGTAAAAGGAGAACTCAGGCAGCAGCTGATTTCTTATGCAGAAGGTTTTAATGTAGACTTGATGCTTCAAGGAGACCAGAAGGTTGAACAATATACAAACGCTAACAGAGTAACATGAGCAATTGTCACCCAAAGTCTGAAGATGTCTCCCACAGCATCCCCATATATCTTCCTCTACTTGCATCACCCATCAGCACATCCATGAATGGCTTGAATTGCTGTCACTCTCTGTGTTCGCATCCTATTGGATAGTTTATCCTAAAGTATGCATTCCTAAATCACATTGTGTCCTTACGTCTCGTCACTGGTGAAATACGCAAAAGAGTTAAAGTTGGTGAGAGTTGAAGTTGGTGCCTCTCTGTCTGGTGCATCTGAGTTAGATATGAAAGTCCCTCAACGTAGACACTACAATGTACTGTTGGTTGGCCCTTTATCTACAACCTGACCTTGGGTACTGCTTAGAGAGAGAAGGGAGTGTGTGTGGAATTAGACAGGCACTATTCTCCTGTACAGATATAATGTAATATACAATTTACATAATATATGGTGGCATATACAGTAATGTGAGGATCGTCAAAGATTCCTCAACATTAACCAACCGTGACAGTGCACACCAACAAAAAAAAGGGATTGTGAGGAAAACACCACCACCAGGTATAGGGTTGCCACCTTAGCCCCACAGCACCTGTCCGACAACGAAAAAAGAGAGTTAAATGACAGCCAAAGTGCTAGACATAACGGGTGCTGACAAAAATCAATATTGAAAATGAAATAACAAAAGAAACCAAATCCAGGAAAATACAAAATAGCCGAATTAAATAACAACACAAGATGCAAACAAAATTAATAACACAAATCAAAGCAAAGGCTTCACCACGCCGAAGGAAGCCACGCAAAACAACATGCTCTTCCATGCCAGGCTGCAGCCACTACGAGACTGGAAACGGAAGGAAAGAGAAAGAGACGTATGGCACACCCGTATATAAAAGGGCGCACAGCGTACTCAGTGTGCCAGGAAAGCTGGCACAATGCCGTACAGCGGCAAGGGGGGAGACCACCTCTGGCCACACCTGCATCTAGTGGCTTTTCCCTACATCACTGCTGATAATGTTTCCCTTTAATTTCCTCACTCTATGGTTTACAATTGCACTAGTCTTTTCCTCTCCAAAGCCGGCCTTTTTCCCTGGCACCATTACTAAGTATTCTCTTTACACTCTCTGCTTGTGTGGATAATTAGGTACGGTGTTCTCTATTTTTTGAGGGGTATTTATCCAAACCACATGTATATGATTTATTATCAGTGTCATCTGAACATTCTGCATCATGTTCTTTCTTTTTTTCCACTTGATTTTTTTTTTCTTCATTTAAAGATCTCAACAGTGGCTGGATTAGATTGATCATACGACTGTACCTCTCTCTGACTCAGCCATGCCCCGCTAACCACCCTTTGATTTATACTGTAATACTAGGGGTGTACACAAAAATCACGGTTTAGTATGTACCTCGGTTTTGAGGTCATGGTTTGGTATGTTTTCGGTACAGTAGAAACAAGGAACAGAAAACATTAAACAGATTTTTTATTTATTTTTATTCAACACTGGTTAACTGAGCAGACTATGGCTGTGTCTTTCTTACCTTAGTACATTTTACAAAAGTAAAAAACTAAATAAACATTCTCTCAAATGACTAAATAATAAAAAAATAGTAACATAAATATATATATTTTTTATAAATATCCATTAAGGTGCAGCGTGTAGAATATTAACTGTAATTAAACTGTACCGTTATTGTATTTTACGATTATCATTATTAAATATATGTATTTTCATGTGCTTTTTTCCCAAAAAATGATCTTGTCCACATAGTTTGCAGAGGGTGGCCTTGCTGGTACTAACAATGTCTACACAGTGGAGAACACTCTCACTATAGGGACAGAGGTTTATAAAGGGCTGGTGTGACTTGCTGTGTGAAATGTGGATGAGAGTAAACTTTGTAACGGGGCTCGATTACTTTCAGTGTGTGTTTGAAGCCTGCATTCTCAACAACAAAGAACGGTCGCATGTCTGCTGCTATAAAAATACCTATGACGCTCGTTATTGCTTTGACCACGAGCCGACAGCACATCCGGTCCTTTACTAAAGTTGTCCCTGGAAACTTGAGACTTGTACGCACAGAAATAAGTTCCACACGTGGACTTATTTGTTGCATTTGTTCGGTACCCGTGCGTATCGAAATACCGAGATACATGTACCGTTACACCCCTAGGTAATACAGACAGATGTTTCTAATACTGTACATAATAGACAGATACCTGGGTGTTAATAGTTAATAAGTTACTGTTTATAAACACAAGTGCTAAGGTTAGTTCATTGTTCCAGACACTTTGGACCTGTGGTGGTTTTAACATAAATTACTGAATACTTGGCATTTTTTTTGTGTTGTCTGAGTTTGTTGATTACCCTAAAAATGGTAACATTTTAGGGTTAATTTTACATCAGCCATCAACCCTTACTCATTGAGGTCTGTCTCTTACTATAGTCTGTGTCCTGCAGCTGACCAGCTGGTCTTGTCAAGGCCTTTTTATAGTGGCTGCCTTCTCAACACCACAGCACAAATGTTTTCTGGAGCACTTTATCCTGGGGGATAGAATTACACATGCACAGGCATATGCATGCACTCAAACACAACAGGACACATATTTAACCACTTTTATTTATGTTCATGAGACTAATCTTCTCCAAAAGACCAAAGCCCCATGATTGTATTTTCCAATAGGAAACACTTAAAGAATATACAATTGTAATATATTTGTACTGCAACATGTAGTAAGATGGTGTAAAAAACATTAATCACTCAACAATGAGCATGTTTTCAGAAAAAGAGGACACCTACAGAGGAGCGTCCTGTGAATATGTTTCCTTCTATGTCTCCCAGACACACACACACATACCCTGCATGGTCTGCACAATTTTATTTAGGAGTCTGTGTCACTTCATTCTCACTTATAAGACACAGGAGCAATGTTGCATGTGGACATATGTGTTGGTGTCAGAGAGAACTAGAGACAGATGCTTTGGTTTCACGTGTGTGTGTGTGAGAGAGAGAGAGAGAGAGGGCCGGGAGAGGGAGGGAGAGAGAGAGAGAGAGAGAGAGAGAGAGAGAGAGAGAGAGAGAGAGAGAGAGAGAGAGAGAGAGAGAGAGAGAGAGAGAGGGAGAGGGAGAGATGACACTTTGGATGTCATCTGTCTACCCCTGATTGAGGATCTCTAGCTGTGCGAGTACACCTATCTCTTTTCTGTCCTTCTGTTTATCTGTGTGCAAGTTAGTTTAACTTTGGCTGACTGTCTTAATGACCAACTGATTGACTGGTACAGAGCAAAGGCGACTAAGAATGGCAGCCTCCCCAAGAACCTCCATTGGCTTCGAGGTCCTTCTTTCTGCTCTTAAGGTAGGATCTTACTAGAATTTTACACAGATCATATCTTAACTACAATGTTTGAATACCAAATACATGGCTTAATTTTTAAGCTTTTACTTTATAGTTAGAAGTCAAAAAACAGTATTTTGTGAATTCTGAATAATTTTTGTGGTTAAAAATAAGTTTAATCATTTAATCATCAGTAAGCATTATAAAACTTCCTTGCTGTATTAGATTTAACAAAATGTACACTGTGACATTTGTTATATGAGCCACTAAGAGGATTAAGTGATGAGACCATAGGCACTAGAATTAGCCACATATTCCCTGTAGATTTGGGACTCTGTTGGTGCATGCTGACATTTCAGAGTACAGTATATGCTCACTTATAGTTGACTAGCATTAGCATTAGTAAAAGCAGAAGTGAGAGGAATATTAAAATACTGAAAGTGAAGTGTGGACATGTCGGCATGAGTTTGGTATATGGTTAAGATACTTGGCTGTGAGGTTTCGTTTTTTTAACTGGACCCGAAAGCAGACACAGGGTTTGTGAGTGAACAAGTGGTATTTTTAATGAAGCGCAGAGGCAGGCAGGTAACAAGATGATAGCTGGCCCGGACTGAGCACGCTATCTGTCTGTAACTGGTTTCAGCAGGGAAACATGAAACGTGGGGTGGATCTTAATAGAAGAAGGCACTTTTAATCTTATGGCAGAGGGGTTGATGATCTTGATGATTTGATTAGTGTTTGCTCTGGGAACATAGGTGAGCGTGAAGTTGAAACGGTCGAGAAACAAGGCCCAGCGGGTCTGGGGAGAGTTCAGCCGTTAAGAGGAGCACAGGTAGTAAAGGTTCTTGTGTTCGGTCCATACGATGAATGGCTGCCATAAAGTCCACGCATAAAGTTGCACGTTCTTCAACAAAACTGAGCACGAGATTTAACTTAATCCAAATGTAGACAGAGGCAGAGAACAGGTTGAAAAGTTATTAATTGAGAAAGAGAGTTGGCGTTCAGGCCGGTAGTGGTGGGATTGGGGGCTCAGAGAGGGGAAACTACAGGACCAGGGGCTCATCCAGAGATCGCAGAGTCAAAAAACGGATAAGTGCGCACAGGAGGGGTGAGTGTAACAGAGACTAAGCTCTGGCGGCATAGTGAAGTTGAAGTCTGCTTTTTAAGCTGAGTAGATTGGCAATGGAAAACAGCTGCAACCGGATGACTGCACTCCTAATGCCCTTCCTGATCTCTCTCTCTCACACACACACACACACACACACACACACACACACAGTTCTTTAAACATACTATACAAGTATGACAAGTACCAGGTAATAAGTCCAGCAAAAACAATTGGAATTTAAGAAAACTCTCATGTCTCTCCAGGACTGATGTTGGTTAAAAATAAGTTTTGATCTCAGCCTTGCTATAATTTTACAAGATAAAGCTTATAGTTAGAGCCGGTCCAGGCTTGTCTTGGACCTGCTCTAAGTTATGCTGCTATAGGTCTAGAATGTCGGGGGACACTTCTCTTCCCAGCTTCTCCTTCCTCTTCTCCAGGGGTGTCCAAACTTTTTTTCCCGAGGGCCACATACAGAAAAATATACGAAGGACTGGGCCACTCACTAGACGTGAGGTATACTGCCTCACCTCTCATGCACTAATATTGGCAAAATCAATCAAATGCAGGTAAATTACGTTTGATAATTGAACATGTTTGAAGAAAAAAAGCCTCCATCATAGCTCTCCATTAGTAGATTTTCATTTTATTTTTTACAAAAAGGTTGGCAGGTCATTCTCTCAGTGACAGCCTCAGATTGGTTCTTAGGGTGCTGATCCCCCTTCATTGTCCTGTATGAAGGGAGAGACAAGAAGAGAAATAGGGGATGTGGATATTTCAAGCTTATTACACAAATAAATTATTGGGCTTGTTAACACATCAACTAACATTTGTTAAAAAATTGTCATCAACTTTAATTGACTGAATTTATTAAGTAATTGGGCTTATTAACAAATGAAAACTGTGTGTATATTTTTAACTCACCTGTAATGGGAAGAATGTTGCGCTCAGTGGGAGCAGTGATGCTGCGCATGAATCCTTGGTCTGAAGGATAGCTGGCAGGTCAGGAGTAAGTTTGGTGGTTGAGATGCGAAGGATGTCACGGACCGATGGCTGTCGGTCGTTCTGGTTCTCAGTCTGCTTTTGACAGCATGAACAGAGAGAATGTCTGCTCACAGATGTATGTTGAGCCGAACAGACTCATCATTCGTTTAGCGTGGCGTCTCATCAGAGGAAACTTGGCTTTTTCCAAGCTCCGGTAGAAGTCAGGTAGGGAGAGAAGCTGATGCTGATTCTTCAGAGAATCATCACACTGAATTTCGATCAGTTCTAATTGCAGACTCTCCTCCACTTCTTCTGCATCCATTGAAAACGGAGCCGCAAACAGTATGATTTCCTTCAATGACAGAAAAATCTTGGAAGCGCTGACTGAATTCTGTCATGAGAGATGTGATCACAGACACATATTCTCCCATTTTTGCAGAGAGCTTGGCATTTGGAAATGCGCATTTGATTTCGGTCAGCGTGGGGAAGTGCGCTACATTGAAGTTGCGCAGTTGTGACTCGAAGAGACGGAGCTTCGCACGGAATGCTTTCATCACGGCAACACTCTCATTGCAAATCAAACAAACACACTTCCCCTTGGTTTCTATGAAAAAATATTCATTTTTCCACCGAGTCTGAAATTTTCTGCACTCGCTTGCAATCTTGCGTCTCTTCAGTTCCGGCATTTGTGGTGACCCTGAGCAAATTTTTTCTTCAATTGCTTGCTTTGTGGAGATGCTGCCTTGTTCAAGACAATACCGCTACCTAGTGTTTAAACTAAGAAGTGCACTACAGTGGGCCATAGTCCATTATATTTTTAGACTTTGATACGGGCCAATTAAAAATGGATGGTGGGCCGCAGTTGGCCCGCGGGCCGTAGTTTGGACACCCCTGCTCTTCTCCATCCTGTTCACATCAAAGAAATTAATATCTCATTGTGGCAGTAGACCATGCCACGGGGTTCTCAGCACAGCAGCCAGAGACAAACATTCCGGTTTTAACATCTTTTATTAAATCAAACACACACTTGAACAAACATAAATAAACTTCAACTTAAAGCGACTAGCTTTGCAGCTCAGTGTCTCTGGAGTGTTCTGTGTGTCTGAGTCTTCCAGTTCCTCCGTGAGGCAGCTCAGTTGCTGCCTTGTAAGCATGAGGATCCATCAGCTAACAGCTCTCACCTGTGCTGATTGATCCTCTGTGGTGCAGGTGAAGGCGTTCTCCCAGTCCCCTCACCTCCACATACCCCCATAACCAAATTCAGGCCAGGGAGCCATCCGGCCTGACCTACTCCCCCACCTCCCCACAGACCAGGAGAGGAAGCCAGCCCATCCACCCAGGCTCTCCGGAGCTCGAGCAGGTGGGCGTTGTCGTGTGCAGCATCTCTCCGGAGGCCGGGCAGGTGGGCGACGCCGCACGGGGCACCCTGGCAACGGAAAATAGGGCCTGAAAGTGTCGGCCTCTCCGCCGACGAGGGAACAGGAACAGAGGCTGCAGGGCCTGCAGGCGTTGGACTCTCTGCCGACGAAGGACTAGGAACAGGGGCTGCAGGGCCTGCAGGCGACGAGGGACCAGGATCAGGGGCTGCAGGGCCTGCAGGCGACGAGGGACCAGGATCAGGGGCTGCAGGGCCTGCAGGCGTCGGCCTCTCCGCTGACGAGGGACCCGGGACAGGGGATGCAGGGGTTGCAGGTGTCGGCTTCACCGCCGACGAGGGACCCGGGACAGGGGCTGCAGGGGCTGCACCTCCGTGTGCTCCGTCCTGAGTGTCTGAGTGTTCTGTGTGTCTGAGTCTTCCAGTTCCTCTGTGAGGCAGCTCAGTTGTTGCCTTGTAAGCGTGAGGATCAATCAGCTAACAGCTCCCACCTGTGCTGATTGATCCTCTGTGGTGCAGGTGAGGGGGTCTCCCAGCCCCCCTCACCTGCACACTCATCAATACATGTTACTGACTTGACTTCTTCCCCGGAGTCCCTTTGCCTTATCGTCCGCAGATCCAGGGCCGCAGCACGGCCACATCGTGGATTATGATCTGATACTGATACGCGGTGGATCGCGTATCAGAGATCGAGATCGTAATGGTGGATCCTGTATGGCGGACTCTGTATCGTGCTGGCTGATCGTGATAATAATGGCGGATCCTGTATCGTGTTGGCATCTGATAATGGTGGTGGACCACGACCGAGGTGGCAGCTGATGGTGGATCCTGATGGTGGCAGTGGACAATGACTGTGGACTATAGTGGCATCCGATCTTGATGGTGTATCATGATCGTGGTGGCTGCTGACCATGGACTATGATTACAACAAAACTGCTTGATATACAATATTTCTCCTCAGATACTCGACCATTACTGACAATAATCCATCAGTTCATTTACCTTCCATATGCTAGAAAGTGTTAATTCTAATCAATGTTGCAAATACCCTTATCTTTCTGATGTTCTCCATTACACGTGGCATCTATTGCACTTCTGTCCGTCCTGGGAGAGGGACCCCTCACATGTGGCTTTCTGAGGTTTCTACCTTCTTTTTACCCTGTTAAAAGGGTTTTTTAGTAGTTTTTCCTTACTCTTGTTGAGGGTTAAGAGCAGAGGATGTCACAACTTGTGATTTGTGAATATGGACTATGCAAATAAAATTTGATTGATTGATTGATTTATATGCTTACATGCGTAAAGTGGTTTGTTAAACTGAGGGAATGGATCTTTTTTTTTTCTTCACCTGATACCAGGGGGGGCTCCGTATTATTTGAGATGTGGAAATATTTAATTAAAATTCTTTTGAAGGAGAAATTTTCCTCCTCCACCTAAAGTTGTTTTAAGTTTTCTGATGTACATCACTAAAAAACTAAACAAACACTCCATATTTGCTTACCATGTTTTGCAATTTTACCCTCAGGTGTGCATTAACTAAAGGCTATAAACTTATTTTTAAGAAACGTGAAATTATTATCGGTATTGGCCATGTGAAGCATGTAATTATCGGTTATCGGTATCGAAAAATCCATATTGAGCATCCCTATTCGTTTCCTTCCACCTCGATGTTTGCAGGAATCCATACAAACTTGATTTCAATCCCTATTCTCTTTATTACTAATACAGAATGTGCTATCTCTAAAATTGATGTAAATGTACTCCTGGGGAGGGGGGATTGCCGCCGGGGTGACGCAGAGCGAAGGTGTGATCTAATTAGCATATGAATCGCAGTGAATCCGCTGGTGAGAACTTATCTCACTTCACCATTGGATGAAACCTTTTCACGCGATGACACAGCTGATATGCTTTATGTGAAGCACAGTGTTTTGGTGTCAGCAGAAAGACTTCTCTTAGAAAACTGTTCAGTGGTGCCACTCTCTCCATTCCAACAGATTTTCTTGGATGAGCTTGACAGACATGCAATGTTAACAATGTATCATCAGATGTAGCCTGGAAATTGTATCACTGATTACACTCATTATAGCATACTTACTTATATAAGACCTAGACCTAGGAACAGGGGGGTCAACTGCCAAGCTTCTCAGGCTTGTAAAACTGCCCAAAACTGGAACCCCACGTCAATTCCCGGCAATTACTGGTAGTTTTCTGTGCTGCCTGCAGATTCCTGCGAACAGTCATTAACCTGAACTTCCACAGAAATTTACAGGGGCACTAACTGACTAAAATTCTTCTTTTCATGCAGTGTGTGCCCACAGTGTGTCACTAACATCCACCGGAGTCTGCATGAACGGGACCAAAGGTGTTATTGATGTGTAAAGCCCTATGAGACAAATTGTGATTTGTGAATATGGGCTATACAAATAAAATTTGATTTGATTTAATTTCTACCTTCTCAATAAAATAACATTTCGTCCTCTTTTCCACATAACTCCACCATCTGAAAATAGTGAAACCCCAATTGACCTGTCAACCTTACTAAATATTTCATTTATTATAATTAAATGAACCCACCAGAACCCTCAGTTGTGTGGATTTTGCTGCAATCTCTATACATTGTCCGGTAAATCCGGTAAGAATAAGATTGAAGATTTATTAGTAGATACTCCTACTGAATAGTACTTTTCACTTTGTACATGCTTCCTTTAGGACATCATCAGAAAGCACCACATACTCTTCAATTGTAATGCAGATGACGCCCAGCTGTACTTCATAGATAAGTACAGCTGATCTATACTTAGTTGAACTTCAGGAATGTCTTGAATACATTAAGGGCTGGATCAGGTGCGGCTCCTGGCACGGGCGACCGGTTGCCTAGGGCGCAAAATGCAGAGAGGGCGCCACAAGAGGCTGATTTATCATGACGTGATACATGTAATGTTAACCAATGCAGTAACATCACACCACCGTCCTCTAACCCCGGAGACACACCGGAGGCAGAAGCGCCGCAAAGCACCTCGAAAAGCTGTACGCCTCATTTCCACGCCCATGTTAATCAATTGGGCTGTTCGCACCGGCAGCGAAGTATTGGGAAGCGCCGGGAAGCTCCACGGCTGGCTCACGATCTACAGCGATGGTTTCGGGGTCTGTTCTATTTTTTCCGCTAGCCGCAAGCGAATCGGGCCGGAAAACACACTGATATATTATATATTATATAAATGATTAAATATGCATCCCATACTTTCGATTTCCCCGCTGTTCTCCTGGAGTTTCAATTTCCCCGATATTTGCCCCCACATGATGAAATTTCCCCATCTTTAATTATGTACTTAATCCACACATTTGTCAGTTGTGTCTAAACAGACAGACACACACAAGCACACAATCTCTTGTGGGGGGCGGCTATAGGCTTGCGTAGGTCAGTCACCTATGAAGACCATCATCATTTACCCCCGAACCGGTGCGGAGACATGCGCTTCCTGTGCGACCAGCAAGGCGGCTGCTCGCACGAGAATTGCACATCATTAATGTTTATTTTTGTCGACATGAATAGCTAGCTAGCTGTCAGTACAGCAGATTTCAGACTCTTTGTATATTTTTTATTATATATTCGAATTGTTTTTTATAGCCTACATGCAGTATTTCATTTAACCCTTGTGTTGTCCCTGCTTCCCCCGGCTGTTGGCCCCCTCACATAGCCCACCCCATATTAGGACGCACACGTAGGGCAATAGACAAGTGAGCAGCCCTTGCAGATGTATTGCAAGGGCTGCTGCTAGGGCTATGGAGGAGGCCGGACGCTCGGGTTGAGCGTCGTAGTTGTCGTGGTCAAGAGCTCTCTGTGCGGCGGCGGCTTTTACAGCTTTCACAACCTCGGCCAACGCTTACCTTCGTGCGATGAACGGAGTCACGAGAGCCTTTCCCAGCTGCTCTAGGAACACCCTCCACTTGTTCTGCTTGCCCGGCATCCAGTCTGGGTTGATCTCTCTCCATATCACGAAGGCGTTGTAGGAAGAGACGTCGAGAATGTTGTGAAAGACGACCAGGGGCCAGCGCGCGGTCATCCTCCTGCAGCTGTACGTTCCGATCACCTTGTCTAGGTTGTCCACGCCACCTTTGTTGCGGTTGTAGTCCAGGACAATGACCGGTTTCCCGTCCTCGCGGTCCCTGACGTCGGCCTCGTGTGCTCAGGAGCACCACGTTCCTGTTTTCCTTTGGGATGTAGGACACCAGAGTGGCGGTGGGCGTGAATGCGAACTTGGATGAGAACACCTCTCTTCCCTTGACCGCGAGCAGCCCGGTCGGGAGCTCGGGCTTGTTCTTCCGAACCGTGCCGACCACGGTGAGCTTCCTCTCCAGGAGCTGCCGCCCGAGTTCGTAGGAGGTGAAGTAATTGTCGCACGTGACGTTACGACCGTGCAGTCCCTCCGTTACATCGAGCACTACCCGAAACCCCTGGTTCCGTTCTGGGCGTCCCCGCTCGGCTTTCCGGTGTACACTTGCATCTTCCAAGCGTAGCTGGATTTTGCATCGCAGGCCACCCAAGACTTGATCCCGTATTTCGCCAGCTTGCTGGGCATGTACTGACGGAACGGACACCGGCCTAGGGAGAAAAACAGGAGGAGAAGAGATGAGAGGAGATGAGATGAGGACGAGGACTAGCAGCCGCTATCTACATAACAACATAACATAACATAACATAACATAACATAACATAATAATAACAATAATAATAATAATAATAATATAATAATAATCCACGGTCACTTCGGGCCCCGAGTTGTAGAGACGTGGCGGCCGCGCCACCCACGCGTCCCAGACCTTTCGCACGGCCGCCAATTTGTCCGTGGCTTGTCTCGTGCGTCTCGTCTCGCGGTCGTCGAAGCGCAGCAGTCTGGAGTACGTGTGGAAGAGTTTTAGGGGCATCGTGGCACGAAATATCGCCCGGCCGCTCTCGGCGTCCCACAGGCTGGCGGCGGCCTCGCCCCGGGACCTGTACATGCCCGCTAAGATCAGCAGCCCTACGTAGGCGCGCAGGTCGGTCTCGTCCATCCCTTTCCATTCGTCGCCGTATTTTCAACGACCCTCCCGATTCGTCATCTCCAGGATGATGTTCTGTACCGTCGGCGTGATGAACAGGCGGAACGTCGAGGCTAGGTCACCGGTGTGGGACTTCGCGTGGATCGTGGGGCCCGGGGGGACCCCGCTTTGAGCCGCAGCAGAGGAGGAGGAAGAGGAGGAGGAGGAGCAGCGGCCCTCGAGGACCATGTTATTTCCCCGTTTCTTGACAGGAAGGTCTCTCTTTCCACGAGTCCGGTGGTGGTGTTGGTGGTGTCGCCGTGGTCTTGTCCTTCTTCTTCCAAGGATGACAAATCTGCAGAAGCATCACCCACTGGGTCGTAGTCTTCGTCGCCGTCGCCGCTGTCCTCTCTGTCTTCTTCTCGGTCTGCTTTTCTGTCTGCTTCTCGGTCTGCTTCTCCATCTCCTTGTCCGTCCGCTTCTCGGAGAATAGCTGTTGGAGAACCTGTTCTCTGGTGAAACGCTCCTGACATGACATCGTGCCATGGTCCGGGAGGGTGGCACACGGAGAATGGTGCGCCGGCTTCTATGTGGGTCTAATGTACCCCCCTAGATTACAATTGGAATCAGGTGTGGGTCTAAATGACCCCACAGAGCACCACAGCGCCCTCTCTGGGGGTCTAAATGACCCCCCAGGAGAATCGAGAATGACAATCCATTGGTCTCAATTACCCCAGGAGAATTGGATAATGACAATCCTTGGGTCACCCTAACCCTAACCCTGACCGGCCAGGGCTTGCATATGATCACACGCACGCACACACACACACACACAGACACACACACACACTCTGGGTCAATCCGACCCAGGAACAACACAAGGGTTAATTAACTAATGAATGTAACCTCTGGAGTGAAGGAAGGAATTTGTGTTTGTTTGTGTGTGTGTGTGTGTGTGTGTGTGTGTGTGTGTGTTTATGTGTGTGTGGGGGGGGCGCCAATGTGAAATCTCGCCTAGGGCTCCAACATTGCCAGGGCCGGCCCTGGGCTGGATGACCCAGAACTTTTTACTTCTAACCTCGTCCATGTCATTTGACCCATGTATAAAACAGGTCGTTAGGACAGCCTTGGCAAAATCATTAAAATTAGAAACATCCTGTCTCAGAAAGTTGCTTAGAAACTAGTCCATGCATTTTTTAGCTCTACACTGGATTACTGTAATTCTTTATTATCAGTATGTCCCAGTAAGTCTGTGAAAAGCCTCCAGTTGTTCCAAAATGCTGCAGCACAAGTGCTGACAGGAACTAGAGAGAGATCATATTACTCCTGTCTTAGCTTCGCTGCATTGGCTCCCTGTAAAATTCAGAATAGAATTCAAGATCCTGGTCCTTACAACCAGAGCCCTTCACATTCAGCCCCTTCATATGTCAAAGAGATCATAACAACGTATTATCCCAATAAACCACTTCACTCCCGAAATACAGTCTTGTGGTTCCAAGAGTCAGTCACACACGAGTCAGTCAGTCTCTCTCTCTCTCTCTCTCTCTCTCTCTCTCTCTCTCTCTCTCTCCAGCTGACGTATCTGACTCGCTACAGTTTAAAATTTGATTTGTTTGTCGTCACAATATCAATACATTACGATCGATATTTTTATTAATGAATTAAATCTTTATTCAATCAATCAATCAATCAAATTTTATTTGTATAGCCCATATTCACAAATCACAATTTGTCTCATAGGGCTTTAACATGGTGTGACATCCTCTGCTCTTAACCCTCAACAAGAGTAAGGAAAAACTACCTAAAAACCCTTTTAACAGGGAAAAAAGAACGTAGAAACCTCAGAGAGAGCCACATGTGAGGGATCCCTCTCCCAGGACGGACAGAAGTGCAATGGATGTCAAGTGTAAAGGAGAACATCAAGATAAAGGTTTTAGCAGCATTGATTAGGTAAACATTTTGAAGTATAACTGAAGGTCAGTGATTTGGTGGATTAATGTCATTAATGGTCAAGTGTCTGAGGAGAAATACTATGTATCGAGCAGTCCTGCTGCAATCATAGTCCATGGTCAGCAGCCAGCAAGATCATGATCCACCATCAAGATCGGATGCCACTATAGTCCACAGTCATTGTCCACTGCCGCCATTAGGATCCATCATCAGCTGCCACCTCGGTCATGGTCCACTACCATTATCTGATGCCAACACGATAAAGGATCTGCCTTTGTTATCACGATCAGCCAGCACGATGCAGAATCCGCCATACTGGATCCACCATTACGACCTCTGATACGTGATCCACAGATCCTAATCCATGATGTGGCCACAGCCGCGGCCCTGGGTCTGCGGACAATAAGGCAAAGGGACTCCGGGGAAGAAGTCAAGTCAGTAACATGTATTGATGGGATATGAATTACTTTGATGTGATAATGATTGAGAAGAGGAAGGAGAAGCTGGAAAGAGAAGCTCCGTGTGTCATGTGTCCCCCGACCTTCTAGACCTATAGCAGCCTAACTAAGAGCAGGTCTAGGACAAGCCTGGACCAGCTCTAACTATAAGCTTTATCAAAAAGGAAGGTTTTAAGCCTACTCTTAAACGTACAGATGGTGTCTGCCTCCCGAACTGAAAGTGGGAGATGATTCCACAGGAGAGGAGCTTGATAGCTGAAAGCTCTGGCTCCTACTCTACTTTTAGAGACTTTAGGGACGACAAGTAAGCCTGAATTCTGGGAGCGCAGTGCTCTAGTGGGTTGATAAGGTACTAACAGCTCTTTAAGATATAATGGTGCCATATTGTTAAGGGCCTTGAAGGTGAGGAGGAGAATTTTAAATTCTATTCTAGATTTAACCTGAAGCCAGTGTAGTGAAGCTAACACAGGAGAAATGTGCTCTCTTTTCTTGGTTCTTGTCAGGACACGTGCTGCGGCATTTTGGACAAGCTGCAGAGTCTTTAACGACTTACTGCTGGAGCCTGATAATAAGGAATTACAATAATCCAGTCTGGATGTAACAAAGGCGTGGATTAGTTTTTCTGCATCCTTTTGAGAAAGGACATGTCTGATTTTGGAGATATTACGCAAGTGAAAAAAGGCTGTCCTAGAAATTTGTTTTAAGTGAGAATTAAAGGATAAATCAGGATCGAAGATCACTCCCAAGTTCCTGACTGTTTCATTGGAAGCAAGGGCAATGTCGTCTAGCGCAGCTATATCGTTAGATAATGTATCTCTAAGGTGTTTAGGGCCAAGTATTAGAACCTCTGTTTTATCTGAGTTTAATAAGAGAAAATTGCGGGTCATCCAGGTTTTTATGTCCTTGAGACATGCTTGGAGTTTAGTTATTTGATTACTTTGTTCAGGTTTTATTGACAAGTATAACTGGGTGTCATCCGCATAGCAGTGGAAATTTACCGAGTGTGTCCTGATAATGTTTCCAAGTGGAAGCATATATAATGAGAATAAAATTGGGCCGAGCACAGAGCCTTGTGGAACACCATGGTTAACTGTGCTGCGCACAGATGACTCATCATTAATTTGCACGAATTGGGAGCGGTCTGAAAAATAGGATTTAAACCATTTTAGGCGGTTCCTTTAATGCTAATTAACTGTTCTAGTCTCTGTAATAAAATATTATGGTCAATTGTGTCAAATGCTGCACTAAGATCTAACAGAACGAGGACAGACACAAACCCCTGATCTGAAGCTATTAGAAGATCATTAGTGACTTTTGCCAAGGCTGTCTCTGTGCTGTGATTGGCTCTAAACCCTGACTGAAAGTCTTCATATATATTATTTTCCTGGAGAAACTCACACAGCTGATTGGCTACAACTTTTTCTAGGATTTTAGACAGGAAGGGGAGATTAGATATCGGACGATAATTGGCTAAAACCTCTGGGTCTAAGGTGGGTTTTTTGAGGAGGGGTTTGATTACAGCTATTTTAAAAGACTGTGGTACATATCCTGATGATAATGACAGATGTATTGTGTTCAGTAATGAACTGTCAATTAGGGCAGATTTCTTTAAGTAATTTTGTAGGAATGGGGTCTGAGATACAAGTTGTTGGTTTAGAAGATGAGATTATTTTGGTCAGCTGATCGAGGCTGATCAGAGAGAAGCTGTCTAAATAATTGGTAAGATTCTTGGCCGTTTCTGAGTTTTCTATTCTTGATGGGGTATTAGTGCCAATTGAGGGCAGGAGATGGTTGATTTGATTTCTAATGGTTAGAATTTTATCATTAAAGAAATTCATAAAGATATTGCTATTTAGGGATCGAGGAATACTGGGTTCGGTGGAGGTGTGACTCTCAGTCAGCCTGGCTACAGTGCTGAAGAGAAACCTGGGGTTGTTTTTATTCTCTTCTATTAGTTTTGAATAGTAGGCAGCTCTTGCTTTGTGGAGGGCCTTCTTATATGCTTTAACACTATTCTTCCAGTCTAGGAGATTTTCAACACGGTTGCTGGAGCGCCACTTCCTTTCTAGTTTTCTTGATACTTGTTTTAACTCATGTGTCTTGGAATTATACCACGGAGCTAATTTACTATGTTTTATATGTTTCTTTTTTAGAGGCGCTATTGAGTCTAATGTTAGTCGTAATGACCTTACAGAGCTATCGACGAGATGGTCAATCTCAGTGGAGCTAGGGTTTTTAATGAATTTGTTGTTTATATCGACGGATAGTACGGGTTTAAATGTAATCGGAATTATTTCCTTAAATTTAGCTACAGCACTATCAGGTAAACATCTTGAAAATGAGTTCATTATTAGTGGCATATATTCTGATAGTGAAAAATCGAAGGTTATTCAGAGCAGCGCATTCATCCGCCGCTTGCTCGCTCCCTCTTTTCCTCTTCCTCTTACTTGCTCACACACACACACACACGATCGGACACGTGTATATATATTCAGTCTGAGTAAAACAACAGACTTTGTAAACTTATTAAAGAGAGCTGGAGGAGATGGCAGAGCGCTCCGTTTGGTTTGACGCAGTTGACGCAGCAAACATGTATGAAAAGACCCACATTGACACTGTAACGCCGGGTTTACACCGGACGCTGAAGCGCCAAGAAAAGCCAGGCGCCTCCTATCCGCCCCCCTGTTACACAAATGTGCTGTTCACATCGGCTGCGATGCGCCGCGCCTCGCGCCCTGCACCGATGGTTTCGGCGTCGAGTCTATTTTTTCCTGAAAAATGATTTTAAACGATATAAATGACATATTTTATATGATATAAATTATCAAATATGCATCCCATACTTTGTATTCCCCTTCTGTTGTCCTGGAGTTTTAATTTTCCCAATTTTCCCAATCACATAATTAAATGTCCCCCTCTGCCCATCCACTACAAGCACACAAGCAGATAGACAGAGAGAGAAAGAGAGGGGTGGGGGGGCTATGAAGACATCATTTACCCCCGAACCCCGACATTCAAGGGGTACAACAACAAGCGGAGAAAGCAGAATCGCGGGCTGACCGGCGCGGAGAAATGCGCGTCCCTTGTGAACATCCCAGCGGCTGCGCGCTTGAGAATGGCGCTGCTGCGCTGCGCGGCGCGGCGCTTCCGCGTCCGGTGTAAACCCGGCGTAAGTGGACTTAGTGGAGCTGTGTATGGCTCCCTGGTGTCTGCCCCAGCCTTGGTGGTGCTGCGGCCGGGCTGTGCGCTTTCTCCCGGCCGCGGAGCTGTCGTGGTCTCTGCGTCCGTAGAGATGTTTATTTATCGCAAATCATATCATCATTGCGATATTAAACAATGTTATCTCATATCGCATGTTTTCCTAATATCGTGCAGCCCTAATTACCGCCACCAACTTGTATAGAGAATAGATTAGAATGTCTACTATTTACAATATTCCTAAATACAAAAAATGTATAATCATTCGACATCAGCAAACCAAACTCATAGCTCGATCCAAGAGAGCTCAATCCACTGGTTGAGCCTGCTGGGTCTGTTACACTGTTACACAATCAGAAGCTTTAACCCGCCCCCTGACTATTGATGACTGAAGTCGAAAGTTTTATTTTGTTCTGTCCAGCAGGTTACGCAGAGGATAAATAAAAGTATAAATAAAAAAAAAAAATAGATAAATAAATAGATAAAATTGGAAATATATAAATAAATAGATAAATAAATGTGTAAATTAATTTGAAATAAATTAATACATAAATAAATATATAAATACACATTTAGGCATTTCATTATATAATTATGTATTTGTTTATCCATTATTTATTTATTGATCCTTTTATTTATGTATTTATGTATTACCCTCCATAGTTTTTGGCACAACCACAGATAAGAAAAATGTGAGTAGAGCTCTTTACAGCATTGGTGGGACATGGGCAAAGTAAAAATCAAACAACTTTGCCTACAGTACACTCTCAATGTCACAAAGGACATGGACAGATCTATGAAAGCTCTGGAGAGAGAAGTGGTGGAACTGCAGGATTTAGCAGACTCCACAGGAGAAAGAGAACACATTCAGGTTTTCAAAAGGAAAAAAGCAGCTCTGTCTGACCTGCTGGGTATTTCTGCTCAGGGTGCCTTGACTACATCTCGCTTTCAAAACATTGTAAAAATGGATGCTTTGAGCGTAAGAATGGCCAGAGAAGACTGATACACTCGGTCTGACACTGGACAGTTGCTGCAGGATTCAGCCGACATTCGACAGTGTTCTGTGAGTTTTAATCAAGAACTTTATAAAACAGAGTACCAGGACGAACCAGAGGTGTACGGTGGCCCTGAGAGCTCAACGCACTGCAACTGAAGAAAACACATGCAAGTGGACAAAACACAAGCAAAGTAAGAAAACATCTTCATCAATTTCACAACACAACACAGAACATTACAGAAATGCGCAGCAAATACAGAAACGTGCAGCAAATACAGAAAACGACAACGGAAGTGTTTCCAGAGGACAGCTAAAAGTGATGGACACTGCTGCCACAGGAGACACAAAAACGTCCAATACATCAAACAAATTCGGTTCCACACAGGGGTCTGCAACCCGCGGCGCTGGAGCCGCATGCGGCTCTTCAGAGCATGAAGAGTGGGAAGGCTCCTGGGATAGATGGTCTCCCTGCAGATTTTTACAAGACTTTCTGGCCAATTATTATCAATGAAGATCTGTTGTTGGTCCTCAGAGTCTGAGTAAGGGGAGGTTGCCCCTGAGCTGCAAGAGAGCCGTCCTCACCCTCCTACCAAAGAAAGGAGACCTACAGGACATTAAGAACTGGCGTCCTGTGTCCTTGCTCTGCACCGATTACAAGCTGCTGTCCAAAGTGTTGGCAACAAGACTGAGAAAAGTGATGGCGCAAGTTATCCATGTAGATCAATCATATTGTGTACCCAGCAGGTTAATAACTGACAATATTACTCTGATTCGGAATATTTTGGACCTCTCTGGTTCATTGGGCCGTGAGCTTGGTCTGATTTCCATAGATCAAGAAAAGTCTTTTGACGGAGTTGAACACCAGTACTTGTGGCAGACGCTAAAGGTGTTTGGGTTCAGTTCTGGTCTCATAGCCAAGATCAAGGTCTTGTACAGTGACATTGAGAGTGTTTTAAAGATTAATGGTGGTTTAAGTGCTCCTTTTAAAGTTCAGAGAGGGGTCAGACAGGGCTGCTCCTTGTCGGGGATGCTATACTCTCTGGCCATAGAACCGTTTTAACACAAATCAATCAATTTCAAAAATCAATAGGAGATAAATACTCTCGATGAAACTGTGGTTAACTTCAGCAAACTCTCCTCTGCCAGGGTGAACTGGCAAAAAAGCGAAGCCCTAGCAGTAGGCGAAGGGCTGATCAACAGGCTGGCTCTACCTAGAGGCCTTGTATGGAAGAGAGGAGGATTTAAACATCTGGGGGTTCATCTTGGCAATGAAACCTCTTCCTCTAAGAACTGGGATGGCCTTCTAGAAAAAGTTGAAGGCAGACTGAAAAAATGGAAGTGGATTTTACCGAAGCTGTCTTTTAAAGGTCGGATGTTAATCATTAACAACCTTGTGTCTTCCATGTTGTGGCTCCTCAAAGAGCCGGTGGTTCATGGGGCTCGGCTCGAATCAGAGATAGCCCTGCCTCAAAAACTGTGCGAGGCCAAAATCCTCACACTGGGCCATGTGGTGTAGGTGTGTGGCCCTCACCTGGACAACGCTGCAGGTCTGGCCTCATGTTTGGTGATCAGGTCAGTCAGGGTGGTCAGCCTCCTGCTGAGAGGCTGGAAACAACAACACCCCCCCCCCCGCTGAACTATTACTGATCACTGCTCACTGTGACGGCCTGATTCAGCCTGACATCAATGATCCTCTTCCTGGTTTTAAACTTGTTCCGGTCTTTAGATATAAAGGTTTTTTGTTAAAGTTATACAATGTCTCTGACAACAACCTGAGCATTATAGCAGGTAAGACACTGTATTATTTATTTGTCAAACTACTGAACCAAAACAAATTAAAAGACCAAGCTGACTCTCCATCGAGGGCTCACCTGGCCCTGAACGAGGCTCAGAGGCCGGAGTGGAGAACACTGTACAAACCACCTCTAACTAGGAGGGTTGGGGAGGGTCCTTCATGGAGCTGTTGCCGTCAATGCGTTTGTCTCTGTAATAAATCCAGAAGTTGCTGACACTTGTCCCTTCTGTCCACAGAGGGAGACAGTCTTTCACTGTTTCACAGTCTCCTCTATTTCGTTTTCTAACTCTGTCATTTACTTTATTTAATCAAGTTTTTTCATGTCAAACTTTCATTCTAGGTCACAAGTACATTGAAAAAGAATTTTGAAAGAGAGTTTTCTTCTGTGTCAAGCGAAAATGGCCATTTATCTCAGCCGGAGAAATAAGATTAACAACCTGGGTGATGTTGACGCAACATCTATTCTCAAACGAATGATAACAACAAGACTAAAAACTGATTTTGTTTTCTTTATGTTGACCAACAATGTGGAGGAGATTTGGAGCTTTGAAAATGTTTTATGTCCTTTAGAGAGAGACGAGCTGGTTTTTGCTCATATTTTGGTTTGCATATGCTTTTTTTGGTGTTGTTTCTGTATTTATTTGTAAAACAAAAAGTTTTTTCAAACAAATAAAAAGGGTTTGAAAAATCTAAAATCTCTCTCTCTCTCTCACACTCTCACTCACTATGTAAAGTCCCTTGAGATAATGTATATTATGATTTGGCACGATACAAATACAATTTAATTGAATTGATTTGTTGGTTCAGAGTGTACTAAGCGCATGGGCTTCACAGAGGAAGGCCTGATGAGAGGGTGACCTTCTGGAAGGGTTATATCTGCCTATGTGCCTGTGTTTATCTCATGTTGGTCTGTCCTTTATTTGTCATCGAGCTGTAGATATATAGATAGATGGATATATAATAATATATCCATCAATCTAAAAGAAAACCTTTTGCATTTATTCATATTTCTTTGTATATTTGTGTCTGCAGAACGAAGGGGATGTGGAGAGCACCTTAAACATCCTCAATGTCTTGGATGAACTTCTGTCAGCTGGTGAGCTAATATCAGCTTTTAACCAACACCAGCTGTATTCAATGTGATGTGGGAGGAGACACCATGAAATTAAGGCTGAATCCAGTGTGCTAATGGACTCATGGAGACATTATAACAACAACAAAATGGGCCACTCTAACTGAAACTCACAATTAATTTTGCTCTATAACATAATTTGTTTTGTATCAACGTTATCATTACTTGTCTCTGTTCAGGTACAGATCGTCGTATCCACTATTTGATTAGTAAAGGTGGCAGCGAGGCCTTGCTGTCTGTGTTGGTCAACACTGGCCTCAGTTTCTGTCCCAATTACACTGTCCTGCTGCCACTGCTGCACCTGCTGGCTAAAGTTGGACACAGAGGTGAGGAATGATCAAAAGTAAATAAATGATGGTGATGGGAAACTAAATTATATCTATTTGACTCTTTAATCAAACTTCTTACACACTAGTGCAACACAAGATTCTTGTAGCTATACTCACTGAGCACCTAATGAGCAATACCACACTAATTTTAGATTGTTTATATATATTTGCCTTTAAACAGCCTCTTTTTTATGTCATGAATTTTACAATATGTTGGAAACATTCCTTTTATTTCTGCTTTCTGTTGACTTGACTGCATCACATTATTTCTCCAGATTTATCTCCTGCATATTTGTGCTGGAAATCTAGAAATCCATAGAAAACCTCCACATCCCAAAGTTGTCTGTGTTGGAGATAAAATAGTCTAATACTGGGCCAAAGACTGAGCTTCTGATTTGTCCCAAATCTAATGGTGTCATACTTCCATTGTGGATTTTGGCTTTAGATCACTGTTTTTTAATGGTGTATTCAATCACTGGTTAGCAGTCCAATTGGGACACCTATTATAATTCTCAGTCATTGGAGGCCTTTGAACTGAGCCTTCACCTGTACCTGTTTATCTTAGGTCTTGTCCAGGCCGCCTGCAGTTTCTGATCACCTCAGTACATAGACACATAGTATAAGTACATAAGCTTGCAAAGAATACATGTAGACAGAATAGAATAAATGTATAAAGAATTTTCTACAACATCCGACTGGATTTAGATCTGGTGACTGCAGGGGCCACTGATGTGTAACGACTGGGTTGGAAGTGACGGTTTAGAGGCTGCAATAATAGTAAAGGGTAAATGGGCTGTATTTATATAGCGCTTTTTTAGTCTCATCAAGACTTTGGCCGATTCTGAGATAAAAAGAGTAACTTAGTAATTATCCCCTTGGAAGAAAGACAGGAGGTCCCGGCTTTCAAATTCAAGTTGTTTAAGATTGGATAACAGGGATAATTAGCCTTGTAGAGGTGTATTGACTTTATATTGAGATATACTTACTAACAGAGAGGGACCATACAGAATATAAAATAAATGACTGGCATTGGATAAAGATTTTTTAAAGTCCACTACCGGAAGTAGCGATGCTCGCAAAAGGAGCGATGTTAGCGAAGGTAGCAATGCGTACGGCACCTCCCGTGTGCCCTTGGGCGAGAGCTTGTGTGCAGTGTGTGAACGCAGCTCCAGATGAGGATATCAGCGGCCATTTAGGATACATTTTGCCCTTACTAATGGCTTCATTTTAATAAAAATATTTATTTGTATCCGTTTGTGCAGATAGTCGTATTGGTTTGAAGGCAGAGGAGACTGGAGCTGTGCTGCTGACTCTGAATCTGCTAAAACACAATGCCAAACATGTCAAGATGGCTGCTGCCTGCCTCTGGGTCATCGAAGTGTTTTCTTCATCAGGTATCAACACATGAAAAGTCACACACTAGCATTAACGTTAACAATTTGGTACCTCCTCTAAGGAGGTTATGTTTCCACTTGTGTTTGTTTATCATCAGGATATGCTAACTGCTAAACCAAACTAGATGGGAGGATGGGGCATTAGCCAGGGAAGAATTCATCCAAATCTAGTGCAGATCTGTGTATCTTTATCAATTTACAGGAAATTTAAATAGTTTAATCTTAAAGTAAATGAACGGAATTATAAATCATGTTGAGACCAATGCATTTGTACAATTTGGTGCAGATTATTAGACTATTATGAGATTGAATGACAGGTGTTGTGCATTTCCCATTATCCTTATTGTTAATATGATAAAGGGATGTTTCAAAATAACATGGCAAGTGTCTGATGCATTGGCAGCTCATCACTGAGTGAAGTAAATACATAGGTATGTGCAGTGTTGATCCACTAGTTGTCAATGAAGTAGCAGTCAAGCAAAGATACAAACTTTACGTATGAACCAGCCAGTATCCATCTGCCCCCATACTTATGAAAGCAACTTTGTCTTTGTCAATACATCATGAAGCAGCACCCCTCTGTGTGTGTTTGCTTTGCATGTTCTTAGACATGGCATTACCATTTATATGACTATTATAGCCATATAAAGAAAGAAAATAATGTAACGAGAAAAGAATGTAACGAGGATAAGTGTGTTAAGTTGGAAACATGTTGATAAAATAAAGGGTAAAATGTTCACAGGTAAGATGTTTGTTTATTCAACCCAAACATCCACTCGGAGCAACTTCAGTAATATGTGAACATAATTTCTAAAAGATTTGGTTGAACCAGGAGTGGTCATGTCATTTACAGTACTGACTCAACCACCTGGGAGCACAGTTTGGTGGAGGGGCAGGTGCAAACAATACAGGTATAAGATTACAAGGATTTGGTGAACAACTGGCAACTCACTACCAATACCAAATTTTAGCGGCAATGACGATATTGCAGCTTTTATTGCCACACTAGACTTGTAGGTGTATTGTAAGACCAAAGCTTTTAGCAGTTAGACACATTACAGATTAGCTCAAGTGGGCAAAAAGCAGTGCAGAACCAAATCGGCTGTGTGTATCGTCTGGAGCATGCACTTAAAATCATTTTTATGAGTCTGTACAAGCATTCCTGCCTGCCCACATACTAATAGAGAGCAGTTCTCTCTAAACACCTGCCTACTGAGGCAGAATTCCAAATATACCTTATATATAATGAAATATTCAAATAAAGTCCTTTCAATTTAATTGAAATTATAAAATTAAAACTTCCATATTGCACTTTAAAAATTATAATAGACAATAGCAAGAGTGGACAAGAAGAAAACAGTTATATCAGATCATTAGATTAGACACAATATGCAAGAGTGAAAGTCAAAATACTGTAAAAATTGGATTCTAGCCAAAATGAAAAACAGAAACTGTGGCCGAATAGAGAGGTATTGCAGAAGGTCACATTTCAAAGCCAAAACTTTGGCGTATTAAATGCGGCAAATTGATTTAATGTATATAGCTCCTTTCTACTTCTTAGCTCCACTCAAAGTGCTTTATACTACTTAAAGTGCTTCTATGTATGACACTTCATCATGTAGACTGGAGGAGCTGAGGATTAACATTCTGATTAGTAGACAAGCCGCCTTATCTTCAATAAAAAGGACTTGACTGTTTTGAATTGAATAAGCCTTTGGTGAACTACAGGTTCACAGTTTTACTATTGGACCAGATTGTGGAACTGGGTAGTTATCAAGTTATTAAGGGAACCAATGTGCACAAGACCAGAACACCATGACTTAAGCTCTCAGGATCATAGAAACTGTGACCTTCTATGGTCTATATATGTGCGTTTATCTTTAGGGCAGAGGTATATCATTCCCAGGACATGGACTAAAGTGGCATCACGTCCTTTATCCCACGCATTAATCTGCTTAACAAGCTTTGATAACATGGTCTGAATCTGAATTTGAACCATTTTTTAACGTTATGTGGTATTTCATGTCTTGAAAAGAAATGTTTTATGTCATATGCTGTCATATATTGATTCTTTTAGTGTGGAGCTAGGTTTTAGCTTACTCTAAGTCTTCCCTCCCCCTCTACTTTTCCATGCTAGAACACCTGTATTTAAACAAATTTGTTGACTAACCTCAGTAACTCTCATCATTCCTTTGTAAAAGAATAGTATTTAATTGTGTTGTTGTGTTCTGCTTACAGTTTCTGCAGCCAACGTAATAGGAGAAAACCATGGACTGGATGTCATCTTCCACCTCATCCCTCAGTATACCACCAAAAATCTGCACACCATCAAGTATGTATACCCAGTATATCTGCATTTTACTCTGACAACTTAAGATACATAGTTAGTGTCAGAGGTTATGAAATCCTTTTCTCAGAACCCAGGGGCTGACGTCAATGACTTGTTTATTTATACTTCGATAGTTTGTAGATCTAAAAATAACATTCAGGATGTTGTCTTGTAGACTATATCACAGAGGGGCTGCACCATACATATACATACTGCAGTGTTTATTTACAGGTAATTATCCTATTTCCTCCTCCTCTTTGACCTCTGACAATTAGTCTGTCAAAACTGAAGACATTTGACTCAAATAGCAGATTCCTCCAGTATACCCAGTTCAACTTGCCAACAGAACCAGGAGTACCAGACACTCAACTAAACTGGAAATACTAATATTCTCTAAATATATCTGAAACAAAACATCTTTCCTATATCTTAACATAAACTAACTAAAAGCACTGTCATTTATATGTTGGCTGTAGTATCTGATATAGTAAGTAGATGTGTCTTTTTTCAACCCTATTGTGAACCAAAATAATACAAATATACTCAGAATTTTGAGTGTAACTGTAATTTTTTACTTTTATTTATTTCGAAAAAAGCTATTTCCTTCAATTAGAGGTTGTAAATAATAAATAGTATTGAATGGGGTTTCAGGGGAATGGAAAACATCTGATTGTTAGAAGGGTGAAATTTTATATTTGACACATTTGACAGCTCCCCCACTTGATGACTATATCCATATGGATATTGTCACTAAGCTCAAGAGCTCTCTTTAACAGTTAGTCCCATGTTAGTAGCCCCTTCTGTTGCTGAATGACAAGCCTTTCTCAGAAATCAAGGGTCATAGCCATTTACAACTTTTAAACTAACAATTCAGTATGTATTTGTGAGGAATTTCGACATTGTGTACAACCAAATCGTCAGGAGTTATTATAATTAAGTATATATAGGCAAGAGATATCATGAAGCTAGCTTACTGTGTAAATACTAATCCCACAGCTATTTGCCAAGTGATATTGCATAGGTCTACACGAGTTCCCATATGTATGGAAAGATGTGTGTTGATGAATTAAAGCTCCATTTTGGATCTGGAAACAAAAACAATGAATGCTGTTTGAACACTGACGAGTATTCAGATGGAACTGGCCGATGGGGGTCAACAAAAACAAATGACCAGAACTCACTAACTCATTAACAGTGCTTTGGGGTGTCACCAAATGGATATATCACAGACAGATGTCATAAAACCACATTACATTCTATACTGAAATTCTATACTGAAAGTTCATACTTTCTGTAATTTGGACAATATTGTTTTCTCATTGCTCTCAGGTAATTTGATAGAATCCCTACACAATTCAAAGACTTAATGAAAGCTAAATAGAGATTTCAGATGCCTGAGGTATTCATCTAACAAGCAACTATGCATTTACCATATAACTACACTGCAACTAATAATATTCAATTTTGTCATATAGCTGCAAGCATTTATCAATGTTAGGAACACTTGATTACACTATTGTCAAATTAACCTTTAATGTTTCACATTGATCAATCAATGATTCCCTATTCATAACCTACATTTATCTAATACACCCTATATTGCTTTATTTGCTCATACAGCAAAGGTTTATTGGGTCATAGTGGAGAGAGGATATGCAATCTAACCGTTTATACATTAGCTTGCACAATTTAACAAAACAGAATCTATTTTTCTTCTTCTCCAAACATGAAGATCAGTGTGACTGCACACAGAGACCCATCCGACCTCCTGGAATATAAACAGGGGGCAGACAAAATTTGATTGCTTCTTTTCCTTTTGCTTCTTCTTTCTCTTGCTCTCAGTGTACTTACATAGAAATAGACAAACAGCTGAACAAATACATTAAATAATTGTACAAAATACCTTGATCATAGTAGTGGATGGTCCAGACAATATTGTACAGTACTCCTACAAAGAATGTAGTTGAATATGCAGTATATTTTAAACACTAATGACCAACATCATAAAAGTATACACAATGAGAGTATGTACACAGGTCAATTGGTTCTGTATGTAGTAAACAGTCGAGGTAGTGCAAAGAAGGAATAAAGTAGTGTATTTAAATAAATAATAAGAACTGTATAAATATGTGGACAGGGGATCGATGTAATTGATTGCGAATCGCAATATAAAATTGATGCTCTACATTTGTCTATGTGCTGAAGGTAAATTGATGTTTGGTGTGAGAGGGATGAAGACACTGTGTCCTGCCCTCTGATGTGCATGTTCAGCAGACATTTGTGTATTATAATGCCCCCTTCTGGTTATTCAGCAGCAGAAGCTTAGAGCATGGGATTTCCACCAGACTTAGAATTAGAATTAAGTGTGCTGCAGAACAGAGTGCTGCTGTTTCTCCTCCTGCAATTTTTCCTTTGTACATTGTTACCTTGAACACTATTTGTCCATTAGTATCGTGTTTATTACTTTTTATATAATAATAATACATTCCATTTATATAGCGCTTTTCAAATTTCTCAAAGACAAATTTCTCAAATAGTGGGGAATAAAATAGTGAAACTATCAAAATATTCTTTAAAATCAAAAAAAGCTTAAAATTCAGGTATACTAAGAAAAATATAAAATAAAAAAATAAACAGAATAAAAACATGAAGTGGGGGCTTTAGCTGGGGAAGGCAAGTCTGAAGAGGTGGGTTTTGAGGGCTTTTTTGAAAGATAGCATTGTAGGGGCATTTTTGATGTGTGGTGGTAATGAGTTCCAGAGAGTGGGGGTGGCGACTGAAAATGCCCTGTCACCCTGCTTGGTTCTGGGGACCTGAGGGAGGTTGGCATCAGCCGATCTCAGCTGTCGGGTCGGGGTGTGATGGTGGAGGAGGTCCGAGAGGTTGGGGGGAGCCAGGTTGTTGAGGGTCTTGTAGGTAGTGAGTAGAATTTTGAGGTTTTTACCAGGAGCCAGTGAAGGTCATGGAGGACTGGGGTGATGTGATCAGTTGATTGGGTACTGGTAAGTAGGCGGGCGGGAGAGTTCTGGACATATTGAAGTTTGTAAAGGACTTTGTTTGTGGAACCAAATAGTAAGCTGTTTCAGTAGTCGAGTCTGGCTGTTATAAATGCGTGAATGAGTAATATTGAGCCGTTGTGTCGTCGCCTGCAAACTTCAGGAATTTAACAGACGGGTCTTTGCGGTGCATTCGTGTATGTAGAGCAAGAAGAGCAGTGGAGAGAGCACACATCACAGATTCACATCCGGGTCCTGGATGGTATTTTCCCAAGCCTTACCTGCTGCCACCTCAGGAAGTTTGTGATCTGCAGATCTAGCAGAACTCTGCCAGACAACCAACAATGTTTCTGGAACAGACCACCTTGGTGGGATGTTACCAGCCGGGGAAGCCCACAGCCCCCGTGGCACTCATTCAAGTTGGCTTGGTACAATCATTCTATTCTGCTATTAATGACTGGGTTGATGTTCTTACCACAATTATGATCTATAAATGTACTTATAGATTTATTCATTTTCTAACTCATTCACTTATAGCTTAGTTGCTGTTAAGGTTATCACAGCACAATCCGATATCAACATATTATCTGCCACTATCACCCAAATTGCCGCCTTCTCATTCCATTGCAATTTATCCGTGTGATGCATTTATTCCATTTTAGATATTTTATATTTTATCGTCATTATATATACTCCCTTCCTATCAGATATTAGTCAAATAATCTTATATTTTCCACCTTGTTATTATCTTTGTGTTGCTTTGAGGTAGACAATGGAGATGTGATAACAAGTAATTAGACAATGACAAAAGCAACTTAATAAAATGAGATGTGCAATCTACCCTGGGCCTGTGGATTCCCCTAAACTAAGGCCCAACTCCCACCGGCCTAAATATTACTATTAATCATATGTTCATCATAAGTCTATCCATATAGTTAGCTAGTTATGTGTATCAAGTTGTTTTGTCTACTGATGTTTCAGAATTTCAAATACATTTCAGTGAAATCATTTTTCTGTGTAATGATTTTGTTAACATGTTATGTTGTTGTACTTCACATTAGATGGGTCAATCAATCAATGAAATTTTATTTGTATAGCTCATATTCACATCTCACCTTAACAAGGCGCAACATCCTCTGCCCTGACCCTCAACAAGAGTAAGGAAAAACTACTACTACTAAAATAATCCCCATTAATGGGGGAAAAAACGAAAACGTAGAAACCTTGGAGAGAGCCACATGTGAGGGATCCCTCTCACACAGAAAGAAAGAAAGAAAGAAACGAAACGAAACGAAACATACAATACAAACAAAAGCATAAAAGACAATAATCACAAAGGACAAAAAAAAGAAAAGAAGCCAGACTCTACAGAGATACAATAAAGCGTTACAGCCTATACTAATAAATCATTCAGTAAAAATAAAGCATATGGCGAGGAATAGCCAGAATGGGTATCACGCAAAATTTGGGGTGTCATTCCGGAAAGTTAAGGTGCCTATAAATTGAGCCCCAAGTGCTCTCCAATTTTTCAGGAAAACCATGCGTGTTGCTCCGAAGCCTCTCAAGATGTATCCCTGAAACCAGTTCCATTAACCATCTGGAGAAACAAGGAGCACTGGTAGCTTTCAAGTATTATTCTCTTTGCAACTAGCATACCAAACATCAGGGTCTGCTGTACAGTTTGTGGCAGTGCAAAATAAGCTACAGAGCAGCCAAACAGGGCAACCAGTGCGTCAGGTTCAATCTGTAGATCATACATTTTAGAATACCATTTAAAAATATCCTGCCAGAAGGGAGCAATCTTAGGACAAAACCAAAAGGTTTGGCCTAGAGTGCCTTTTGAAGATTTACTTCTGTAACATACATTGTCGGTCAACTCTACACCTAGATCTGCCTCCCAGGCAGACTTTATATGTTCTGATGAAACAACAGACTCATTAGCAAATAGTGTCACAAATTTAGAAATAGATGTTTAGAAACAGGATTTTGTTTCATTAAAACATAAAAAGAGTGTTCCTTTGGTGGGTTTTCAAAGTTTTTTTATATTATTTTTAACAAAATGTCTAATTTGTAAGTAACGTAAAAAGTGAGCTTGAAGTAGGGAGAAGGTTTCTTTCAGCTCCATATAGGATGCAAAATTATTGTTTCTGTACAAGTCTGCAATAGTAGTCAGTTCTTTATCCTTCCAGTAAATAAAGGCCTGATCAGATTGAGATGGAATAAAATTATGGTTAAAACAAATAGGAGAATGTTACGAAAATTGAGGAGCTTGAAGCACCATTTTATTATATTTTAAGTGAATTTTGGAGAACAAAATTGTCTTTAACTAGATGCATTTGATAATCCTTAGTAGAAAACAGAAGAGCTGACAGAGAGCTGTTTCTTGCAGCGTTCGATTCCAATTACAACCACGGGGTGTATCACGGAGCTCATTTGACTTGGGAAGCTGGTCTTGCCAATATATTAGGGCTCTGGCATTAGTTCCCCCATAGTAATCTTGGAACACTGGAAGGTTAAAACCCCCCAGTTTTTTGGGGCTTGTGTTTTCTAGCCCCAGACAAAAAGCATTATTATTGAGTCAAGTTTTTTTTTTAAAGATAACGGAAGGTTGATTGGAATATTTTGAAACAAATACATAAACCTGGGGAGCGACACCATTTTAATCGTATTTACACGCCCTATAAGAGATAGAGGCAAAGTCCTGCAAAAATCTATATCTTTCTTCAGCTTGTCTAACTGAATAGTAAAATTACTCTTAAAGGGGACATAGCATGCCCATTTTACCACAAGTTGATATGGTTCCTTGGGGTCTTAATGAAATGTCTGTAACATACTTTGGTCAAAATACCACAAGGATCATATAAAACAGCACCCTTTTTACCCTGTATAAAACAGCCCTCCACAGAGTGACCTGTTTTGAGTGCCTGTTCCTTTAAATGCTAATGAGCCAGCTCCCCCCTCCCCCCTCTCCCCCCATGATTTTAAACGATATAAATTATATATTTTATATGATATAAATTATCAAATATGCATCCCATACTTTGTATTCCCTTCTGTTGTCCTGGAGTTTTAATTTTCCCAATCACATAATTAAATGTCCCCTCTGCCCATCCACTACAAGCACACAAGCAGACAGACAGAGAGAGAAAGAGAGGGGTGGGGGACCATCATTTACCCCTGAACCCCGACATTCAACGGGTACAACAAAAAGCGGAGAAAGCAGAATCGCGGGCTGACCTTATATATACAGTCTATGGGGCTGACCAGCGCGGAGAAATGCACGTCCGTGTGAACAGCCAGGCGGCTGCGCGCTTGAGAACGGCGCTGCGCTGCCTCGCTGCGGCGCTTCCGTCCGTGTAAACCCGGCATAACGAGTGGGGGGGCTCTGTGTGTTTGTGCCAGTGTTACAGTAGTGCTGAACACTGCGGAAGTCTTCCACACTGCTGGCTGTGTGGCGTTGACACAAATTCCAGCTCACGCATGGGAGAGCGAGCGGTCGCGCCCGAGCAACTGCTGCAGCCTCCCAGTCCCAACGATCCAGACAAATGCCACATGTGAGTGAATCGCGGGCTGACCAGCGGAGAAATGCTCGTCCCGTGTGAACAGCCAGGCGGCTGCGTGCTTGGGAACGGCGCTGCGCTGCCTCGCTGCGTCCGGTGTAAACCCGGCGTAACGAGTGTGGGGGAAGGGGGGGGCCAAGGCCATGTAGGGAGACTTCCAGTGCCTTGTTACGACACAAAACCCAGGAAGCTCAATCGAGTCACTCAAGCATGACGTTTCTGACTTAGAGGAACCATAACAAAACGCGCGAGTGTTTTGTTCCCAGAGTTTTTGGGTTGGTAGACATGCCAGATACCCACATTAACCTGTAGAAGCACTAACAAAGTGGAATTTGCATGCTATGTCCCCTTTAAGTAAGAGTGTAGGATTTACGGGAATAGATAGGCCCAAATAAGTGAACTGATCCCTGGCAATTTCAAAGGGAAGAGATTCAAGAAAAAGAGGATCTAGATTTTCTGAAAGAGGAATATATGCACTTTTCCGCCAATTAATGGAATACCCAGACAGGCTACCAAAACATTTAATTAGCGAGAGGAGTGGAGGAAGGTATAATGGGGGGTCCAATAGAAAAATGAACAAGTCGTCTGCATAAATTGATAGTTTACATTCAATATCCCCCACCTTAATTCCCCTAATATCAGCATGCTGCCTTATACTACTAGCCAGAGGCTCTAGTTCTAAGTTAAACAGCAGAGGACTGGCACAGCAGCCCCGCCTTGTCCCATGCTTCAGGTTAAAAGGTAATGACCTGTTACTGTTAGTGAGAATGGCAGATGTAGGACAAGCATAAACCATCTTGAATGAGTGAAAAATTCACCAAATCCATAGTGTCTCAATGTGGCTTGCATATATCTCCATTTAATTTTATCAAACGCCCTCTCTGCATCCAATGAGATAACTACAGGCTTGTCATTTACTTTATGTTTTGTATACATTATATTAAATAATCTCCGGGTATTAAAAGAAAGAGAATCTGCCCGATACAAAGCCCGTTGGATCAGGATGTATTAATGAGGATATTTGCCTGCCCAACCTAGTGACCATCATTTTTGCTACCACTTTCTGATCATAGTTTAATAGACTAAGGGGTCTATATGCCAGCGAATCTGAAACGTCCCTGCCTTTCTTAAGTATTAGACAAATATTTGCCTCATAAAAAGATTTAAGGACTTAAAAAAATCTGCACCGAACCCATCTGGACCTTATCACTTGGAAATGATTTTATTGCCTCTTTGATTTCACAAACAGTAAAATTTAAATCAAGATCAAGCTTAGCAGAGTCACTTATTTTAGGTAATTCAACAGAATAGGTATATACATTTGAATATAGCTCTCTAAAGTATTCATTTATATCACATGGATTAGTTAAAGTTTCACCAGTGGAAGACTTAAGTTTAAGAATGGACCTACTTGCCTGTGCACCCCGCAACTGCCTGGCCAACAATTTACCTGGCTTGTCATTCAATTCAAATTGCTTTTGTTTCAGCTTAAGTATTTGCCTATTAAGTTGAAGGATTTAATCAAATTATTCAAAGTGCCCACTGAATTGATAGACGGCGGAGGGCTTGTGGAAAGGCGATCGAGATAGGGATCTAGGCAACAATTATAGTCACCGCCTATTATTAAGTTAGTAGAATCAAGATCAGGTAGTAAATTGAAAATAATTTACTATCAAGTGCGAAAACACCTTCCCCCTCTTAACTTGACTTCCCATACCCTTTACATTCCAAGTAACAAACGTTATTATCCCTGTGTCAGAAGTAGGCATATTTCTAAGCCTTCCTGCCATAATAAACATACATGTCAAATATAACACAAACAGTAGGCTTATCACACCTAAATGATATTTAAAACCTTTCCCAGTCTGGCACATATAACATACCCCATTCTCACCCTAACCCACGTTAGGCCAAACAGGTTGGCCGTGCCCCATCTTCTTAGGGAAACAGCAAGGCAGCAATATGAATTCACAACGTCTTCGCCCACATTCAAAACCAATGTGGTAACCAATATTTAAGCCTTCTTTTGCTCAGCTTTAAAATGAAAGACTTAAGAGATTTAATCACCCTATCAAATATAAATGAATAACAAGTAAACAAAACAGTATCTCAGACTATTACAGATACCAACTGATTAGTCCATCTTGCAGCTCACTTCTGTTGGATTTACCAGTACATGGTTTTGTAGCATCAGCTGGAGGGTGAAGCTTTTGCAAAACGCTCTGCATCCTCCGCTGAAGTAAATGTTGTAGTCTTTCCATTATGCTCAATGCACATCTTGGCAGGGAAGCGGAGAGTAGTTTTCACATTAGCCCCGCGAAGTGTCTTGATGAATTTGCCAAAGGCTTGTCGCTGATTCATCACCTCTGATGTATATTCCGGAAAGATGTGCACCCTAGCAGCGTCATAATACAAGGGTGCTCTCTCCCAACTTAATCGCAATATCAGCTCCCTGTCCTGGTCGCGCTGTATTTTCGCAATAATTGTCCATGGTCGTTCTCCCTCTGACCTCAGTCGGGGTTTCGTAATACGGTGGGCTCTGTCCACTTCCACCACCCTGGAGAATGCAGCTTCTTTAAATTTTTATCTTTGTTGTTTAAGTGTTTTTTGTCCACATGCTGTTTATTCGTTAAGTCCGCCAGTGTTTTTGCGATTTTTCTTTCTTGAAATAAAATGTTTACAGGCCAAGCAACAGCGTTCCACAGCTCTTTTCCCATGACTATTATTCAAGTAACTAAGATTTTGCGAAATATTTTTGAGATTTTGCTGTCGTCTGGCCAACGCCAAATTTTATTTGTATAGCCCATATTCACAAATCACAATTTGTCTCATAGGGCTTTAACAAGGTGTGACCTCCTCTGCCCTTAACCCTCAACAAGAGTAAGGAAAAACTACTAAAAAAACCTTTTAACAGGGTAAAAAGAAGGTAGAAACCTCAGAGAGCCACATGTGAGGGATCCCTCTCCCAGGACGGACAGAAGTGCAATAGATGTCAAGTGTAGTTTGAGTTTGGTAAGTCCAGTCCCTGTGTAGTCGGAGCCTAGTCCGATAAACAACTCAGCAGACATACACCACTTAGCCGAAACAACACCTCAATCAATCGCATTCAATCTCATTCAGCCTCAATCTTATCTCCCACCATTACCCAAGTGCATACATTCCTCATTCCATCATATTAATGGACAACTCATTTCTGAACAGAGAACGGAGATATTTTGAATTGATTGCTCATGACTCATGGTTTGACACAATCAATAGATAATCTAAATTTCCTCCAAAAGGAGCTGGTGCTCATCTTTTTAACAAGTGCAAATTCATCATAACACTGCAGATGTGTTGTTTTTCTATCTGTATTGTGTCATAACACAACCGTGGCAAATGACCATGCCATGTCTCTTCCCATGTGTCTCTGTCCTCTCTGCGTGTCTCAGCCGCTGCCTTTTAAACCTAAGGATCAATCAGCTAACAGCTCTCACCTGCGCTGATTGATCCTCTGGTAAAGGTGAAGGTGCTCTCCCAGCCCCCTGACCTCCACAACAACAAAATGACAAAAATAATGACAAAAGTAAAACTGAATCGTGTTTATTTATTATTTATTTCTCTAAGAACAGCTCCTCATTCTGTTGTCCATCTACTCTCTCCATTCTCTGTTTCTCCTCTCACTATGCCATCTCTCTTCTCTTCTTTCTCTCTCCCTTCTCTGTTTTCTCCCCAAGGCCCCTCGCTTCTCCTTCCTTTTCCCTCTCCTCTTCCGTTTTTTTTTTCAAATGCAACATGTAGTAGTAGTATAATATAACAACATCAAGTGAAGAGCAGGGCTTATGAACATTACAACACAAATGCTCTTCTTCCAAACCTTTGATGGTGGCATTACGCCAACCAGTGAATTGCTGTTCATTCTCAGTGCTCCATTTAGCGAGGCGCTGAGTGTCCTCACCTGTCCCTTAAAGAAATGAATAACAATACATGGCATTATTAATCACGTTATTACTCATCCACATTTACAACTCAGTTAGCTACGTTGATATTAGTCAACTTGCTAACATCTAGACTAAGAGGCTAGCATGCAAGTCGTGCGATATATTAAATTCCAACAATAGAGATACATTAATTTTGTATATAGATCTTGTAAAGCAAGTATTAACAAGCTGTATGGTAGAATGATTTATCGACATTTATATGCGAGTCGTTGCTGGTTCTAAGACGGCAGCATCCACTGTATACTCTGCCATAGTACAGGAAGGAACTGAGGAACGCAATGCATTATGGGGCAGTTAAGTCTGTCAACTAAGCTCATGGTGCATACTGAAATTCTTCCAAATTTAGTATCCATCAGAGCATTTCTCCCCTTCTCACACATTCTGCACGGCATTCTATGCAGTTGGAACGCACTTCATGCTAATTTTGCAGTCATGTTAGTATGAGGTTCCAAACACACCCATTCTCTTACTTTACTTCCTGTCTTTGTCTGTTTTTACAGAGATTGTCTGCAGCTACCCTACTGTATCACAACTGAGTTCAATTATCCCTGATTCCTGTGTATTTATTAGCAATATGTCTGCTCAGTAAGGGTTCTGTTCAGGTCTGTTACTGTCTCAAGATGCTTCTCGTGTTTTTGGCTCCAGTTACTTGCTTTTTTCTGTGTTGATGGACTTTCGACCCAGCAAAGCTTGTGTTTTAAATTATTGGAATAAATTGTTGAACTGCCTCTGCTGGTCTTTGTGTCTGCACTTGGATCCAGGTCAGGTCAGGTTTCTCTATACTTTTTTAGGACTTTACTATGTAAAGTGCCTTGTATGTTGTGATTTGGTGCTATGCAAAAAAATTTGAAATGAATCTTATGAAAATACAAACTGCAAGAAGTCTCTTACATCATCAGTCAACTTCACATCATCTCAGAAACAGAGGAAGTAACAATTCAATATCCATCATAGCTTCTTTACAATATCTCGAATAAAATGTTCTACAATGTTAACTGGCACAGCGTTTCATAGAACTAAGCATCAATAACTAGCTAAGCAGCTAATACTGAGAGGGCAAAGCACATGTGTACCAGCCATCTCCAGACAAAAGTAGTAGATCCAATGATCACCACGCTATGACCAAACAGGCTTTAAACTGTGTTAAGCCCACCTATGTAGTTAACATATGGACAAAGAGATACAGGATTAAATATAAATGTAAATTAAGTCAATAAATATATAAGTAAAATATATAGAAATAGATGTATAAATATAAAATGTAATACTTGTAAAAATAAATACATAAATAATAGATATACATTTAGAAAAACAGAAATGGTCTTTTCTGCCACAAACTATATTTTTTAAAACTTATTTATATATTTAATTATTTGTTTTTTGTTTGCTTATGTCATGTTTGTTCTTCCTACCTGCCAGACATATTGAATCAAAATCAAAATAACTGATAGAAAGCCCTCAAGCAAATAAATCTTCATTAAAGCATATTATTACTTGTTTTATTTTTAAGAATATAAAGCAACCACAAAGTCAAAACAGTATATGACAACGTCACAATTCAATTAAATTCAATTAAATTTTATTTATATAGCGCCAAATCATAATATACATTATCTCAAGGCACTTTACATAGAAGGTCAAGACCTTTAAAACAATGAGCTACAGCAAATACTAACATCTGAATGACATCATTATTTTGGTGTGTGTCGTCATATCAAAACACTCAAAAACACACACCCTTATTTGTGTCATGGCCTAACTCGTGTACCATGAACACAAAATGTTTATGTATTAAAATATCAGAAAATGACTGCTCCCTCTGTTTCTTTTCCAGGGCAGCAATTAATGCCTTTACGGCCCTGCTGTGCTCAAGTAAGTTTTCATGACTTTCTTCATTCACCAGCTCATGGTTTCCTTTATACTATAAGTATATCATTATTACCACCATTGTCACAATACAACACTTTCTTCACTGGCAGTGCTTGCATTTCTGACACCCTTTTCTTATTTAATGATGTATTTCTCTTAGTTTATGAATAACGGATCACGTACTGATGATCACAGAAACATCTCATTGGGATACACTACATAACAAGTACGCTTTTTTGGGGTCCCATTGGCAGGAAGACTGTTGTTTTAGTATATAGACTAATATAACAAGAGTTTCTGCAGGTTTAAATAAGTTAATTTAAAGTTTTTTAAGAAGTTTTAAAGGCCATAATGAATAAAAAGACCTATATCTTGGGTTGGGTATTGTTTGAATTAGATAAATTCTGATTCTTTTTATCTATTCCAGTTCTTATAGATTCTGATTTATGATTCGAATAGGGAAAAAATGGGTCAAATTCTGATATAATAAAAACATCTTTATTCTTTAAAGAAGCAAAGACATGAGCAATCAAAAACTCTGAAGGAGCAGAAATAAAGAATAGCGACTGCTTCTTAGATGTTCCAAACAATATTCAAACCTATTTTGGCAATAAACTGAAGCTTAGAAATTATAATTCCACACATTTATTATTTCTTTGAGCACACTGTCCAGTGGCCTGGGAGACCATCAACAAAGTAGTGCATTGGTATTTTGCGTGTACCTGACCATGTAATCATCACTAACTGCTGTTCAACAACATTGTAAGGAATTAGTGATGTCATGCCATTTCATGTAAGTAATGACATTTCGGCAATGACCCAAAGTTTTACTACAACATGCTTATGCTGTTTTATTATTTAATTACAGCATGCTCTGTATCATTGAGAAAGAATTACAACACACAGAGACATTACAAACAATGCATTCTGCCAAAACATTTCTCTTAAATAAATGAATCTAATCTTGTCTGATGGAGGTAGTATTAAATAGAAATGTGAGATAATTAAGACCTACCTAATGACCTAGTACATAATAAATGAACCTAGACTTTGTATGTCTCTAATGTTCCAATACCTTGGTGACTGTTTAACGCCAATATATTCAACATCACTAGTCCACCCAGATTAAAAATATAAGATAAGCTAGAGCTCAATTCTCTCACTGACAAGAAAAGTGGGGGTGAATATAAAATGAAAAAAAAGGTAGCGAAAAGGAGAGAAAAGCTATGCAGTTGTTAAGATGTGTTGAAATTGTTAGAAAGTTGGGTGAGATTGTGAAATAAAAATGTGTTAACAAAAGGGATGAAAAGGTTAACGTAGTTCCCATTTTTAAGATGCACATTTTATAAAAGCTTTGTTATGAATTTAAATTTTACTTGACATTAGAACAGAGCATGTATTTTTTATTAGAGTACCTATACTGTATATAATTCAGTTCAACATGAAAACTGATAAGTGTTACTGCACTATCACACTATAGATGTTGACCACACACCGACATGGATACATCTAAAAATATAAATATAAGTCAATTTAAAGCAAATTACGCTTACATACCATAATAGCAGAATTGCAGAGCCAAGGGATTAACAGTTTTTAAAACTGTTCTACCACTGTATATATATATATATATATATATATATATATATATACACACACATATAATATACATGTATGTATGTATATATATATATATATATATATATAGTTAGGGTTATAATATATAATAATGTATATTATATGTATATAATATACATATAATACTGTTTTCATATAATTTGTGTGTAAAATTACTGCAGTGAACATGCACTGTCAGGCGCACAGAACACCCCTGGAGACCACTATAGAGAATATACTGTATACACTGTGTTCATATGACAAACGTTCATTCCCAAATGATATCCCAGAGTGGAGGTTAAGACACCAATGATTTGTGAAGCAATCAGTCTGATTGCTGTTGACAAAACTCCTGCAGTGACTGATGCACTGGCACTGATAGAGAAGTATGTGAATGGAAGGATTAGATGGATTAGTGTTCATTGACCACAAAGATTTGCTGTCCCATGATGATGACTGATGTCCTGTGATCATCAGCTGATTTAAATTCTGTCGAGCTGTGATCTCGGATCTTTGCATTGAATGAGTCCAGTTTTAGAACAACGAAATCAAACCATCCCAGTACAAACACGTCTACCCACCACTCTGGGTTAATTGGCACACGGGTATGTGTGACAGGATTACACTGTAAAGTTAACCTTTCTATCTAAACCCTTTTTTGGGAATGTTATATTTTATAGGTTGTTGTTTTCACAGAGGTCCATGAGTTTAATAATACCTGCAGTTTTGGATTATAAAAATTATTGGGTGATATAAATTCCCTCGCATTCTGACGGTGCAAAGTGATTCTGTTTTTGCCTCAACCATTAAATTTGACCCCGATTTTTTTTCAGCCACTGTCCTCTCTATCATACTCACTCTCACTAACTGCATTAACCGCAGCAGCAACACGCTACCACTGTGCAATTTCTGTATTAGTGATATCACTGCTGTGGCCACCAAACAATGTCATTCTCCATCTCACTCACAAGCTCCTCAATGTTGGTGTCTTCTCGCTTGATGTCATGTTTCAACATGGAAACCCATGTATTACCAGGGTCATCTAACATTCATGTGGTGCTTTGCATTGGCCATTCATGGTTGAATGAGGGCGTGTAAAGGGCAGGATATTAGGCAGAGTATAGGCCATCATGTGAAATACCAGGAGCGAATGAAAATGTTTGTGTGTGTGTGTGTGTGTGTGTGTGAGTGAGTGAGTGAGTGAGTGAGTGAGTGAGTGAGTGAGTGAGTCTGTGTGTCTGTGTGTGTGTGTGCGTGCAGTCAGTAAGTTACTTTGTTGAAGAACAGTGGCAACAAAAAACGAAAATATAGAGTTTCCTAGTCGATGATCAGAAGGTTGGTTTGTATCGTGCTGGAGTTTCTGTGTCCTCCCTCCACACTCCTGCTGACCTGCACTCACTTTAGCTAATAAACACCAACACTCATCACAAGTTATCATGACCAGAACAGTACATGAAGTTTACTTAGTGTTTATGAGGCTGCATTTTAACATAATGAAAAACTAGTCGTCAACATTGTGTGCGCAAAGTTCAACACGAGATGTGACGTGCACAACCAGGACTCAGTGTTAATCAGGAGAATTGGATAATGACAATCCGTGGGTCACCCTAACCCTGACCGGCCAGGGCTTGCGGATGATCGCATGCACACACGCACGCACACACACACACACACACTCTGGGTCAATCCGACCCAGAAACAACACAAGGGTTAAGCCAAGCTCACTTTAATAATTCATTACCAGCTTTAAGCACTGACTGAAAAACTTGAAAAATAGAGCTGAATAATGACCCTAGATTGTGGAGAATTTCACATGAATCCATGCAGCTAACTATGAGATATAAACGTTTTACATTTGATCACAGCTGCATTACGTCAACTGGCAACTATAGTTCGGCCTACATGTTTAGCCAAAACCTGACCACATGTTTCTTGGTTCTGGAGACAAAGGAGAGCCTCCAGATCTCAGTCTCCCAGGGTGCTTCAACTTAACACCTAGGTGTTAAAACTGCCCCTGGACACAACTTTCAACCAATATTGGTCACTCTGGGCCCCATGACCCATGAGGTGACCAGGCCAATATAAGCCCAGTTCCCTCTCTCTTCTTTCTCTTTCCACTCAATTGTCCTGGAGGAGAGGTGTAGCTCTCCAGCTCACCTCTCTTTCTACTCAACTTCTCATGGAGGAGAGATATAGCTTTCCAGCTCACCTCTTTCTGATCACTTCTCCTGGAGGAGACCCAGCCAGGGAAGCTTCCTCCCTACCCAAGCTCTACCAACCTTCAAGCAGGCCTGCCTGGAGCAGACTGCTAAAACTTTCCAAAAGGCAGCAACGCAAGAGCCTGCATAAGAACTTCAGCACAAGACCTGCATCGCACAGCAGAACCACAACAACAGGAGCCACAAACCAGCAAGACAACTTCACTGGACTTCAAACAGCACATCAACCTTTTCCCCCTTTTCATGGATGGGTAACACAACTGGGCTTAATAATTATACTAGGCTTAGCAAAAACTGTTCAATTCTATTCATGTGATGTTTCTAAGTTTGATTTGTGTTGTTGGAATATTTGGTAATAAGTTATTTGAAAGTTAATGTTAGTTATGTTATGCTCTTCACAGTCTTTCTTTGCATGCAACTAACTACTTTCTCTAACCTGGAACCAACACACACACACACATCTCCCCAAACTTAACACATATATGTGACCTCAACCACATGGTGTAAACACTCCAGGGGGTCGTTTGTCTTCATAGTGGCCAGCCGCCATTTTGAAAGCACATTCACTCACACAGACACACAGAGACACACACACACACACACACACATACTCACATACACATCTTTATATAGTAAGTACACCTAGTAGTTGTTTTTATGCTTTTATTATCTTCATAATAAATGTTTTCTTTAACAAATGTTGTCTTCATTAATGTTGCATAAGTGTGAATTTTGCCAACCTCTACACTGTCAAGAACTCCATATCCTTCAACTTTGCTAACTACCTATATGGTAATTTTGGTTATAGTTATTAATTTAACTATTAATAAGAGTTCCAAATTTGTAGTTAGTACTTTCATGAGACTTAATCGATAAATTGGGTGGTGCCCCGAGGTAACTTAAATCAATTAAAGTTATTATTTAATATTAATATTTTTAATATTAATATTCTTTCTGATAACCAAATTTATTGAATGCCCCAAGGCACACCATTTAATGGTGTCACGTTTAAGGTATCATATGCACAACATTACCAACACTAGAATTACCATTACTATTATTACCAAGTGGTTGGTCATGGTGGGAATTGTTGGGTGTCTGCAAAGAGTGCTGTAGAGTCCTGCCATGTTGTTGTGATTTGGCACTAAGTAAAATTTACTTGATTTTCTGTTTGTATTGAAAAAAAACACGTCACAAACATAGTGTATTTTTTTTAAAGGCTCAGTAATTTTCTAAAACAGTTGCTCACTGTGGATTTATTTGTTGAGGATAATGTTTTTAGAGCCAGATGAATTACCATTTGGTGCTCTGACTGGAGCAGCAGCATTGGGGACTGAGTTGAAATAAACTACTAAATTACAATGTGTTTTTTCATGGTAATGAAGGACCATGTCACCTTGTGAAATATTGTTGCCCACAAATGTGTTTTAATCATTTTAGGTATGAAACAAACATACTAATATTTTGACTGTTAAGCTTATTCAGAATAAGACGTTATTTTGATTATGTTGTTTTGCACAAGTTGTTCTGTTCACATGTTACAGAGCATAGTGTGCCTCACATTATTATGTCCACTAAGCCATTACGCACAACATGACTCCGCCAGTTTTAAAACCCAAACCTGCATTTTTTTTACGTAGCACTGGCTTTAATCCCCTGGCTGTCAAGGTGGTGTCCAGCAAACGATGTAACTTTTTTCCACAATTGAATAACATTCTGGAGTAAACCAGGGGAGAAAGCGTTCATCCCACTTTGGATGAACACTCTTATCCTATCTAAATGAAATGTAATGTAATTCAAGAGTATAACTGAGTTTACTGAGCCAAAATGACAACCCAGGGTTGGGACAAGGAGATATAGTTGCAGTCCTACACACTTCTCTGCGCTCTCTTTAGATCCGTCACTCACTTAAAACCCTATAGACATTGTCTTTTAATTAATTAAATCAAAAATAAGTAGAGAAAATGTTCCCCTAAAAACCTAATAGGAATGAACAAAATCTCTGCAAAACAATATAGTTAAATGTGGTCTCTTAAACATTAGATCACTGCCATCCAAAGATGATTTAGTAAATTAATTGATCTTAGATTACAGTGTTTAGGCTCTGGCCAAGGAGGTAGAATTATTTTTACTATCAATCTATCAATTAATCCCAATTTTTAAATCCTCTATATCCCATTTGAAAGCCTTGTTCTAAGTTTATCACACCAATCCTAGAAAAAACAAACAATTCTATTTGTTGTAGTTTACCATGCTCCTGGGTCTTAAAACATGTAAAGAAATGATTGTACAGAATGTCAATATTCATGTTGACATTAATAATAGCCTTAGTGCTGTGTTTATGTCAATATTATCCCAATTGGTTTCAGTGAGTGTTTACATCAACCCCCTCATTGTTTTAACAACACCCTTGACCTTGCTTTAACATAAGGCGTTACCAGGAGGTGTGTCCTAGGGCAACATACTGCTGTAAAGCGCTTTGAGTGGTCATCAAGACAAGAAAAGCACTATATTAATACAGGCCATTTACAATTAGTGTGTGTGTGTTGTTCACTGTAGACATAAAACTGCCTGTAGTCTACTGTACTGTAAACTGCACCTGCTGTTACCATGGTCACCATATTTTCCAACCATTTGATGATGTCACTAATGAGATCTGGAATTGTCTATCTAATTGTAATTTTATTTTAATCTACAACCTACAATTCTATTTTCACAGCTCCCTGAATGAACAGAACTTTACAATACAGCAGCCATGTTAAGTCTTTTATCTAAACTGTCACATGGGAGATGACATCCCAGGCAGTGATAGCTGTAATCAGATTGCATCATCAGAACCAGCATGCTCTGTCACAAGGATTTCATGAGAGGTCCAGGTATAGAACATATCCTCAAGCAAAGATCTGGAACATCATAATGTCTTACTAGCATTATGATTAAGTGCAATATATATTGAAATATCAGATGTATCAACATTTGTATGCATCCAACAACTTACTGTCAAATCAAAGCAAGTGATATAAATATTTTAACAATATTTACTATCAGTTTTCACATTGAATTAGAGATTTAAAATAAGTAATCTAATAAAAAAAAGTATTTCCTCATGTCAAGTAAAAAGGTAAATACATAACAGAAAGCTTTTTTTAAATGGGTATTTTAAAAATATTCTTAATTAAAAAAAGAATTTAAGTGTTCCGTTTTTCTTATTTTTGTCAATCAATTTTCTAATAATTTCAACACATCTTGACAACTGAACAGCTTTAACCCCTGCTTTTCTTTTCCTTACTTTTCCTCTTGTATCCCATCTCCACTTACTCCAATAACCCTCCACTTTTCATTTTTAGTGAGAGAAGTGGGGTCTATTCTGGCCAAAGCTGCAGCGATTAAAAATCAAATGCTCTATCAAAATTTGACAATTCTAAATAATGTATTGATTATAGGTCCAAATTTAATGGCGTCTGGGTCTGGATCCGGAAAATAAAGTCTACCTCCTCCATATTAGTGGACGGGACATGGACCAAACTAAAAAGACCAAAAAAATATTTTTTCTCTCTGTCATTTTATGCTGATGTATCCTCAAGGGTTTTTCTGGGTATGAATGGGCGAAAAAACTGTTCTATAAAATGCTTTGAGTCAAGCATTTGTATGATGTGGTTGTTTACCATTTGAGCTTTGTGGCTCCAAACTGGTGCTACACAGAGCTATGATACGAGATGAATGAGACACATCAGCAAAACATACATATAAATATGTAACTACACTGTTTGAGTGGGAGTGTTCAGAGTGGATGCAGAGGAACTGATTGATACCATGTAGCCAAACAGCCAGACAATTTGGAGTCAACGATGTTTTGTCATTCTTATATTTTGTATTGATCTGCTCAGTCGATATTGTCTCCAATCAGCCAATACTGATGTCAACAGAGGAGGGATCAAATAGTTAAACATCTCTCTCTCTCTCTCTCTCTCTCTCTCTCTCTCTCTGTTTTTCCCTCACAGAGGCTAACGTTTGTTCTGTGATATCAAAGGGTTACATCTCTGGCCTATTGCATCTTTATGAGGACTGGCACAGCAAAGATACTCAACATACTGCCATAGAAATCCGGCACATGCTGCTGCGCTGCCTCCATAAGGTCACCCACAACAATCCTGGCAGACAGGCTTTCATATCCAAGGGAGGCCTCAGACTGCTGTATCACACCACACAGGTAAAATTCATAGCTGTATTTGTTAAGCGCCACTCAAATTGCTTTACAATACAGCTTTCCCCCTATGTGCAGCACTTTCCCTATCATACATCACTCATACACTTCCGGCACAGTCCTCAATCTAGGGCAATTTCGGGTTCAGTATCTTGCCCAACGACACTTCGGCCCGTGGATTGGTGGAGACTGGGATCGAATCTATTGGTCCAACCATATAAACACACATTTGCATGCACAAATACTCAGTGGACAAACAATGTACTTCTGCAGCATACTGTGCATTTGCCAACTGTAAAGTATCTACAATATACTATCTTCTCAAAGTTGCCTTTTAGTTTCTTCTATGTCCTATTACTGAAGCTGCACATTTCAATTCCCAGTTCTTTCGGTCAGAGCATTTCAGAAATCATGTCTGCCACACCAGGGTTACAAGGTAGAACCCCTTTGTCAGACAAGCCAAACCACAACTTAATCGACTGTTTTCTAAAATGTTTAGACTGTGATTTCCAAAGCTCTTTTGTGAAGCTTTGGAATTGATCAAGGCTAAGTTATACCACAAACTCTTCAAGATTAAACTCCATCAATAACAGTAAATTAAAGAGAGAGCAGAGAGGGAGACCAGGAACACTTTGGCACCATCAGGTATCAGCTCTGACTAGTTATAATGAAAACAATAACAGTGTAAAGATGTTATTGATTATTAATGATAGCAGCAACAGTTCATATAATAATTAACTCATAATAAGTATTATTGTTATTAATAATAATAATAATAATGGAGTCAGAGATACCTGCAAAGAGAGTGAAAAAGAGATAGAGAGACTATGGGAGGAAAAAAACATGTTAGTGACATGTATTAAGATAAATAAATGTATGTGGGGGCAGAGAGACAGCGAGAAGGGGAGAAGTGCTCAGTGCATGATGGGAGTTCCCCCAGCAGTCTAGACCTATAGCAGCTTAACTAAGGGATGGTTCAGGACTCACCTGATCCAGCCCTAACTATAGGCTTTATCAACATAGGCGTCATGATGACGCCAAGATGAACATCTGAAGATATGTCCCTAACATCAACTGGTGGTTGGCATTTTTATTAGTGCAGTAGACCTTCAAACATACAACGGGTATTCTCCATCTTATCTTATGTTCTAAAATAAAGTCTAATTTCTTTAATATTCATATATGTATGCCCATTATGCTTATAGCAGTACTAGTTTTGTAGAGTACAGCTTAATTGGTACATCGTTATCCCTTTGTACAACACAGTACAGTCCAGCTAGAGCAAATGATTAGTCTATTAACTTTTTTGTTTTTACCTTTGTAGACAGATTTGTTGATTAAAGGTCTGGAGTCTCTGATTGAGCCCTCTGTGCAGTTGATGAGGAAGTGTCTCCCCAAAACTCCTCTACCACTGACATCAGATCAGTCTGCATACACCTTCCTCCTGCCAGGAAGAGCGCATGCCGTCCCTGATGTGGACATGGCACCAGGTACAGTAAACAATCAAAGTAATGACACAACTTTTGGTAAAGCTTTACATTACAGCCCACAACACACATACTCTAAGTCAAATGATGCTGATACACGCACCGAACACATCCTCTGTCTAATCTTTTAGAAACATTTATTTGATGTGTGTTTGACTTTTTAGTTTGATTCATTTCCCATCCACTAACATGGAGGCAGCTGGATTTACCACCTATAATGCAGCCTGCCACCAGGAGGTGAGCTTTAATCTGGACATTTGGAAGGGATAGACAGAAGTGTAATAGATGTTGCATGTAAAATAGCACATCAACAAAATAACAATATTTACAACATTCATGAGAAAAGACAGTGTGTAAATGGAGAGATGTATCAATGTTTAAAGTTTTGACAAAGGAAATGTCAGCAAGGGAGCAGCAATGACTGATATTGTATATCTAGCAATCTAGTAGTAATCATAATCCACAATCAGCTGCCACCACGATCCACATTGTGACTGCAGCTGCAGCTGAATCTGCAATGAAACAAGGCCTTCAGGAGAGAATGAAGATGAAGATGGAGAAAAGCAAAGAGGTGCTCCATGTGTCAACAACAATTACAGTATAACAAAGAGCTGGTCCAAGACAGACCTGAGGCAGCTATAACTATAAGCTTTATCAAAAAGGAAGGTTTTAAGACTATTCTTAAACGTAAAGAGGGTGTCTGCATCCTGAACTGAAACTGGGAGATGATTCCACAGGAGAGGAGTTTGATAGCCAAAGGCTGAACTCTCCACTGTACTTTTAGAAATTTCAGAGACGAAAATTATGCGGGAATCCTGGGAGTGCAGTACTCTAGTGGGGTGACATGGTTCTAGTGTTTTTAAAGTATGAGGGCACTATATCATTAAGGGCTTTGTAGGTGAGTGAATTTAACAGGGAGTCAGTGAAAGTAATACAGGTGATCTTTTCTCGTAGTTCTTGTCATTAAACTTGATGTAGCATTTTGGACAAGCTGTAGAAGAAGTAGAATTTGATCATAAGGAATTACAGTAATCAAGTCTAGAGGAAACTAATGTGAGGACACATTTTTCTGAATCTGCATCTTTTTTTAAAAATAGGATGTGCCTGATTTTTGCAATGTTATGCAGGTGAAAAAAGGCAGTCCTTGAAATGTGTTTTAAATGTGAATCAAAGGACAAATCCGGAACAAAGATAACTCACAGATTCCTGGCGGTTTTGCTGGAGGCAAGGGCAATGCCATCCAGAGCAGCTACTCTATATCATTAGATATTGTATCTAACTTTTGTAACTTTTGTTTTGTCTTTTTTCTGAACATATCAATCAATCAATAACATTTTATTTGTATAGCCCATATTCACAAATCCCAATTTGTCTCATAGGGCTTTAACAAGGTGTGACAACCTCTGTCCTTAACCCTCAACAAGATTAAGGAAAAACTAAAAAAAAAAAAAATTAAAAAAGGTAAAAAGAATGTACCCTGTATACCAGGTAAATAAAATTGGGACAAGCACAGAAACCTGAGAAACCCTGTGATTAACTTTTTCGAACAGATCACTCGGTAAAGTGATCACACTAGAAATAACCAATATTGATAATAAATTGCCAGGTATAATGCAGTTTGAGGAATTCTTTTGTTTCGTTTGGTTGTGTATTCCATATTTCCAAATTAATATGAGAGTATGTGTATTTATTGTAGCGTTGTTTTTTTCTAAGGAAAAGGTACTTCTCCAGGCTAAACTTAAAGGGATAGTTCACCCAGAAATGAAAATTTACTCATTATCTACTGACCACTATGCCGATGGAGGGGTGGGTAAAGTGTTGCAGCAGAATGCAATACAATTAAAGAAATTTGTGACCAAATCTTCAAACATAATAAAACAACAGAAAAATCATTACATGCCTCTATACTGCTCGTGTGGTGTTATCCAAGTGTCCACAAGCCCCGACATTCAAATTTGACTAGAAAAGAGGTAATTTCCACTGTGTTTTAAGCCTAAACCTCCGACGAGGTGCATTCAGGAACTGTCGGAAACATCCACTAGCTGAGCTACTTCTGGTGGACTTTGAGTAGATAATGAGTGAATTTTCATTTCTGGGTGAACTATCGCTTTAACAGGCACACACATATTGGACACTGACATTTTCACTTAACTTTCTCTGTTGTGACCAGATAACAGCAGTGAGGAGAGTGACGATGATGACGCTGACAAGCAACAGGCAGAGAGCAAAGATTATGTAAGTGTGTCTCTGTGTGTGTATGTCTTATGTGCATATGCATTTGTGTGTAATTTCAGAGCCTTTGATCATCAGGACCTGTCTTGAGATCCACTGTTGAAAACATGGTTATCTTGTTCACTGAGTTGGAGTTAAGACAGTCAACTAATCACAAACTTGTTAATGTTATATAAATCGTGAAACACAATCCAAAAAGTAATGCAGAGTGATTTGTATCTGCACCTCAAAGCACACCTCCATACAACTCATACTATCACTGAGCATTTATTTGTGGATTGCATTTTACAAGACACAATTTACGATGCATTTTACCAGTCACATGATACATGCATTTGAGGATTTTTAGTCTCAGAAGAATAAATTCAGTTCAATTCAATTTTCAATTCAATTTTATTTCTAAAGCGCCGAATTAATAAATACATTATCTCAAGGCACTTTACAAAGTGAGGTGCAAGCAGGTGCGACAGAGGTTGGTTGCTCTACAGGTAAGTCATTTACTTGAAGCAACAAGTTTCGGTGGAGAGTGCGGATGGGCCAGCCCCCTCAGGACTCACTTTATAGACTGGGTTATCACCAAGCTGTTCTCTGACGATGTAGATTGTCTTTTCCCAGTAGGACTTCAGTTTGCATGGACCTCCTCTTTGGGCAACATTGCGAACAAGGACCCGGTCAACTGGCTGAAGAGTCACACCTCTGTTCCTTCTATCATAATAATGTTTGCCTTTAGCACTTGACTGCTGGCTGTTTGTGCTAGCTATCCTGTATGCCTCGACCATTTTCTCTGCCCATTTTTCTGCGTACCCTGTTGGTGTTTTTGTTTCTTCCTCTGCCACCAACCCGAAGAGAAGGTCAACAGGAAGACGTGGATGGTGACCATATAACAGAAAATATGGCGAGTAGCCTGTTGACTCGTGCTTGGTACAATTGTACGCATGAATGACATGAGGCAGGTGATCCTTCCAGCTCTCTTTCTCACCTAGGGTTCTGAGCATTTGCAACAGAGTTCTATTGAACCTCTCTGCAGGGTTGCCTTGTGGATGATAAGGAGAGGTCCTGGAATGGTTCACACCGGACAACTGTCTGAGAGCTCTGAACAGTTCATTTTCAAACTCCCGGCCCTGATCATGGTGCAGTTTAGAAGGGTATCCAAACCGAGGGACAAAGTCCTTAAAAATCTTGTCAGCAGCAGTTTTGCCGGCCTTATTTCTGGTGGGGTATGCTTGGGCAAACCTAGTAAAGTGATCGACTACCACCAGGATATACTCGTATCCACCCCGGCTGGTCTCAAGGTGAAGAAAGTCTATACAGACGAGCTCAAGAGGCGAGTTGGATGTTACACTTCCCATAGGTGCTCTTTCATTTAAAGCTGGCTTTTTCCGCTTTATACACTGACACATCCTGGTGATGTACTCTTCAATGTCCTTACTCATAAAAGGCCAATAAAAACACTCTCTTGCAAGACTAAGAACTCTCTCGACACCAACATGTCCCATGTTGTCGTGCAAGTGCGTGAGGGCTGTTTGTCTATGGCAAACAGTTGGCTGGCAAGACTAGCTGTTTGCGACCAAGGCCATTCTCTATATACAGCCTGTTCCACTCTCTTGAGAGTTTTCTTGTGTGTTTGTCCAAAGACCTGCGTCTGTCGTCAGTCAGTTCTGTCATTCTCTTTTAACTCTAAAATTTTCCCAATGACAGGATCTTTTCGCTGCTCGTCTACCAGTTCATTATGGTCAATTACAGGGAAAGGTTCTGTGTGTGTCTGTTGTTGAGAGGTGATGTTAAGGCTGGCTACCCATGCTACTTCCCCCTGCTGGGCTGTTCTAGAACCCTCCCAGGTGGCGCACACTGCCTCCTCTGACAATCCCTCTGAACACTGACTCACGTAGGCATTGATATCATGGGGACAACGAGAAAGGGTATCTGCATCAATATTCAGTTTGCCTGGCTTGTATCTTATTTCAAAGTGAAAGTCTGAAAGCTGACCAACCCAGCGATGTCCTACTACATTAAGCTTAGCCGTGCTCATTACGTAAGTCAGGGGATTGTTATCGGTGAAGAGCGTGAAGTGAGGGGCATAAAACAGGTAGTCCCTAAATTTATCACAAACTGCCCACTTTAAGGCTAAGAACTCAAGCTTACCACTGTGGAGATGGTAACTCTGCTCTGCTGGTGTTAACGTGCGAGACCCATAACCAATCACCCTCATCTTCCCGTCCTGGAGGATTGCTCCCAGACCTTGTTGAGAGGCATCGGTGTGGAGTATAAAGGGTTGGTTGAAGTCTGGGTACCCTAGCACTGGTGGGTTGGTTAGAATGTTTATGAGGCACTCAAGAATCTGCTGGTGTTGATTATAACATTCCACTGGGGTACGTGAAAGCAGTTGCGGGCCCTTTGTTTTCCCCCTGACAGGCTTAGGTTGTGGTTAATTGGGTTTTACCTGGAGCAGCTCATATAGTGGTCTTGCTATGCGTGAGAAGTCTTGTACATATGCTCGGTAATAGCTAAGGAAACCTAGCAGCCTCCGAACATCTCCTACTGTCCGTGGAGTTTTTCTCATTCAATGCTTGAACTGCCTCAACATCTTTTGGATCCACTCTGACCCCATTTGCAGACACCAGCCGACCAACGTACCTGACCTCGTTGCGAAATAACTCACACTTTTCTGGCCTCAACTTAACCCCATGGCGATGTAGGGCTTGGAGTACACGGCGCAGCACCTCGACATGCTCTTCGAATGACCTCGAGAAGCAGAGGACGTCATCGAGATAAGGGATGCAACACTCATCCCTCAGCGTCTCAAGCATTTCCTCCATGCTTCTTTGGAAGGCTGCTGGTGCATTTGACAACCCGAAGGGTATTCTGACCCATTCGTATAAACCCCAAGGGGTCCTGAAGGCAGTGAGATGTCTCGAACCTTCGGCAATAAAGCCTTGGTGGTAGGCTTTGCCCTGGTCTAAGATGGAAAACCAGCTATAGCCCCCAAGTGAGTCAATTGAGTCCTGAATACGGGGAAGGGGATGTCTGTCTGGCACAGTCTTTTTGTTAAGCAGTCGGTAGTCAATACAAAGGCGCAATGATCCATCTTTTTTTCTGACACAAACAATAGGGGCGGCATATGGCGACTTAGACTTTACAATTCATCCTTTCACTAACAACTCCTGGATGTACTCTTTTACTTCCTTGTACAGTGGCTTAGGAATGGAAGCATAAGCTTTCTGAATGGGGATGTCATCACTGAGCCTGAGTGACATCTGGAGAGAGGGGATGCATCCAATATTGCCGCAGTCTTGGGCAAATGCTGCTGCCTCCTCATGCAGCATCTCCTCAACTAGATGTTGTTGCTCTACAGTAAGATGACTGAGGTCAATGGGTGGTTGCCCCGGCTCATTTGTGGGAACCCTGGGAGCAGTGACTTTATGGACATCAGCCCTTACTGTTGTAACCTGTGGTGTCTCTACTTGTGGTGTCATTGTCTCACCCATCTCTACGACTTTCGCTACATGTTGGATGGAGCCCAATGGAGTTCTCTTTGGGAGGGTGATTTCATGCTTAGTGTGATTGGAGATGGGCACATGAACAAGAGGCCACCTGTGCTTACTGATCTCTACGAGGCTTTCCCCCACACTCAGCTGTTCTAAGCTTGTACTCTCTTCTGAGGATTCATATAGGACAACAGAGTCGGAGGCGTCGAAGCTAGGTGGTACTCTGCACCGTACACGTAATGTTTTTCCAGCTGGGATAGTCACATCTTCCCTGCCTACTCTGATTGTTGCCAAACTGTGGTCTGGTGTCTTTTGGGCCTGAATGAAATTAACCATTGCTTCAGCTTGTTCTTCTTCCACTCCAAGGGCTTTCTGGTCAGGGGTTTCTGGTGTTTCTTGGGGGAAAGTGTCATCAGCTCTTTTGTCACATCTTTGGCGTTTTGAGTAACGCTGCTTACGCGTGGGGGTTATTGGATGGGACTGGAATTCTGGAACGGCCTCTGGTTGTCCCTCAACAGAGGTCGGTTCCCGTTTCCCTGCTGCCTGGCTCTTTTTAAGCAGCCAACAGCCCGATGTCCTGGGTCCCCACATACAAAACAGTGGTTACAGTTCTCTAAGCCCTGGTGTAGACAGTTGGTACAGATGGGTATTTTACCCTTCCTTGTGAGAGAGGGTTGGCCTGGTGTGGAAGGAGGAATTTTTCTAGGAATGGATGTAAGAGGTCTGTGTGCTTGCGGCTGACCAAGCATTTGGACAGGTACAGACTTTGGGTGGGTTATGTGCATAGCTGTCGTTTGCTGGTCCATTAAAGCTGCAACCATGTTGGTCAGAGTCTCAACCTGAGCACTGAGCTGTTGTATTGTCTGGTGTTCTTTCTTGTTCACAGTTTGCTCTATATCATCCACTCGCACACTGTATGAATGTGTTGCTTTCTGTCAGAGACCATAACCTAACCTGCGCTGGTGCTCATTTTCGTCGCTGAGAATCTTCATAACTTGACTGACAATGTCTTCATCAGTCACTTGATTGTTTGAGAAGAGTGGTCTCAACTGTTGTCTGATGTCCGTGTGTTTAGACCCTAGGCCCTGGTAGATGGTGTGGAGGAAAACTTCCTGGATGGTTTTCGGGTCATAGTGAATGTCTGTGTTGGCCTGCTTTGACTGAAAGAGGATTTTCTGTTTGAGTCCAATCATGCAATACAGAAACTGTTGAGGCGGTTCTTGTTCACTTTGTTTTGCACACATTAGTTACTGCAACAGTTCCGTACTGGCCTTCTCACCAAGATGAGGCCTGAGGAAGCCCTTGAGTTCACCGATTGTGATGTCATCTTTGTGGGTGAGCATGTCTTTGAAGGCACCTGGTTTAACTATCTTCAGCACAGCTCGGATCACTTCTGTCCCTGTGAAACCCTCCCTGACTCCCTCGTCTATCTGCTTACAGATACTGCTATATGTGATGTCAGAGCTTTGGTCTCCAATCTGCCCCCCATGTATCTTAAACTCCCTACGCTGGAGATGGGAGAGATCCTTTAAAGAAACCACCTTCTCAGTATCGAACGTAGCTGGGATATGACGTGGCAGTTGGTGTGGCATGGGCTCACCTAGACTGTGATGTGCTGCATTTGCTATATCTTTGTAGTGTTGTAGCCTCTTGCCTAGCTCTTCATGCATTACTTGGAGCTGGTCCACACTTTGACAAACTTCTTCATCTGTGGACTTCAGATCGGGTGTACTTTGATTGTCAGTTGCGATGTCCCGTGCCAGCTGGTATGCGTCGCTGCCCGAGAGTTTGTACAAGTTCTTTATGATGCTCCATACGAGTTCTTTGCGTGCGGTTGACATGATGTGTGTGATGAAACAGCAGTGCGGTTCCCTTGGAAGAATGAAGACCCTCCTTGGACTCTGATCTCCCCTCGTGGACACCCACCAGCTGTTGTCACGGCTGTAATCACGTCACCTCGCCTTGGCCTCGTGGTTCTGATATCACTGGATCTGCTCCCCTTGATGATTCTTATGGAGAGAGATCCCTGACGAGCCCCCAAAATTTTTTACGGGCCCCAGGATTGGTACCACAGCAACAAAGTATGTCTGTAAAATACAGCATGAATGCAGCAGCAATGAAGACACGGAGCATTCAGTTCATCATCCAGACTGCATCTTATTCAAATTCAACACAATTTCAAATACAAGCATTTCTCTGAGTGTCAGTCTCTGTTTCAGTTTATAACTGCATTTTAAAGTGTATAAAACATACATTCAATTATCCTCTCCTTTGTAATGGAATGTGTTCTCAGTGTTACTCACACTTCTGGTGTACATCTTATGTCTCCTTACTTCAAACAACATCTTAATACACATTATCACTCATATATAAGTGAACAGGGCTACTATAATCACATAGTGCAGGTTACAGTGATACTTAACTGTAGTGACATCAGAAATGAATTCTGGACATGCACACTTAATCACAACACAGCTTTCACTCAGGAAGAAATACAAACATTTTCAATATAAACCTATTGAACATTAGCTTATAACTGGTCTTTATAAGGCACAATAACAATACATGACTTTATTACAACATACGTGTGTGTCGGAGCTGAAATACACACTGTGTAAAGTAAACATACTATAGCGACCTGCCTGCAAGACTACGCGCAGGTTAAATAAACACCTATACAGGCGAATGTGGTCACCGCCCACCAAGCCAGCAACACAAAATATTACTTAGCCTGCCATGCAATTTTATATATATATATATATAGTTGTGCAATAGTAGGTAGACTGGATGTTGGCTAATTTTCAATAATCATAAAATATGATTATTAAAATAATAAAATTATTTAATTAAAATAATAAAATTATTAATTAAAAATGATAGTTATCAATTAAGAATAATAAAAGTTGTAATTATAATTTATCAAAGACGGGGCACCACCTTGGTATCAGGGACCAACAATCAGTCAATAAAGATCAGTCTCATAGTCTGAAAAGTTCAATTAGAAATCTCAATATTTGCTATTAATGATTATATAATGAACAGTGAAGGTTTTAAGTTCGAGCACAGGCAGTCATAATCCAGCTGTATTCACATACATATGCACAAAGAATCACAAAAATACCGGTACTTTAATTACAAAGGGGATTTATTTAAGATAATGACATCAACCAATGACTATTATCACAGCAAAACCCACTATATCAAAGATAAAACACCACAAGCATCTATCACAATCGTAACACATATGTAATACCTCCAATGTGTATACCTGGAGGTGGGTATGTGTGTGTGTGTGCGTGCGTGCGTGCGTGCGTGTGTGTACGAGGAAGATGGAGACAAGATGGTGTCCGACGTCGTACAAGTGGTGTCGTGTTGCGAAATCTAAAATGGCGTACGAAGTCGTACACGAGGTGTTACTAAATACAAAATGGCGGTGCAACCATGTGGTTTGACCGAAAGGAAATGGATAACAAAGGGTACTTTGATCTATCTCGTGGTTCAAAGCGCCCGTATGGTACGCAAGAAGTGCCCATCAAGCCAATCCAACTTGTGGGAGGTGCTTCAGGAAGCGTGGGGTGAAATTTCTACAGATTACCTCAACAAATTAACAGCTAGAATGCCAAAGATGCCAATGCTGTAATTGCTGCAAATGGAGCGTTCTTTGACGAAAGCAAAGTTTGAAGAACAAAATTAATATTTCAAATAAAAATCATTATTTCTAACCTTGTCAATGTCTTGACTATATTTTCTATTCATTTTGCAACTCATTTGATAAATAAAAGTGTGAGTTTTCATGGAAAACACGAAATTGTCTGGGTGACCCCAAACCTTTGAACGGTAGTGTATATATATATATAATAGTTAATACAATAATCTGGTTTGTTGTGTATAATCCAAGCCTCATACATACAGTGGGGCAAAAAAGTATTTAGTCAGCCACCAATTGTGCAAGTTCTCCCACTTAAAAAGATGAGAGATGCCTGTAATTTTCATCATAGGTACACTTCAACTATGAGAGACAGAATGGGGGGAAAGAATCCAGGAAATCACATTGTAGGATTTTTAATGAATTAATTGGTAAATTCCTCGGTAAAATAAGTATTTGGTCACCTACAAACAAGCAAGATTTGTGGCTCTCACAGACCTGTAACTTCTTCAAGAGGCTCCTCTGTCCTCCACTTGTTACCTGTATGAATGGCACCTGTTTGAACTCGTTATCAGTATAAAAGACACCTGTCCACAACCTCAAACAGTCACAATCCAAACTCCACTATGGCCAAGACCAAAGAGCTGTCAAAGGACACCAGAAACAAAATTGTAGACCTGCACCAGGCTGGGAAGACTGAATCTGCAATAGGTAAGCAGCTTGGTGTGAAGAAATCAACTGTGGGAGCAATTATTAGAAAATGGAAGACATACAAGACCACTGATAATCTCCCTTGATCTGGGGCTCCACGCAAGATCTCACCCCGTGGGGTAAAAATGATCACAAGAACGGTGAACAAAAATCCCAGAACCACACGGGGGGACCTAGTGAATGACCTGCAGAGAGCTGGGACCAAAGTAACAAAGGCTACCATCAGTAACACTACGCCGCCAGGGACTCAAATCCTGCAGTGCCAGACGTGTCCCCCTGCTTAAGCCAGTACATGTCCAGGCCCGTCTGAAGTTTGCTAGAGAGCATTTGGATGATCCAGAAGAGGATTGGGAGAATGTCATATGGTCAGATGAAACCAAAATAGAACTTTTTGGTAAAAACTCAATCGTCGTGTTTGGAGGAGAAAGAATGCCGAGTTGCATCCAAAGAACACCATACCTACTGTGAAGCATGGGGGTGGAAACATCATGCTTTGGGGCTGTTTTTCTGCAAGGGGACCAGGACGACTGATCCATGTAAAGGAAAGAATGAATGGGGCCATGTATCGTGAGATTTTGAGTGAAAACCTCCTTCCATCAGCAAGGGCATTGAAGATGAAACGTGGCTGGGTCTTTCAGCATGACAATGATCCCAAACACACCGCCCGGGCAACGAAGGAGTGGCTTCGTAAGAAGCATTTCAAGGTCCTGGAGTGGCCTAGCCAGTCTCCAGATCTCAACCCCATAGAAAATCTGTGGAGGGAGTTGAAAGTCCGTGTTGACCAGCGACAGCCCGAAAACATCACTGCTCTAGAGGAGATCTGTACGGAGGAATGGGCCAAAATACCAGCAACAGTGTGTGAAAAGCTTGTGAAGACTTACAGAAAACGTTTGACCTCTGTCATTGCCAACAAAGGGTATATAACAAAGTATTGAGATGAACTTTTGTTATTGACCAAATACTTATTTTCCACCATAATTTGCAAATAAATTCTTTAAAAATCCTACAATGTGATTTCCTGGGTTTTTTTTTCTCATTTGGTCTCTCATAGTTGAAGTGTACCTATGATGAAAATTACAGGCCTCTCTCATCTTTTTAAGTGGGAGAACTTGCACAATTGGTGGCTGACTAAATACTTTTTTGCCCCACTGTAGCGGCCTTGTGTTCTTGTCTTTGGACATCCAATGTCAGGACACAAAACTCTATGTATTGATATTTCACGTTCTGAACATGACCGCAGAAAACATAGTGGTAAGCATCAGAGACTTGTAGGGTCATAATTTCTCCCTGGTGTACACGCTAGGTTTCTCCACTAAATGTGTATATATCTGGCCACTGAATATTGGGCCACTTGCTTATGTCTTCTTCCCACTCACTAATAGCACATGGATCTGGAAGTCAGTCACCATTTTTCAAAGTCAACTTATTTAGGTAACTTTTGCAAACTTTAGTGGTTAATGCCCTTGCATGGGTTGACAAGCTATTGAATTCTGCCATACTTCTGTTGCCACAATGCTCGCGCAGCTAACGTATGTCATCATTGTTTACAAACTGTAAAAGGGTCTATAAGGAATTACAATAATCAAGTATTGATATAAGAAAGGCATGGGCAAATTGTTCTGATTCTCTTGAGACAGGACTTGCCTGATTTTGGAAATGTTGGTGTAAGGTGAACTGCTGACCCGGACTGGGGACATCATCAGACGGTGGAAGGAGCAATTTAAGGAGCTCTTGAACCGGCCCTACAGGTCCTCTGTGGATGACGCAGAATCTGAAGACTCGGGGGAAGCCTCAACCAAAAGCCCTGCACAGGTTGCCATGGTAATTAAGAAGCTTCCCTGATGTGGATGAGATTTGCCCTGAGATACTGATGGCTCTGGATGTTGTTGGGCTATCGAGGCTGACATTCCTCTGCAATGTCACGTGGAGGTCGGGAACAGTACCTGACCGGGGTGGTGGTTCCGATTTCCAAAAGGGGAGACTGGAGGGTGTGCATGAGAGATCACACGTCTCAGCCTCCCTGGGAAAATCTACTCCAGGGTCCTACAAAGGAGGTTCTGGCCAATTGCTGAACCTCAGATACAGGGCGAGCAATGTGGATTCCTTCCAGGCTGTGGAACTGTGGACCAGCTTTTTACCATTGGTGGCATGCTGCAGGAGTCATGGGAGTATGACCACCCAGCCTAGATGTGTTTTCTGGATTAGGAGAAGGCATATGACTGTGTGGGGGGGTACTTCAGGACTATGGGGTGCTGGGGCTTTGCTAAGGGCCAAGTGTGAAGCTGTCTGGATGAGGGTCAACGCCACCAAGGCTGACGGCATGGTTCTCTACTGCAAAGCGGTGGATTGCCCTCTTTAGGGTTGGGGGGAGTCGCTCCCCAAAGTGAATCCCTATCTTCACAAGTAAGGGGAAGATGCTGTTGGGTTGGTCAGGCATCAGCAATAATGTGGGCATTGTACATAATTGTGGTGAAGAAGGAGCTGAGCTGAAATGCAAAGTTTTTGATTCATCAGTCGATTTATGTTGCCATCTTCATCTATGGTCACAAGCTCTGGATATGAAGTGAAGATTTATGAAATCTAGGGATCAACAAAACTGTTTAAATAGCTGCTGAGATATATTTTTATTTTAATGTCATAAAACAGAAAAAAACTGCTCTACCTGGGAATATAAATTTGACAAAATAATTTCAACTCAATGTCCAGTTGCTTTATTTCTCTATGACTTTTAACTCAATGTTGTGCTTTTCATCACTGTTTGCTCATCATCAATTAACTGATGAAGTCTGTGGGATGTGGTTAATAGATGATTTTATCTGTAGGTTTGTTGATTTATATGATGAATGTATGTTAATTAATAGGAATCAGGATGTAGCTCAACTCAGGTTGTTGTTTTTTAAGAGATTTTCTACAGGTCATCATGTCCTTCACATGGTTTGCAAGTGTCTTAACAGACTCTCTGCACAAATCAAAGCAGGAGAATTAATGGTTAAGCCTTCGACAGCGCATCTTAGTAGACCATGACATTTTCACTGTTCCTTAAATACTACTGACCATCGACCCACTTTACCCGACATGTTGGATGAGGGAGATGCTTGTGTGCTTCTCATGTAAATACCATTTTATTCTTGCATATTCAGACCTCCCTCTATAGGAAAATGGTCTGGCTGTACTCATCATAGGGGGGAAAAATATCCATTTTGTTTGTAATTGTTTAAACCAATAACAATTACCTCAGAGTATGCTAAGACCAGCGGCCTGTACTATGAAGCAAGGTCATTGGCTTAGGGCAACTTCACGAAGTCGGGATTAACTTAATGGTTAACCAGTACTACAAAAGAAGGTTAAGTTTTAACCTGAGGTATGCTGCCATGACAACTTACACGGCAACCTAAAACTGCTCTGAGCAGATTTTGTTCATGGTTAAATCTGTGTTGCCCTCTATTCCTTAAAGATGATCCGAATCTGCTGATCCCCCCCCAAATCATTTTCAATATGAAATATATAGATTCTCATCTGAGTGAATTCAGTTTCTTCTAGGATCGGACGTCTCTAATGTCACTCACAGGAGTATTGTCCTCACTGTCAAACTCCGCGACTCGCTATTTTGTCACCTGACATTTTTATCTCTTTATCATAATTTCATCTCTTTATTGTAATATTTCCTGTAATTTATGAACTATGTACATTTATATAATATATTTTAAACTACTAAATAAAGCTATCATTCAGACTTACTGTTCCTGTGTTTTTTGTTATACTTTGTGCCATAAAAGGCAAACAGACATATCACAGCATTAACTGTAATTTTTACTCCGTAGATGATTTTATTAGAAATGCAACCCTACAGCATCTGTAATCTTTATACACTGTTTTAGATGCTGTGTTTAAATACAGTAAAAAAGAAAAGAAATAGAGTTAATAAAGTTTAATTCAGTGAATCTTGTGTGCAGATGTTTATGAACATAACATGACAGACAAACTTTAGACTGGATACATGTGGACAGTGAATATGGTTCCGAGTTTGATCTGCATTTGCGAATTTGGAACTTTTTGTTCTTCGTATATGCCCTTTGAGATCTTTAATCCATGTTTGCAAAAATAAAAAGAGATGTCACTTTTTATAGGTGGATCAAGTCTAATTACTTAAAAGGAAGCTTCACTTGTGCATTACATATTCATACTGATGCATCATTCATATGGTTAGGATCACATTATGGGAGTGGCTGTGGCTCAGGCGGTAGAGCAGTCGTCTTCTATCCAAAAGGTGCGAGCGGTTTCATCCCCGTTGTGCACTTACATGTCATATGACATTAACATATGTGACAAAAACTGCTTTTATGAATTAAGTAATGTATTTTAATAAACCTCCTGACTGTTCATTGTCAGTGTCACATTTCTCAATTAAACTTTATTTAATATCTTCATATCCGCTCAGAATCAACCTGCACTCTTCCTCTGTGAAATATGGTGCACAGGTTTGCACTGCAAAACATGCCCCCTTTATGCACATGGACATTAACACAGATTAGCAGACCAACATCTTTACCAGCTTTGTAGTACCGTTTAACACCGATCCACTGAACCAGGGTTTCTCAACTCAGACTTTGTTAACCCAAGTTACAGCTGAGTAGGTTGAACCAGCTTCGTAGTTCAGGCGCAAAGATGCCTCTACAAAATAGTGTCTTGGAAAACATTTTATTTGTGGAGCATTTGCATATGAGGAGTGCACTCTCATTAAAATGGCAAATTCTCTTTACAAGAAACAAAAGAGATATATTGACTGTGTGAAAACTTGCCATTTTAAGTGTTTACGTTGGGGTTGTAGCTCAGAGATTATTGCTTCTAGTAGTAAGGGAAATTTTCAAAACATTAACAGGCAGGAAGCGAAGGGGCATCACATAAGAATTTTGCCTGTGATGCTTGGCCAATGGCAAGCTTATACTGACAGTGTACATCTTATAAATCAAACTAGTCCTTGTTTAAATCTGAAAGTATGTTGCCCTCCATCTGTTTCCTCACACACACACATCTGTACGTGTGTGTGTGTGTGTGTGTGTGTGTGTGTGTGTGTGTGTGTGTGTGTGTGTGTGTGTGTGTGTGTGTGTGTGTGCATTCCTCTATCAAGGATGATGACTTGGAGACAGACGTGAACAGACTTTGTCTTCGTCCGGACCTAGACAGACCTATAGAGCTGCTGCCACAGTATGGCCACCTGTGTCCTGAACTCTCACATGACTTTAAGGTAATGCAAGTGTGTGTTTGTGTCTATATCTAGCTGCTTTTAGACATGCACTTCGCAGTTGGGAACTCCGCAGTTCCTCCAAAATAGTTGCATGCTTAAAACTGTCAGGAAAACTGTCATAGGCCAGAGAATTGTTATACAGTTGCAAAATAACAGGGCTGACAGAAAATACTTCCTTGAGCAGTTTGGTGGGGATGATGTCTAGGATGCAGAAAGAGGAGTTCGTAGGTAACAAGGTAACAAGTGAAACCCATAACACTCAAGCCCATCATCACTGACTTGTGTGAGATTTGTTAGTCATTATTTAGTTAAGAATGAGATATTGTATGCTGTGATTTTGCAAAATGTTTAATTAAATTGACTGTAAAATAACATGCGTGTCTCCCAGGAACTGAATCTTAGTTCAGAGCCAGAGGAGAGTTCACCATCATCAGATGAGGAAGCTGTGCTGCTCAACACTTTCTCCCCTCACTCCACCAGGATGGACAGAAAGAAGGGTGATTCCAACAATGAGTTGTCCACTTCCTCTTCAGGCTCTCAGTCAGAGACAGAAACCTCCACAAAGGAAAACACAACAGGTCAGAATGAAAGTGTTGAAACAATGCTGGAACCAAGACACTCATACGCAGAAAACACTCAGGAAGCCAAGGGATAAGGCAGAAGTCAAGGTCTTTACTAAAACCAGTGAAGGCCATGCACAGGCAAACACTCCAATAATACAAGCTGACAAATCCAAAGGGAGCAGGCAAAATATCCACAAACAAGACAAACGTCATACATTTAGAAGCAACACTAGGAAAACCACGAGCGTGCACAGAGGCAACATCACACAATTGGGGTGGGAAGCAGTGTGTGTACTGGGTGACTGTTTGGTGATGAGGTGCAGGTGTCATGAGTGCAGTGGCGGAAAACTGAACAATGGGAGGAAGTGATGCTGGAGTCCATGATCAGAGTGAATGAAAAACAGGAAATGACTAGCTACAATGCATGAAAGTTATGTAGCAGATGTTAAAACAAACAACATCCAACTATTGATATTTCCACATTTGTTCCAAAATTTTGTTAAATATTTCTACATCTACATTATTTCTGAATTTCTAAATTTATTTATGCATGTTGGTGACTCTGGCTCAGGAGGCAGAGAGGGTCATCCACTAACCAGGTGCTTTGATCCCTAGCTCCTCCAGTCATCAATATGAAGTGTTCTTGGATACTGAACCTCAAATTCCACTTGACAGCTGTGTTGACCATGTTTTAATGTTGTGTGAGAGAAAATGCATGTAATGGCGATTTATGAATATGTGCATGATTGGGTATATGTGACTTGTACTGTAAAGTGCTTTGAGTGATCGATAAGACTGGAAAAGCTCTCTATAGAAATACATTTCATTTTCCAATTCAGCATTGATTTATTTCTGTGTCCATATGTTAATTATAGATTCAAGCGTAACTCTGTTAACTCGCATAACGATTTTCAAAAAGCCTTGGAATGTTAACAATCGACAAACCTACAAAAATCTTTCCACGGCTTCAGCAGTCAGAGGATAAGCATCTGACTGTCCCCACTTTATTATGGTCCTCAGCAGATGTTACATTGAGCCTGGGCTGTCCATAACTCAGCCCCAGCACAAAGATCTATGCTGCACCTTGTAGCGTAGGTTTTCTAAATTGAAAAAATAAAAGAGTTGGGCGCCAGACAGGGCTTCTTCACCTGTCAAAATTGTAATATCTCCCGGTAAGAGAGTTAACCCGGATAGCTTATTTACCTAACTACAAAAGGCATCAAAGAAAAAGAAACCACAAACAATCAATTCGGTTAATCAATATATATTCCATTGAATTATTCAATCAAGTTAACAATCAAATCAAAAAGGTATAATTGATAAACAGACAGAACTCATATTGACCAAAATATCCAGTAATCAATGCAAACAAATTCATTTCCAAATAAGAACAATTAACCGTCCATCAAATAAACATATGAAAGAAGCTTCCATTAAGAGTTCATGATGAGTATAGGTCGAGTTCAGATCAAGTGTGAGATTGTGTGTGTGGAGAGAGTGTTCAGGAACAAAACCGTTTGTATATAATATGCCATTCAGTTCATAATTCGATTTGTAAAGAGGGATATGTGTGTGTGTGTGTGTGTGTGTGTGTGTGTGTGTGTGTGTGTGTGTGTGTGTGTGTGTGTGTGTGTGTGTGTGGGTGTGTGGTTGTTGGAGAGGGGAGTTAGGGTCCAATGAAAAAGTAAAGTGAGGGAAATGTGTGTTCTTAATGGTGGTCCTTTAATCTCCACGTAGAGGGAAGATGAGGTGTGAAGTTTCTAGAGGCCAAGGGAATTCGGTGAAGCCAGGAGAGTTTCAATAGGGGGACTTAGCTTGTTTGGTTCATCCAGGAAAGAGGGAATCACGTTCCAATCCGAGCAGGTTAGATGGGTTTTTAAAATCCACTTCAGGCTCCAGGGATCAGCTTCTTTGCCTCATGGTCCAGGACGATTGTGAAATAAATCCAGCGGGTTCTTGGATCTACTTTCCAGAAACTAGTTTATCTTTTTTGTGATCTCCTTCCTACAGTTACTCTCACTTCACATGCTTCCACTCCATGCTGCCTTTGTTTGATTTTTCCTCTCCTCTCTGGCTCACAGGTGTGTCCAACTTATCATCTCCCTCGCCCCTCCTTTTCTTGTTGAGGAGTAAAGGGCCATTCTGTCCTTTTAGTTTTCTCCTTTCTGCTACAACCTATGTCATCAGGGGCCTCTCAGCCTCGTCTTCAACTTCAACAGCATATATCTTTTTTACCTTATTTACCATTTACCTTGTGATTGTTGATAGCATAAATGACGGCTTATGGTGATACAATATACAGTATGCAGTGCATGCTCGTCCACAAACAAAAACTCACATACAAAGAACAAGCAGAGCAAGTCATAAAGTTAATTATATTTCTTGATGAGTGAACACTTCCTGACATGGTGCAGGAAGCATAGCAATAGATGGTATTATTGGGGCGTTAACTATGCTAATTTGCTATCCTCTCGCACGTTAACTTAAATATGCACAAGTCGCATCCATCATGTTTATGTGGGTCATTTATACACGTTTCTGAAGTTAGAAGCATTTGCTAAATCGTATGAGTCTGTTTGTAAAACTGTATGCAAAATTGTACAAGGTTTAAGATAAAAATATGAAAGGAAGTTTCTAATTTCAAATAGGTCCCCCCATAGACACCTACTGAGAAGGTAACTGAGGTTATGTATTTTGGGGGCCATAGCAGGCAACATTGAATCCTACTCAAAACTTCTGGCTAAGGATAAATGTTTTTTCAATGACATGTGCGGATGGTGTCCAGAAAAGAAATTGAGCTTGGTAGATAATTGGCAAACTTTCTTCAGAAAACTTTGTCTGAGATGGCATTCATCCCAATTTGGATGGAACTCTCATATGTAGACATTTGACAAAATTCTTTAGACAGCCTGACAACCCAGAGTTCAGACCAGGAAGCAGAGTTGCAGTCTTACACACTTCTTTGTGTGCTCTGTGTACCTGAGAGCACAGTCATGTTCACTTCTGCGACAAGATGGTGAATATCCCTTTTACATTTGAAGGTCTTCTGGATAATTTAAGTTACCAACTAACATTAGATGTTAGAAGGTGTAAGCGGCCGCCAGCGGATGTTAGGGACTAAGCACTTTCCTATTTTAGAACAGAGGACAAGATGCAGAATATCCCTTGAATGTTCTACCACACTAATGATTGCCTACCAACAGTTGAAGTTAGTGGATGTTAGTGACCACCAGCGCCATTAGGTGTCTTGTTTTAATCACAAGACACCCTCTTCTCAGGCAGGCCCACCACAGGTTAATCAGACCTAGGTGCATGTCCCTAGTGTCTTGGGGCCCATATCGAATCCTTTGTCCTGGGAGAGATATCCCTCACATGTGGTTTCTAGTTTTTTTACCCCTGTTAATGGGGTTTATTCTGTAGTTTTCCCTTACTCTTGTTGAGGGTTATGGACAGAGGATGTCACTCCTTTCTAAGCCCTATCAGACAAATTGTGATTTTGTCGAGCTGCCAAGACTGAGGAGCTCCCCTCACTTTCAAAGAGCTCAAACATTGTCTCCCTGTCCTCCCCAAAGGACCATAATGGTGGCCTTAAGAGTTTTCACCTACATTCAGCATTAGTGCACACTCCGAGTGAAACCCATTTCACTTATGTGGGCTAAAAGGTTTTTGAAGACATGGCAGTTACGGAGGTTTTCTGACAGAGTGCTCGGCCTCTCTATTCCTTCCCGTCGTCAACACGGAGTTGGTGGAGTTGATCATTGAGTTATCTCGATGAGCTTCAGCGAATGTAAACAATGGTGGCTGCATTCAACTTTCCCTGAGTCAATACAGAATCTGTCACTCCCATCTTTTTTTCCTAATAAGAACAGCAGGGGAAGACCTGGCGCTACAACTTTCCTCAATGATTTCTTGTGAAAGGAGCTGCTGAACATACCTGTCTATCTCTGAAGTGATATGATGGGTGATGCTCTCTGTTTATTGGGTGGAGAATCTCCTGTCCTGATACTGTGTCTTACTATGTCTGTGTATCCATAATCTTGATCACACTCACTACACAATAAAAATACAACTTTGGCAGGGGTTGAACCAAACCATTATTCCTTGACCCTGATAGAAAACATCATGAGGTCAAGGAAAGATGTGAAGGGTTAGGGTTAGGATAATCTGTCTGGAGTTAGGACAAGAGAACCTTGGTGCTGAGAAACCCCAACTCCAATGAAACTTGGACCAACAAACTTCATTTATAACAGAGAGGAGGAGGAGCTGAGGCCATCTGAAATGGAGATTGTGAATACATCATCTTGCAGATATATTGCAAATTAGCATGAACACACATATATGAATTTGTTTTCCTGGGTTGGGCTAATATCTTCAAAGACTGTCGTTAAAATGATGTTTAACTGTTATTGTCTTTTCCAACGGATTTCCACCCAACCATCCATTTCTATTGTTGATTGGTTGTCAGTAGTACATACTGTGCAGCTATGCATTTAATTCCTGCGACCCATCCTTGGCTAAATTCAGTTCAAATATATTTATCAGTCAAGTGTGGTTTCATTTATTGCTCATGGTCACTTATTGACAAAACCCTTATAAAAATACCTTTTAATTTGAGCACCTTTTTTCATTATTTCTAATTGATTTCCTAACTTTCTTAAAAAGTGTAATTTAAAATAAGGTATTTTTTCTTTTTCTCTAGGTGCTGCCCAGTTAGAGACCCCTGACGTTCTCTGTCACAGCAGCATCCTTGGCTGTAGGACTACAGTTAGAGAGCTGAGGTACATCAAAGTATTTTCTTTGTATGTGTATTTGGACTAAGGTTTATAATATGCTGCATGATAACTCTATAGTTTACTTTAGAACACATATGTTGATAACGTGTTTGACAGTCAGGCACTGCAACCCTGACCTTACCTAGACATTACCTGACCGAAATGGCCAGATCTTTTGACCCACATTAAACAGAATTAACCCTGCATGAATATTCTATGTAAGTTAAGCCCAGGAATATTTGACCTGTCTGTACACTGACTTTCTTTAAAGTAATTTCCTTGTGTGATGTGCCATTCCTGTGGTCACCTCTCAGTCAGTCTCTCATATTATTGTAATAATAGAGTCTTTAGTCAGTATGACCTTCACTTTGTTTTATGATGCTGGGTTTGATCTTATTATTGCTTTTTTCTCATAGGGTAGAAGCCACCCCAGGTCTTAAAGGAAATGAACAAGTTGAAGAGCAGGAGGGAGGAGAAGAGTTCCCCCATTGTACCATGATAGACATGTTATTGAAGAGACATGGAGCCTGTATTCCGCACCATGAACCCCAGCTGTATCGTGCTGTAGCCACTCAAACCAAGTCTATTCCAGGGTTCAGCATCCTACCTTTCCCTGATTTCTGGGGTCATGTCCCTCCAGCAAGACATGAACCCATGGTCCCTCGCAAACCCAACATACAGAGGTACTCCGTGCTCATTAAAACAAAATAGATTATATCCCTTGTCCACATTTGGCATAGTTTCTTTTGGTCTTATTAAACTATCTGTGTTATACTTTGGTCAAAATACGAAAGAGATGAAGTACCACGACACCCCTCTCAACTCTATGTGAAGAACCTTGTTCAGAATGGCCTGTTTATGGGTGTGTTCCATTAAATGCTAATGAGCCTCTGCTCCCCTTGGTAATATGTTGTATATGCGTGCAAATTCTAAGTTCTGGCTGTGTATGTGTATAAAATAACGGAAAGACATGTATGGATTGGGTTGTGCAATTGATACATTAAACGTGACACCATTAAATGGTGTGCCTTTCGGCATTCAATAAATTTGGTTATCAGAAAAAATATTGAATATTAATATTAAAAATATTAATATTGAATAATAACTTTAATTGATTAAAGTTACCTCGGGGCACGACACTTCAAAGGAAGGGAAAAGATATATTGACATCTTGATATATTGAAGTCTCATGAAAGTACTAACTAAAAATTTGGAACTCTGATTAACAATTAAATTAATAACTATAACCAAAATTACCATATAGATAGTTAGCAAAGTTGAAGGATATAGAGTTCTTGACAGTGTAGAGGTTGGCAAAATTCACACTTATGCAACATTAATGAAAACATTTGTGAAAGAAAAACATTTATTATGAAGATAATAAAGTATAAAAACACAAATTACTAAAGGTGTACTTACTATATAAAAATATGTATGTGAATATGTGTGTGTGTATCTGTGTGTCTGTGTGAGTGAGTGTGCTTTAAAAATGGCGGCTGGCCACTATGAATGCAATAAACCATCCCCCCTGGTATGTTTACGACATGTGGTGGGGGTCAGAGAGATGTGTGGGGAGATATGTGTGTGTGTGTGTGTGTGTGTGTTGGTGCCAGGTTAGAGAAAGTAGCTAGTTGCATGCAAAGAAAGACTGTGAAGAGCATAACATAACTAACATTAACTTTCAAATAACTTATAACCAAAATATCACAGCAACACAAATCAAAACATCACACGGAATCGGAATAAACAGTCTTTGCTTAGACTAGTATAATTATTAAGCCCAGATGTGTTACCCATCCATGAAAAGGGAAAAAAGGCTGTTCGATGTCCAGTGAAGTCGTCTTGCTGGTTTGTGGCTCCTGTTTTTGTGGTTCAGCTGTGCTATGCAGCTCTTGTGCTGAAGTTCTTAGGCAGGCTCTCGCGTCGCTGCCTTTGGAAGGTTTTAGCAGTCTGCTCCAGGCAGGCCTGCTTGAAGGTTGGTAGAGCTTGTGGTGAGGAGGATGTTTCCCTTGCTGGGTGAGCTGAAGAGCTGCACCTCTCCTCCCGTAGGGTTGAGTGGGAGAGATGAGTCGAAACAGAGTCGAAAGAGAGACAGAAGAGAGGGGGGACTTGATCTCATGGGTCATGGGGCCCAGAGTGACCAATAGTGGTTGAAAGTTGTGTTCAGGGCGCGTTTTCACACCTCTGTGTGACGTTGAAGCTCCCTGGGAAACTGGGTTCTGGAGGCTCTGGTTTGTCTCCAGAATAAAGAACATGTGGTCAGGCTTTGACTATACATGTAGGCTGAACTGTAGTTCACAAATACCAGGTCCCAACAATTGTCACCAAAATTGGTGGGAGTTATGTATCCCCAGATTAATAATTCATGGAACTGATGGAGAGGAGCTCCAGGTCATGGTATCTTCAGGAGTTGTACATTTACAGACACTTTCCTCACAGATTGAATGTGTCCATTCACGAGATTGACGTGTTCTGAGAGGGCTTCGACTTTCTATGTTCTGATTTTGACCGAGCTGTCATCCACATATCTGAACCAATGGTAGGGGCAGTGAAGTGAAGAGGGTCAAGGCTCTGCTCTCCACTTTCACGTAGAGGATATCCGCCAGGAGAAACAGTTGAGCACAGCAGCTGTCTGTAGAAACTTTAATTGAATTCAAAGTAGGTGATAGCTGTCTACAGCAATTTGAGAAGGACCAAGTTATTTTGCATCAACTAACCACCTTTAGCCTGGGAAACACATGCAAGTTCAGTGTGTGTGTGTGTGAGTGCTGGTTAGGGAGGTGTTCAAAAGTGACGATGGTGGGGAGGTCTGTATTAGAGTAACTGAGTAGCATTGAAAGGAGTAGTGTAAGCAGCTGCAACTGCATGGGGCAGAGGCTCAGCCGAACGTGTCATATTTGCACTGATTTACCGGAGGATGAGTGTTGTTTGCCTGCCATTTAGGGCTGCTGGTGGCCAAGATAGGCAGCACATTTGGGGTGAGTTTTCTTTGTGAGGCAAGGCTGAGGTAATGATTGCAACTCCAACTATACAAACATCACCCTGATAAAATTCAACAGTCCAGTGCTTAGCCTAGCTTGATTAGCCATTACATTACATTACATTTCATTTAGCTGACGCTTTTATCCAAAGCGACTTACAATAAGTGCTTTTAACCATGAGGGTACAAACCCAGACCAACAAGAATCAAGAAAATACTATTTCTTCAAGAAAGCCAAACTACAAAGTGCTATAAGTAAGTGCCATTTCAGTGCTACTAAATTGTTAGGTTCAACTTTTATTCAAGGTATAGTCGGAACAGGTGTGTTTTTAGTTTGCGACCTTCTGCTGTCCTGATGTCATTGGGGAGCTCATTCCACCATTGCACCATTCCAGCCATGTTGTGTTACTGATTTGGAGGGAAGAGACACCTAGTGTGTTACTTTCTACGCTTGCAATTCCTTGTGGATGGGCCAGGCTGGGAAAGTTGGGGAAAGCTTGTTTGTTTCCTGCTGTTACAAAATCTGCTGGCAAGACTTTGTGTCGTGGCCGCTGGTCATGTTGTGTGTAGCAGGTGAACTGTGTGTGCATAAAATGTTGAAATTTTATTTTCAATGTGTTTAAATGTGCCTCAAACTCTCGAGTGAATCAAACAAACATAAAGTAGACTTCAAGTACCGGACAGGTACTAATAACTTATTATATTTGTTGTCAAATGTTTAAGTGCAAAGTGAGTGAGGAGTGGCGAGTTCTTCTGCCCTGATCTGGAGTAGCAGCACTTGTGGTTTTTCCTCTTTTTGTTGCCACTGTTCTTAAACAAATTTGACTTATTGCACTTCTGTACCTCCTGGGAGAGGGATTCCTTACATGTGGCTCTCTCTGAGATTTCTAACCTTCCCCCTTTATAGGAACAATAATAATTTAAATGTGTTTTTTGTTTTGGTAGTTTTTCCTAACTCCTGTTGAGTGTTAAGGACAGAGGATGTAACACCTTGTTAAAGCCCTATGAGACAAATTGTGATTTGTGAATATGGGTGTGGAGGTGAGGGGGCTGGGAGAGCACCCTTCACCTGCACCACAGAGGATCAATCAGCTAACAGCTCTCACCTGTGCTGATTGATCCTCACACTTAAAAGGCAGCATGTCGGGTACGTTCCGGGTAATGCTCCTTTCTCCACGCCCCTTCCTATTTCTGCACCGAGGCCGGTGGTGAAGCCGGCGTCCCTGCACCAAGGTCGGCGGTGAAGCCACGCCCCCTGCTCCTGCAAGGAGGTCGGCGGTGAAGCCGACGCCCCCTACTCCTGTCCCTGCTCCAAGGTCAGCGGTGAGGCACAAACACCTTGCTCCTGTTCCTGCAGGCCCTGTACCTGGTCACTCGTCGGCGGAGAGGCCCCAGGTGCAGCCTGGTGCCGAAGCTTGCAGGCCCTGTTCCTGTTGCCAGGGCGCCCGTGCGGCATCGCCCACCTGCCCGGCCCCCGGAGAGATGCTGCGCATGACGACCACCTGCTCGACCTCCAGAGAGCCTCAGTGGGTGGGCTGGCTTCCACTCCTGGTCTGTGGGGAGGGGGAGTAGGTCAGGCCGGATGGCTCCCTGGCCTGAATTTGGTGATGGGGGTATGTGGAGGTAAGGGGGCTGGGAGAGCACCTTCACCTGCACCACAGAGGATCATTCAGCACAGGTGAGAGCTGTTAGCTGATTGACCCTCACACTTAAAAGGCAGCAACTGAGGTGCCTCACAGACACTCAGACACACAGGAAGGACTCAGAGACACGGACAGACTCTCAGCGACACTGAGAAACGTGGGAGAGACACTGAGCTGAAAAGCTCAGGACGTTTAAGTTTGACTTTTGAATTTATGTTTGGATTTAAAACAAGGTGCTAAAACCTGAATGGTACATCTCTGGCTGCTGTGGTGAGAGCCCCTTGGCATGGTCTACTGCAACACTGGCGCCCAACGTGGGGCTCCACGCAGCCAGAGACGCGGACCGGGAGGCAGAGATGGCGCTGGTGAGGATGGCGCTGGACCTCTTGGCCGCGTACCGGAAGCAGATAGCGGAGAGCAGACGGGGCTGGAGGCGCTTTGGAGGCAGGCGGAGAGGCAGACGACTCTGATGGAGCGTCTGCTCGCCCGGTCGGGGTCCGCTCCTGCTCCCACCTGCCGCACCGGGCAGGTGCAGCCTGGTGCCGAAGCTTGCAGGCCCTGTTCCTGTTGCCAGGGTGCCCGTGCGGTGTCGCCCACCTGCCCGGCCTCCGGAGAGATGCTGCGCGCGACGCCCACCTGCTCGACCTCCAGAGAGCCTCAGTGGGTGGGCTGGCTTCCACTCCTGGTCTGTGGGGAGGGGGAGTAGGTCAGGCCGGATGGCTCCCTGGCCTTAATTTGGTGATGGGGGTATGTGGAGGTGAGGGGGCTGGGAGAGCACCGAATGGCTGCTTTGGTGAGAGCCCTGTGGCATGGTCGACTGCCACACTGGGCTATACAAACTATTGGATAAATATAACAAAATATACAATATTCAGGATCAGGTCCCGCTCGGTGCACACACAGGGAGCTCTGCTGCACCCTCAGACCTGGGTGCAGTGCATCTCCTTAGCCATCTCTCGTCTCAGAACAGAAATAAACTCAGCTTTCAGAATTAACAGGCTACACTTGGAAGGAACATTTTACTAAAAGCTGTAATGGTAAAACTATGGAACATGTGACACATCTAATATGTAAACACCAGTGTGTAAAACCTAAATATGGGCAATTTTTTTGAGAGACAGGATATTCTCCACTTCAAGGTGTTATCTTTTGCAGTATAGACCAAATATGTAATCTCCTCGTCATTATTTCCATCCCAGATAAGAAATCTTCGTTAATACAGTGTAAGTTCGTTTTAAGAAGAAATTTCTTAAGAAAGTTTGGTAAATGAGGCCCACTTGTGCTTTTCATTTGAAGAGAACTTGCTAAAGAGTAAGTGATTCTATGAATGTTGCTGCTATGATGGAGATCATCACCTGGGATTTGCATGCATGTCTATGTCTGATATGATGAAATAGAAATAATCAAATTCATTATTGAAGTGTATATTGTTTACTTGATTTGATTTTTTTTTTATGAATACAACTGACTTAATTTAAACCATATAAAATGATAAGAACTGGTAACTTTGATTTGATACATATATGACTTTAAGAACAAGGATATAAATCTAACATAATTATACTTAACACAGTGTAGTAGTGGTATCAAAAATAAAATAGAATTGTAACAATTCCTTGAGATATTGTGACTCAGCCCCCACTGTCTGGTCATCAAATTTTCTATAAAATGGACTGAATATCAAATGTATTTACATTTATTTATTTTACATAAACGCATTTTACTGAGATTAGACATAATTTTTTTCATATTATTACATGCATATATAATGTCAATCTACATTATCTATTTGTATGTATGTATATAGAAGTCTGGTTTATCTGATACCTTCAACAATGAGGATGTTTTTTGAAAGTGAAGACTTTTTTGCTCATCCTCACAACTTCAAAGGGCTGGTTGGGGGTTTTACGGTTCAGGTTAGAATTATAGGCTTAGGTTCAGGTAAGGTAAGTATCTACAGAAAAAAATTATGTCATTGAGTAGGCTCAAAAAGATAAGATTAGAAAGAGATAAGATTTCAAGAGGCCAATAGAGTTTGACAATTAAAAATGTCTGGCATAGAGTGGAAAGTTATTTGAGATGAGAGAGTCCTTTGTTCTGTGTTTTAATTAATCTGTGTGTAAATTACTTCAGTTTTGCTGATTGCTGGCAGAAACAGCACCAACGTATGAGCAAAGTGGATGTTGTTAGAAAGAGTCTGTTCTGCTGAAGAGCAGTTCATGTGTTTAACCAGTGCAACCTCAGAAATGACCCAAACTCTTCCTTCTCATTGAAACTTCTGCAACTTCCTGTACTGCCATGAGTTATTATCATTATATCCATCTATCTTTACTGCCAAGTTATCCAAGTTATTCTGACCTGTCGAGCTGGTTTCAATGGCTCTTCAAGGTTTTTGAAATATCATAGTAACACACTTTATCCTTTGTATTAAAGGGGACATAGCATGCAAATTCCACTTTGTTAGTGCTTCTACAGGTCAATGTGGGTATCTGGCATGTCTACCAACCCAAAAACTCTGGGGAAAAAACACTCGCGCGTTTTGTTATGGTTCCTCTAAGTCAGAAACATCATGCTTGAGTGACTTCTGACTTGATTGAGCTTCCTGGATTTTGTGTCGTAACAAGGCACTGGAAGTCTCCCTACATGGCCTTGGCCCACCACCCCCCACCTCACCCCCCCGTCCCCCCACACTCGTTACGCCGGGTTTACACCGGACGCAGCAAGGCTGCGAGGCAGCGCAGCGCCGTTCCCAAGCACGCAGCCGCCTGGCTGTTCACACGGGACGAGCATTTCTCCGCGCTGGTCAGCCGGCGATTCACTCACATGTGGCATTTGTCTGGATCGTTGGGACTGGGAGGCTGCAGCAGTTGCTCGGGCGCGACCGCCGCTCTCCCATGCGTGAGCTGGAATTTGTGTCAACGCCACACAGCCAGCAGTGTGGAAGAATTCCGCAGTGTTCAGCACTACTGTAACACTGGCACAAACACACAGAGCCCCCCCACTCATTACGCCGGGTTTACACCGGACACGGAAAGCGCCGCTGCGAGGCTGCGAGGCAGCGCAGCGCCGTTCTCAAGCGTGCAGCCACTTGGCTGTTCACACGGGACGTGCATTTCTCCGCGCTGGTCAGCCCTATAGACTGTATATATAAGGTCAGCCCGCGATTCTGCTTTCTCCGCTTGTTGTTGTACCCGTTGAATGTCGGGGTTCGGGGGTAAATGATGGTCTTCATAGCCCCCCACCCTCTCTTTCTCTCTCTGTCTGTCTGCTTGTGTGCTTGTAGTGGATGGGCAGAGGGGGACATTTAATTATGTGATTGGGAAAATTAAAACTCCAGGACAACAGAAGGGGAATACAAAGTATGGGATGCATATTTGATAATTTATATCGTTTAAAATCATGGGGGGAGAGGGGGGAGGGGGAGCTGGCTCATTAGCATTTAAAGGAACAGGCACTCAAAACAGGTCACTCTGTGGAGGGCTGTTTTAGACAGGGTAAAAAGGGTGCTGTTTTAAATGATCCTTGTGGTATTTTGACCAAAGTATGTTACAGACATTTCATTAAGACCCCAAGGAACCATATCAACTTGTGGTAAAATGGGCATACAATGTCCCCTTTAATATATGTATGCCTGCATGTGCTTGTCTCTATCAGGCAGAAAGTGTTTGAAGATGTCCAACGTTTCTTGAATACTGCTGACATCATCAACCAGGTAGTCTATGACCTAGAAGACAGCAGGTTGGTGAACAACACACACACACACACACCGTAGGCATTCATAGATTCAGTTAGATTTATGTTTGAATTATCTTTCAGTGAACACACTTGTTAAAATGTTTTTTGAAATGTAATTTTAATATCCGTGTTCAAATTGGAATTTCATAATGTGCCCTAAAATGAATCTGACCAGTTTCTCTCTATCTTTGTTTGTCAGCCTTCAGTGTCTGTCTGATTCTCTGAGGTTTTTCTCTAACTTTGAGTGTGGGAACTTGAGGAAGGCTGTTCATATCCGCAGGTATGACCACATGGACACACAAAAACACACACTGGTATTGCTTCATCCCGGTCCTGACTGAGAGAACCACAGACACATTCTCTTATCTTCTCTTCTCTTGTAGATATGAATATGACCTCATATTGAATGCAGATGCCAACTGTTCCCAGCACACCCAATGGTTTTACTTTGAAGTCAGTAATATGGTGGCAGATGTCCCCTACCGTTTTAATGTCATCAACTGTGAGAAGAGCAACAGCCAATTCAACTATGGTGAGAAGTTGTAATGCGTAAAATTTTGTTAATTAATTAATTTATGCATTACAGAGGAATCCATTATGTCACCAGGGGAGGACTGGGACAATAATTTAGGTCTGGAATTTGACTCCTTTCCAGGTCACCCTTTTCACACAAAGCACCAGCCCTCTAATTTTGTTGGCTAACCCTATATGTTGATGTAACAGTTACCAGACTAGTAGACAAATAGGCAGCACAGTAACTCACTGCACCCTGCCATCTTTTCAGTGACGTCATCTTTGTCAAGTGCCATAAGAATCTCCTGCTCTCGTTCCACAACCAAAACAGTAAAAATATGATATCTCCAAGGGCTTTTACTTTGAAATTTTACATCAGATCGTCCTGATATTATCTGGGTGAAAATCTGAGATGGTGAACTGTCATTGAGAAGTGAAATTAGTCTGTGGAAACAGGTAGTTTCTCTATGACAGTGTCTGGGTTTGTGGAGCAGGTGGACCCAAGATGCAGAGACAATTTTTCAACAAAAAGTGTCCCTTAATGGAAAATTCAACCAAAACAGAAAAAACAACTAGGAACGGGTATCAAAGTCTAAACTGAAAAACCCAGAACACACTGCGTAAATCATTAGGAACTGACGAGAGATGAAGATGACGCAGAGGAATGACGAATGACGAGGCATAAATGACGACGAACCGACAAGGACAAAGGGAAGCACAAAGATTTATATACACAGGGAAGGCAGGGGCAATTGAACACAGGTGGAACACATGAGGACTGGTACAGACAATCACAAGGGCGGGAAACAGGACAAACACAGGAAGTGAAGATGGAATACACACAAGGAGCAGAAACTACGAAATAAAACAGGAAACAGAACACAGGGAGAAAACATAAATCTAAACACAGAATGAAACAAAGAGTGGGAAATCATGAAACACAGGTCAAATACAAACATAAACACAGGGATAGACATGAAACACAAGGAGGTAATAATCAAACTGAAAACACTCAGTCCAGAGTCATAACCATGACAGAACCACCCCCCCCCTCAAGGGCCTGATTCCAGACGGTCCAAACTGGAAACTGAGACAGGTGGGAGGAGGGGGGTCCGGAGGAGGGAATCTGGGACGGAGCACAGGGGCTCGGGTGGGCGACCCGGAGTCTGGTCAGGGGTAAAGCACGGGGGCTCAGGCGGACAGCCCCGAGGCCCGTCAGGGGTAGAGCATGGGGGCTCGGTCGGAGAGGATAGCTCTGGAGAGAATAGCAGCTGCTGCAGTTGTCCAGGTACAAGAAGGGGCGTTGGCCTAACCCCCGGACGTAGGGCAGGAACGGGAACTGGAGCGGAGCCAGGAACTGGAGAGACGCCAGGCAAGACCACCTAGCGCAGGACAGGAACTGGAGAGGCGCCAGGCGAGACCTCCTGGTGCGGGACAGGAACTGGAGAGACGCAATACAGAGAAGCCAACAACGCCACCTTGGGATATTAATCCAGGGAATATTAATCACTCCCAACCAATACTAATAATCATAAGGCACTCCGGTTCAGTATACTAAGGTGCATGAGACTTGGTTCCATTCAAAAATTATACTTTCCAATCAAAATTTAAATCATTAAAAGAGCCATCACACCATTCACACATAGGAATGGGGAGGAATGATCCAGGGCTGAGGCTTACCAGTGGAGAGGCAGGTTTGTGAAGGAGGAGTGGTATCCCTAGGAGAGTCACCCCGATCACATGTGCACACACGTCCTCACACACACACACATGCAATAGTGGAAAACCGGATTAGGGATGTATGCAAGCGGCAGCAACCCAGGCTGAGCGATGAGGACAATGCGGAAGTGCAAAAAGCTGCAGTTCACTGGATGGACACTTGAGGCTGGTTCCAAGAAGGAGTCAATGGGAAAATGTTAAAAAGCCGACTTTAGAGCAGAATTAAACCTGTTTAAAGCCTGGTTCAAAAAACTGTTTGAGTCTCAATTACAAAGTTTTTCCTTCATGACAACTGTGAGGGGGGTGAATTTTTTTCTAACTCACTCGTCTAAATTATATAGAGGTTTGAAATTATGAAAAATTATCACTTGATGGACAGGTGACGGCACCGTTAGCTCGCCACTCCTAGCCTGCTGCCTGCTCGGCTTCACCTGAGCTAACAGGCTAATCCCCGTCGCTGAACAGAACCCGAGTCTGTGCAGACGTTTTTTCTCACATATCGGACGAATGATACGGGTTGATGTTCAGCTGGATCTCCTGACGGAGAAGTTAAAGACGTCTGTGCTCCAGTTTCTGTGGTAAGTAAAATACTATATTTTATTTATTTGTTAATAGTGATGAGCAGGTATGGGTGTCTCTGTACCTGGCTTATTAGCTTAGCTCCGCTAGCCTGCAGACAAGATACCAGCAGTAATGGCGATGCTAACGGGACCGTATGGGAGTTATTTAACCGACACAACACCGACATGAACTGGTCCACACAGCAGAGAGAAGCGTTCCAGTTTATGAGGATGAATCTTTTAAACTGAAGGCGACTGTGTGTGTTTGGAGAATATTTCCAATACGTTAGATATATAACGTTCTGTACGTTATCTGCATTTTAAGAGCAGCCATTTAAAGTAGCATTGCGTCTCCTAAAGCTCTTTATTCAGAGTATTGGTGTTGATGTGTTATAACGTGTTACAGTGAAAACTCAACTTGTCTGCTACATTCAGTTTTTAAATCATTAATCTTAGGCAGACTTTACTGAATCTGTCATTCATGTGTTAAATAAGTGGACATGCAGAATAATTAGTTTGTTTGTCACAAATAAATAAATTATAGGAAGTGTAACTTTACTAGAATAGACAGTCACATAGAGAACCTGAGGCTGATGTCCACCACCTATTTCCTAAGCTGAAGTGATTATGATCTGATGAATTTTGAAGTAATAAACTTGTATTTTTACCATGTAAAAGTCTGTGAAGGAGTTAACCTGGCACATGTATGACTTTACATATCTGTGTATTTGTGTTGAGTTTTACTCTACGTGACTCAGACAGCCTGCACCTGTGGAGGTCCAACATGAGACACAACTGGAATCCAACCAGACTGAACACTGAGAGTCATCACTTCAACACTGACTCCAGGTACAGACCTGTTTTCATAACTGACAAACAATCAAAGCAAAGTATTGCACATAATACATAATACATAAAATTATATATGCAATACTATTAATGTGGAAGAACTCCATACTGTACATTCATTGTCTTGGTAGTGCACTGTTTAATCCAAAACCATATTCAAATACATAGTTGAATATCCACAGAAAATAAGGGCACAAACTTTGTTTATAAGTAACACTTCCGCTACAATAATGCCATACTTTTATGTTTTATGTCATTTTATTAGGGTCGGACGAGCCTGAAGGACACAGCTGTGCTGACCGTGTTCTGTCTCTTATGGCAGAGAAGAAAAATAAAAAACTGGGTTTAAATCTAAAGTGTATCAAATCAGAAAGTAAAAGATGAACATTGTTGTGATAACCGTGTAAATTTTTTTTTTTTACCAACCATAATGAATATAGAAATTGACTCAATATTATCCATGACACTTAAAAATGACTGCCAACTCTAAACAGTTGCAGGCCATCTTTAGTTGAGGGAGGTAAACATGAAGTGTTGTGCAGATGAAACTGGTGCAGGTCGTCCTCATGTTGACCAGCCTGAAGCTGCCGATCTCCACCATGTTGCTGCTGCCACAGTGGATGCTGAGGACATCAGGTGCTGCAGTGCTTCATCTAATGAAAAGAAGAAACTCACTATAAAGGATGTTTTATGCTGAAATCACTGTCACATCTGTAGGATAACATGGGACAAAGGAACAACACCTCAGATTAACGACAGTCTGTAAATACTTTTTACAGATACTGTACAAAACAATTAATAATAATTATATTACTTTTGACACATGTTATATCAGCTGTGTTAAGCAGCCAAGACTGGTACTTACAGTTTATTCTGTGTTCAGCAGGTGTAAGCACCACAGATCATCTCAGCCAGAACTGATGTACTGAAAGAAATAAACATATTGTACAAATATATCAAATGTCTTTCTACCTCATCTGTAATATTCAAGGTGATAATCTCTCACAGTGCTGTTGATAACAGTCCACATTAAGTCCCTTGACTTCTCTCAGGGTACAAACAGATAAATATATAATAAATATGAGAACTGTTAACAGCAGTGGTGTGTGGAGATTATAGTCATATCTAAACTAGAGTCTAATTCACTGTTAAATCCATAACAGGCTAAATAAACGAGGTGGTAATAGTAATGGTGGTTATACAAGCCTGTTTTAGAACAATTGTGAAACATTATATAGTTACTATCACATGCAATTTACACGTGTAGCTTATTAATATTAACTTGTAATTACAATCAAGTGAACACATAACACACGACTCTTTACTAAAGTGATGTGAAAACTCAGACTGAGGTAGTTAACTTGCTTCAATCTGTTCATTAGACGTGTTAAATAAACGGTAAATTAACACAATTACATATTAAAAATGACTTGAGGCATGTCAGCATATGTAGTATGATTATGATAAATCAATAGGTTTTGTTGTTGTAAAGTTTCAGGGTAACTTAACTCTTGTTAACTTTGTTGTGACAACCGCAACCATCCTGAAGCATATACACCGCAGCACTAGCTGGTTAGCAGCAGCGGGTAGCATGTAGCCCAGCTCCTTAGCATGAGCTAACCAGGTAACGTTGAGCTCTTTGGGCATGGCGCAGTTGTCCCTAAGCCCACCTCTGTCCACTCGCACTCCGAACTAGGAGGAGTCAGCACCGGCAAGATGGCGCTGGGTGAAACGCCCATTAAGAGTCTCATTTTCACTCTTCAGAAACTAACGGGTGACGTCACGTACACTACGTCCATCTTTATATACAGTCTATGGGTGTATGGCACAGCACACAGGAGGGAGACACCGACACCAGAGACACCAGCCCCGACCACCTTAGGCTCTCAGCTCCTGTAAAATATAAAAGAAACACACACGCATCAGTAGGACTCCATACAGTTCAATCAAAGAAACAAAAGTAAAGAAACAATCCCAAAACCATATAAATTTACACCAGTAAATAACCAAAAGAACTTAATCTACACAAGTATTCAAAAGCCAAATAAAGTCTAATTAATCAAGTCATAACGGGGGTGAAATTTAGATACAAATGGAAAGGAAATAATAAAGATCCTCAAATTAAGCAGATACGTATAATCCAAACCAAAAACGGACAAACGGACCACCAGGGTACGATTGACTTGCCTGGTTTTGGTATGGTCATCAAAGGGTGCACTGGTGTATACTGAGCCACCATCTTTACGTGCTTTAAGGACTTTCTACACCAAAGGCTTCCACAGGTCTTGGATTTTATGATGCCCAAATCCTGCTGCAGCACCAACTGACCCTTTCCGTGGTGCATCTCGAACGTGCCAATCATAGTTTTTCTTCCGGCTCTCTGCAGAGATGTCCAGTCGCTCTCTGGCTCCTTCAAAGACCATCTGTAGCCAGGTCTGGTGCTCCTTAATTCATGGACGTGTCCACCAACAGGGTCCTGAAACAACAGGAAGTCAACTGGTAACCTGGGCTATTGGCCGAACATAAGGAAAAAGGGAGACTCACCAGTTGACTCTAGTAGCACTAGAGTACATGTGGCAGACAGGAATTCCTTTCTCTGTTCTGAGACACAGGCAGAGTACGCAGCAAGTTGTGGAGGTTCCCCTTTTGAACCGCTCGCATTGTCAATTGACAGCCAGATGATACAGTGTTTTACGAGACAATTCCATAAAAGCCACAAAGCTACTGAATGAGGCAACCCTCAAAGTTGCAGCCCTGGTCCGAGTGTATACGGGTAGGGACAACCAACTTTGAGAACCACTCTGTCACCAAAAGACATCAGTCATTACAAGGGTTGTTTTCCAGTCCATTATGGGCAGGCTCCAGCACTGTGTAATCCATGGTCAGGATCTCATTTGGGCAAGAAGCCAAATCCACCTCCAAGATAAAAGGCAGGGAGAAATCTGCTTAGGTAATCACCTGTGCAGAGATTAGCTTGGCCTTTAGTGCCTCGAAACTTGGAACTGGATGGAACTCCTCGGCCCAGTTCCTGATGGCGCTGTGCTCTGCCCTCTTCTTAGATCTTGTGCCTGCCAGCTCTGCCACCAGCCTATGTAGGGGGGCCGCCAATTTGGTGAAGCCTTCCGCAAACGGCGATAGTAGCTGGCGAACCCCAGGAAAGACCGCAGCTCTATGGTAGTGGTGGGAGACTTCCAGTTGGCTACCACTTCTACCTTGCTTGGATCTGTAGAGACCACCTTGTCGAGATCACATGGCCCAAGTAGCTCACCTGGAAAAATGCACACTTGGTGAACTTTACTTTCAAGCCTTTCTGTTGAAGCTGACCCAGCACCACCTCCAACCTCTCCAGATGCTGTTCTACTGAGGAAGAGAAAACCACAATGTCGTCAAGGTAGAGGAGCAATGATTGGCCTTGTTGGTCAACAAACATGCATTGCATTAACCTCTGGAGGATGCTGGGAGCGTTACATAGTCCAAAGGGCATGCGGTTCCACTCAAACAATCCAAATGGGGTGCAAAATGCAGTCTTGGGCCGGTCTCCCTCAGTGACTGGGACCTAGTTGTATCCACTAGCCAGGTCCATAGTGGAAAACCAGCGAGCACCCGTTAGTCCATCTAGGGATTCTTCGATGTGTGGCAAAAGAAACGCATCTTTCCTCGTCTTGTTGTTAAATTGTCTGTAATCTACACACTTGCGCAGGCTGCCAACCTTCTTTTTGACCAGAACAATGGGGGAGGTGTAGGGGGTGCAACTCTCTCTGATCACCTGTGCTTAAAGCAGTTGATTAATATGCTCTTTTACGACCTCATACTCTGACAGGGGTATGCGTCGATAACGCTGCAGGGACATCATCTAAGAGAGGGATATTGTGGGATATCAGGTTGCTGCAACCCAAATCCCTATCATGCGCAGAAAAGACTATGATATATTCCATGAGAAGGGACCTCACCTAACCCTGCTCTTCATCAGGCAATGGAGACAGATCCATGGTCTCTATCTGATCCTGCAAAGCATTTGTAACAGATTGAGATGCCATAGTGGCTACACTGGATGGCACCTCAGTGACTCATGTGGACAGACAAATAAACAAAAGAACTTAATCTACTAAATTATTCAAAAGCCAAATAAAGTCTAATTAATTAAGTCATAGCAAGGGTGAAAATTAAATACAATAAATAAAGGAACAGGAAATAATAAAGATCCTCAAATTAAGCAGACACGTAAAATCCAAAACAAAAAGACGACAAACCCCACTCACCCCGTTAGAGCTTTACAGCAAAACTCAGAGGGGTTTCTATGCTGATTCACCGTAGAAACCCATTGGTCAGCAGGATAATTTATTATGCATGAGGTGCTTTGCATTGACCATTTATGGTTGAATATGGGCATGTACAGGCCAGATATAGAGGCAGATCCACGTACACACGTTTCCAGCTGGAATTTGATTTATAAAAGAAAAATTGCCTTCAGGTGTGCATACACGCGGTTTTATAAATCTGAATCTATTTTACGGCACGCCATTTTCGGCTTTTGTGCGGACGTACACTTTTAGTGGGAATCGTAAGCACTGTTTTATAAATGAGGCCACTGGTCCCTTCCTGGCGAACATGTTGCTTATTTTGCTTAATTTACCTGCATCTGAGCTTTTCTCTTCTTAATTCTCTCTCTCTCTGCTCCACCATTTCCTTTTCTTCTGATCAAGACCTCCCATTTCCCCCACGACTATTGGAAGCGGGTGCGCGGCTGCTACAATGATTTAAAATAGTGGAGCTGTAATATCTTCAGCTGCTATGTGCGTCGCTGAGAGAGCGACATCAGTTGCCAGATAAAGGGATTTGAAAGGTCCATCACCTCATTCCTGCTTGCTATATTAATGCTGGCAAGTTTTCAGTTCAGGCCACCAGGAAATGTCCTGGAGCTCCTGATTGGCAATTCGCCACTGTTTTTTCCATTGCATCTACACATTTATTTTAAACATACTTCTTACAACCTACCAAACTTCAGGTGAACATCAGTGTTGTCTCTGTGAAGGTCAGAATTAGGTAAGGCCAGGTTTATGGAAAAGCATTACAAGTCAGTCGGTTGTCATAAACACTCGCAGGCAGGAGTAACCATGTGAAGTCTAACACCCACCATAAACACCCTTGACTTACTTCATATACTATAATAATACCAATTCATCCATGTATTGTGGTAAATAATATGGTAATAACAGGTAATGTGTGGTGGGAGCAGAATAAAAGAGATTGCTTCAAGCTAGAGTTGGTAAGCCTGGAAAAGGTAGCAGTAGCTGACTACACTTTAAGAGTATGCAACCACTACATTTACCCCCCTCCCATTGGCCCATCTTATCAAACACATGAACGCGAACAGCTTTTAACAACTGCTAGAAGCTACATTTCGCATGACTCCTTCACTAACTTCTTGCTATCATATCTACTTAAGCGTATTCCTCCGGTTTGTGAAGACTCCTTTCATGAGCAGTGATGTCATGGGAAGACTGCGCACAGGCAGGCGGCTCAATTAGTGACAGACGGCAGTGAGTAGTATATATTACTGTTGTGCAAAGACCACAGACAGTTTTTTCAGAAAGCTTTATTCATTTATGGCTATCGGGACATGATTCCAACAAATAAGATAACTAGAATTAGCTCACTGCGGTTGTATGCCTCCACCAACCAGTCCAGTTTCTGTATACATATTTCTACCTACTTTTTTCCAGATTCATATATTTTCCTGCCGCTGCTGGTGGCTGTTCTCTCTGAACTAGCTCCTCTACTAACACAGATATTTTTCTATATTAATACGGCTAAATTGCCGGTCTATAGTTAAACATCCACACATACCCTACCCTACTCTTTGGTGCTTTAGCGATTCTGTGTCTTTCCATCTGCGTGTCACCGGATTTTTCAGTTTGAGCTCACCCTCGTAGGCTAACAGGCTAATATATCAGCGATGGCTTCTCTCCCTCCCTCTTGCTCCACTGCTCTCTCCTGCTCCGAGTGTCTAATGTTCACTTACTCCTCTGCCTCCTTTAACAGTGGTGGTACATGTAACAAATGTAGTGTATTGGTAGCGATGGAGGCGAGGCTTAGCGACTTAGAAGCTCGGCTCCGCAGCTTAGAACCTCCGTTAGCTGTAGTTAGCCAGCCCCCGCTAGCCGCCGCGGAGCCACCTAGCTTAGCCTCCGCTAGCAGTCCCTCGACTTCTCCCGTGCAGCCGGGAGCCCAGGGCGGCTGGGTGACTGTCCGGAGGGGGCATAGAGCTATCTTTAAAAAGCCCACGATTAAAGACCCACCAGCTCACGTTTCAAACAGATTCTATCCACTGGCCTGCTAAAGCTAAACGTAAATACAGTAAGATCGTAATTCCTGTATGTCGGAGGTCACTAAAGTTAATGTTGAGTTGGTGTGTGCTTTTGCAAAAACGATGTCGGACACTGTAGTTTTCTCTGGACCTCTTCCTAACACAACAGGTGATGACATGTTTAGCCGCATGTTGTCTTTAACCGCTGGCTGTCGAGGTGGTGTCCTGTAAATGGTGTGGGCTTTGTAGACAATTGGCAGACTTTTTGGAGGAAACCTGGTCTTGTTAGGAGAGACGGCGTTCATCCCACTTGGGATGGAGCATCTCTCTTATCTAGGAATATTACTGTCTATAAAATGACAACCCAGAGTTGGGACCAGGAAGCAGAGCTGCAGTGCTACACACTTCTCTGCGCTCCCTCTGATTCAGTCACACAACCACAAACCCATAGAGATTGTGTCTGTCCATTGTCCCATTAAATTATGTAAATAAAAAAGTAACAGAGGGAGAATTCTACACAAAAACCTAATACAAATTAACACAACTTCTGCAACAACTCAAGAAACAAAGACTTTTAAATGTAAGATCATTATCATCAAAGGCTATTTTAGTAAATGAACTAGTCTCAGATCAAAAAATTGATTTATTGTCCCTCACTGAGACGTGGCTGCATCCAGATGAATATGTCAGCCTAAATGAATCTACCCCCCCCAGTCATGTAAATTCACACGTTCCCCGAAACTTTGGCCGAGGGGGTGGAGTTGCTGCTATTTTTAACTCCAGTCTATCAATTAATCCTAAACCTAAACTAAGCTACAACTCATTTGAAAGTCTTGTTCTTAGTCTTCCACACCAATCCTAGAAACACCAACAGCCAATCATATTTGCTCTAGTTTACCGTGCTCCTGGGGCTTATTCTGAATTTTTAACAGAATTCTCTGAGTTTTTATCAAGCCTAGTCCTAAAAATCGATAAAATTATTATTGTCGGTGACTTTAATATTCATGTTGACAATAATAATGATAGCCTTAGTGTAGCATTTATTTCAGTACTAGACTCAGTTGGTTTCAGTCAGTGTGTACACCAACCTACTCATTGTTGTAACCACACACTTGACCTTGTATTATCATATGGTGTTAAAATTTAACAACTAATAGTACTTCCACATAATCCAATTCTATCAGACCATAATTTAACAACCTTCAATTTTTGATTATCAGAATATATGTGTAACACGTCCCTGCGTCACCGTGGGTTCCTCGTCATGAACACAAGGGGGAATCAGGTAGGTTTCTTATTGGTCTCTTTATTTCCAATATTAATCACATATACAAATATACACCACCAGACACGTCTCTTCTTTGCTGTGTGCTGGTTCCAGGGCGATCTCCGCGCCCCAGCGCGCACTGCTGATAAAGGGAGAGAGTCATTAGTTGAACTGGAACACCTGTGTACAATCAGACTCTCTCCTGGCACCGATCCCAGAACCCCATCTCCACTCCCTCCCTCCTGCAGCCGACGCTGACCACGCCCCACTACCACATACCTCCACCACCCGACTTAGGCCGGGAGCCGTCGGCCTAACCTACTCCCCCTCTAAACGGGAGAGGAAGTCGGCCACCGCCATCTGTGCCCCCGGCCTATGGATCACCTTGAATTTGAAGGGTTGTAAGGCCAAATACCAACGAGTGATCCGCGCGTTGGCATCTTTCATGCGGTGGAGCCACTGGAGCGGAGCATGGTCTGAACAGAGGGTGAAAAGGCGTCCCAGGAGGTAATACCGTAGGGTGTCGACCGCCCACCGGATTGCCAGGCACTCTTTTTCGATCGTGCTGTACCTGGCCTCCCTCTCTGACAGTTTCCGGCTGATGTACAGCACCGGGTGGTCGACGCCCCCTACCTGCTGAGACAAAACCGCCCCCAGCCTCCCGTTCGATGCGTCGGTCTGCAAGAGAAAGGGGAGAGAGAAGTTAGGTGTGTGGAGAAGTGGTTCCCCGCAGAGGACCTGTTTTACCCTCTCAAATGCCTGCTGGCACTGCTCCGACCACTGGACCGGATCTGAGGCACCTTTTCGGGTCAGATCGGTCAGTGGGCTGGTCAGGTCAGCGAACGCGGGGATGAACCGCCTGTAGTACCCCGCCAGACCCAAGAACCGTCTCACCTCTTTTTTTAAGGCTGCGATAGCTGCCGTTTTATCCACCTGAGGGCGCACCTGCCCGCCGCCCAAGTGGTACTCCAGATACCGAACCTCCCTCCGTACAACTGCACACTTCCTCGGGTTGGCCGTGAGCCCGGCCTGCCTCAAAGACTCCAGTACCGCGGCCACCCGCTGCACGTGCTCCGCCCAGGTGTCACTGTGAATGATGACGTCGTCTAGGTAGGCGGCGGCATATGCAGCGTGCGGGCGCAGCACACCGTCCATGAGGCGTTGAAACGTGGCCGGAGCCCCGAACAACCCGAACGGAAGTGTGACAAATTGGTATAACCCACACAGAGTCAAAAAGGCCGTTTTCTCCTTGGACTCTGGAGACAGGGGAATTTGCCAGTAGCCCTTGGTCAAATCCAGCGTGGTAAAAAACCGTGCAGTGCCTAGCCGATCCAGGAGCTCGTCGACCCGGGGCATTGGATATGCATCAAACCGTGAGACATCGTTCACCTTGCGGTAGTCCACACAGAACCGTACAGACCCATCCTTCTTGGCGACAAGAACGATGGGACTGCACCAGGCGCTGTTGGACTCTTCTATTACCCCCATCTCAAGCATAGCTGCCAATTCTTCCTGAACAACTTTTCTTTTATGTTCAGGAAGCCGATAGGGTCGTGAACGTACAGTCACCCCAGGGGAAGTCTCAACGTGATGTTGTATGAGTTTTGTGCGTCCTGGCAAGGGGGAGAACACGTCAGCAAACTGCTGCTGCAACATGGCGATCTCTGCTCTCTGGGCCGGGGAGAGATGGTCATCGCAAGGGAGCAAGGTCGGATTGATAGAATTTGGTACCTCGGGCCCCAACTCATCTCTTTCGCTCACCAGCGACACCAGAGAAACAGGCTCTGCCTCTCTCCATGTTTTAAGGAGGTTGAGGTGGTATATTTGTGTGGCTCCACCCCTGTCAGAACGCACAACCTCATAATCGACATCCCCCACCCGCCGTGTGACCACGAAGGGTCCTTGCCACTTGGCGAGTAATTTAGAGCTAGAAGAGGGAAGCAATACAAGTACTTTTTCTCCCGGTGTGAATTGTCTAAGCTTGGCTCCTCTGTTGTACAGGCGCTGTTGACGTGCCTGGGCCTGGAGCAAATTCTCACGTGATAACTGCCCCAGTGTGTGGAGTTTCGCTCTCAGGTCCAAGACGTACTGAATTTCATTCTTACTGGGGCTTGGACCTTCCTCCCAGTTTTCTCTAAATAGGTCCAGTATGCCCCGTGGTTTTCTGCCAAATAACAGTTCAAAGGGAGAGAATCCCGTGGAGGCCTGGGGTACCTCCGGATCAAGCCATTTAGCCCAATTACGCTCGTCTTCGTGAATGAACTTACGGATCATGGATTTTAACGTCTTATTCAGCCGCTCGACAAGCCCATCAGTCTGTGGGTGGTACACACTGGTCCGAATAGACTTAACTCCCAGTAATCCGTAGAGTTCCCTTAGTGTTCATGACATAAACGAGGTGCCTTGGTCAGTCAGGATCTCTTTTGGGATCCCGACTTGGGAGATGACCTGAAACAGTGCCTGCGCAACACTCTTTGCAGAGATGGTGCGCAGCGGCACTGCCTCTGGATATCGCGTTGCGTAATCCACCAGGACTAACACAAAGCGATACCCACGTGCAGTCCGGGGAAATGGCCCGATGAGGTCCATAACAATGCGCTCAAATGGAACCTCCATTAATGGTAATGGGCGCAATGGCGCTCTAGGAATGGCTGGTTGGTTCACCAGTTGACATTCACGGCAAGACGCGCACCAGCGGCGCACCTCCCCGCGAATGCCAGGCCAATAGAATCGGGTCATTATCCGGCTTAGGGTTTTATCATACCCCAGGTGACCAGCCATTGGGTTAAAATGAGCCGCCTGGAAAATCATTTCCCGACGGCTTTTAGGCACCAGCAACTGGGTGGTTTCTCCTCCTATCTGAGTGTCACGACTCACTCGGTATAGCCTGTCCCTGATCAATGAAAAATATGGGAACGTCTGTGCCGTGTCAGGGCGCACCATGTGACCATCAATTTGTATCACTTGATCAAAGGCTGAGCATAGAGTGTCATCACGAGACTGTTCGAGTGGAAAATCTTCCATGGAGTGTAATTCAGGTACCAGCGGTGCCTCCCCAGGAGGCACCGCTGGCACGCCTCCCGGAAGTGCCCGAGCTGCCCGCACCTCCAACACTCCTGCCCAGGCATTCGAGGAGTCTCCTGCGGGTTGGGAGCGGTGCTTGTAGCGGCTGGGAACTGCGGGGAAAATGAGGGAGACAAATTAATGTTACTGCGGGGAGCCGGTGGTGGCTGCGCCGGGTTATGGGTTTGAGGAGGGGCCTTTCGGCGAGGGGCTGGGGTCTGCCGGTTCGGTGTGGGGGAGCGGTTTCCTCCACCCTGGCCGCCAGGATGAACTGCCAGGTGGTCCTCTGCCAGGGTGATGGCCGCTTCCAGCGTCGCTGGCCGATGATACCACACCCACGCCGAGGTCCTGTCCGGTAGCCCCCATATCAACTGCTCCAGGACCACCTTCCCCAGCATCATGTCCTCCGCGGCGGAGCCCCCTGGCTGCAGCCACCGTGTAGCCGCGTCACGCAGCTGTTGGGCGTACGCGAAAGGACGGCCCTCGATCCCCAGCCTGGCGTCCCGGAACCTCCGGTGATGGTCCTCCGGCGTCAGCCCCAGCCTGTCCAGCACCGCCCTCCTCATGTGTCGGTATTCGGCTCTGGCCACCGGCGGCAGCCCCAGCGCTGCCGTCTGTGCCTCCCCTGACAGCAGGGGGAGAAGACGCACTGCCCACTCCTCCGCCGGCCACTCACACGCCTCCGCTGTCGCCTCAAACATCTCCAGGAAGGACTGAGGGTCATCCGCCTCCGACATTTTGTGGAGTCTTATACCTGCCAACGGGGAGCGGGCCGCGGGGGACGGAGCTACTGTCGGCCGGGAGATGAGATGGTCCATCTGGTTCTGGAGCATCCCCAGGAACTGCCTATTAAAGGCCGCCTGCTCCCGCTGCATGGCCATCATCTGTCCGAGTGCTACCGCCGGCTGTATCGGGTTCTGGTCCCGCTCTTGGTCCATGACGAGTCTAGTTGGGCGCCAGTGTAACACATCCCTGCGTCACCGTGGGTTCCTCGTCATGAACACAAGGGGGAATCAGGTAGGTTTCTTATTGGTCTCTTTATTTCCAATATTAATCACATATACAAATATACACCACCAGACACGTCTCTTCTTTGCTGTGTGCTGGTTCCTGGGCGATCTCCGCGCCCCAGCGCGCTACTGCTGATAAAGGGGAGAGAGTCATTAGTTGAACTGGAACACCGGTGTACAATCAGACTCTCTCCCTGGCACCGATCCCAGAACCCCATCTCCACTCCCTCCCTCCTGCAGCCGACGCTGACCACGCCCCATTACCACAATATGCCACTAATAAAAAACTCCTTTTCTAGATGTCTACCCGATAGTGCTGTAGCTAAATTTCAGGAAAAATCTCGTCATCTCGTCGATAGCTCTGTAAAGTCATTACGATTAACATTAGACTCAAAAAGAAACATGTAAAACATAGTAAATTAACTTCGTGGTATAATTCCAAGACATTTGAATTAAAACAGGCATCAAGAAAATTAAAAAGGAAGTGGCGCTCCAGCAACCATGTTGAAAATCTCCTAGCCTGGAAAAATAATAAATGAACTTCTTTAATGATAAAATTCTAACTATTAGAAATAAAATCAACCATCTCCTGCCCTCAGTTCGCACTAATACCCTAGTCTGTAAAGTTTGTACCAGAGTTTAAGACATTCACTCAAGCTGATCTTAAGATATAATGTTCAAGAATAACCAAGATGAAATCCAAGCTCAAGTGAATGTTTATGCCAAATGTGAAAGAATTCACTTTAGGTTTTTTTTAGAGATATTGCATTCACAAGGCAAAGAATGTGCTTTGCGGGGTCACAGTGACCTTGACCTTTGGCCACCACATTATATTCATGTATCCTTGAGTGTCAGTGAATGTTTGTGACAGAGGTGAGGAAATCCCTTTGGGTATTCCTATAAATGTAGCTTTATCTCAGCGTTCATTTTCTGAAATTCTGAGTAAGTCAGTGATCAGAAAACTCAATATCTAAATAATTTTTAATTATTTCATAATTGAAATTTTTTCCTGCATTCTGACAAATTCTGTCATTGAAAATCTAAACATCTTAACCATTTTTGCTAAATTTGCTTTATCTCAGCGTCCCAAGCATTTTTCAACTCAGTGAATAAGAAACTCAACATCTTAACCATTTTTCCAAATTCTGACTCATTTCCCAATTTCAAGCTTTTTTTCGCATGCTGACCAACTCTGTCATTGAAAAACTAAACATCTTATCCATTGATGCAAATGTACCTTTATTTCAGTTTTCTAAGCAATTTCTGGCAGTCTGAATAACACAGTGATCAAGAAACTCAACATTTTAACAATTGTTGCAAATTTAGCTTTATCTCAGCGTTTCAAGCGTTTTCTGAAATTCTGAGTAACTCAGTAATTAAGAAACTCAACATCTAAGTCATTGTTGGAAATTAAGCCTTATTTCACAATTTTAAAAGTTTTCCTGCATTCTGACCAACTCTGTGATTGAAAAACGAAACATCGAGTTAAAAAAAACGTAAGGCTATTTGACTCTGACCTTTGTCCACCAAAATGTAATCAGTTCCTCTTTGAGTACATGTTTTTACCAAATTTGATGAGATTCCCTGAAGCTTATCTTAAGATATCACATTATCTTAAGATATCACATAAAATCCAAGACCTGTGGAAAAACATAAACATAATTTGTGAGGCCATTGTGACCTTGACCTTTGACCTTTGGCTACCAAAATCAAGTGAGCTAATACTTGACTCCAAGTGAATGTTTGTGCCAAATGTGAAAGGATTCCTTGATGGCATTGTTGAGATATCGTGTTCACGGGAATGGGACGGACAACCCGAAAACAGGCATAAAAAGGTGTGGTGGGAGAATGCATGTGAATGAACATTTCAAAGAAATGGAGGTGGTGAATTGATGCCAGATAATAGATCCCCTTTATCATAAGCATTAAAACCGGCAGTCTTATTTGTGCTTGTTAGGCATAACTGTTCTATTAGCATCCCTCAGTTGTAAAAGATATAAGCCAACTCAAATCAAATTACACAAACATTTTCAAATGATATCCCAGGGAAGAGGTTAAGATACCCAAACATTATTCAGGTATTCAGGTATTCAGGTAAAATAGGACTCCCACCAAAGCCACTGTGTGATTTGAACCCAACTCTGATGATGTAAATTTTTTGCCTTTACCTTTAAATCTGACTGCTTTTTTATATCTGTAACAATTCACCTTATATGTTATTAAACCTCGGGTACACCGCTTGACAAAACATCGCTGGTCACTGGTCCCTCACCGGCATGTCAAAAACACACATCCTCCAGGACGACAATTCCCCCCATTTATAACATTCAGGTAGAAAAAAATATACAATAAACAAATAAATATGGAGATCCATTCCCTTGTCATTATAAATTCAGGTTTCTGACAGACAAACCATGTACAGACTATATATATATATGTAGGTAACAAAAGAACAGATTACTTGTCCTCCCCTTCACATTTTTTGTACAATAAAGTTAACTTAGGTGACCTTTACAAATTGCAGGCACTGTCCTCTCTCACTGCATTAATCACAGCAGTAACACATTGCCAATTAGCTCATTTACATTTATTAGTGATACCACTGCTTACGCCATGAAACAATATGTAACTCACAATCACTTAAATTTCGGTGCCAAAGAGGTTGCATTTCTTGATTCCTTGATTCCTTATAATAAATCATAAATAATAAATCATTGATCAGCAGGGTCAGTAAGCAACTTGTTAAGAAACTAGTAATGTAATTACATTTTTCGTAGTTATGGAGTTAATTTGTACTTATTGTAAGACTTCTATAAAACAAGAAATAACAGATGTTTTTACAGAACTGCACTCTTTATTCCCCCTCCAACACTGATGTAAGAGGTTGCTTCTTACTCAAACAATCTGGTGGGAATGACAAACATATCTAAGTCAGTGCTAGCAACAGTACTGCAGACTTTCATCTTAAACACTCAAATAAGACATTTGGCCTTTCTGATTAATTTGATCTCTTAAACAGAGATAGGATAGCATTTAGGATTACTAAATGTGTGGTTGTATGAGTTATTTTTCTGTAGTCAGTGTATTAACTATACACTATGGAGTTTAGTTGATGTTTGAAGTTGATAAAAATACCTTTTGTTGCTTATGCTGTGAGGTGAGTTGAGGTGTATTCAGCTGTAACATGCAACTTCACAGCTAAATTCTAGACACTGAACCTTGAATCTTGTAAGAAACATACATTAAGTGAGATCCCATTTTAAGCCTTCTTTGCCACACTTCTACAGTCATCAATAACCTCTTTTCCCTTGATGCTGACTGACACATGGTCAGGGGTGTGGCCTTCCTGTTCTGCATTTCCCTCATATCTTCAAGACATGATGAGGGAAGTCCTCTTTGATGGCTTCCTTTCTGAAATCCTGTCAAACACATTTCAAAGGGCCCATATTTTACACCTTTCTGGGATTTCATTTGAGGTATTGGTCCCCCTAAGATGATATATCAGTGGTTTAAAGCCGAAAAACTGCTGCAATGTGTATTTCCATGTCCTCTCTGCTGCTTCTCTCTGGAGCTGCAGACAGAACAGGCTGTTTTCGCCTGCTGGACTGGTACTGGCTGGGTGGGGCTGAGAGACGAGTGCGATCCCAAATTACATCATACGGGGGGATGAAGTACGAAACGAGACGTTTCGATAACATATTTCTTAGAATGTTAAACAATGTCAATGAAAGATACTTATTTTCTGCATTATTACATCCACCTTACTAAAATACATGTAGTGTAATACATCATAATACATTTTGGCAAGCAGGAGGTGCATAACTTAAGACACGAGGACCCCTTTTTCAGCAACTAAAAACATGTCTGCAAGAATTTGCTGGTGGGTGTTGATTGTATAATTCGGACAAACAAGCCACGAAAAATCACAGGGCCAAAAAAACCATTTTTCTCAGTGTAAAGCAGTAATAACCGAGTTCATGTTGAAGCATGCCAAAAATGGGAAAATCTTGATAGATGTTTTCTCTGCAACCAAGATTTCTCTCCTGCTGATGATCAATCTGATTGTGACAGACGGTCAGTGTGTTTGTGTGGGCGAGAGAGAAAGGCAAAGAGCGCTGTCTTTCTGTTCTTTTTTATGTCTTTTGGTTTTAAATTTTTAAAATAAACTGCAGATCCCGCAATTTAGTCAGCCACATTAACTACAGGATGTTCACCTGCACACACAAATTCTCGATGTCCACACACAGCACCCTCTCATTGAGGTACAGTAGCTGCGGCTGAGAGGGGATGGCAGATTTGGCAGATTATTAAATGGGATGGATTTTTGTTCATTTTGGTTTACAGGGGATGACATCAACCTTCATTCCCCACAAATTGACTACTGGGTGGGAAAATTAATCAATCAATCAATCAAATTTATTTGTATAACCGATATTTACAAATCACAATTAGTCATTTGTCATATTTTTGTTGTTCTAGGTTTGTACCCTCATGGTTGAATGCACTTATTGTAAGGTGCTTTTGATAAAAGTGTCAGCTAAATGAAATGTAATGGTATGTAAGTAGGCATATTATATATCAAGCAGTCTTGTTGTAAATAATCCAAAGTCATGACCCTGTATCAGCTGCCACCAGGATCATGATCCACCATTAATATTCATGAGGTGCTTTGCATTGACCATTAATGGTTGAATGTGCATATTTTATATATTTACTTTTTTTTGGGCTTGAGTAATTTTTGGCTTTTGTGCACATTTACACCTTTAGAATGAATCCTACGCACTATTGTATAAATGAGGCTCCAGCTTCCACTGGGGCGGCTGTGGATATCTATTTAAACCACTGGAGATCTGATGCTTTTACAAGATTAGTAGCTCCTTAACTTTTCCAGCATCAGGTAGGTTGAGAGTTAAGGTCATAGCTACAAGATGAATATTTCTAGAGTAAAAAGCTCATCATGAAATTCTATGAAAATTGACATATGCTTCACTAAATACTGCCTTTAATTAAGAACTGACTCATTAAACATATATGCAGCAACAGTTTACAAAGTTTTTCATTTAAAGACTAATTTAGATTGTTTAATAATTGTATAGAGCAGGCGAGGGTAAACTCCAGCCACTGGGCAATACACAGCCCATAAGATCATACATAAATACAAAAAAGCAACTAAAAAATGCGTAAAAATGATAAACGATAAAGACAATCCAGTGTGTCTGATTTATGGGGACACCCACTATGATGAAAAAGGTAAATCTCACCATCATTTCAGTTGGAGACATGTTTAACTGGATGCGTTGCATGGACAAATACTCTTGGATAAAGTTAATGCTCTCTGTTGTTGCTACTGTGGCACTAGAACCAGACAAAGTAAACCTGTTCATCTAATTGCTATGGCTATAACCAACTGAGAGTAGCATCATCCATGTCATTAGTAGTAATCAAACAAGCATGTCCAGCCATCCCATTGGAGAGACGTGTGATATATACGCTGACGTCCCACATCATGAAGACCCTGGAGAGACTCATCCTGGAGCACCTCAGGCCCATGGTCAGGCCACACTTGGATCCCCCTCCAGTTCACCTACCAGCCCCTGCTAGGAGTTGAGGACGCCATCATCTACCTGCTGAATCGAGTCTACACCCACCTGGACAAGCCGGCTAGCACTGTGAGGGTCATATTTTGTGACTTCTCAAGTGCTTTCAACACCATACTCTACTGGGCGAGAAACTCACAGCGATGCAGGTGTACGCCCCCGTCGTGTCCTGGATTGTGAACTACCTGACTGGCAGACCACAGTATGTGCGCTTGCAGCACTGTGTGTCTGACAGAGTGGTCAGTAACACCGGGACCCCACAGGGGCGGTCCTCTCTCCCTTCCTCTTCACCCTCTACACCACGGACTTCAGCTACCAGACAGAGTCCTGTCAAACCCCCCTGAAGTTTTCTGATGACTCTGCAATAGTTGTATGCATTAGCAAGGGTGAGGATGCTGAATACAGGGCTGTGGTGGGTAACTACGTGCAGCTCAACATGACAAAGACAAAGGAGCTGGTTGTGGATCTGAGGGGGGTCATGACACCGGTGACCCCTGTTTCCATCCAGGGGGTCAGCGTGGACATTGTGGAAGAGTCTAAATACCTGGGAGTGTTCATAGACCGTAAGCTGGACTGGGCTAAGAACACTGATTTCCTCTACAATAAGGGCCAGAGGCGCCTCTATTTCCTGAGGAGACTGAGGTCCTACCCCCATATGTGGGGGTGGAGCTGGACTCTCTGATGGTGGTATCAGACAGGAGGATGCTGTCTAAGTTACATGCTATCCTGGACAATGTCTCCCACCCTCTCCATGACGTGCTGGTCAAACACAAGAGCACGTTCAGTGCAAGACTGAGACCACCAAAATGCACCACAGAGCGCCATCCAACTATACAACTCCTTCCTCTGAGTGTCAGACACTCTGAGTCAACAGACTGGACTCATTACAATGCCAGCAATATCCGCACATATCCATGCTTGCATTCAATACTGAATGTACAGAACGCACATATTGTATATATTTCATATTTTATTTTATTGCATTGTATTTTATATACATTTTTTAAATCTTTATATGCTTATATTTCTACTCTTGCATGGAGCTATTGTAACAAACACAATTTCCCCCTGGGATCAATAAAGTATTTCTGATTCTGATATGAATGTACTGTATTTATCTATAAGACAATGCTAGGGCAAGCATTGCAAACTAGCTTATAAGACTAGGTGTGGTATGTGGTATTTGTGCATGCTGTGTACTTATCACTTTATGAAACTTAAGTACATAAAAAAATCTAACAGTGGGCCCAGATACTAAGGCCCAATCCCATTTCACCCCTTGGCCCTACCCCTACCCCTTGTTTTCGAGGGTTATCTTGCTCCTTGAAATGGAGTCACAAGGGGTAATGGTTTAAATCTTTCCCTACAGAGTCGGACAGCACTTCAAGAAGCCGTTACATCATCAGTAGTCGATGCGACGTGACATTATGGGAAAATACGGGATTATCATGCAAAAAAAGATCGCTAGCATGCTAACGCTAGCGCGCTCGCAATCTTCTTTTTTTTTAGCTTGTTGGGGGGGTATAGAGCCCTACCCCTTGGCCCTACCCCTCCATCCCAACAGGTATTGGGACAGCCTACCCCTACATGTGAACGCGCAAAACGAAGGGGTAGGGCCAAGGGGTGAAATGGGATTGGGCCCTTGTCTCTGCTGTTGCCCAGGAGGTGGGTTTCTCAACCTCCTTTCTGTTTCAAAACGTCTGATTCGTCCAGAACCTAATGGTGTCATACTTGCACAAGTTGAATTTGTCTCCCCCTACAGTTACGTCAGAGGTCGGTTCTAATGGTGTATTAAAGTAGTGGTTGTTGGTCCAATTTTGACACCATTATAAATCTTATAGTTTTTTTATAGGCTTCTGTTTTAAACCCTACTAGATTTCGGAGGCACTTTTTCAGACTCCATTAGATTCAGGCAATGTCTAACTGCATTTAAAAAAAATGATGACATTACTGATTACATTTCTTTCATGCTGAATATACAGTATGTGCAAAAAATGACATTGTCTATTAAGGGTGTAAACATAGTTAAATGATTACATTTCTTTATGCTGGATATATATATGCAACTGATAATTGAGACCCAGCATAGACTGAAGTGAACACACACTGCTGCAACATCATCAGATCTGTGTGTCTATATCCCACCTGTCTGTCCACTGTCGCTCTCTCTCTCTCTCTCTCTCACCCTCTCTCTTTCTGTGTGTGTGTGTGTGTGTGTATGGGCACTGTAGGAATGCAGCCAGTGCTGTACTCAGTAAGGGAAGCTCTGGAAGGTAGACCACACTGGACCAGGACCGGAACTGAAATTTGTTATTTCAGGTACGAATGTCTTTATTGTCAGACTAAATAGTAATTTTTTTTAAAATTTTAGGTGATGTTAATGATCCAATCACATAGTGCATGACTTCATCAGACCTTTCTGAGGGACTATGGAAAAATGTGATTTCATAAAAAATGTAAACTTGACTTGATCCACTCAGTAATTTTTACAACCACTGTACATAATTTAACTTGCAGTATCAATTCTTATTTCCTCCACTTTCTCCTCAAGAAACCACTTTTGTCCAGCTCAAGGAAGAAGAAAAACAAACTTTTATACTCTGACCTTTACCATCACCTTCAAACACAACGAGGATGTCTGCTACGTGGCCTACCATTATCCCTACACATACTCTGCCATGAAGGTAATCACTCATCCATCCACCCACCCACCCATTCATCCAATAGCTTCATGTATGAGACATTTACCCGCATGAATTAATTAAAATTCTTAATAATTAAAACATGTTATCGTTGAGCGAGTTAGAAAAAAGTCATGCAGTTCATGGTATCTTCAGGAGTTGTAAATGTGCACATATGGAACTGGACTTGCTTGTGTTTCTTGAAGACGTTTCACTTAATCCAAGAGGCTCTAACTGACTAGTACTTGACTGGACTTGAAGATCATGAGCCTGGAGGAATAGTTCAGGGCTATCAATTTATCAGTGAGTCCAAGGGAATTGTGCCAGACGTATTGAAATTCCCTAAGGGCAGTCCGAATATATCACATTCACAGTAACATGACCTGTTGACCTTTTGACCTTTAACCACTAAAATGTAATTATTTCCTCTTTGAGTCCAAGTGAATGTTTGTACAAGATTTGATGAAATTCCCTCAATCCGACCTCAAGATATCACATTAATATCACAACATATACTTGTGAGGCCACCGTGACCGATTACTAAATTAGCTGCCAGCTACTTTTTTAATCGATTATAATATATTAAATAGATAAATTGCTGCAGCCCTTCATCTAGGCTTTGCTTAATTCACATACAACTATGTACAGCTCAATGGTCACCATGTTTTGCAGAGAACACTCTTGTTCACACTTTTGTGGTGTGCTTGAAGTTGTCAGTATCTCATGTTAATTGGCCTCAGTCTAGTTTATCTCGACACCATCGACGCCTAAGATGGCCGCCGCTGCATGTGGAGGTGCAGCAGGCAGGAGCAAAATTCGAACAAAACCTGAAATCTACCGCACAGATACAGGGAAAATGATTGTGGAAGATGAGTTTTTAAACTTTCTTTTTATCAAGATCAAAACTGTGAAACAGGACGAGATTGTTTTGATGACTGTGGACCATTTTGGATCAGAATGGATTACAAACTCCACCAAACTGCTTTTTGAACTGTGCCCAGGTACTACTCGCAAGCTTGTGGCTCACACTGAGCCGCAAAAAGACTCAAAGAACGTCAGGAGTTGCCTTAAGCTTCTCAATGAAGCTGGTGAAACTGTTCCTCGGTTTGTTTCCCACCATCTTGATGAACTACCACCTGTGACTTTTAACAGCCTTGATGTTTCCTGTTTGCTTGGTAAGATTGAACAACTAGGTGCGGATATTACCACCATGAAACAGGCTGTGTCCCTGCAGACAAACACCTGTAACGATCTGCGGATTATCACCGCAGACATAAATCAACGTTTGGGTGCTATTGAGCAGCCTAGAATAAATCTGGAGAGAGGGCCTATTTCCCAAACAAACAAGCCTGGAACGTCTCAGAGAGCGTCCATTCCCCAAGCCTGTGAGAAGACCCAAGATGGCATGGAGGGCCAGACCAGCGAGGAAGACTCAAGCCAGAAGGTGGAGAGTTCTGCCTTGGGCCTGGACGGACAAACCAGCGCTGCAAAGGGAGACCCTCATGTGAAGTGGAGTGACATGACAGCTACCCCACCCTGGAACCTGGTCCAGGACAAGAGGAGCCACAACCGTCGGAAACAGGTCCCCGAAAATGCTTCAGTAAAGCCCAAACCTCGCCTGAATCCTCCTAAAGGGAGGAAAACTTGCGGCATTGTTGGGACTGGTACTGGTGGGGACATCCAAGTCATAAAGTCTAAGCTGGTGAGTGTATTTGCAACAAAATTCTCACCTGATTTAGACTCTGAGACTTTGACTAGTTACATGAAAGATAAACTTGGGCGTGATGTAACCTGTCAAAAGATAGAAACTGTACAAAGCCGGTTCAGTTCATTTAAAATAACTGCAGAGTGCAAAGAAGTGGATGAAATGTACAACCCAGAGCTGTGGCCTGAAGGCATTTTAAATGTTTATACCCCATATGACTGCTACAAAAATGAAGATGAATATATGAATAGATTGGCATTTTTAAACTCTTATATTAAGGAATGTACATATGCAAATATATTTGTGATGGGTGATTTGAATGCAGACATCTCTGATGATAAATCTCTCTTTGGTCAGCACTTGATGCAGTTCTGTCATGACAGTAAACTGGTTCTTTCTAGCATGAAATTCCTGCCTGTAGATAGTTATACTTACATCAGTGAAGCATGGCACACAACATCCTGGCTGGATCATGTAATCTGTACAGCCGATGCTCATGAAAGTCTGGAAGTAGTTGAAATTTTGTATGGGTTGACTACCACTGATCACTTACCTGTCTCTATGATGATAAATGTTGATAACCTACCTGACTGCAGCAGTTCAACAGAAGATGGCGCCAACAGGGTCAAAGTGGATTGGGCTAAACTATCCAAAGAGGATGTCTTGTATTATTGTGGGAGGTCAGATGTTCTCTTGAGGGAAGTACAGCTACCCATGGATGCTATTTTATGTTCAAAAATTAACTGTGATGATGTTACTCACTGTAATGACCTATGTGAAATGTACAATAGTATAGTGAGCGCTATACATGAAGTCAGTAGTAGACATCTACACACTCACCCCAGAAAGGCTAAGAATACCAAGCCTGGTTGGAACAAGTATGTAGCAGACCACCAAGGAGCCGCTAAGGCGGCTCATAGGACCTGGGTTATAGCTGGTAGACCCAGACAGGGGCCAGACTTAGAGCACAAGAAGCTTACTAATGCTAGATATAAATATGCAGTGCGCTTTGTTGGGAAGCATGAGCAAGCCTTAAGAGCTCATTCTATGGCTGAAAACTTGCTTGGTAACAATGTCACTGAGTTTTGGAAAGAGGTAAAAGCTACAAATAGGGCCAAAACAGTACTGCCATGCCACATTGAAGGTGTATCTGGTGCAGACAATATAGCAGAGCAGTGGAGGCAGCACTATGCAGCTCTGTTTAATTGTATCAAAAGTGAGCCCTATTGTGTGGGCAAGTTAAATGAGGAAGTGATTCATTTTACTCCCAACGAGGTTTATCATGCTATAGAGCAACTAGCTGATAACAAAGCTAGTGGCAAGGATAACATCACTGCGGAGCATCTTAAGTTAGCCTGCCCCAGAGTAGCAGCACTGCTGTCCATCTGCCTCACAGGGCTGATGACACATGGTATACTGCCAGACACCATGCTGACAGTCACATTAGTGCCAGTCATTAAGGACAAGGCAGGTAAAATAGGGAGTTTGGACAACTATAGACCCATCGCCTTAGCCAGCATTCTTTCAAAGGTGTTAGAAAAGATGCTACTAGATAGACTGAGTGAGTTCATTTACACCACAGAAAATCAATTTGGTTTTAAGTCTAAGCACAGTACAGATCTATGTATCTATGCCTTGAAAGAAGCTGTTGAATCCTACAGAAGGCAGGGCTCTACAATGTTTCTAGGGTTTATTGATGCTTCCAAGGCATTTGACAGAGTAAATCACCATAAGCTTTTTACTAAACTCATGCTTAGGGGTGTGTCTGGATGCATCATACGAATCCTGGTTTACTGGTATGCCAACCAAGGTATGCAGGTTAAATGGGGAAACAGCCTATCCTCACCCTTCAGTGTAGGCAATGGGGTACGGCAGGGGGGGCTTCTGTCTCCAGCCCTGTTCAACCTATACATGAACAACCTGTCGAAGCAGTTGGGGAAGTGTAAGACAGGTTGTCTGATAGGGAACACTCTGTTAAACCATCTGATGTACGCAGACGATTTGGCTATTATGTCCCCCAGCACTGTTGGGTTCCAGCAGCTGTTGGATATATGCTCCGAGTATGGGGTTGAGTTTGACGTAAAGTACAATGCAAAAAAGAGTGTTGTATTGATATGTAGGACCAAGGAAGATCAGAAGCTACACTTTCCAATGTTTTACCTGTCAGGGAAATCCCTCTGTGTATCTAACTGTACGAAATATCTTGGGCACATCATCACTGACAAGATGGAAGATGATGCTGACATGTACAGGCAGAGACGAATGTTGTATGTCCAAGCAAACATGTTAGTCAGGAAATTCCACTACTGTTCTGATGATGTGAAAGTGAGCTTGTTTCGTGCTTACTGCACCCCCATGTATGCAGCCCCATTATGGGGCAGCTACAAAAAGGAGACCCTGCGCAAACTTCAGGTCGCATACAATGACTGTCTGAGGATACTGCTGAAAAAGCCCAGGTGTAGCAGTGCTAGTAAGCTCTTTTGTGACTCAGGGCTAAGCACTTTACAGGCTCTCTTGAGGAACCTGATGTTTAAGTTTATGTCTCGACTTGATGAATCACAAAACTGTATTATAATGATGCTCACAAGCCCCAGGTGCAGCTCGGTCAGATATCAATCATATCTGTGGAAACATTGGTATGGGTGCCTTTTAAGACTCTCATGAATAAGAGTATGTTTGTATGTGTTTATGTATCTGTTTTCTTTTTTCTTTATGGTGTATGTCTTGCTATTGGGTCTAGAGCCTGTAATAAAATTTATCATTTCATTGGAGATTTTTTTTTTCTTTTCGCTTTTCATAATAACAAATAAGCTCTCTAACTCACTGTTAGTTACTGTGGTCTCATGTGGCCATCAGTAGGCGTGGATAAATTAGTTTTTGATGCATTGCGATGTGGATGTGGACATGGACGACTCTGCATCGATGCAAAGACAGAACATAATCAATTCATGTTTTCCGCTACGTTTATTTCTTTAGCGATGTCCCACCACTGCATAATTATGACCACCGCTGCTTCAAGATCAGGACAGACCACACTAAAGGTCTGGTCGTCTTATACTAGTGGCTGGGGTGGCTGTGGCTGAGGGGTAGAGTAGTCGTCCTCCAACCAGAAGGTTGGCTGTTCAATCCTCAGTCTTCCCCATCTGCATGCCGAAGTGTCCTTGGGCAAGATACTGAACCCCTAAATGGCCCTTTGGATAAAAGCGTCTGCCAAATGACATGTAACAGTATGTCAGGGTCTCCTGTTGGAGTCCTGTCCCAATGACCTGCACACACTTTAATAATACAATAAAAATGCAGACATGTAAGAAATAATCAATGTATGTTGCTATATTTTCTTTCTCTTCTTCAGCTGGTTCAGTGACCTTTGGTAGTAGGAGTAAACCATTGGAAGCTGTGGAGTCTAGGCTTTACGATGATAGTTTGTGTTTTTGCTTGAAGTTCCATGATCGTCAGTGCTCGCTTTGTCTGTGGGCCTTGTACATTCAGTAAAATATCCTCCATACTGGTTAGAGTGCATTGCATCTGTGTAGTAGCATTGTTGCGGGGAGTGATTCCCTATTGGTTCTCAAATGATGTGTCACTCTACACCGATGTCTGAACATTTAGTTTGGGCTAAGTTGCATGCTTCTGATGTATCTGCAGTGGGAAAAGCAGTTGTCATTGAACCCACCCTGTCCAACACTAGACCTGCACAAATTCATGTGGGAGAGTTGAGACTTCCTTATCAGGAGATGGCTGGGTTCCAGTGAAAGTCTTAAATCCGGCTCACGCTTAAGAGAAATACAAAGGTTGCAGATGGGTCCCCCTGTCTTTCTGTGCAGGACTTACTTGAACCAAAGCAAATCCAATCCAGTACACAGTACACGTACAGTTCACCCCCTGAAGCAAGGTCAGAGGAAGAAGTGTCACGCATCTTGAGTGACTTGGCCTGCAAGATTTGGACCTTTTATCTCGTCAAGTGTCTCCAGAGTGGAAAGATAAACTGCTGCAGATCATTGAGCAGTAAGAGCACATCTTCTCAAGGAACAAAATGTACTGTGGTAAGGCAAAAGACTTTGTCCACAGAATCTGTTGAATGGATGATAAGCCATTCAGACGTCCATATAGACGTTGCCTCATCAGACTGACACTTTCGCTGCGCTTGGTGGAAATGTGTCTTCCTCCACGATGGACCTTACATCAGGGTTCTACAATGTCGGGCTGCATGAGGATGACAAAAAGTACACAGCGTTCTCTTCTCCCTTTGGTCTGCATGAATATAACAGGATACCCCAAGGCCTGACAAATAGCCCTGCCACTTTAATGCGGATGATGATGTCCAACTTTGGTTATGAGAACTTCACAAGCCTGTTATGCTACCTGGTTGATCTTATGGTTTATGCTCCATCCGAACAGGTCACACGCCTTTCTGCTAACAACTTGAAGCTCTCGCCTAAAAAGTGCCACTTTCTTCACCAGTCGGTCAAGTCCCTGGGGTACATCATATGTGAAGATGGTGTTAAGACTGACCCAAGTAATGTGCATGCTATAAATGATGTGAAGGAAGCCGACCTGATGGAGAGACACCATCTGCTAAGAAAATCAGATCTTTCCTAGGTATGGTCCTCTACTACCATCATTTTATTGAAGGATGCTCTGCCGAAGCTAAGCCACTGTTCAGCCTTGTGGCTGAACCTGCTGCATCACACAACAAAGGTAAAGGCAACAAACCAAAGTTCAAAAAAGCCCAAGTGAGACTGTCACCAACGGATTGGACTGATGAGTGCGGAGAGGCTTTCAGAGTTTTAAAACATGAGCTTGTGCACAGTGTTACACTAGCACATCCAGATTTTAATGCCCCATTCATCCTTGCAGTTGATGCCTCTTTTGATGGCATAGGAGCTGTCCTCTCACAAATGCCTCCTGGTGGAAAGATTGCCAGACCTGTGGCATTTGCCAGAAAAACTCTCTCGGGATCACAGCTTAACTACCCAGCACATCGACTAGAGTTTCTTGCTCTAAACTGGGCAGTATGTGATAAGTTTAGCCATTGGCTAAAGGGACGAAGTTTCACTGTTTGGACGGATCATAATCCATTGACATACATCTTAACTAAGCCTAAGTTAGATGCATGTGAAGAGAGATGGGTTTCAAAGCTTGCAGCATACAGTTTTAACCTGAACTATGTCCCTGGTCCAAAGAATGTGGTTGCTGATGCACTTAGTAGAGAGTCCTTTGTCCAGTCATCCAGCCCTTGTAACTGAACCTTATGCCTTGTTGCAGAATCAAGTGAGTGGGATGTTGGATAGGACAGTACAAGATACATTCAGATGTACCACTAACACTCAGTTAGTTGTTCATCAGCCTGAGAAAGAAGCTGATGACGCCTTGTCATCTTCTCAGGGATCACTGTCTTCACAGGATGTCTCAGCTGTGTTGAATGCACATGACTCTGGAGGTGTGAGCAGATTGCTCATGTCGACCAAACTGCCTCTCTACCAAGGAGTGAACTGGTAAACCTGCAGGAGCAGGATGACGTTCTGGGCAGAGCTCTGTTTTACATCCAGCGTCACAGGAGGCCAACTAGGCGTGACCGTGCTGGTGAGTCTCGTGGTGTGCTGAAGCTGTTAAGACATAGGCCAAAGCTCTCCATCAAGAACAGGATGTTTTTCAAAGTGAAGAGGGACAAACAAATGAACATGACAACTCACCAGTTTGTTGTCCCGAACTCCATGAAGGCACAAGTCCTCAATGGTCTCCATGACTCAGCTGGTCATCAGGGCCATGCTCGCACACTTGCACTTGCCAGGCAGAGGTTCTTTTGGATAGGGATGGAACAAGACATTATCAATCATGTCAAAAACTGCTTTCATTGTGTGTTTGGGAAGACTCCAGCACCTAAGGACTGTGCTCCACTTGAGAGCATTTGCACTTCTGAGCCGATGGAGCTTGTGTGTATTGATTTCTGGACTGCTGAGCAGACTGAAGAGAAGTGTGTGGATGTTTTGGTTGTCACAGATCACTTCTCCAAACTGGCGCATGCTTTCCCGTGCAAGAATCATTCAATAAAGCAGGTTGCCCGGGTTTCCCTTAATGCATTCATTTGGATCAGGGAGCCAATTTCAAGAGTCAACTCATTAAAGAGCTCCTGGAAGTGGCCGGTGTCCAGAAATCTCACACCACCCAGTATCATCCTATAGGCAATGGGGTTGTGGAAGGCTACAACAGGACTCTTGGGTACATGATCAGGGCCCTGCCCCCCATTTAAAGGCAAAGTGGCCACAAATGCTTCAGATGCTGACTGTCTGTTACAATTGCACCCAGCACGAGACGACAGGTTTGGCTCCCTTCTTTCTTATGTTTGGCAGGATTCCCCGGTTACCAGTTGATGTTATGTTCCAGCACGCCCTTCCCAATGATACTGTTGTTGGTCACAGTGATTTTGTCCTTCGTTTGAAGCGTGACCTGTCTCAAGCTGCATGCATTGCCTGGCAGAACAGTCAGACGGAACAAGCTTGTCAGGCGACAAACTACAACCGCAAAGCAAAGGGATCACCCCTCACCGTTGGTGACATGGTCTTGCTTGCAAATCGTGGTGAGAGAGGGAAGAGGCGGACAAATAGGTATCCACAGTCTATGAAGTGGCATCTGTAAAACCTGGAATCAATGTTCACTGCATCAGGGACCCTGTGACATCAAGAGAAAAAGTTGTTCACAGAAACCTTCTACTCCCTGCAAGTTTTCTTCCCACAGGAGATGATGATGATTCAAGCTGCTCTTCTGTTGACGGCAGTGAGCAATGTGAACCAGTCGTTGATGTACAAGACATTGAGTCAAAGACACGTACCTGGCTTCTGCAGATGGATGATGCAAGTGATGTGGATGCTATAGACAGCCAGGCTGATTGTTCTCGTGCTATAGTGGTGTTGTGCAATAATGCATTAAACGTGATACCATAAAATGGTGTGCCTTTCAGCATTCAATAAATTTGGTTATCAAAATAAAATATTGAATATTAATATTACAAATATTAATATTAAATAATAACTTTAATTGATTAAAGTTACCTCGGGGCACCACCCTTCAAAGGAAGGGAAAAGATAGCCAATTTATTGATTAAGTCTCATAAAAGTACTAACTACACATTTGGAACTCTGATTAACAATTAAATTAATAACTATAACCAAAATTACCATATAGATAGTTAGCTAAGTTGAAGGATATAGAGTTCTTGACAGTGTAGAGGTTGGCAAAATTCACTTATGCAACATTAATGAAAAAACATTTGTGAAAGAAAAACATTTATTATGAATATAATAAAGTATAAAAAACACAAATTACTAACGGTGTACTTACTAAACAAAGATAGGTATGTGAGTATGCGTGTGTGTGTGTCTGTGTGAGTCAGCGTGCTTCCAAAATGGCAGCTGGCCACTCTAGAGATAACAGCCTCCCCCGTTTGGAATGTTTACGACGTGTGTCGGGGGTGCTGCGATATGCATGTGTCTGTGTGTGTTGGTGCCAAGTTAGAGAAAGAGTGTAGAGTGAATGCAATGAAAGACTGTAAAGAGCATAACAAACTAACATTAACTTTCAAATAACTTATAACCAAAATATCACAACAACACAAATCAAACTTATAAACGTCACACAGAATCGAATAAACAGTCTTTGCTTAGCCTAGTATGATTATTAAGCCCAGTTGTGTTACCCGTCCGTGGAAAGGGAAAAGAGGTTGCTGTGCTGATCGAAGTTCTGTGAAATCGTCTTGCTGGTTGTGTGGCTCCTGCCTTCGTGGTTCTGTTGGGCTGTGCAGCTCAGTTGCTTTTTGAAGTTCTCCTGCAGGACATCGCGCAGAGGTTGGTAGAGCTTGGATTTGTGAGGTTTCCTTGGTGAGATGAGTGGAAGCTGCAACTCTCCTCCATGAAGTTGATTTGAGATGAAAAGGGTGAGCTGGACCGTCGCCCTTCCGTGAATGGAAAGAGAAGATGTGAGCTGGAGAAGCCAAACTTCTCCCCTCGACGGGTCGCATGGAAAAGAGAGAGAAGAGAGGGGGAACAGGCCTTATATTGGCCCGGTGACCTCACAGGTCATGGGGCCCAGAGTGACCAATAGGAGTTGAAACTTGTGTCTCCTGTCGGTTTTCACACCTCTGTGTGACGTTGAGGCACCCTGGGAGACTGCGTTCTGGAGGCTCTGGTTTTCTCCAGAACAAAGGACATGCGGCTTCAGGCTTTTGCCTACCCATGTAGGCCCGAACTGTGTTTCACAAAAACCATGTCCCAACAGTGGTAAGCAGCCCACCCCCGCAGACTGAACTGACTGTAGCCCCACATGCTGTGTGAGAAGCTTTGGAGTCCTCTGATTCTGTCAAACAAGCTTTACAGTTGCCTTCACTTGGTTGCCATCTGACTTAATGTTTACGATTATGCTCTTTTGAGTATTAGTGTACCCCAATTTAGCAGGATTTAAGGGGGGTGTACGTAACATAGTTATAAGGGTTCATATTTAATCCCACTAAATGGGATAACAGTGCCACCTGGTGTGGTGAATATGTACCTCCAGGGAGCGGTGAGCTCTACGGGCAAGGGATTGTGGGTATTCCTCAAAGTTATCGAGGAACGCCATGAGGTAGGGTGTGTGTGTTGAAGTCTGTAAGCATGTTTGTTGTTAACTACATGAAATGTTAGTTAAGCAGGATTTATTTAATGCGATTTTACATGTCTAGGATACATTTTGCAATCTTTTTATTCTGCTACCGATCGTCTTTTATATGTTTTATTGTCTGTAAAGATTCACCTATGTAAGCTAGCTAACATTATATATGCCGTCTTTACAGTGAGCACGCAACTGCCTTTGTTTTGATGACCCTTCCACTCTGTGTTTTATATAAAATATGCAGGTATGTTCATAAAACGTCATGTTACAAACTGTTTTGATATAATGCAGCTTAGATATTTTCTGCTGTTTAGTTATTGTGTTTTTATGTTGCTAAATGTTATGACTGAAAGGAAACAAAAAAAGGTAATAGCATGTTATGTGTGCTCTGTAAAATAATGGGTTTTTTTATATAGGCAAACAGTTATTTCTTTATTGTTTTAAGAGCGAGAGACTTCTGTTTTGTACTATTTATTTTATTACATGTCCCAAATTCCACTATATGATCACTTGATCACAGTGTGAAATTAGACAAAAAGGTATTGAGGAATGCCATGAGTGAGCGCGCGACTGCCTCCGTTTTGATGACCCTTCCGCTCTTGTGTTTTATATCAAATATTCAGAGTCAATAAACATTTGTTGCCAACAACAACATTGACCAGCCTCAAGGGAATCATTGTGGGAGAAGACAGATCACAGAGGTCACACTTTACTAGTTGTAGGCATGTGAATGTGTAAAATGGGTGTGTGAGTGGGTTTGGGGGTGGAAGGTGAGTATGGTTGTCTAAACTGAACTAATCTTAATTATGTTTCGCAAGGATTGTCAGACTCAGGAACGAACTATCAAAATTTTAAATATGCACAGGACAAGCAGGCACACATCCACATCATGTGAAATAATGAAAAAACCAAGCAATGTATGTACAAAAAATTTGACTAAATACGTGATGAGCAACTATCGACCCAAAACTACCGAACATAAGTGCTAGGGATTTCAACGATGAGGGAGAGGTATAATCCAGTGTCGAGGCATAGGAGCTGGTTGTCTTCTGAGGTTCATCCAGCAGCACACACTGTGACAGATTTCGGCAGAGCAGGGGTAGGGAAACACAATCATATTTCATTCCAGCAGGACTGAGTGAACAAGAAAAAGAGCCAAATCTCAAAATAATAACAATTAGGTAAACCAATTTCCAGGATCATGTAGGTACCTGATACTGTCACTTTCATTACTAATTTGATCTTCCAAGTCCCATCTGCAACTATACAAGAGGGAGGAAGAATAGTGTGAACAATCAGAGGTGCCTAATCATGTGTTTGAGCATCTGGTATATTGCAATAGCCAGGGTGATAAGTCTATGAAAAATGCTAAGAAATCATGATACACTGCAATAGGAAGCTGTGGCATTTGTCCAGCTGTTCTCTGGACTAAAGTAACAGCAGAGTGGTAGCTGCAGCACATAATTGAGGCTGAATTGTGGCAGTTGAAGGACAGGGAGATGAGTGATTGAAGAAATGTGTTCAGTTAAGTTATTTACCATGCTCTGTTTGCTGTCAGTGTTCAAAGGGATTGTTCACCTTGTCCCAGGAGCACACGATGGGTGACAGCTTTCTGAATTGTCCTGGTTTCTGGCTCCATATGGACCCATATGCAATTGAAAACAAGAAGATAGGAAATGGTTAAAAACATTCCTTTGATTACCTGCCCTCTGGCTGGGATATATGTCATTTCATCTGAATAGAATCTATAGCTGCTTTCAGACATGCTCTGAACTCCACAGATTTCTCCAGAGTACTTGTATGCATGAACACAAACATGATGTGAGTGCACAGCAGGAGATCCCCGCTGGATTCATCACAAGCGAGTGGTGACACGTGGTTGATGACAATTCTAACATGCAACAGACGCAAACAATTTTAAAACAAAAAGAAAATAAATATCTCAGGATGAAAAACCACACCAGTGTAGAAGACACCAAAAAAGGCGTCAAGATAGTTTGTGGTGATAACAGTCAACTGTTGTTGATGTGTTGTAATTAAATCATTTGATTTTTAGAGCAGAAATTATGTGTTACATCCTTCCTCTGCCTGCTACACCATTCCTCACCTGAATCCTGCAGATACTTTGTTTCTGTTGTGAACGTGTCTGAGCAGAGAACCTCCCGCTGCATAGTGCATGTGTGAAAGGCAAACTGCGAAGAAAGTCTGGACCCAATTCTCCGGAGATCTTCCACACGTGTATGAAAACAGGACAGGGGTGTACACATTTATGCATCACAACCTACTGTACTTGTACTCATATATATTTATTGTTTCTTTCAGGCTCATCTGAATGTGCTGCAAAAATCCGTGGACCCTGCCATTGTGTTTTTCCGGCAGCAGATTCTTTGTAGCACTTTGGCTGGAAACCTCTGTCCAGTGGTCACCATCACTGCCTGTCCTGCCAGCAGGGCCTGGAAAGACATGCACCAGCTACGTGAGTTCTGCTGTGTGTGTGTGTTTGTGAGAGAGAGAGAGAGAGAGTGATGAGCTGGAAGAAAAAGGGTCAGAGTGGCCATTTCATTGTGGATTGATGGGGTGTTTATGAGTATGGCATTTGTGTACGTTACTCCTTTTGTAGGGAAATAAATATGTTAAAATGGATGGAGATTTAGGTTATGACAGTGGTTAGGGGGTTAGGCTCAATATCCAGGATGCCAGTGTTCTCTAAAGTGAGCCTTCAGGATGGGACAGAATAAAAGCAAGAAAACAAAGGTCTGCTGAGGACAGATGTATATCACATATCACATTATTTTTCAGTAACTAATGATCACTAGCAGTTGGAAATATGTAGAAATCATTTGTTTAAGAGAAAAACATGAGATTCATCATGGCATATCCAAATTAGACAACCTGTAGCTTCATTATAAAACTGTAGCTGTTATTATACACCAGGTATGTTTCCATTATGCCATTGATTTTCAAAGGGTAAGGCGGGGTACAGACACATGAGGTTCGAGCAACAGGTGAAAATATAATGCAGAACTAATGTTTTGACAACAGAATGTATTTGAACAGTTGAACAAATTTGCAGTGATGCTCATTCAATAGGTTTTCGAAATAGAGGTATTTGACGGGTAAAACATCAGGTTCAGAAAATACGGGTAAAATACATAAATGTATAAATACAAGTGCTGTATAAAATATCTCAGTAAAATAAATTAAATGACAGTTATAAAGAAAGTTAAAAATCTGTAAAGGCTATCCGATAAAAGTTTGTTTTAAGAAGGGACTTAAAAGAGTTCACTGAGTCAGCTTACCTGATCTTCTCAGGCGGTGTTTCCAGGGCCTCAGGGGCCCGGACTGCAAATGCTCTGTCCCCCTTTTTAGCCGGGCCTCTGAAACAGACAAGAGACCTCTAGCCAAGGATCTCAACGTGCGTACTGGTGTGTATGATTCTAAAAGGTCAGCGATGTAGCAGGGAGCGAGGCCATGAAGGGCCTTTAAAGTGTTCAGTAAAATCTTAAAAGCAAGTTCAGCTGAAGAAAATCCTGAGACATCCAGTTTTTTATGTCAGAGAGGCAGTTAGTGAGTGGACTCAGCATATCAGGTCTTTTGTGTCTTACAGGCAAGTAGAACTGCATATCGTCAGCATAAAAATGAAATGAGACTCCAGCGCTATGCCAGATATCCCTACTGTTGTATACTCACTCTATTATCAGGTACTATCGCCAATAACGAGTACACGGGAGACACGGGAGAATTGCTCATAAACATGTATTAGCTTTTACACAGAATGGAGGATTGCAACAACATAAGCACGTAACACAAAAGGGGGCGTAACAGTATCCGTGAAGGGACAAACTTAGGCTGTCAATACACAACATATCCCTCCCCCTTTACCTTTGATGCTCCTTTAACAAAAGTAAACATTTTACCGTCTCAGTATCTTCTCTGAAATGTCTCTGCATCAAACACACCTTTTTTTTTCTCTTTTCTTTTCTTTTCGATATATCACAATGTTTGTACTGTATTTCTTAATTCTATAATGAACTTTTAACAAACTTGTTTTGGCTATAGAACTTTGCCTAAACTAGGGAAACCCTGGGGATTATTCTGCCCCAATGTCAAGGGTTAGTCTCTACTCTACAATGTCAGTCTATCAGGAGGCCGTCTGTCTCTTCTAGGGTAGGTATGACCTGTAGGCAAGTCAGTCACATTGTCTCTTGCTGAGGACTGTATGAGTCCTGGTCTGGGAGAAGTGATGCCTCGGGTAGGGACCTGATCAGGGCTTAGTGTGCCCGGAACAGTGTCCAGTCCTGAAGGTTGCGTCAGGGGTTCTTCTGGGGATAGATGCTGTTCCTGGTAGGCCTCCCGCTCTGGAACAAGGGATGGTGGCTCAGGTGAGTCATCATGGGAAGTGTGGAGCAGTTGATCGATGTGTCTTCTCCAGATGAGGTGATTATGTGTTTCAACTGTGTATGACACGGGGCCTGTTTTTGTAACAACTGTAGCAGGCATCCACTTTATCCCTTTGGTATAGTTCCGGGCGAGAACCATGTCTCCAGCTGTGAAGCTCCGGAACTTTGCTTTCGCTCGTCTCTCAACTTGAGCTCTCTGTTGTAGGTGCACAAACTCTCTTGTCTTTTGAGGTTTTAGGAGGTCAAGTCGAGTGCGAAGTTGTCTCTTGAGCATAGCCACGGCAGGAGACACCTTTGTCGTAGCATGAGGTGTATTTCGGTATGACAACAGGAAAGCACTGAGGCGCCTGTTGAGGGACTGGGTACCTTGAGAGGACATGAGAGCTTGCTTCATGGTCTGTACAAATCTTTCAGCGAGCCCATTGGTAGCTGGGTGATATGGCGCAGACTTGAGGTGCTGAATACCGTTCTCTTCCATGAATGTCTTGTACTCTTCAGACACTAGTTGCGGACCGTTATCACTAACAAGCTGTTGTGGAAGACCAAAATGGCTGAAGATAGACCTTAGCTCTTCAATGGTGCTCTTCATGACAGCAACCTCAGGCCATTTGCTATGGGCGTCGACTACAACTAAGAACATGCAGTTCTCTAGTGGTCCAGCAAAGTCTATGTGGACTCTTTGCCATGGTTCTTCAGGCCAGTCACATGGATGTAATGGAGCCAGCTGTGGGAGGCTTCTTACTTTCTGGCAGGCAGAGCATGACTTTGCTTTCTCCTCTATAGCTGCATCCAGACCTGGCCACCAGAAATAACTGCGTGCAATTTCTTTCATTCGCACCACACCACAGTGTCCAGAGTGGAGCTCGTCCCTCTCTCCCTCTCTCTTAATGGTGGTGGAATAATGACACGATAGCCCCATAATAGGCATCCAGACTGGACTGAAAGCTCATTTCTTCTTACCAGGTAAGGCTTCAAACTCGGTGTCACCTCTCGTTTCCTTCCCCGAGCGACTATGTCCATAACCTCAGACATGACCGGGTCAGTGCGTGTGTGCCTCCTCACATGAGTCGAGGTTATAGGAGCAGCAGCCACATCCTTGAAATAGAAAATCTCAGCCTGTGTTGACTCAGTGTGCACGACAGGTAGCGGGAGCCTTGAGAGCCCGTCAGCATTCCCATGCTGGTCCGACTTCCTATACTTGATGTCATACTGGTGGGCAGACAATAACAAAGCCCATCGCTGCGTACGACTGGCTGCAAGCGATGGGCCAGTATGAGGACCAAAGATAGAGGTGAGAGGTCGATGGTCTGTCAGTAGCGTGAATTTCCTGCCGAAAAGAAACTGATGGAATTTCTTCACTCCAAACACTATAGACAGTGCTTCACGCTCAATCTGTGCGTAATTGCCTTCTGCTTTGCTCAGTGTCCTCGATGCAAAGGCAATGGCTCTTTCCCTGATGGCATAATGTGTGACACTACTGCACCTACACCATAAGGTGGGGCGTCACATGCCAGCTGAATTGGTAATGTGGGGTCAAAATGGATTAGGGCCTCAGATTTAGAGAGAGCTATCTTCACTTCTTTAAAAGCTGTCTCACATTTGTCCGTCCACTTCCAAGTCTTGGTTTTATTTAGAAGCTCATGCAGTGGTTTCAGTTTATTTGCAAGGTTAGGCATGAACTTTGCATAGTATGTCAGCAAGCCAAGGAATGACCTCAACTGACTCACATTCTTTGGGGATGGAGCATCCACAATAGCCCTCACTTTTGATGGTGCCTTGTGGAGTCCAGTGCTGTCGATTACGTGCCCCAGGTACTCGACAGAAAGCTTGAAAAACTCACATTTGTCTTCCCGGACTCTCAGACCATACTCCTCCAGTCTTTGTAGTGTTGCATCCAGGTTCTTTAAGTGTGAGTGCTCATCTGGTCCCGTTATAAGCAGATCATCCAGGTAACACTGGACCCCTGGTAGCCCACTCAGAATCTGGTCCATTGCTCTTTGGAAAAGAGCTGGAGCAGAGGTAATCCCAAAAGGGAGCCTCCGGTATCTGAAAATACCTTTGTGTGTCACTATGGTCAACAGTTCCTGTGACTCTGGATCAACATGCATCTGGAGATATGCCTGATATAAATCTATCTTACTAAACTTCTGTCCTCCAGCCAAGCCTGCAAAGAGTTCATCGATGAGGGGTAATGGATACTGTTCTACAGTCAAGACAGGGTTCACAGTGACTTTAAAATCACCACAGATCCTTAGAGCCCCATCTTTTTTTATAACTGGAACAATCGGTGTAGCCCATTGACTTGTGCTCACGGGTTCCAATACACCACACTGCACTAATCTGTTTAATTCTGCCTCTACCTTGGGTTTGATAGCATATGGGACAGGTCTAGCTTTAAAGCATTTTGGTGCACTTCCTGATTTAACTGTCAGCTTAACTGTAATGTCCTTCATGCTGCCAAGTTCTCCGTCAAAAACTTTGGAGTGCTTCTTCAGGATCTCCTGTAGGAGGGCGGTGTCTCCATCATTGTCCATGAACACTTCTTGCCAATTCAGTCTGAGCTTCCTCAGCCCCCTGCGGCCTAGCAGAGCTGGACGTTTTCCTGGAATGATATACAATGGTCTAGTCTTTTTCTGATTGTGGTGTTCCACGTTCACATCCACGACTCCTAACACTGGAACAGGCTCACCAGTGTAGGTCCGTAACTTCAACTTAGTCCCTCGAAGAGTGAGGTTCTGCAGCTTCTCCTCGTAAACAGCTTCTGATACCATGGATACACGTGTACCGGTGTCCACCTGCATCCGCACTGCTTTGTTCTCCAGCAGTGGGGTGACCCAGTATTCATCATCACTGTCCATAACAGATAAAATATGCACTGTATCTTCGTCATCAGACTCATAGTCACTCTGCTCGACTTGTTCGTGCTCCATCTTATTCACATGTTTTTTCTTGTTTCTGTAAAAACCACTTTTCTTCATCTCAGTGTGCTGTGTGTTTGTCTGAGTCTTTTTATTTTGACAGGCACGTTCAACATGGCCTTTCTTACCACAGTTTATGCAGTCTAAGTCCTTACACCAACACTCTGATGCCTGGTGCCCCACTTTTCCGCAGCGGTAGCATGGCTTGCTCGCTATCTTGTTCTTGGACTCAAAGGACAACCTATGGACTTGGGTTGATGCACTTAGGCAGCCATCTCCATTGACTTGCTTATCTCTATGGCCTTTTCCAGTTTCAGGCTAGCCTCTGTAAGTAAGCGTTTCTGAATAGCCTCACTGCGTAGACCACACACCAATCTGTCACGTATAGTGTCATTGAGTGAAAGTCCAAATTGACAATGTTCAGATAACTGTTTCAGTACAGCTACGAACTGTGAAACAGATTCACCCTCTTCCTGGTTTCTTTTATGGAATCTGAACCTCTCAGCAATAACGAGTGGCTTAGGGGAGTAGTGACTTCCTAATATCTTCACTATTTCATCATAGGACCTGTCCCCTGTCTTGTCAGGTTGCAAAAGACTACGTAGTAGGTTGAAAGTTTTTCCTCCCATAACACTTAAGAATGTTGGCACTAAGACATCTCCTTTAATCTTGTTAGCCAATACGAAATACTCAAACCTCTCGGAGTATGAAGTCCATTGTTCCGTCTGTTCTTCAAATGGTCCAATATTTCCAACAAGTGCAGCCATTTTAAAGCAACATTTGTTATTTTCCTTTGCTTTCTGCAATAAGTCTTATCCTTGTGCTTATTGTCCTTGTTTCGATGGACTCACTGTCCTTGTGGTCCCTATATCCGTCCCATCAGAGTTCTCTTCAGTCTCCTTTCCACCGCGGAGTTTCGTCCTCCCCGGCAGCAGCGCTTTTCTCCGTGCAGGTGCCATTTCATCCACACTGTAGCAGCTAGCTTGCGCCGTTGCCCCGTTAGCCACGATCTTGCGCCGTGCACCCGCCAAAAAAACTTTCAACCGAAAATACCAAACACAACGTGAGAACGCATAATCCTCGTCGCCAGTTTTGTTGTATACTCACTCTATTATCAGGTACTATCGCCAACAATGAGTACACGGGAGATACGGGAGAATTGCTCGTAAACATGTATTAGTTTTTACACAGAACGGAGGATTGCAACAACGTAAGCACGTAACACAAAAGGCATAAGACTGTGCAGCAGAGGGTGCAGATGTGAGGGTTCCATCGCTATCCCCAAAATGGCAAGAAGAAGAATGGAGATCTGTTGGTAGAATAAAGGTCAAGGGATTGAAGGACCATGGATATTTCCCTTCTCGGCTCGCTCAAGCCTTTACAGCAGCAGTCACATTTGGTGAACATTCTGTCTCACCTGATTTACTGTTTGACTCCCTGATGTTGTATCTTAGTCAGTCCGAGCGTGATCTCTTGTCCACTGCTTTGCAAGAGGCTCGAGTTGGTGATGATGAAGATGAGTTCCTTGATCTTATGGATCGCATGGGAGTAAGAACAGTACCAACACAAGAAAACTGGTGGCCCACAAACAAATAATCCAGCAACCGAAATATGCACTGGATAACATTGCAGCAGTCGCAGGACCAACTCTCAGGAAGTTCTTCCCCAGTGTGCTGGAAATCCGGAAGATGTATGATGATCTTAAACCAACAACGTGAAAGGTGTTAAAGCTAATCACGGCCTCTCCAGCTACACCAGCAGAGAATCAAAGTTTGCGGTTTTTACATCAGTACATTAGGGGATTGGATGAAATAGGCCTCCGGAAGATGTTAAGATTTGTGACTGGGTCTGATGTCATCTGCGTTAAGGAAATTGAAGTCATATTCACCTCGTTGGAAGGGCTGGCACGGCGGCCAATTGCACATACTTGTGGCCCAACTTTGGAGCTGATAATATGGGAAAAGAAAGTCATCACCTCACTTAAACTGTTTATAACAAATGGTTGATGAACAGTCTGTTCATGCACTTGAAGGACTACTACACCAAAAAACAAATGTGCAAATGTGCAAAATTGTTTACTGCTTTTGTGTACTTTTTTCATCTAAATATACCAGCTCAGTACAGTTTTGTAGACAATGTGAAAGTCTTTAAGTGGTACAAAAGACATCATCCTCTAAACCTTTCTGATGTTGTTAAGGTGTCCAAGATTTTACACTGAAGTAGAGTTATTTTGGAAGTGTTGTTATTGCAAATGTCTGAACAAGCTGGGCTTTTCCATGTTACTACTTTAAAATTTCTTGAATTATTTAAAAAAGCTTTTCATTTATTTTATAGTGGTATTGCTGAACCTTTACAGAGCATCCGTTGAACACTGTGATTCTATAAAAAAGCTAGACCTATAAACAAATTGAGCCTTTTACAAAAGTCATGTTTGTCACACATTTTGTTATGTAAATGACTAAGAAACATCTATTGCAAATTTAATTTGATTTACGTCTGTTATCAGTTTGAGTAGAATCTTTTTGGAAATGGTTCTCACACAGTTGCATTTTTTACTGAGAAATTATAATTGAATTGGAGCCTCTTGCTCATGTCAGCTGTTATTACTGGCTGTGTTTGTTTGTTATTCTGTTCTAATATACATTAAGGAGTACCTCAAAAGTGTCTTACTTTAAATAAAAAGCACTGGTTTCTCTCTTGTTTTGTACATTTGTGATCAAGCTAATTGTGTCTTTACTGCAGATAAGCTGCAGATAAGTTTTTCTGAGATAATTATCTCGGAAATTCCGAGATAATTATCTCAGAAAAACAGAGCTTTTTTTATTTTATTTTATTTATTTTTTTGAGAACTTTTTTTTTGGAGAACTTATTTCGGAATTTCATGTGGCTCTATTGGTTACAAGGGAATCAGGGCATACATACACACACATACATAATGTAGATAATCAGAAATATACATTAATGAAAAGAAAAAAACAACTGTGCTGAGTGTCTTATTTGTCTCAGGTTTTAGTGAATTGACAGCGTACAGAGGCCCTCTGAGACTCGGGAAGTTTTCAGTCAGTTGTTCAGTCCAGCATAGTTCCTGGAGAGCTGTGGGGTGGGACCACATCTAAAACTGGTTGTGTTCATGGTGATGAGAAGGTGTACCCCACAGCTGAGGTTTATCTTACAGTAGCTTTAGTGCCCAAATTACCATATCCTGTTATCCTTGGCCAAGATGTCCCAACATTTCTAGACTTAATACAGCAGGCACGAGGTAATAACCAGGTTTCCAGTGAGGGATGGTTAAAGGGCACTGTTGAGGTACCCGTTCAGGAGGGTGAGCATCAGCAGCTCGCTCCCCAACCTGTAGGGGTAGCATGTAATGTGGTCACAGCCAGGGCTCTGAAAGTGAAAAATACCCTTGCATGAGGTACCTTTACCATGCTGAGTTAGAGGCAGGGCTAGCCAAGCAACCAAAGTCCAGAGCTCAGAGAAAAAGGGAAAAGATTTTGATTATGGTTAGGGGAAAGCAGGAGGAGGTCTCAAGGCCCAGCCAGCCCCTAGATTTTCAAATTCCCTCTGATATAGCAGTCCTGCAGCAAGCTGACCCGATGCTAAAACCATGGTAGGACAAGGTCTCAGAGGTTGAGGGTGAGAGACAGGGCAAGGAAGAAAGTTCGGCTGATGCTAGCTATATAGCTCAAAACAGCATTCTCTATCAGCGTCAGGGGGAAATTGAGGCCTTAGTTTTGCCATAGAGCCTTACACACAAGGTCATGTAGCTAGGTCACTCAGGTATGTATAACCATGTATACCCAGGTGAAGGATTTTTGTGCATCATGTGAGACATGTCAGCTAACTTCACCTAGGGGAGTAGCCCGTGCACAGCTTCAGACATTACCTGTCATTGACATCCCATTTGAAAGAATAGCCATGGATGTAGAGGGGCCCCTTGAGAGAAGTTCCTCAGGCAATCGATACATCTTGGTGATTTGTGATTATGCCACCAGATACCCAGAAGCCTTTCCCATCAGATCTGTTGAGGCCAGACAGGTTGCAAATTGCCTTTTTCAATTATTTTTACGGGTAGGCATACCTAGGAAGATCCTCACAGACTGTGGCACAAACTTCCTTGCTGCAGCAAGTGTATTAGTTGTTAGGGATTAAGGGTACAAAGACCACCCCATACCACCCCCAGACTGATGGACTGGTGGAGAGGTTTACAGTTTTTCTCAATTGCTTAAGCACGATTTTGAAAACAGGGCCCGGTTTTTCAAAACACTACACACAATTAGCACAATCACACACCCAATTAGCAGAACACCTCAGATCCTTTGCAAAATGAAACACTCTTGTACTAATTTATAAAAAAACATTTTGTTACCATATGAAACGTTTCATATGACTTAATTCTGTTTGAACCAGTTACACACAGCTGTTGCTAACCTAAAACACTTTTTGCAATTCTACTTCTCAGTGATTAGAGTACTATAAGTGAAGTACACAGAGAAAGTGCAAATATACAATATATTCACCAAACACTACACAAGACCAATGCTGCAGACTGATGAAAATATAATTTATTTCTCTCCATATACCCAAATTTTCAACATGTCAACATGGAGAATCACAACAAAACATGTCCCATTTGCCTGCTACTACAGTAGTGTGCATAACACTGTAAGCTCAGCAAATATCAGACAAACAGAAAATTCTGTATCCAGTACAGGTTACAATGACAGATTTCACTGTATATCTGCTAAGATTTGGCTGAACTCTTAGTCCAGCCTCCCTCAGCGTCAATCCATGGTTCACGACATGGTCAACTAGTGTTGCGCGAATTTCATTTGAGCACGTTCTCCTCCTGCTTCAGGTCTTCCTCTTCCTCTACCTCCACCTCGGCCTCTGGCACGGCCTCCGCCTCTTGCTCTTCCTCCTTCTCCTCCTCCGTGGATTCCCCCTCTCACCCTCACTCTTCTTCTTCTGACTCCTTCCATTTTGGTTGAAGACAGGTGAACTCACCTGCTGCATTTTTATAGTGCTTAAACCTGATTGGTGTGTCTACAATTAAGCAATCATGTGTTTGCGCACCTGATGGCTGTGTTGAACCAACTGGCTCATGGGGGTGGTAATTTGACAGTCAGTGCTTTGGAATTGCAAGGAAGTGACATCATGATATACTTCTGTGTCTAATGTATACAGGTGTGTTTAGTGTTTTGCAAATCACTGTGTGTATTGTTTTGCAAAAAGTGTGAGGCTGACATTGTGCTTATAGTGGTGCAAATCTGATGTGTGTGTGTGTGTGTGTGTGTGTTGTGAGAAGTATGTGTTGTGAGAAGTATGTGTGTGAACTGAGTGAATATTAAAATCCCAGGAGATAAGACACAGACACATGCTGAAGGCCTCCTGGCCAGGCCAAAACCCAGGCTGAAGGATTCTTCGAGGTCTTGGTGGGGGGAGACGAGCACAGTCTCAGATTTGTGGCTCTGATGTAATTTTGGCAGTTACACAAGGAGAAATAGTATGCATAAGCAGAGATAATATTTAGTGTGGTATAATGGTAAAATGTTCCATTACAGTCTGCTCTCCTTTCTCTCAGGGTGTTCGGGCAAAAGACCTCCCCGGGGGCACAAATACCTTTTTAAGAGTTCCGGGAGGGTTAATCTAATAAGGAAGTGGCCAGGGGGAAGTTAATTCAAACTAGTAGGTTTTTGTATGATATTTAATAGTATTTATTCGGGATGGTTTGGTGGATAAATATGTATTGATTGTATATGTATATCTTAAATATAAATATTTATTGTATATTTATACTGGGGGTTATGTGTGGGGTTCTTGGAGATGGTATGTGCAGGCTGAATTAATTGACAGCCATCTGTATATATTAGGCAGCCAGTCTGTGTATGTGTGTCGATGCTGTACCAACTGTGCGCCAGGGTGAAAAAATTGGTTCAAGCCAGAACTGAACCTGATACCATGTGTTTTTCGTCTCTGGACGCCTCGACCGCTAGGGCATTCTAACACTTTCTTATCTGACAAAATTGGCCAGCTGTTACTACCACTGATAGTGCTTAATATATTTTTGTGATAGGTTTAGAAGACATCATCCACACAATTTAATTAAAGACCTGATCAGCCTTATTGAATGATGACTGGCATTCAGAGAGCACAGGAAATGAAGACAACTACCAGATTACAATACAGAGACAGCTTGGTGTCGCGAGATCGGGACCCTTGGAACGGTTACCAGCCTAGCTATTTTGTAAATGCCTATTTCAGCCTAGCACTTCCAAGGTCCTTAGCGTCCGTAGCCCTATCATCGATCGCAGAGTGTACAAAGTCAAAGTATTTAGCCCGTTTGCTCAGAGGAGGATTCACGGTTGGAGACGCTTTAAAGGCGACCACCAAGAGAGTGATCGATTCTCAGGGTTGTCTAGGCAGAATCCGGTTACCCTTAGGTTATGCTTAGGTTATGACTCTACACCGACAGATAAGCTATCACTCTTAAGGAACGCAGGGTTTTACAGGCTTACGGTAGCTGGAGTTGTTATACTGGGCCAGTCCTTGCACGCTTACAAGTCCTAGGCTTGTAAGCGTCTTACTTCCTAGTGTTTCACAATGTTCAATCCGCACCTCGTGGCAGAAGACTCCTAGTGAGTCCTCCCCATACCTCAAAAAACACAGTTAAGGTGACCACCTACACGTGGATACTCACCCTTCAGACAGACGTCTCTGGCGTAGACAAGCGTGGGTCTCAAGGAGGCAACTGGCTAGAAAGTTTTGTGACTGTTACACAATGGGTAACAGCAAACTTATTTAGAAATGTAAAAGATACAGATTGTCCTGTGCTAACAAACTTTTAAGTCGAGTTCTATCGCTTCAGTCCTTATTGGAGCACTTCGTAAAGTGATTTCAAGTTAAAAAATAAAGTAAGTTCCTCGGTGAGGTTCTGATTGTGAGCTCTCTAAGTCTCGTAAGATACGAAAAGCATATGAGATGCACCAAGTGAGTGTGTGCTGAAAATATCACAGTGGTTATATCCTGTCTGTTACCGGATGTCACGACCTAATATGGTCTAATGACTTTTTCAATGCTCATACAACGTATGCAGGATGGAATGCAGGATGACACAACGTATACAGAATGTAAGATAGAGTGCAGACCAAAAGGTAAAATGCTATACTATAATTCACACAGGATGTAAGATAGCGAACAAAGCAAGAGGACATGACATATTTCATGGTTAAAGGTACTATCCAATATGCATTGCACATCTGCTTGTGGTTTTAAGAACGCACGTAAATGGAACATAGTTTCACATCTAGCTCAGCCGTTTATGCAACATTGGTCTGCGCAGATTGACAGGGTGTTTAGATGAGCTGTGTGTCTTGGTGAATGAGCCAGTCTTTACATACTAAAACAGAACTCTAATTTTCCACACAGCATACATAATGCCAACAGGTAAATGATAGAGCTGTATGTTCCTCCCTCCAGGTAATCGTCCCTGTATCGTGCTGACAAGCCGTGTCCATCCTGGTGAGTCCAATGCCAGCTGGGTTATGAAGGGGACCCTTGAGTTTCTGTGCAGCAGTGACCTGGTGGCTCAGTGTCTGAGGGAAGCCTTTGTCTTCAAGATCATCCCAATGCTTAACCCGGACGGAGTCATCAATGGCACGTGAGTGTGATAAGAAAACTGTTCGAAAAAAGTATCTCTTTCACGTTCATACAAATTGTGATTTAAGCCTTATTTGTTAAGTTGTGTCCACATTTTTATTGTGTACACTGCACACAGTAAAGGGAGATAAGTGTTGTTTGATACACATATGTACATTATTAAGGGACAGTCTGGGACACAACACTGACTTACTGATGGCAAATACTAGATTGGATCAGCCGGAGGGTTGCTTCAATTATTATTGAGTCAAAGGTTTTCTGTTACGTACCTGAGAAGTTCAAAGGATAAGGGGAGTACAATAAAACCTAAACCAGGGAAAACGAGTCCGAAGTATAAACACATAGCAGTCTTGTAATCATAGTCCAAGGTCAGCAGCCACCACAATCAAGATCCACCATCATGATCGGATGCCACCATCAGGATCCACCATCAGCTGCCACCTCGATAGTGGTCCACCACCACTATCGGATTCCAACACGATACAGGATCCGCCATTATTATCACGATCAGCCAGCACGATACAGGATCAACCATTATTATCACGATCAGCCAGCACGATACAGGATTCGCCATACAGGATCGACCAGTACGATCACGATCTCTGGTTCGTGATCCACCATCATAATCCACGATGTGGCTGCAGCCGCGGCCCTGGATCTGCGGACGATAAGGCACAGAGACTCCAGGGAAGAAGTCAAGTCGGTAACATGTATTGATGAGATATTAATTTCTTTGATGTGATAAGGAGGGAGAAGAGGAAGGAGAAGCTGGGAAGAGAAGCTCCATGTGTCATGTGTCCCCCGACATTCTAGACCTATAGCAGCATAACTAAGAGCAGGTCCAAGACAAGCCTGGACCGGCTCTAACTATAAGCTTTATCGTAAAGGAAGGTTTTAAGCCTACTCTTACACGTACAGAGGGTGTCTGACTCCCGAACCGAAAGTGGGAGATGATTCCACAGGAGAGGAGCTTGATAGCTGAAAGCTCTGGCTCCTACTCTACTTTTAGAGACTTTAGGGACGACAAGTAAGCCTGAATTCTGGGAGCGCAGTGCTCGAGTGGGGTGATATGGTACCATCAGCTCTTTAAGGTATAATGGTGCCATATTATTAAGGGCCTTGAAGGTGAGGAGGATAATTTTAAATTCTATTCTAGATTTAACTGGAAGCCAATGTAGTGAAGCTAACACTGGAGAAATGTGGTCTTTTTTCTTGGTTCTTGTCAGGACACGTGCTGCAGCATTTTGGACAAGCTGCAGAGTCTTTAACGACTTACTGCTGGAGCCTGATAATAAGTTATTACAATAATCAAGTTTGGATGTAACAAAGGCGTGGACAAATTTTTCTGCATCTTTTTCCCAAATTCCTGATTGTTTCATTGGAAGCAAGGGCAATGTCGTGTAGCGCAGCTATATCATTAGATAATGTATCTCTAAGGTGTTTAGGGCCAAGGAATAGAACCTCTGTTTTTTCTGAGTTTAATAAGAGAAAATTGCGGGTCAACCTGGTTTTTATGTCCTTGAGACATGCTTGAAGTTTAGTTAATTGATTACATAGGATGTCATAGCATAGCAGTGAAAATTTACAGTGTGTGTCCTGATAATGTTTCCTAGTGGAAGCATATATATAATGAGAATAAAATTTTGCGGAGCACAGAGCCCTGTGGAACACCGTGGTTAACTTTGGTGCGCATAGATGGTAAATGGTTTTGTATTTATATAGCGCTTTTCTAGTCTTGATGACCACTCAAAGCTCTTTACAGTACAGTTTTACATTCACCCATGGGTGGTAGACCACAAAGGTAGGGAGATACCAGTAGTCCTCATATTCTTTAACAGTGGCACTACCTTTGCGTATCCATTAGCAAAGATCTTTTCCATAAATGTCACTGCATCTCAGGTTTTATCTTCCAGGTTCATTGCAGGGATGCAAACAGGTTGACTCCCTGCTCATAATTATTTGGTGAATGCTGGTATGGTTTCCTGAATGGTAGTAAATGGTAAATGTTTTGTATTTATATAGAGCTTTTCTAGTCTTGATGACCACTCAAAGCTCTTTACAGTACAGTTTTACATTCACCCATTCACACACACATTCATACAGTGCATCTATTAGCAGCACTTTTTTGTTCTATGAGGGGCAATTCGGAGTTCAGCATCTTGCCCAAGGAAACTTCGGCATGCAGATGGGGAAGACTGGGGATCGAACTGCCGACTTTCTGGTTGGAGGACGACTGCTCTACTCTACTCTTTTTTACATTTATGTTCATGGTCTCCTTTTAGTCATATACAACATGTAACAGAAGATAACACACCAAATAACCAACAACATAATAATTTGTGCACTCAATGTGGTCTCTTCTGATATGTCTTCTCAGGAATCGCTGTGATCTGAACAGTAAAGATCTGAATCGTCAGTGGTGTAAACCAGACCCCATCCTCAGTCCAACCATCTACCACACAAAAGGCTTCCTCTACTACCTCAACAGTATAGGGCGAACTCCATTGGTGAGAAACACAGGCTGTCCATTTGTAAACTTGTTATCTTAATGTACTTATCCTTTGATGTTGTGTTTTCTTGAGCTCTGCTTGTTTTTTCTTTTGATGAAAACCTCATGTTACTTTGCACTGATGTCATTTTTCAGTTATTCTGCATATCTTTACTCAACATGTAGTTACACAATTTTGTAGCCTTTAAATTTCTAATTAAAAAAAGTTAAATGTGTTAATAAGTTATCTTTAGAGGTGCTGGGGCTTCTTCTGGAACCTTTAGAAGGTCTTCTATCAATGAAGCAAATGGTAAAAGGACTGTTTTTATATCACACCTTTGACATCATCATCAGTGCTCTACAATGCAAGTCACATTCATACACTGCTCAAAAAATCCCTTAATCATCACAGTATAACACCAAGTCAGTTAAACTCTAGGGACATCAATCTGTCCATTTAGAAAGCACAAGTGATTCTTAATTAATATCACCTGCTTTGGTGCAATGAAAGTGACAACAGGTGCAATGGAGAGGCAAAAGCAAGACAACACCCCAAAAGGGAATGTGTTTACATGTGGTGGCTACAGACAGTTACTCTCCCCTTATGCTTCCTGACTGAATCTTCTCTAGTTTTGTGTTCTGCTAGTTTCCTTGTCACTACTGGTAGCATGAGGCGGAGCCTGCAGCCTATTCAGGTTGCACAGGTAGTACAGCTCCTCCAGGATTGCACATCTATACGTGCGGTCGAAGGGAAAGATTTGCTGTGTCTCCCACCACAGTCTCAAGAGCATCGAGAAGATACCAGGAGACGTGCCATAGAAGGGCATCAATCCAGCAGCAGGAACGGTATCTGCCTCTTTTGTGCGAGGAGGAACAGGAGAAGCATTGCCATAGCCCTACAAAATGACCTCCAGCAGGCTACTGGTGTATAGAGTGTGTATACAGTTCCTGGATGACAAAGGCATTGATGTCATTGACTGGCCCTCACGTTCCCCTGACCTAAATCCAATTGAGCACCTATGGGACGTTATGTATCGGTGTATACGATGCTGCCAAGTACCACCAGGAGCTAACTGATGCCCTGAAGAGTACACCTTCTGCCGACTCACCTGGAGCATGCCCAGACGTTGTTGGGAGTGCATACAGGCACGTGGAGACCATACACACTACTGAGTCAAATAATTAATTGCCGTGATAAAGTTCAAGCAAGTTGGATCAGCCTGTGATTTAAATTTTTTACTTAGATTTTTCTGTGTTTTTAATCTAGCCCACAATGGTTTGATTTGGTTTCATACATCAGTAAAGATATTACACTTGAATAATCCGTTCATCAAGATCTGATGTATGATTTAAGAGTTCCCTTAATTCTTTAAATTTCGGGTGGTAGGTTATTTTCATTGTTCTTATGCAGCTTACGACAGGTTATGCATTGTGGAGGACTGAATTGATCAGTGTCTTGCCACTTAAGATCCACAGTCCTGCTGCCCTGTTTGCTACATCCGTCAGTTGTCACCTGGTCATGGTGATGGCTTGCGAGTAGTAGCGAGATGTGGCTATCTTTGGGCAAAACTGTGGGGTTCTTTTCCATGGTTGGAAGGTGAGAGTGCTTCAGTTGGCCTCCTACACAAATAATGTTGTCCTCCAAGGTTGGGCTGAGTTTCTGCAAGGGGCTGTTTTTGAATATTGGTCTATTGGCTTATAGAGATGACAGTTCTTTTGAAAAAAAGCTCCCTTTTCTGTTGCTCTAAGGAAAACATTTCTTGCTTGAGCCGTTTCATCTGGAGTACGAGGTAGGTCACACCTGTGCCAGCCTTTGCTGTTGTGACTGGAATGATTAAAGGATCTTGCCGTGTGTATGCACTGCTCTTACTAAGAGGAGAAGGTAGAAAAGCGCTGAAAGCAGTCAGAGGTAAGTATCAATTAATTTAGGTAAGTACCACAGGTTTGTACCTGAGGTCTAATTTCTGAGTCCTTTCAGGATCAATGAGCTCAAATGTCTCGCTTAATTGTGTTTTTTTCTGCAGGTGGTTGACTCAGGAAGGAGGGTCCAGTGAACCAAGACGTCTGCGCCAGGTGAGATGCAGGTACAGATCTCAACGCTTGGTTTGCAGGGTTTTCCTCTGTATGTACAAAGTGCCATTGTTCAGGCTTTGTGGACTGGCAGAAACGTTGAAACCTGTTGTGGACGTATGCATAGAATTGCTTTGTCTCATTGCAAATGTAGCCAAGCACTACCTTGCTGTCAGTGTAGAGGTTTGTTGCATCCAACTTCAGGTCTATCTCACTGGATGAGATCTGCCACCTCTACAGCGCAAAGCTCAAGCCTTGGGATTGTAGGCTCAGATGGGGGTGTTAGCTTTGCCTTACCCATAACGATTCCCACTTCGACTTATGTCACAGCACCCATGACCTTTGTTGAAGCATCTGAAAACACACACAACTCCATGTGCACTGCTTTACTGGGTGAGGTTGTCATGTAAGTATGTGGAACATGAAGCTCTTTGAGGTCTTGGAGCAAATCTTCCCAGGCTTCCCTTCTGCTCAGTTTGTCTTGCGGGAGGGCTGTGTCCCAGTCTGAGAGTTCGGAGGTAAGTTTCCTTAGGAAGGCTCTGCCCTTGATTGTGATGGATGCCAGCAGATTCAGGGGATCAAAAAGGGGATGAACTTTGAAGAGGAAGACCGTCCGTTTTCCACCTTTAAGTTTGAACCTGGAGAAGACTTGGATGGGGTCGAACTGCCCTTGTCATGTTGCAAGCATAACTATAGCAGGACTGCTTGATATATAGTATTTCTCCTCAGATACTCGACCATTACTGACAATAATCCATCAATTCATTGACCTTCAGTTATGCTTCAAAATGTTTACCCTTATCAATGCTGCTAAAACCTTTATCTTGATGATGTTCTCCTTTACACTTGACATCTATTGCACTTCTGTCCGTCCTGGGAGAGGGATCCCTCACATGTGGCTCTCTCTGAGGTTTCTACCTTCTTTTTACCTTGTTAAAAGGGTTTTTTAGTAGTTTTTCCTTACTCTTGTTGAGGGTTAAGGGCAGAGGATGCCACACCCCTCAAAGCCCTATGAGACAAATTGTGATTTGTGAATATGGGCTATACAAATAAAATTTGATTGATTGATTGATGACTATTGACAGTAGAGAGGACTCTGCGGTGGGTGAATGGTTTGTTTATGGTCGATGCAGAGAAGGTGAAAGTGTCAGAAGTGATCTCCCAGAGCAGATCTAAGCTCTGTTGCATGGGTGCAGTTTCTCCACTCAGATCTAAGTCCTTGATTACTGGGATTATCGTCAAGCGGGAAGGTCTCCTTGACTGCCTGACAGTTTGACACAAACATGTGTAAGCAAAGGTTTGATTCCGCAAGTGAGGCCTGTGTTCGTTGGAGCAGGTCTATTCCCCCGGCTTCAGGTGGTACAGATACTAAGCCATCATCAACATAGAAGTGTCTCTCCACGAACTTGAGAGTATCCTCTCCATGCTCCTGTGCACCTTCTCTGATGGCTCTTCGCAGCCCATAGATGGCCAAAGCAGGAGATGGCCCGTTGCCAAAGACTTAGACCTTCATCCAGTACCCTATAACTTCCTTTTTGATGTCATTGTCCTTTTTCCCCAAAAACTGGAGGAAATTGGATGAAGGTTCGCAATCTTCTCTTTCCTGAAGCGTAGCAGGACAACCAGGAGGGAGTTATTGAGGTTTGGGCCCGCAAGGAGTACATCATTAAGGGAGACACCAGAGTACTGGCTGCTAGAATCAAAGATAACCATGTTTTGATTGGGTTTTGTGGGTGGTAGACCACAAAGGTAGTCCTCATCTTCTTTAACAGTGGCACTACCTTTGCGTATCCATTAGCAAAGATCTTTTCCATAAATGTCACTGCATCTCAGGTTTTATCTTCCAGGTTCATTGCAGGGTTGACTCCCTGCTCATAATTATTTGGTGACTGCTGGTATGGTTTCCTGAATGGTAGTAAATGGTAAATGTTTTGTATTTATATAGCGCTTTTCTAGTCTTGATGACCACTCAAAGCTCCTTACAGTACAGTTTTACATTCACCCATTCACACACACATTCATACAGTGCATCTATTAGCAGCACTTTTTTGTTCTATGAGGGGCAATTCGGGGTTCAGTATCTTGCCCAAAGAAACTTCGGCATGCAGATGGGGAAGTATGGGGATCGAACTGCTGACCTTCAGGTTGGAGGACGACCACTCTACCCCTCAGCCACAGCCGCCTGGTAAAGACATTTGTGTTCATTATCTTCAAGAGGACGTTGTCCTCCACTGATGAAGCAGGTTTGTTGTCCTGCTCAGTTCAGTTGAACCCTGTCAGTCCCAACATATTCTCTGGTGCTTTGTTGACCTGTTGACCTGTTGAAAACATCATTGACAACCACTTTCCAGCACATTGGACTTGAAAGTGCTGACTATGGATTTATGTACCCGACCCAAGCACACCTCTCCTAACACTTGTAAGGCAAGGGCCCTAAGTACATCTCCCCTGAGTAGCAAGAGTATTTCTGCTTCTGGGCCCAATTCTGGTATGTCTTTGGCGATGTGATGGAGATGAGGCTGGTGTAGGACTGCGCTTGGTGTTGGAATCTCAGATCAGTTGTTCGGGATCTCGTGACACTCAATGAGTGGGGCAGGGCGGTGAGAACTTGCCATCGAGTGACTCAATCTGGAATCCTTCTTCCTTCTTGCCGGATGTTTTGATTATGCCAGAACAAGTTCTTAGATGGTATGAGAATGGTTGGTTCTACACATTAAACATCTCAAAGAACTCTGGTCTGGCTAATGCTAATGCTCTGTTCATCCACAATTGCATGGGCTTTGATGGCCATGTCCGTGGAACCCCTATGTTTGTCTTGGCGAGGCAGATTTTTGAGCTTGAGTTATGTAGAAATTATCAGGTGAACCCAGACGATGACTGGAGAGCAGGATCCGGAGTGGTGAAGATGAAACTGCAGAACAGGAGAATAATAGTTAAATTGGGAAAACTGGCAACAAGTAAAAGCTGGAACGCAGACTTACTGATCAGACACTACAGTCTGGTAAGGTGATTGTAGCAGGGCTGAGTCTTTATGGTCTTGATTATGGATGGAATGCAGCTAGTGAGGCTCACCTGTCTCCATTCAGGCAATCACACACACTCACGCATGTACACACACACACAGAGAAAGAGACTGCAGGCTAGATAGAGGGCAAATTAGGAGGGTCTTTTTTAAATTTTTATTCACGATTTCTGGTAAAGGCTGAATGTACGAGCATAAATATACACAAAGAAAGGCAGTTGTGCAACTTTATCTATTCAATGCAGAATATTCACATTAATATCAATTCATATTTATAGCATCTGTTCAAAGCACAATATGTAGCTTCTCAGTTCAACAATATGTTCTGCAGAGGAGCTGCTACTGCAGCATGATGTTTTTACATATAGGCTTTCACTTGAATATGGCCATACAGTATTAAGCCGTGCATCTTCCTCTCCTGCAAATATTTCAAAATGAAAAAACCTTTTTAAACAAGGGAATGGATTCCGTCAACAGAAACGCTGGAGTTCTTTTATTTTGAAAAGGCATACAGAAAGTGTTGCAATCATTTGTTTGTGACATAAATTCATCAGATAAACATTAAAACTCAGGTGAAAGATAATTTTCTCAGTTTATTCTGCTGTGAACCACAATATTTATCTGTCAATGACACAAATGTATTTTCAACACTTCCTTAAAACCGTTTCAAAGTAAAAGCACTCCAGCATTTCACTTTCTGAATCCATTCATTTGATCTAATGGGGCTTTGATTGTTATCGACAGACCGGAAGATGCGCATCTTAATACCGTAGAGTACTGACATTTAGTTTAGTACATAAACCGACTTGTTTTGAAGGAAATGCAGGAGATAAACCAGGACCTCTGTCGCCAGTAGCGGACACACAGCGTGATCTGCGGCACGACGACAGCCAGAGAGTTCGGGGATCGACAGTGAAGACTGCGAGATCGACCGGTCGATCGCGATCGACGGGTTGTCGACCTCTGTGCAAGAGGTTTCTTCCAGTTGAGGGAGACTTTTCTCTCCATAGTCGCCAAAATGCTTGCTCATTGTGGGAACTTTCTCTACAATCTTTAAGGTCTCGTCCTTACTATGTAGAGTAAATATAATGTATAAAATGTATATTATGTTTGGGCGCTATACAAATAAAATTGAACTGAATTGAATTATTGCTTAATAATCCACACTTGGGTTATTGTGCCACAGATTTGTGTAGATATTAACTGCTGCACTGTAAAGCTCAGTTTCTCTTCCTGTATACATCTTCCAGGTTTTCTGTGACTACCACGGCCACTCTAGAAAGAAGAATGTGTTCCTGTATGGCTGCAGTGTGAAGGAGACTCTCTGGCAGTCTGGATCTGCAGTTGACACTTTAGGATTAAAAGAGGACCCTGGATATAGGGTAAGGCTTCTTTCTCTAAAATTTTTTTTACAAATCTTTTATTACTGAGCACTTTACCTTTGCTAAAATAATCCATTCCATCCACCTGGAATGTGAGGCACATCCAGATGCTGATTAAAGACCATGATTTTTGCACCGGTGCGGACACAATAGAACGCTACTCTAAAATGTGCAGTTCTTTCATGCAACAAAATGCCACAGATCCGACAAGTTTTGAGGGAGCGTGCAATTGGCATACTAACTGCAGGAATGTCTACCTGACCTGTTGCACATAACTGAATATTCCAACGTCATTTCGGAGAATTTGGCAGTACATCCAACCGGTCTCGGGAGCGCTTTACTAATGTCAATGTTGTCCCATGGTGGTGGGGTTAGAGTATGCTGCGTCAATGACCACAATTGCTTTTTATTGATGGCAATTTGAGTGCACAGAGATTACGTGATGAGATCCTCATCCCAGTTCTTGCAAGACCTGAATAGTCACCAGACATGTCACCTATTCATCATGTTTGGATCGACGTGTACAACAGCGGGTTCCAATTCCTGCCAATATCTAGCAACTTCGCATAATTCAAAGTTCAGTTCATGCAGATGAAAATGAACTAGTTCACGTTTATAGTAAATTTTTTACAATTTTGAACTAAGTTCACAGTTCCAAAAATGAACTAGTTCACGTTCACTTGTTCAATTTTTTATTGGGATGATTTAGATGACAAATGTACGGTCATGTGTGTTGGGCCATGGTTCTTTGTGAAACCACACTTCGGCCTACATGTTCAGTCAAAGCCTGAAGCCGCATTTGTTCTTCCAAGACTCAGTCTCCCAGGGGCCATCAAAAACCAGAGCAAGGAACTCAGTCTCCCAGGGAGCATCAGAGGTGTGAAAACCCCCCCAGGGACACAGGTTTCAACTCCCATTGGTCACTCTGGACCCCATGACCTGTGAGGTCACCGGGCCAATATAAAGTCAGGTCTCCCCCTCTTCTGCCTTTTTCTACACTCCCTCAACGGAGAGAAGGCTGTCGAGCCTCTTCTCCAGCTCACATCTTCTCTTCCCATCCAACTCTTCGAGAGGAGCACAAAGGTGCAGCTTCCAGCTCATCTCACCAAGGAAACCTCCTCGCCCTCCAAGCTCTACCAACCCTTCAAGCAGCAACTCGATGTCCTGCTTGAAAACTTCAACCAGCAACTGAGCTACACAGCTCAACAGAAACCAGCAAGACGACACAAAACTGAGAACTGCACAGCAACTTCCTTTTTCCCCTTTCCGCGGACGGGTAACACAACTGGGCTTAATAATTATACTAGGCTAAGCAAGACTGTTTATTTGATTCTGTGTGAGGTTTATAAGTTTGATTTGTGGTGTTGTGATATTTTGGGTACAAGTTATTGAGAAAGTAATGTTAGTCTGTTATGCTCTTCAACATTTTTGGCGTCCCTGGGTGGGCAGAGTACAGTTGGTAAAAATTCATAATTATGCAACATTCATTTTTTTTTCTCTTCCATTTTTGGCTAACATAAATGGTGCCCCCGTGTGAGGCAGAGTACAGTTGAAAAATTCATAATTATGCAATATTAATTTGTTTTCATTTTTGGCCAACGCCAGAAATTAGTGGAATTTTGAATTTTCAGTCAAGCCAAAGGTTTGAATTCAGTTCCACTAGTCTGCCACAGGAGTAGACATTCAACCGTATTTACAAACAAGTGCATTGTGGTGAAATTTAATTTATTCATAAATTAAATGTTTATTAATAATTAATTATTCATAACTACCACTTTAAGTCCTCATAGTGTTACGCTAAAAGATTGCTATCGTTGCTAATAACTCCAGTTGAATATTCGTTGTTGAAATTTTAAGAATTTCTTTTAACATTTGAATATCACATATTCAATGTTAACTGGTCAAGCTGTGAAATTTCCTGTAACTGTTAAGTGCTTTTGAATTAAGACATAGCGTGCCACTGGCCCTATGTAACAGAGCTTGTACCTGGCTGTTACTGCCTAGCATATCAGCCCAAGTTGGATAAGAGAACCTGAGAAAGAGCCACAGCGTGCTTCCAGCCCTGTGAATTTATAGAACCTCTAACTGTTACTGCCCTGCATATCAGTTAGTGATTAAAAGTTTGGTGAACTGTTTAACCCACCATAGTTTTGGTTGGGCTAGTGTACAATCAAATCCACACTACAAGGTGTCTGCCAGTGCAACACCAAAGCCAACCACACTGCTTTTTGATTAATAAACTTGTAAATCTAATCCTTCAATTTCAGAACCAACAATGGAGAACCCCTGTGTAGAACAATTTGTTTCTTCCATAGCACAGAGTCTGACCCCTGGCTATCCTGAATTCATCAGCAAGTTGAACTTCAATGAGTGTAATAAAGAAATAGATTCTCTACTTAACGACAGGTGTGATGCACAAACAGCATCAAAGTGTCCATTGTTGAGATGTATGATTCTAAATTTCCACAGGCAAATCAACCTTGCCTGTCAGAGCAAAGCAGCCATGGAACAGGAGGTAAATGCCCTAAGAGCGCAAAATGCTTTTCTCCTCCGGGAGGTTCAAACTGCTAATAAGAAAGCCCTGCACTATTTAGAAGACCTGCACTCAGCGGAGTCAGATCTCTATTCACACAAGGAGGAATTGTTAAAACTTAGATTAGAAGGCCCTGCCTCACATCAGTTTTTGAACCAATGCAATTCTGGTTATTCCGATTCACACTCCTCCAATAGTGTACGGTTAACTCCCTCTTCACTCCCAAGATGGGACAGAATCCCATCCGACCCCAAGTCTTTGGGAATTAAGTCACCTCCTGATCCTCCACTGACAGGAAGAGGTAACAGCTTCCTAACTTCCCATCTCTCTGACTCTGACACTGACATTGATGACATATGTAGTTTATCCTCAAGAATACATCGTGCCTCATATACTTCTCGTCCACTGATGCATGACACATTTTTCCGTGCACAACTCTCCAAAGGGGGGACTTCAACATTCAAGAATGTTTTAGCACCTCCCCCTCAACCAGAGAGACCTGTAGCAGGTGATGCACGTGCCCGGACCTCACAGTGTCCTCGCTTTGATTTGCTTGAGTTTCTAGCTAAAGATATTGAACAATTTGATCCAGACAACTGTGATAACAATATTGATAATTACTTTAGAGAACTAGATCTCAGCTTAAGTGATGTGCCAAATGCAACAGAAAGAGAGAAGGTTAGACTCGTGTTAAAAAACAGCTCTACAGCTGTTCACAAGTTAATTCAGTCACTTCCTTCGAGTGTCACAAATAACTACACAGAGCTCCGTCAAGCACTAGTCGAGGAATTCTCTTCTACTGCTGACGAGATAACATCCATTGTTACAGCATCCCAAATTAAACATTCACGTCGCGAAAATCCCAAGGATTATTTTCGACGTTTAAGGCATGTTTATTTTCAGGGAAAGAACGCACCAGGCCTAGAAGAACATCCCACCTTCAAGTCCATGTTCTTACGTAACTTACATCCATGTATACGCACACATGTTGTACTGATGACACAGCAAGGAAAACCTTCAATGCAGCAGATCAGGAAGATGACACAGGTGGCTTGGGAAACTGTTATCACTTTCAAGGCTACAGTAGGTGCAACCGAGCCCGTCAAAACAAACAGCACGGTGCAAAATTCATCCACTGCCTCAAAACTTCACCCTCACAACAAAACGAAGGGGGGTGACAACAGGCAGCGTAGGGACACAGAGCTTATCCGCCATGTCCACCAACTTCCCAGAGATAGGCATTCCCACAGTAGAAGCTGTAGGAAGCCATACTCTGAAATTCTGGCCCAGACAACTTACCACTACTCAGAAGATGACGACAGCGTCTCTGAGTACAGTTTAAAATATGGTTATGACCGAGCACACAGTGACAGCGCCTCTGAAGTCCTCCTGGACTCTGGCTCCCCAGAGCGTTACAGCCCTGAGCCACGACACAGGCGATCCAGAGCTCGTTTCTCACGGCCATAACCAACACAGTGAACCCCTGTACTGACAGTCAGTATTAAGTTTCTTGCAGTTAATAGGAAAACTGTTTTGTTAGCAACAGCAGCAAACTTCCAAACCTAAATTCTGATTGAACTTATATACCACTGCCAACTTTGTAAATATGTTTGGATCGACTACTTTTCATTTCATAATAATGAAGTCCATACCACACATGTTAGGACATTAGCATATTCTTACAGGAACAATGATACAGTCATTTGGATTTTGAGACTTTGAAAAATTATGACAACCTTCCGCAGAAAAACCTGCTGAAGATTAAAATTGTTAAGTCTAACGGATCAGACTGAGTACTACATTGTGTAGGATCCAATGAGTGAACAAAACTCATGGACATTCCAAAAATGACCTGATCATTGTACGTGCCACTCTCTCTGCATCTTATCTTACAATTTACAATGTCTTATTTTTTTCCTTTTTCTCCCTAACCTAGTGAAGAGCACAGGTTATTCATATTGTACTGTCATTGTAATCTGAATTATTTGTCTAATTTGAATCTTGCTTAGCCAAACTAGATAGTATACACAAATGCTCAGATGTTACAATCCAAATGAACTGACAATTGACTTTTCCAGCTTTGGACTAAACATGTTCAAGTTCGCCCTCAGGAACCCACGTCAGGTGCGATCCTGAGAACGAAGGGGGGATGTTGGGCCATGGTTCTTTGTGAAACCACACTTCGGCCTACATGTGCCATCAAAGCCTGAAGCCGCATTTTCCTCCAAGACTCAGTCTCCCAGGGGCCATCAAAAACCAGAGCAAGGAACTCAGTCTCCCAGGGAGCATCAGAGGTGTGAAAACCCCCCCAGGGACACAGGTTTCAACTCCCATTGGTCACTCTGGACCCCATGACCTGTGAGGTCACCGGGCCAATATAAAGTCAGGTCTCCCCCTCTTCTGCCTTTTTCTAAACTCCCTCAACGGAGAGAAGGCTGTCGAGCCTCTTCCTGCCTCTTCCTACGATCCTTCCACAGGAGGGAAGGCTGTCGAGCCTCTTCTCCAGCTCACATCTTCTCTTCCCATCCAACTCTTCGAGAGGAGCACAAAGGTGCAGCTTCCAGCTCATCTCACCAAGGAAACCTCCTCGCCCTCCAAGCTCTACCAACCCTTCAAGCAGCGACTCGATGTCCTGCTTGAAAACTTCAACCAGCAACTGAGCTACACAGCTCAACAGAAACCAGCAAGACGACACAAAACTGCGAACTGCACAGCAACTTCCTTTTCCCCCTTTCCGCGGACAGGTAACACAACTGGGCTTGATAATTATACTAGGCTAAGCAAGACTGTTTATTCGATTCTGTGTGAGGTTTATAAGTTTGATTTGTGGTATTGTGATATTTTGGGTACAAGTTATTGAGAAAGTAATGTTAGTCTGTTATGCTCTTCACAGTCTTTCGTTGCATCCAATCTAGTAACTTTCTCTAATTTGGCACACACACAGACACACGCATAACTCTTCACCTCATTATCTCTACAGGTCGTAAACATTCCAATAGGTGGGGGAAGGGTGTTATCTCTTTGGCCAGCCACCATTTTGAAAGCACGCTGACTCACACAGACACACACACACATGTATACACACATACCTATCTTTGTTTAGCAATTAGACCGTTAGTAATTTGTGTTTTTATACTTTATTATATTCCTAATAAATGTTTTCTTTCACAAATGTTTTTCATTAATGTTGCATAAGTGAATTTTGCCAACCTCTACACTGTCAAGAACTCCATATCCTTCAACTTAGCTAACTATCTATATGGTAATTTTGGTTATAGTTATTAATTTAACTGTTAATCAGAGTTCCAAATTTGTAGTTAGAACCTTTATGAGACTTTATTCAATAAGTTGGCTATCTTTTCCCTTCCTTTGACGGGTGGTGCCCCGAGGTAACTTTAATCAATTAAAGTTATTATTTAATATTTTATTTTGATAACCAAATTTATTGAATGCCGAAAGGCACACCATTTTATGGTATCACGTTTGATGCATTATGGCACAACATGTGTTTAGTTATTAATGTTTTAGGATCATGTATGCGTGTCGCTTTGGTCATTTTAACACTGAGTCCTGACTATGTGTCACGTCCCGGTTAATGTACTGAGCGCGCACAAAATGTTGACGAGTCATTTTTCTTTATATTTAAATGCAGCATCATAAACTCTGCAGTGAATCAAACAAACACTAAGTAAACTTGATGTACTGATCAGGTCCTGATAACTAGTGATGAGTGTTTATGAGTTAAAGTGAGAGCAGGTCAGAGTGGAGGAGGACACAGAAACTCCAGCTCGGTACAAATCAACTGCAGATTCTGCTCTGATCATGAAGCAGCAGCGCTGATTGTTTAGCAGCTGTGACCAGAGAGAAAGTCTGTGTTTTCACTGTTTGTTTCCACTGTTCTTCAACAAAGTCACTTACCGGCTGCGCCAGGTAAACGAGCTCTGATCTCACTGTGTGTGGCGCCCTGAGCGAGTGAGTGGGGACGGAGCCCCGGGGCTTGTGTGTGTGTGCACATTTTCGCCCGCTCCTGGTATTTCACATGATGGCCTGATAGATGATAATTTTATAAAATGAACGTGAACACGAGTGACGTTCACTCTCGCTGGAGTGAACGTCACTCACGTTCACGTTCATCATATGAAAACTGATTTGTTCAGTTCATCGTCAAAAATATGAACGAGTTCAATGAACACTTTCATGCACAACACTGACAATCAATAACCTAATTAGCTCAATGCGAATGTGTCGCACTGCGTGAGGCATATGCCAGTCATACCAGATACTGACTTGTTTTTTCCCCACTTCCAAAAAATACCCTATGTGAAACTGAAACTCAGTGCCTAAAAATGGCCTTTTATTGTGACTAGTCCAAGGCACATCTGCGTAATAATCATGGTTTATAATCCACATCTTTTGATATGCCACACCCTCAGGGGGAGGGATTATTTTGATAAAGGTGAGGTGCTCACTTACACAGATTTGACCAAATTTGAGAGAAAATAGCTCTTTGTGTTTGTTTGTATTTTTGTTGAGTGTACCTCTTTGTCAGGCAGTCTCTCTCTCTCTCTCTCTCTCTCTCTTGCTTTCCTAAATTAAAATTAAAAGAGGCTTTGCTAGCATGACCGTAGTGAATGTAAGTATGTTTGTATGTGTTCTTGTTACGGTAAGAGGTGAATAGGTTAGGGTTAGGATAAATGGAAGTCAATAACAAATCCTTACAAGGTTACCTGGCAAACGTGTGTGTGTGTGTGTGTGTGTGTGTGTGCGTGTGCGTGTGCTGGGTTGGGTGTAGGCAGGGGTGGATACCCTTAAAGAATATTTGGCGGAGTCTGCCATGTTGCACAATCATGTGTCATTAATTTACAGGAATCCTGAATGGACTAAGCAAACATAGGGCCTTTAAAATGTTTAGTTATCTGAAGGCCACCACTGGTTCTCCAACATTCTTGGAAAGATATTTGGAAATTTGTATTCAAGGTTAGGTTCACGATTTGATGCCACTAATTCCGAGGTCACACAACTCAGATTTTAACACAATTTTCCACTCGCTAACAGATGTTGGAACTCCTCAAGAACCCTAGATCCGAGGCAAACCAGTGTTCTATTTGCAATGGCTATGTGCGAACTCTTCAAATTCAAGAAACTTGCAGACACGTCGCCTCCTCCTCCGATCAGATTTCTAGCACGCTATCTAGATGGATAGGTGGCAACTGCAGCCAATCAGAGGGCAGCACAGGGTGAAAGAGGTACATGTAGTGGTGAGGTGTCCCCTTGACTTTTTCATATTGCTTAATTATACAACTTTAGAAATTAATTCAGTGTTTATTTGAAACTAATAATAAATAAATATGACAAACCTGTGAGCAGAATGACACAGAAGAGCAGGAGGATGATTTAAAGGTTTTTATCCCATTTCTATTTAAAATTGTGGTATTTAAGTTTGAGAGCAGAACTTCTGATTTCACATTCCTCTGTCTTTCAAAATTCTCCAACCATTAGAAAGGTCCCGCCCTCGCTGTGGGTGTATTAGCTTTACTTAGTCTCATATGGTCAGATACTTTAACGGGGTTCATGCACTCCCGCTCACCATGGCTTTTTTACATGTGCTTCCCTTGCTTCTTTTTAAACTTATTTAGTGAAATTTATTGTATATACAAGTGTCTGTATCTTTTACTATAATAGCTTGTAAAGTCGTATAGCACATCAGCTGTTCGTCAGAGTGCTTGAAGGAAAATTGACATCTTCATGGAGCAGAAGTCCATCTGTTCCCTGGTCAACATGAAGCGGCAAAATCAAGGATCTCAAGTAAGGTTTTAATTCTATTCTTATAGTGCCAATTTTGAAACAGACTTTCTTGTGATGTTGTTTTATTCCATACTATGTTCGCTGTCAAGGATGTTAAGATTTAGCCACGTCAGCTCATGCTTATTGGCAGCTGCACAGGACAGCTGCTACCAAACCGCCACTTAGTAGGCTACGTCCACTCACAACCATGGTCTGCCCATATTTAGCTAGTCATAAATTTAGCTTGTAGTTCCACTTCTGTGATGGAAATCTGAAAATACAAGAGGCTGGAACACCAAATTTGTCTTTGTGTATTTTAATAGGGGCTTTCTGCAGAAAGGATCAACACACAGAGTCACAGGGATCTCAGAGTGTTGATGGAGAACAGTCAAATGCAAGGATCTTATATAGAAGAACTAAGGCTGTTTGTCTGAGCCAGTCAGACTGGTTCTGTAGGCGCAGTTTGAGACAGGAATTAAGACACAGGAAACTGATTTGCATACGTTTCCATTAGGTTCCTGGACAGTCAATAAGTAATAGAAAGGTCATAAAGGTATTTAGAAATATCATATAGGTTTCAGGTCACAAACAGTTCAGGTCATAAAAGTCTCAAACAGGTATGCAAAAAGTTACTTTTCAACTACAAAATAGTTTTCCACCAGACTTAGTTTTTTTTCACTACACTTCCAAGCTTAAACTGTATGTATCATGCTGAAAAGTGCTCTATATTCAGCCTTGCTAGCATGAGGCATCGGTAATAAGAACTTAGCTCTGTCGATTGAGTGTCTCAAGTCTTGCTGCAGTGATATAGTTGTATAATTTATTTATTTGTCAGTGGTGTCCTGTTGACTAATGCTGAATGTTGTTGTTATGAACCACAGAAGTGGCCAGGTACCACTCCTTGGCATAAAATGATTCTCACTGGTACTGGTAGTACTGTGCCACTAAATTTAACTTGTTTAGCATATTGCGGAGCTGATTATATATTGCTCATAAGTGCCATATTGCTGTGTGTAACTAAAAACTGATGTTAATGATTGTGTACATTTGTATTATTTGTGTCACATATAGATTCTCAGTGGTATGGCACTGCTATTTCACTTGCATAAGGTGAGGGCAAAACAGCATTTCTATATTTCCATTTAGATCAGGGATGCCAGGGTTACGGCCCCCGGGCCGGACCCGGCCCGACTTTACATCACATCCGGCCCGCGGGTGATAAGGGGAGAATATATATTTTAATTTTATTTTTATCTAATTTTTGTAATTTTATTTTTTTTAAATTTTCGGTGGAATCCGTCAGTTGGTCTGTTGCTGCTGCCCGCCTCAGCTGCAGCAGCGCCGGTAGTGCTGATCGAGATGTCAAAAAAGAGGAAGGTCGACACTGAAGGGCGCATCTTTCAGGATAGATGGAAAGAAAAATATTTCTTTTGAGAAGTAGGAGGCAAACCCGTGTGTCTTATTTGTTCTCAACAAGTGGCTGTAGCAAAGGAGTACAACATCAAACGACACTACGAGACCCACGCCGAGAAATACGGCGAGTACACAGGGCAACTTCGCACTCAAAAGCTAAACGAGCTAGCATCATCGCTACAGAAACAGCAAGTCGTATTCTCCAAATGTCGAGATACACACGAAGGTTCGTTTTATTTTTATACATATTGTAACGAACTGATAGTTGAGTTATGTTCTGTTTGACTGCTATGTGGTTGGTATGACTTATGTTCCGCTAAGTACACTGTGTTAAATAAGTAGTGAGATGTCCTGAGGGTCAGTGAACAGGTCGGGGTGGGACATGTGACAGTTCTTGACCAATGGCTGTGGGGTTGTGTGGGATGACAGGCTCTCATTGGCTGGTTTGTTGGCGGGTCAGGGGTGAATGAGGAAGTGGAGGGAGAAGACGAGTGTTGATGTTAGGAGTGAAGAGATAGGAATAAGAAGTGGACATGTTCATGTTAACTTTAATAAAGTTACAAATATAAGAAGAAGTTCCGTGTCTTAGTTCTTTTTTACTGCACCGTTTCTGAAAGAGGAGTGTCTCAATTTCGTTATACCTATAATGACAATACATTTCATTTCATTTCAAGGGGCAGTGAAGGCAAGCTACATCATCGCTTGGGAAATTGCTAAGGCATCCAAGCCTTTCTCAGAGGGTGCATTTGTCAAGACCTGCATGCTAAAGGCAGCCGAGCTAGTGTGTCCTGACAAGCGACAAGCTTTAGCTAACATAAGCTTATCGAGGCCTACAGTGACGGAGAGAGTTGAAGAACTTTCTGCTGATTTGAAGAGTCAACTAAAAGACAAGGTTAAGTCCTTCATCGCATTCTCTATTGCTCTCGACGAGAGCACTGACGTGACTGATGTAGCCCAATTAGCGATATTTATTCGCGGAGTGGATGCTTCCCTGGATGTCACTGAGGAGTTTGTGTCAGTCGTGACAATGACAGACACCACCACAGCTAACGACTTGTTTGTTAGCCTTGTCGGGGCCCTGGACAAACTGGAGGTGGACTGGAGTCGCGCTGTCAGTGTGGCTACCGACGGTGCGCCTTCTATGATAGGAAGAAAGGCAGGAGTAGTTGTGAAGTTGAGAGAAAAGGTAAATGCGGCTAATCCAGAGCAAGTATTCTGGAACTTTCATTGTATACTGCACCAAGAGGCTTTGTGCTGCAAGAGTCTGAAAATGGACCATGTCATGCGTGTTGTTATTGACACTTTTATCAGAGCCAGAGGACTTAACCATAGGCAATTCAACGCTTTTTTATTGGAAAACGACATTCATCATGGCCTTCCCTATCACACCGATGTGCGTTGGTTGAGCCGAGGCGCAGTGCTCAAACATTTCTACAAATTACGCACAGAGATAGCCGAGTTCATGCAGGGTAAAGGGAAGCCTGTGGTGGAATTGGACGACCCAGAATGGACCAGGGATCTTGCCTTTTTAGTGGACATTACGGAACACCTAAATGTGTTGAATGTTACTATGCAGGGCCGCAACAAACTTGTCAGAGTATTATGATAGTGTTCGTGCTTTTCAAAGTAAACTGGCGTTATGGAAGACGCAGCTCTCCAAGCGCAATGCAGCCCACTTCCCCTGTCTAAAATCTCAGCCTGTCAATCATCAGAGTATGGACAAGTACGCAAACTTGCTTTCCGGACTCAGGCATGAGTTTGACAATCGATTCACGGTTTTTACTGAACTGGAAAAGGACTTTGCGCTTTTTCGCTCTCCATTCACCATTGACGCTTCCGAGGTCCCAGAGGCGATCCAAATGGAACTGATAGAACTGCAGTGTTGCGCACCGTTGAAGGATAACTACGCATCTGTTGCAATCGAATCATTCTATCAATCCTTGCCACCACAGTACCCAATGCTCACGGCCTTTGCAGGTAAAATACTTTGTATGTTTGGGACAACATATTTATGTGAGCAGGCCTTTTCCGTGATGAATATTAATAAATCGAAAGTGCGCAATCGCCTGACGCACGGACATCTGAATGATGTTATGAAAATAGCCACTGCCCAGAAACTGTCCCCCGATATGGACAAGCTGGTGAAAGTTAAAAGGTGTCTAGCTTCGACAAGTAGCTGAAGTAGGCTGGTCTCCCCATTTATCATAATCCAGTGTGATATGGGTGGGAGGGAATAAAAGGGGTTGGGGTTGACTGATAGCCAGGCTAGTGCCATATAGGCATATGGGTGTGTGGAAATATGGGTTGGGGTTGACTGGTGATGACTGGCAAAGTTAATGTGCCTCATCTGTTGTTGAGCCAATTTAATGTTTTTAGATAGCTCATATTTGGCTATTTTTTCAAGAACCTTTTTGTTTTACTAATTCCTACTGGATATTCAATCACATGGTCTATTGTTGGACTACTTTATTCTGGCGCTTACTTTCTGTGACTCGTTTAGGCCTACTTGGCCTGGCCTTCTTTTAATTGGCCTAATTATGCATTGACGTGTTTTCATGTGCAAGCCTTCAATAAATATAATAAAAGTAATTAACAGTTTACACTTGTGTTATTTATAGGAAATGTGTTTTGTTGGCACCTAGTCTATTTTGTTGCATTTCTAATTTATAAATGTAGGCTACTTGCATGGTTAGGAAAATGTTACGTTTTTAGAGGGTAACTGTCTCCTGCTTTAGGCTATGTAATTGTAGGCCTCATTGTGAGGCTATTTTGGTGCCAATGCAATTTCTTATTGATGTGTAGGCCTTCATGAATAATTTCAAATAGCCTACCTATCCATGTGTTGAGTCAGTGTTTGGCCTTTTCAGTCCGAAAGTGTAATCCGGCCCCCTGAGGTCTCACTTGAAAAAAATCTGGCCCCCTGTCCAATTTCACCCTGGCATCCCTGATTTAGATATATCATTTCCCGCAGCTTTAGACATGAAAACAACCTCTTCTTTAATCCTTAAAAAAATCTAATAAAGCATTTAGTTTGATTTGAAACAATTAAGGACATAAAATGTTTTAAAAGTCTTATTTTTTATTTGTGAGAGGTCATACATTTTGAGATGATGTGTAGACTAACTGAAACATGTCTAAATACAGTTATCTAATCTACATATATTTACTTCAGGCCTGAAAGTTTTCCAACCTGAAAACAAAACTTACCTGAATCATTTAAATCTATCCTAATTATTTGAGAGGGGGTTTGTAGACATGCCCATTTTAGACTTGTAATGGAACGGAGGCTATACAAGACCAATCAGTGAGCATTTATTTGGAAAATCTGTGAAAATAACACCAAATGCATGTTTTATGACCAATGTATGGGATTAAGACCTTAGTCCCAGTAAAAAAACACTGCTGCATATGATGCTGGGGAGACACATAGTCCCACTGACTGACTCTGCTGACCACTTCAAGGTAAATTAAGTCAACCTGGGTTAATAAGCCGCTTGTTTTTGTAACAAACTAACTTTGACAATTGAAAATACACAATGTAGCCTGAACAATTAAACACATTCTACCTAAAATTTGGTGTAGTTACCAAATACACTCGGAAATCTTCCAAACATAGTATATGGATGAGGGGTGTACTTCTATCATACAATGTTGTGTGTTGTGTTTTGTACAGATTTCTGTCCTGACCAGTCAGTACCTAAAACTTGAGAATTTATCCAAAGGGTGGCTGCTGTATGAAGCCCTTGGTTTTGTATATATCAAAGAAGTTATTGACTGAATCTAAAAAGCTGTGCCCTGAATCATTTATTTAGGTTTTTAGTCTTCATTTATTCACATATTGCTACTTTTAGGTGGATCAGGACAATAACATTTCATTTTTTTTAAACAGTGACCGGTGGAGGAAAGAACACATCTACATATTTCCACTCTTGGATGAATTAGATAAATCCCTTCTTCCTCCAGATGGACATAAATTCCAAAAGATGCTGAAGGTAATTTGTAGTGTCTGTAAATCTAGTCATTGCAAGTAATGGCTGTGCATGTGAAGTCCTGTGTGGTCGAGACATCATCAGGGGGATGACATAGATCTTCGTAAAGAAGTTATTCAAAATTAAAACAGCTTTTGAGTTTTTTCATCATATGATTAAAGAAATATTTTTAAAGTGTAACTATGTGCCAATATCTTTTCTTTTGTCTTCCCCTCATGTGACAATTGTTGCTAAGTTCATTCTAGCTGAATCTCCGCCAGGGACTGGTGATACCACACTAAGCACAACCATGAGACCAAATTTGGGAATAGAAAAAATGTCATACAAGCACGATGAAGATAAAATTATGATGCAATTATGTAATGAACTCAGGAGAACACACTACTTTTGTATTCAGGCTACCTGTCCAATATGCCAGATGAAATACCCACTGGATTATGTACAAACCCATGCCAGCTCATGTGGAGATAGGTGAGAACAGACACATCATTTTTACTCAGTAAAATAATTTCCTATGGAGAATTAAGGACAAGGTCAAATCAAATTTGGACTGAAAAGATTGTGTGCTATTAGTATATATGCATACACGTATATACACGTGTGTATATATATATATACACACACACACACATATGTATATATGTGCATGTATATATACATATACATGACATTAAATAAGCGTTCCAACTAGAATCTGAATAGATAGTACAAATTGGTAATTTGTTATCTTTGTGTAAATATGTTGACAGTCTAGAGGGAATTCCTTCTAGGCAAGAGGATGTCTCTAAATCAACTCAACATTATTTGAGAGGTATGTTTTCAGTTAACATATTTAATGTTTAAATTCTCTGATTTAATGTACAGAATCTGATACAGCAGGCATTGTTGAAAAACAAATGCATCGCTTATGCATCGTCTGTATTTACATTTTTCAAGTTGTTATTGTATGTAATGCTAAGTATAAATGTAGAAATATTGAAGTCATTAATGGTTTGAAATAAAATATTTTAGAAATACATGTTTTTGTAAAACCTTTTCTGTTAAAATCTAATGCATTGATAATTTTGTAACTATTTAAGGTTGCATGCACCACAGTCATCCTGACCAAATGGATATAAAACGACTTTGCTATTTACATGGCTCTTTGTGAGCTTGTGACCTTTGGGATGATCAAGTTTGATGACCCTTCAGACAATTACAGGGAATTGGAAATCAACCTTCACAAATGCCATACAAGGTCTGATACACATCTTTAATGAAGACTTTGACCTTAATATTAAGTGGTTAGGCCCCCCGTCATTAGAACAGATAAGGAGAATCAGAGCTGTTTATGTCAGTGACCCAACTGCTGTGCTCAGGATGGTGTGATGGCGAGGAGTGCCATGGTTCGCCTGAAAAAATTGACAAAGCTCTTCTTGACAAACCTGAGAGGTTTTACCAAGATTGGCAATAAATATACCCTCAAATTAAGAGAACTTGGTGATCTCTTGAGGGAGTTGGAGCCAGCAAAACTGGAGGGTTATTTACCTGGGCTTGCCTACTTGGGATACATCTTTGGGTGTTACTGCATAAACTTCTGTCTGGGCTTCAAGAGAAATGGATGACACAAGGCAGTTTGTACAAGCTTCAAAACCAAGTCCACGATTGTCATTCCTCACAGATTTTGTCTGCAGAGAGGCCGTAATTAAGGTTGTCTTGGGTTGCCTGCAGATGCTTATTAATTTTCATAAGCAAACTAAAAATGATAAAGTATGTGTAAAATAATGTAGCAATCGGTAAGCCGGTCGCTCTAATTGGACAGCATATTGCAAAGGCTCATGGGACTGTTAAGTGTTTTGGTGAAATATAGCTGTTTTGGCTGCTATTTAGTTAATCTTCTGACTTATTTCATGAGGTTTTATGTTAATTAAATTCACTTATGCAACCATTGTGACTATGAGGTGTGGTGTCTGTGATGGGGTTCAGTCACTGTTCATCTGTGAAGTGTTCACCTTCATGAACATTTTGCTACTGTATAAAAAAACAATAGATAAATGAGGTCATTCATGGTGTGAAGAAAATAGTAACTTTTGTGTGGCTTGAGTCGAGTGCAGTGTAATGGTGGTGCTGCTATGAGTGGGGGGTATGAGTGGATGGTCCAGTGCACTGGTGATGCTGTTTTGTTTGGGAGTGTGTGGGGGAGTCTGGCTGCAAGTTGAGAAGTGTGACAGTATTTCACAGAGGAAGCACGCACATTGATTCTGAGCAGATACGAGGGTACTGTTGACATGTGAAACTGTGACAGCAAACAAAGTCAGGAGGTTTTTTAAATTACATTTCTGTCTGAGTTAATTCATAAGAGAAGTGTTTTTTTTGGTCACATGTTCTCTAGAATCTGTCATGTCATGACATGTGAAAACATATTGAATTATGTAATGACTTGAACATGGTCTGTAAAGCACTTTGAGTGGTCATCAAGACTAGAAAAGCACTATATAAATACACACTGTTAATACTATTAAAAATGTAAAAAAAAGAATAAATTCCCAGTCCAGTTCCACAGCTCCTCCTGTATCCATGTCCTCTCTTTGTCACTCCAATGCCACTTGACACGCCACCCACGCCGACCTGCGGTGATCCGTGGCCATCGGATCTGTGGGAGAAAGGGAGATAGAGAGCGAGTAGTGTGTTCCCCACTGCTACACCCCCTAGCTCCAAGCCTGCCTTGCTGTGCCAGCCTGTCAGAGACTACTCATGGTTTTCCTGAGTGGCAAGTATCCAGCTGTCTGCTCTGTATGGATATAATGCAATGAGATTTTGAGCGTAACAGTAAACCAAAACACTGAGAAACAACATGGGATAAAGCTCTGTAGAGTTGAGTGATCTCTACACATTGCTGTAAGCAACGACAAAAATCATAAAATATCGCTGTTTTCTTAACAATTCATTGTGATTAGCCAATTTAGTCTATCTGTAATTTGGTAATAAGGTGTGTTTGACAGATAATAGCTGCCAGCTTGTCCCAAGGACGACGAATTAATTGATTATATTTTAGTTACCGGCTGTGTCATGGCCCAATTCAGTTTATGCGTGTTAAGATTATGTAGCAATCTACATAATCTTAACACAGAGAATCATTTAAGCTTTCCAGTGCATCATCGAGGTGTGCACATTATTAAAGTATAACAATATGTAAATTCCTTAAATTGTGTCCTGATTAAACTGAACAATATCAGACACTGTGTGGTTGATATATGCAGTAAGAGCACAATCAAACTGATACTACCTGGTTTTAGATAGTTCTGCTTCTTGCTAAAACTATTTGTTACAAACCTGTCTCAAGGCTGTAATAAAGGAGGGGGTCCACAGTGTGTTAGCAGGGAAAGTGATCATTGAACAAAACATGCATCAAAATCAAAAGGAACGATGTAACATGTCGGTAATGTAGCGTGTGTGGGTGACAGCCCCTCTGGAACTCCAGGAAGGGAGGATACTGAAGAGAAAGAGCAACAGATTAGCAAGGCCGTCACAAAAGGTGGAGTAAGTTGATCTCTAAAAAGATGAAAAAGTACAAAATCATTGACTCTAGTAATGGCAACACCACTATGAAGTATGCATGCTCAACAAAAGGAGGCCAGTATAATACACAGGACTGCAACAACTAATCGATTTAATCAATCATAAAAAAAGTTGGCAAATAATCGATGAGTCGGATCTGTTTTAATGTACGGCACACAAACAAACATTGCCGCAACGTCTCGTGAGGCAGTAAACAAGCCAATCCTGTGTCTTGTGTAGATCAAGTGAACGAGGTCTCCTGTCTGGTAAAAACATTTGGTACAAAAAAGTGTGGGAACACTTTACATTAAAGCTTTAAAGAAGGCTGTTAGCTGCTAAATGTGCAAAGCTGATTTCAACTGTCACAGGAGCACAACATCACTGTAGTATGTGTGGCAAACGAAGTGAAGTTTGTGATTGATTAGTTTAACATTTAACCGGTACAATCACGGAGAAGCCAATAACGCCACCCTGGGATATTAATCCAGGGAATATTAATTACTTTCAACCAATACTAATAACCATAAGGCACTCAGGTTCAGTATACTAGGAGCGTGAGACGTGGTTCCATCCAAAAATAATACTTTTATTTCCAATCACAATTTAAATCATTAAAAGAGGAGCCATCACACCATTCACACGTAGGAAGGGGGAGGAATGATCCAGGGCTGAGGCTTACCAGTGGAGAGCTAGTGAAGGAGGAGTGGTATCACAAAGAGAGTTACCCCAATCACACGTGCACACATGTCCTCACACAACACACACATGCAATAGTGGAAAAGCAGATTAGGGGTGTATGGCACAGCACACAGGAGGGGGACACTGCTACCAAAGACACCAGCCTCCACCACCTTAGGCTCTAAGCTCCGGTAAAATATAAGGGAAACACACACACGCATCAGTACGGCTCCACACAGTTCAAAGAAACAAAAGTAAAGAAACAATCCCTCCAAACAAGGTTTGGAGGGAGGGGAAAGGCCAAGTGTTAGGGCTGTGCAGTCCTCGAGACCGACAGAAGTGCAATAGATGCCATGTGTAATGGAGAACATCAGAGAGATAAGGGTATTTGCAGCATTGATTAGAATAAAAAGTTTGTAGCATAATGGAAGGTCAATGAATTGATGGACTATTGTCAGGAATGGTATCTGAGTAGACATATTGTATATAACGCAGTCTTGTTGTAATCATGGTTCCACGGTCAGCAGCCACCACGATCAGGATCCACCATCACGATCGGATGCCACCTTAGTCCACAATCCATCGTCATGATCCAGTGCCGCTATCAGGATCCACCATCAGCTGCCACCTCGATCATAGTCCACCACCACTATCAGATGCCAACACGATACAGGATCTGCCATTACAATAATCAGAATCTCTGATTCGCGATCCACCATCATAATGCAAGGTGTGGCCGCAGCCGTGGCCCTGGATCTGCGAACGATAAGGCAAAGGGACTCATAGGGAAGAAGTCAAGTCTTCTTGATACTAGAAGATACTAGACTTTGTTACTAGACTTGTAACATGTATTGTTGAGACATTAATTTATTTGATGTGATAAGGGGGAGAAGAGGAAAGAGAAGCTCCATGTGTGTACCAGCTCTAACTTAAGGCTTTATCCAAAAGGAAGGTTTAAAGCCTAGTCTTAAACATAGAGAGGGTGTCTGCCTCCCAAACTGAAAGAGGGAGATGATTCCACAGGAGAGAAGCTTGATAGCTGAAAGCTCTGGCTCCTACTCTACTTTTAGAGACTTTAGGGACGACAAGTAAGCCTGAATTCTGGGAGCGCAGTGCTCTAGTGGGTTGATAAGGTACTAACAGCTCTTTAAAATATAATGGTGCCATATTATTAAGGGCCTTGTAGGTGAGAAGGAGAATTTTATTTTCTATTCTAGATTTAACCAGAAGCCAGTGTAGTGAAGCTAACACAGGAGAAATGTGGTCTCTTTTCTTTGTTCTTGTCAGGACACGTGCTGCAGCATTTTGGACAAGCTGCAGAGTCTTTAATGACTTACTGCTGGCGCCTGAATTACAATAAGGAATTACAATAAGGAAGTCTGGATGTTACAAAGGCGTGGACACATTTTCTGCATCTTTTTGAGACATGTTGGAGCTGTTACTTATGTGAAAGAAGGCGGTCCTAGAAATTAGTTTTACGTGAGATTTAAAGGACAAATCAGGATCGAAGATCACTCCCAAGTTCCTGACTGTTTCATTGGAAGCAAGGGCAATGTCGTCTAGCGCAGCTGTATCATTAGACAATGTATGTCTAAGGTGATTAGGGCCAAGTAATAGAACCTCTGTTTTATCTGAGTTTAATAAGAGAAAATTGCGGGTCATCCAGGTTTTTATGTCCTTGAGACATGCTTGGAGTTTAGTTAATTGATTACATTGTTCTGGTTTCATTGACAAGTATAACTGGGTGTCATCCGCATAGCAGTAGAAATTAACAGAGTGTGTCCTGATAATGTTTCCTAGTGGAAGCATATATAATGAGAATAAAATTGGTCTGAGCACAGAACCATGTGGTGCGCACAGATGACTCATCATTAATTTGCACAAATTGGAATCGATCTGAAAAATATGATTTAATCCAGTTTAGGGCGGTTCCTTTAATGCTAATTAACTGTTCTAGTCTCTGTCATAAAATGTGATGATCAAAAGTGTTGAATGCTGCACTAAGATCTAACAGAACAAGGACAGACACAAAGCCTTCATCTGAAGCTATAAGAAGGTCATTAGTGACTTTTGCCAAGGCTGTCTCTGTGCTGTGATTGGCTCTAAACACCGACTGAAAGTCTTCATATACATTACTTTCCTGGAGAAACTCACACAGCTGATTGGCTACAACCTTCTCAAGGATTTTAGACAGGAAGGGGAGGTTAGATATCGGTCTGTAGTTGGCTAAAACCTCAGAGTCTAGGGTGGGGCTTTGATTACAGCTAGCTTAAAGGACTGTGGTACATATCCTGATGATAATGACAGATTTATTGTGTTCAGTGACGTACTATCAATTAGGGGCAGAATTTCTTAAAGTAAATTTGTAGGGATGGGATCTAAGATACAAGTTGTGGGTTTAGAAGATGAGATTATTTTGGTCAGCTGATCAAGGGTGATCAGATATAAACTGTCTAAATAATTGGTAAGATTCTTAGCAGTTTCTGAGTTTTCTGTTCTTAATGGGGTATTAGTGCCAATTGAGGGCAGGAGATGGTTTATTTTATTTCTAATAGTTAGAATTTTATCATTAAAGAAGGTCATAAAGATATTGCTATACAGGGATGGAGGGATACTGGGTTCGATGGAGGTGTGACTCTTTGTCAGCCTGGCTACAGTGCTGAAGAGAAACCTGTTTTTTTGTTGTTCTTCTATTAATGTGGAGTAGTAGGCAGCTCTTGCTTTGTGGAGGGCCTTCTTATATGCTTTAACACTATTTTTCCAGGCTAGGTGATTTTCAACGCAGTTGCTGGAGCGCCACTTCCTTTCTAGTTTTCTTGACGCTTGTTTTAATTCATGTGTGATGGAATTATACAAGGGAGCTAATTTACTATGTTTTACACGCTTTTGTAGAGGCGCTATGAAGTCTAATGTTAATCGAGTTTGCTTTTGACAAGATGGTCAATTTCAGTGGAGCAAGGTTCTTTAAAGAATTCGTTGGTTCGTACAACGTATAGTGCAGGGTTAAATGTAATTGGAATTATTTCGTTAAATTTAGCTACAGCACTATCAGGTAGACATCTAGAAAAGGAATTTTTCATTAATGGCATGTAGTCTGATAATGATAAATCAAAGGTTATTAAATTATGGTCTGATAGAATCGGATTATGTGGAAGTACTATGTTGTGAATATTATACCTTAAATGTGACACCATTAAATGGTGGGCCTTTGGGTATTCAATGAATTTGGTTATCAGAAAAAATATTGAAAATTAATATTAATAATTTTAATATGAAATATAACTTTAATTGATTAAAGTTACCTCGGGCACCACCCTTCAAATGAAGGGACAAGATAGCCAACTTATTGATTAAGTCTCATGAAAGTACTAACTACAAATTTGGAACTCTGATTAACAATTGAATTAATAACTATAACCAAAATTACCATATAGGTAGTTAGCAAAGTTGAAGGATATGGAGTTCTTGACAGTGTAGAGGTTGGCAAAATTCACACTTATGCAACATTAATAAAGACAACATTTGTTCAAGAAAAACATTTATTATGAAGATAATAAAAGTATAAAAACACGAATTACTAAAGGTGTACTTACTATATACAGATGTGTATGTAAGTATGCGTTTGTGTGTGTGTATATGTGTGAGTGAGTGTGCTTTCAAAATGGCGGCTGGCAACTATGAAGACAAAAGACCCCCTGGAGTGTTTACACCATCTGGTTGATGTCGCATGTATGTGTTAAGTTTGAGGAGATGTGTGTGTGTGTGTGTGTGTTGGTGCCAGGTTAGAGAAAGTAGTTAGTTGCATGCAAAGAAAAACTGTGAAGAGCATAACATAGCTAACATTAACTTTCAAATAACTTGTTACCAAATATCACATCACAGGAGGGAGTTGCAGTAGTCTAGGCGTGAGATGACCAGAGCCTGGCCCAGAACCTGCACCGCTTTCTGAGTGAGAAGGGGACGTATTCTCTTGATGTTGTGCAGTATGTATCTACACGAGTAGGTTTTTGCAGTAATGTTGGCAGTAAGGGAGAGTTGACTGTCGAGTGTCACACCCAGGTGTCATCTGTGTAGCTGTGGTAGGAAAAGCCATGTGAGTGAATGACAGAGCTGAGAGAGTTGGCGTACAGAGAGGGACCCCAGTAGTGAGAACACAAGGTTCGGACACAGATCCTCTCCAAGTTACCCAGTATGTGCGGTCTTTGAGGTAGGGTGACAGCAGGGAGAGAGCAGAGCCTGAGACACCCAGATCCTGAAGGGAGGAAATAAGGATCTGGTGGTTTACTGTGTCAAATGCAGCAGAAAGGTGTAGAAGGATGACGACAGAGGAGAGAGAGGCTGCTCTAGCAGTGTGCTCAGAGACAGCAATGAGGGCAGTCTCAGTTGAGTGGCTTGCCTTGAAACCAGACTGGTGAGGATCAAGAAGGTTGTTCTGGTGAAGATAGGAGGAGAGTTAATTAAAGATAGCACGCTCTAGTGCTTTGGAAAGAAAGGGAAGACGAGTTCATACTTCAGACGGGTTGAGGGTGGGTTTCTTCAGGAGAGGGTTTCCTCTTGCCTCCTTAAGAGAGTTAAGGAAACAGCTAGTTGACAGGAAAGTGTTAATGAGATGGGTGAGAAAAGGAAGAAGGTCGGGAGCAATAGACTGGAGAATGTGAGATGGGATGGGGTCAAGGGGGCAGGTGGTTGGGCGGCCGGAGGTTACCAGGGTATTGCTTTGATATTGATTGATATTGCTTATTAAATCACTCGCTCCCCAGCACCAGAGTCCATTGATAAAAACAGCAAACATGTGTATATGAGTATTTTGGTAATTTCCCCTGTTTAAACGTGTGACTGCCTCAAGGTCTCATTGGCTGCCGAGCACCTAGGTTAAACCATTTTTGTAAGCCCAGAGTTATAGAGGTATAGCAGTAGCAGCTGAATCTACTGTTTAGAAGATTTATCTTACAGAGCATTGAAAAATACAGTGTGAACATGTTGTAGTGTTGAACATGAATTGTTTAGAGCATTGTAATTCACCAGCAACCAAATCATGTAAAATCATATATATTCATCCATTTCATGCTGAGCAACAGTATCTCTTCTAAGATCAAGACTTCTAAAATAATAAGAAAAATTTGTTGCTCTTTATTCTTTTTTCATAATGTTTAAGATTGTTTTTTGCATAAACATAGTTGTAATAATTAAATTACATTTCTGTACACAATGTAGTCTAAAATTGTATTAATAAAATGGTTGCATGATCTTGCGCCAGGTTACACCCTGGACAGATCATCAGTCAATAATATACAGAGACAACAGCCATTCACACCAATGTTTAAGAGTGTCTAATAAACCTGCAAGTGTTTAGACTGTGAGTAAATAGTACCCAGAGAATACCCATACAGACACAGGGAAAACATGCAAACTCTTCACAGAAAGGCCCTAGTCGGCCATCAGGTTTGAACCCAGAACCATCTTGCCGTAAGCCGACAGTGCTAACCACGCACCAAACCTTGTGTCAGCAGTGAAAACATCCCTCACATCAACGGGTTGGAAGCTCATGCTGTGTTTCGTGATTAAAGTTGGTGAACGTGCTTTTATTGGATGTGTTCAGCTTCATGTGTCCTCCTCTCACTGCTGGTTAAAGTAAGCGGACGTGATTTTAAAAGACGGGCTCGATGTTCTTGATGATGAGGTTCAGTCATCTGAGAATGGAAACAACTCAAACGCTCATTAGAAAACTGTATAGTTTGTTTATCGTAGTTTCTGTAATGCAAGTGCTATATATCTCTGTGTACTCAACAGATGATCTGTGTGTTGTCAACATGACACGTGTGATGAGGCAAATCTGGAAAACTAACTTAACGTCTTCATTGTTGAACAACGTGTTGTGCATTTCTTCTCTACTGTCATTTGTGCTTTGAGTGTGCTTACAGATATTCCTTGTTTTTGTGGCCCGTTTTGAAATGGAGGTATTATGGTTTGTAGATAGGGTGTAGGTCAATCTGCTGGTCATTGCATCTGGTTGTCCTCATCTTTGCTCAGAAATGGCCAGTGATTGATACAAAGCAAGGACTGTCCACTACAAATGTTTCACTTTCCCACTGGTGCAGTGCATCAGAAGCAAGTCCTCGTCCAAACTTTGCAAATCATATCAGATTTCAACCTACATTTATATAGCATTATGCCCGTAGATTTTGTAGCAGCAGATGAAGTTGCAATAGGATGGTAAATCCTTGCACACCAATGTTATTCCCTAATCACAGCAAAGTCTACCTGTTATCTTGCTCAAAATGTTTAATATGGCCTCCTGCCTGCTCTTCCCTTTGGTGCCACCTCATATCCGAATATCACAACAGCAGAAAAAAGAAGGATTTGCTGTTGTGAACACATCCGAGCAGAGAACCTCCTCCTGAGTTGTGCATGTCTGTAAAGGAAAACTGCAAATATGTGTGGGCTTTGTAGATAATTGGCAAAATTTTTGGAGGAAACCTGGTCTTGTTCGGAGAGACGGCGTTCATCCTACTTGGGATGGAGCAGCTCACCTAGACTACTAGGTCTACTAAATGACAACCCACAGTTGGGACCAGGACGCAGAGCTGCAGTGCTACACACTTCTCTGCGCTCCCTCTGGATCAGTCACACAACCACAAACCCATAGAGATTGTGTCTGTCCACCGTCCCATTAAATTATGTAAATCAAACAATAACAGAGGGAGAATTCTACACAAAAATCTAATACAAATTAACACAACCTCTGCTACAACTCAAGAAACAAAAACTTTAAAATGTGGTCTTTTAAATATAAGATCATTATCATCAAAGGCTATTTTAGTTAATGAACTAATCTCAGATCATAAAATAGATTTATTGTCCCTCACTGAGACGTGGCTGCATCTCGATGAATATGTCAGCCTAAATGAATCTACTCCCCCCAGTCATGTAAATTCACACGTTCCCCGAGACTTTGGCCGAGGAGGTGGAGTTGCTGCTATTTTTAACTCCAGTCTATTAATTAATCCTAAACCTAAACTAAGCTACAACTCATTTGAAAGTTTTGTTCTTAGACTTCCACGCCCATCCAAGAAATTCCAACAGCCAATCATATTTGCTGTAGTTTACCGTGCCCCTGGGGCTTTTTCTGAATTTTTAACGGAATTCCCTGAGTTTTTATCAAGCCTAGTCCTAAAAACCGATAAAATTATTATTGTTGGTGACTTTAATATTCATGTTGAAAATACTAATGATAGCCTTAGCGTAGCATTTATGTCAGTACTAGACTCAATTGGTTTCAGTCAGTGTGTACACCAACACCACACACTTGACCTGGTATTATCAGACGGTGTCAAAATTGAACATCTAATAGTACTTCCCCGTAATCCAATTCTATCAGACCATAATTTAATAACCTTCGATTTTTCATTATCAGAATATATGCCACTAATAAAAAACTCATTTTCTAGATGTCTACCTGATAGTGCTGTAGCTAAATTTAAGGAAATAATTCCAATTACATTTAAACCCATATTACCCGTCGATATAACCAACAAATTCTTTACAAACCCTAGCTCCACTGAGATTGACCATCTCGTCGATAGCTCTGTAAAGTCATTACAATTAACATTAGACTCAATAGCGCCTTTAAAAAAGAAACGCGTAAAACATAGTAAATTAGCTCCGTGGTATAATTCCAAGACACATGAATTAAAACAAGTGTCAAGAAAACTAGAAAGGAAGTGGCGCTTCAGCAACCGTGTTGAATATCTCCTAGCCTGGAAAAATAGTGTTAAAGCATATAAGAAGGCCCTCCACAAAGCAAGAGCTGCCTACTACTCAAAATGAATAGAAGAAAATAAAAACAACCCCAGGTTTCTCTTCAGCACTGTAGCCAGGCTGACAGAGAGTCACACCTCCACCGAACCCAGTATTCCTCGATCCCTTAATAGCAATATCTTTATGACCTTCTTTAATGATAAAATTCTCACTATTAGAAATAAAATCAACCATCTCCTGCCCTCAATTGGCACTAATACCCCATCAAGAATAGAAATCTCAGAAACGGCTGAGAATCTTACCAATTATTTAGACAGCTTCTCTCTGATCACCCTTGATCAGCTGACCAAAATAATCTCATGTTCTAAACCAACAACTTGTATCTTGGATCCCATCCCTACAAAATTACTTAAAGAAATTCTGCCCCTAATTGATAGTACATTACTGAACACAATAAATCTGTCATTATCATCAGGATATGTACCACAGTCCTTTAAACTAACTGTAATCAAACCCCTTCTCAAAAAACCCACCCTAGACCCGGAGGTTTTAGCCAACTACAGACCGATATCTAACCTCCCCTTCCTGTCTAAAATCCTTGAAAAAGTTGTAGCCAATCAGCTGTGCGAGTTTCTCCAGGAAAGTAATGTAAATGAATACTTTCAGTCGGGGTTTAGAGCCAATCACAGCACAGAGACAGCCTTGGCAAAAGTCACTAATGATCTTCTAATAGCTTCAGATCAGGGATTTGTGTCCGTCCTCGTTCTGTTAGATCTTAGTGCAGCATTCAACACTATTGACCATCAAATTTTATTACAGGGACTAGAACAGTTAATTAGCATTAAAGGAACCGCCCTGAACTGGTTTAAATCATATTTTTCAGATCGATTCCAATTTGTGCAAATTAATGATGAGTCATCTGTGCGCACCAAAGTTAACCACGGTGTTCCACAGGGCTCTGTGCTCGGCGCAATTTTATTCTCATTATATATGCTTCCACTAGGAAACATTATCAGGACACACTCTGTAAATTTCCATTGCTATGCGGATGACACCCAGTTATACTTGTCAATAAAACCAGAACAATGTAATCAATTAACTAAACTCCAAGCATGTCTCAAGGACATAAAAACCTGGATGACCCGCAATTTTCTCTTATTAAACTCAGATAAGACAGAGGTTCTAATACTTGGCCCTAAACACCTTAGAGATACATTATCTAATGATATAGCTGCGCTAGACGACATTGCCCTTGCTTCCAATAAAACAGTCAGGAACTAGGGAGCGATCTTCGATCCTGATTTATCCTTTAATTCACACTTAAAACTAATTTCTAGGACCGCCTTCTTCCACTTGTGTAATATCTAAAAAATCGGACATGTCCTTCCTCAAAAAGATGCAGAAAAACTAGTCCACGCCTTTGTCACATCCAGACTTGATTATTGTAAGTCCTTATTATCAGGCTCCAGCAGTAAGTCGTTAAAGACTCTGCAGCTTGTCCAAAATGCTGCAGCACGTGTCCTGACAAGAACCAGGAAAAGAGAGCACATTTCTCCTGTGTTAGCTTCACTACACTGACTTCCAGTTAAATCTAGAATAGAATTTAAAATTCTCCTCCTCACCTTCAAGGCCCTTAATAATATGGCACCATTATACCTCAAAGAGCTGATAGTACCTTATCAACCCACTAGAGCACTGCGCTCCCAGAATTCAGGCTTACTTGTCGTCCCTAAAGTTTCTAAAAGTAGAGTAGGAGCCAGAGCTTTCAGCTATCAAGCTCCTCTCCTGTGGAATCATCTCCCACTTTCAGTTCGGGAGGCAGACAACATCTGTACGTTTAAGAGTAGGCTTAAAACCTTCCTTTACGATAAAGCTTATAGTTAGAGCCGGTCCAGGCTTGTCTTGGACCTGCTCTTAGTTATGCTGCTATGGGTCTAGAATGTCGGGGGACACATGACACACGGAGCTTCTCTTTCCAGTTTCGTAATGGTGGATCCAATATAGCGGATTCTGTATCGTGCTGGCTGATCGTGACAATAATGGCGGATCCTGTATCGTGTTGGCATCTGATAATGGTGGTGGACCACGATTGAGGTGGCAGCTGATGGTGGATCCTGATGTAGGCAGTGGACAATGACTGAGGACTATAATGGCATCCGATCTTGATGGTGGATCATGATCGTGGTGGCTGCTGACCATAGACTATGATTGCAGCAGGAATGCTTGATATATAGTTTTTCTCCTCGGATCCTCGACCGTTACTGACAATAATCCATCAATTCATTGACCTTCAGTTATGCTTCAAAATGTTTATTCTTATCAATGCTGCTAAAACCTTTATCTTGGTGATGTTCTCCTTTACACTTGACATCTATTGCACTTCTGTCCGTCCTGGGAGAGGGATCCCTCACATGTGGCTCTCTCTGAGGTTTCTACCTTCTTTTTACCTTGTTAAAAAGGTTTTTTAGTAGTTTTCCCTTACTCTTGTTGAGGGTTAAGGGCAGAGGATGTCACACCTTGTTAAAGCCCTATGAGACAAATTGTGATTTGTGAATATGGGCTATACAAATAAAATTTGATTGATTGATTGGTTGAAATATAAATCTAGAAATGAGTACATAAAGCTTTAAGTACTCGAAAGGCACTTCAGGCAAGAATGAGTGTTATAATATTTCAAAAAAACGGCTTCAGTGTCAAGACTCTTTTTTTAACAATGAATCCACATTGTAACAGATCAAAACACATTCAATACGAGCTTAAGCACCTGTAGCATTATGATGAATTAGCACTTGATTGAAAAAGGGACACCAGGTCACACCAGTCGAATTGCAGCACTGTATTGTATACATATTTCTGCGTTATTTTTTTCCAGATTCAAATAAAGTCATAGTGACTTTTTACCACCAACTTCTAATCAGGTCATCCACGATTCTAAGTGAATTTTGCCATATATAATGAAATTCCCTTCAGGCCGTCCTGATATATCTCATGGTGATATTGCATTCATAAGGCAAAAAAGGTGCTTTGTGAAGTCACCGTGACCTTGACTGTTGGTGCAGGCGTGCAAAATATTTAAACAATGAGCTGGCTGTTGATTTAGACCAGGGTTCGGCAACCTTTTTGACAATAAGTGCCAATGTGAAATTTTCTTGTTAATTAGTGTGCCATATTAATTTTTATATTAAGTTTTATTATTGAGCCACATTAATATTTCCAACAGACATGTCATTTTATTCCATCCATATTGGCTATATATAGAAAAACACTTTAAAGAACCATGTTTATCTCATTATGATTGCAATAATAAGTCATTAACCCCACCAACCACACTCATTCAGAATTGCGAAAGCTTGCTTCAGTCGCATGGTTTTTGGCAGTGGCAAAGACTTTGAGAGAGTTGGCTTCTCATACCTGGACACTGCACGTTTGATTGATTCTCCCTTGTCTGCCTGATCTTTGAAACTTCTTTCGTGCTTTGTCTCAAAGTGGCGCTTAACACTGGACTTTCAGGACACAATATTTTCAAAACATAACGTGCACACAGCACGGTCCTTATGAAAAACAAAGCCACAGTCTTCTTCCCATGAGGGCTGAAATGCCCGTGTCTTCGTTTTTTTAGCTAGCGGGCATGCCATCACCAATACACCTGAACGGCTGCACTTCACGGAGATTCATGTGGGAAAATGCGAGCAGCGCCAGCTGGGAGGCTTCTTCTTCTTATTATTTAATGGCGATTGGCATCCAGCCTATGGCGCATTACTGGCACCTAGTGGCTGGGAGGTGTTAACATCAATCAAGCTAAATAATACAGGCTGCGTGACGGCAAAACCTTTGAACATTTCTTTTATAAGAAATCGCCTGTGTGCCAATGATTATGGCGCCGCGTGCCAATGATGGCACGCATGCCTTAAGTTGCTGACCCCTGATTTAGACAAACAATAAGAACTAACCAAGTGTATAAGAGAAGAGCAAAATGAGAAAAAGCGTCAAAAGAGTGAAAAGCTAAGTGACAAAAAGTGGGAAGAGCTTAAAAGTATGGAGAGTTTCCATCTGCCCATTGTTTTGTCCCAGGTAGTCAGAGGGGTCCCTTGGGGCAGTCACACTGTTGTCTTCACTTTTGGAGATGTAATAATTGTATATTGTTTAATTGTGTAACCTAATGTCTAAAGGGCAAGGTCACATACTTCATCTCTACCATGACCCAATGAACATTTGTTTTATGGAAAATCAAGTAAAAGAACGATGTAAGGCAGAAGGTGAATTAGACAAATGTGGGTTTTTACTATTGGGAATCATTGATGGATCAATATACAACATTAGGTTAATTTCAAAACTGTATATTGTAACTATTTATAACATTAATAAAAGATGTGCAGCTATATGACAAAATGAATAAAATATAACATTATTAGTTGCAGTGTATTTATATTGCAAATGTATAGTTGCATGCTAGATAAATATCTCAGCCCTAAATTTAGCTTTCTTTGTCCTTGAAAAAAAAATCCTGAAAGCAATTACAAAACAATATTGAACAAATTACAGAGAGTTTGAACATTATTCTCACTTTGTGCTGTTTTTTACTTCAGAATGTGGATTTTATGGCCTCTGTCTGATGCAAGCACTCTCGCTGAGTAAGGAGAGGAAGTACAAATAATTGGTTGAGCATGGGTTCTAGGCAATGTCTGTAAGATACACATTTTGTGAGCTTAAAAGCACTTTGTGTGGAAGAACAGAATCTGTTGTGTTTTTGAATCCTGTCTGGAGGTTTTATGGAATGAAGACATGGGTAGAACGCAACCTGCAGGTCATAGGGTCAGGTTGTCCACATGCTGGTTCAGTGATGACAGGCCAGGAAATATCCATTAAACACCCTTCCAACAACGAAGAGGTAACAAAACCAAAAGGTAATATAGGTTTGCATAAAGTAAGGTACTCATATAGCCTGCAAGTGAAAAAATAATGGTGCAAAATTTAAGTAGCAGACCTGTATTGCATATAGTAGTCCACAGATGACAGGATGAGACTGGTTCAAAAAGTGAAAGGGGAAAAAAGTTTCTTCCAATAGTAACATCAGTCATTGTCTCACCGGGAATTATTAAAGATATTTAACACATTGCAAAACCTTCTTTGGATTGTGTGGTGATCTCCTTTCTGTTTTGCATTTTCTTAAAATTTGGCTTCCTAAAGATTGTTAAATTTTTCCCATAATCAGTTGGTGATAATGAACTGCTAAATTAATGTTATTTATTTTTTGGGTGTATCATATTAGTATATAATGTAACATTAAAGATCAGTTTTTAAGTATTTATTAAATTTCTTTACATTCTTTGTTAAACCATTTTACTCCTTTTAGGTTTACCATTGGATCATTTCAGCAGTTTGCTTTATAATGTGTTTGATGTGTCACTACACCAATAATGTTTACTTTTTTATATTGACTGTATATGGTGTACTTGAATTTCTAGCTATGCCGATTGCTTATAACTCTTTTGTGATTTTTGGCTGAATAGTTTCCTGTTAAACAGCTCATTTGGCTGGGGAGATGTGATGGTTGGACCAAGAACAGATTCACATGCAGCAATCAGGCAAAACTCAAAGTTCAAATCAAGTCATACACGTGAAGGCAGTCAGCGATGCAAAGGTTACTGGGAAGCCAAAGGCAAAAATCACAAAGCCCCAAAACAATTAGAAAGTAAAAAAACAAAAGGCAGCAAAACTAACAGGGTATTTATGAATAGGGCAGTCTCGGACACAAAAACAGGCAATGGTTGAGGAACGAATGTCTGAAAGCTTGATATAAAGTACGGAGACAATCTGGCAGGGAAGTGGTGTGTGAGCAGGTGTATATATACTGGTTGACTGATGGTGTAGGTGTGGTGAGTGCAGTGGTGTGAAACTGAACAATGGGAGAAAGTCAAGCTAGCAGTGCTGTGCAAGTTCACACTTAAAAATAACTAGTTTAAAGTTCAGTTCATAAAGATGAAAATGAACCAGTTCACTTTTATTTGTTCCGTTTTTTATTGGGATGGTTATGATTTTGATGTCAAACTTACAATAATTTGATTAGTTATTAACAGTGGCAGTCGGTCAATACAGGGCGCGGGGCACGGCCCCTCCAACATCCTGAGACAAAAACCCTGTATGTTAAACATAATTTAATTGGATAATAATATTTTACTTGTACAATGCTCCTGGGTGACCGTAAGTCCCGGTGAGCATTCAATATAAGTTGTTTTCAAATTGTATTTGGTTAATTTCTGTTTAAGTACTGTAGTGGCAATTTCTGTTTAATCATACACAAATTAGACATTGTCTCTCGGTAAGTTCAATTCTAACACCTGCAGGTGGACCCACCCCACACATCACCTAGCGTAACGTGTATGAATGAGCAAAGAGCATAGGAGAATCACTACACTTATACAATCAGAAGCCCCTCCCTGCGAGGAGCAAAAGGTATTCGTCAGCCACTTGATGTCTGACCAGGGTGGGCAGACATCCTGTCTCCATCTCCGTCCCAGACCCCTGGAGTGACTTCTGGTGCGAACCCTCTGTCTCAGAGATCCTTATCTTCGTTTACAAGACAAAAGACCCCAGTCCTGTATACGATACAGATATCCCCTCACCCATGTGGTGCAATAGTAGGTAGATAGATGTTGGCTAATTTTCAATAATCATAAAATATGATTATTAAAATAAATAAAATAATTTAATTAAAATAATAAAATAATTAATTAAAATGATAGAGTTATCAATTAAGAATAATGAAATAATTAATGAAAAACAATAAAATTATCAATTAAGAATAATACAAGTTGTAATTATAAGACGGGGCACCACCCTGGTATCAGGGACCAACAATCAGTCAATAAAGATCAGTCTCATAATCTGAAAAGTTCAATTAGAAATCTCAATATTTTCTATTAATGATTATATAATGAACAGTGAAGGTTTTAAGTTCGAGCACAGGCAGTCATAATCCAGCTGGATTCACATATATATGCACAAAGAATCACAAAAATACCGGTACTTTAATTATAAAAGGGGATTTATTTAAGATAATGACATCAATGTAAATCAATGACTATTATCACAGCAAACCCACTATATCAAAGATAAAACACCACAAGCATCTATTACAATCGTAACACATATGTAATACCTCCAATGTGTATACCCGGAGGCGAGTATGTGTGTGTGCGTGTGTCTGTGTGTCTGTGTGTGTGTGGGTGGGTGTGTGTGTGTATATGTACGGGGAAGATGGAGACAAGATGGCGTCTAAAGCCGTGCACGTGGTGTCGGGTTACGAAATCAAAAATGGCGTACAAGTTACACGTGGTGTCGGGTTACGAAATCCAAAATGGCGTACAAAGGCGTACACGTGGTGTCGGGTTACAAAATGGCGGTGCACCATGTGGTTTGACCACAAGGAAATGGTGGACAAAGGTTACTTTGATCTATCTCGTGGTTCAAAGCGCCGAATGGCACTATCTAGATTCTAGAATGTATATAAGACGTGAAGTGCGGGGATGCAGTTCGGACGTGCGTGCAGGCGGATTTAGGAGAGAAGAGAGAGAGGAAGGAAGAGATATGCAATAATTGATCAGAGGAGATCTCAAACACCGCCAGAGACAGCTTTGCGGGGACTCTACCACTCGGTACCCAAGCGGACGAACTAAGATCCGTCCCGCTGTGTACCGATCTTTTAATGGGTTAGAATCTCCGCCAAAATCGGTCTGCGTACAAATGTACGCTCAAATAGTAACACACTAATAATTAAACTAGTCTCTGCCCAGACATAAGCCTCTTACTTGTCGATGTTCCGCGGTTGGTTCGGTAATGCGGCGTTCCGGAGCGAGTGGATTGAGTTCGTGGCCGTTGGAAACAGTGATCAGCTGCTTCGTGTGATGGCAGCGGGACAGGAGCTGCGGGCCGGAAAGTGGAGAGAATCGGTCTTGTTCTCCGTGGCGAAAAGTCTCAATGCCTTGGCGAATATAATCTTGCTCTTCTGCAGGGATGAATAGCGGCAGAGCAGCTATGATTTGTGGGAGCGGAGGAAAAGTCTGTGGATAACTCGGCCGGCGAGTATTCGACTTTTGCTGCGGTCCTTTCAGAGTAAAGTTCAAGTGAAAAAATAAAAGAGGTTGAATGAACTTAAAGTAGAAAAAATATAAAAACTACAAACGTTTGATGGTTGCTCCCTTAAGTGTCTGGATCATCTGGAGGAAACCTGGAGAGGTTCTGGTCCTATCTTCAGTGCACGGGGAAATGAGCAATGATTTGGGGGAGCTCTCGGTATTTATTACCTGAGAGGTGTCCGGCCTCCCTCCTGGGGGGGCCGGGGGGTTTGTTGGCTCTCGGCCAATAGAAGACCCAAGTTGACCTCGGGCAGCGGTCAAGACAACATGGCCGCTCTGTCGAAACTCTGGAGGGTTGTCTCCTGAGAGAGAGCAAAACTCTAGACAGGCCATGAAAAGGCCACGCAGGCCTCGTTTACGATCCTTTGTCTAAGCTCGATCCCCAACACCCATCTACTCAGACATACTGAGTGACCCCTGCAGTGAAACATTTGCCCAGTGACACTCAGTATTCGGGAAGTCATAAACATCTCAGTTCCTTGAGCAACACTCGTAAAGTTTAAGTTAACCCACGAGAACCACATCTGTTCATACTTCTTCTAAATACATGTCTGTTCTTCTATTAAACATTAACCAAATGCAGAAATCCCCATCACAGTACATAATACTTCTGGGTGTGGGTTGCTGTCCAAGTAGATGTGAATATGGGTCCTGAAAGTTTTGGCAACCACGGGATCCAGGAGGTCTCTTTTTCTGTCATTCTGGAAATGAAGCCACATTTTGATAAAATTCAGGTAACTGATGAACACATCTGTCTCTCTCTCCCTCTTTCACGATCTATCTATCTATCTATCTATCTAGACCATTCCAAAGACCCTGGATCGTATTTCACCTGCCTTTTCTTTCAACAGCTGCAACTATTTGGTAATAATAACAATTATAATAACTAATCATCAACAGCTATATTATCATCACAAACTCATCTAAATTATTTCATTCTGTTTTCATCATGTCTCATCACCACCACAATTATCATCATTATAATAGTTAGTCTTATACATTTTTTTGGGCTTAATTTATTTTTGAAATTTTTCTTTTGTTAACAGTTAAGTCACAAAAGAAAACATGTGATATTGAAACTATGTATTTTTGTCAGGTTGAAAAGTCTCGCTCTGCCACAGCCAGGGTGGTTGTCTGGAGGGAGATGGGTGTGCTAAGAAGTTACACAATGGAGAGTACTTACAATGGTTGTGACCAGGGAATATACAAGGTATGTGTATGTAAGATTTTGTGAAATCAGTCCAAAGACACTTTATAAGGTGGACTGGAAGATGAAGAAAAATGTTCATGAGCTAGTATCTGTGCCATATAAGTGCAAATAAAAGCCAGCTCAGATCAGGATGCAATTTGTAAAAAAAAAATATATATATGTATATATATCACATTTACTCCAGTAAATCAGTAACCACAGTGCTTAAAGCCTAAATGAGACACCTCAGATTTTTTCTTGAAGCTGTTTTAACATTTATATAATATTAAGAATTAAAATTAAAACAATTTAAACTTGAAATTAAAAAAGCATTTTTTAATCAATTCATAAAATATAATAAATATTTATTATAAATATTTTCAACCGATCAAGTAAAACGAAAGGTTAATATGCTAGAATTTCAGTAACATGTTATAGCGCATTTCAGCCTACAAGTAAAAACAATTAAGTTAGCTTATTAAGTTCAATATTTAACATAATTAAGTCTAATAAAAATAGCACAACAAGCTTTAAAACATGAAAATAAAGGCTACAGTGCCTACTTGTTGTTACGCTCCAGATTTTTTTAGAACCCCAGCGCAGAGACAGAACAGTGAGCAGGAGTCAAAAAGGAGAGTTCAAGGGTGTGTATTTTTCCAAACGCTGGATCTGAGATGTGGTAGCTGAGGGAGAATACCTGTATATCTCTGGGAGGTTGTGAGCGAGGAGGGAAGGCAGGAGGATCGACAGGTGAATCCTGGAGGAGACGAGGAGAAAACATGGTGAGAACATTGTATAACAACACGAGAGAGTAACTCTGATTGTCTTAAGCAGAGGGGCTGAGGACGAATAACTACCACGGTAGTGACAAGGGCGAACTGGCGATGACTAGGGTAGATATCCTGTTGCTGATCAGCTGATGAGCTGCAGGTGCGGTGGTGAGCTGTCCCTGGCTGTGCCTCCGCCAAGTCATCAGGGGAAGATGGCACACACCTCCGGAGGGGAGAGAGACAAGGGAAGGGGGAGAGAAACTGGGGGGCACAGAGGAGCTGTGACACTGGTCAGAAAAAAGTATATTTTGATGGTGGACTTTTGTCCTCTTTGTCTGTTTACCTGCAGAATGGACATCTGGGGCATGTCATCCTTCTTTCCTTCACATCTCTGCGAATGTGTGAGCAGGTGAATACATCATTCACTGAGATAAACAGCAGGCTGGTCAGTGTGCAGACATGGATTCTGTTTTGATTATCTGAGCAAATATGGCCCTGTTCAGACCTGACATCAACATCTGATCCAAGAGATCCGCATACAAGTTGACAGCTCTAAGTTTGTTCGCACCTGCTGGTGTGTAGTGCAGTTCCCAGTTGGTCCAGTTTCTTTCCAATGACCGAGCCAGACGTTTTTTTATCAGCCTCTCCTGCCACTTGGTGTTCCTGTCTGTTATGGACCTGTCATTATAATAATGATATATCTGACACCTGCAGGACAGACGGGACCGATTGTTCATACTCACATTTGTGAGCATTTTACCCGCAGCGGTCTCCATGCTGATTTGTTTCCTCTGTTCATAAAGCATTCGGGAAAATTTCATCTACTGCTTCGTTTTCAGGGTGGTCCTGAGTAAACTACGGTTGAAGGGATGTTTGAGGGGCTAGATGGCCACCACCCCTAGATCACATAGAGAAATGGAACAACACTACCCTTTCACAGCCACACACAAAATGAAGGGCTAGGGCCAAGAAGCCAGGCTTAGGGATGAATTGGGACAGGCGCTGTGCCTCTCCAGCAGGCAGCTATCTAAAAAAGGACACTTGCAGCTACTTAGTGGTAGAACATGCTGAACTTCTCAGTACAGATATCAAATGAGCACAGCTTCCTGAGGAAGAAGAGCCAGTTTTTTGTCTAGGTGGACACCTAAGTAATTATAAGTGTGCACCATCTCAAAGTCCTTTCCTCCTATGCTGACTAGCTGGAAGGGGACTTTGGTAATGCAGAAGTTAACAACCATCTCATCTAGTCTTGGAGATGTTTAGTAGAGCGCAGACTTAATTGTTCCACCTTCTAGCCATTCCTAATGCACGCCACAATAGCAGTCTCATCAGAGTATTTCTGTACATGGCATAATTCAGAGTTGTATTTAAAGTCTGCTGTGTACAGTGTTAACAGGAACAGTAAAAGAACAGTGCCCTGTGGAGCCCCTGTGCTGCTTACCACCATCCCAGAAACGCAATTTCCCAGCCTGACATACTGTGGTTGTCTCGTCAGGTAAGTACTTAAATATAGGAGGGATCTACCCTCAACCCCTCAACTGTATCTCTTAGTACACAGGGTTGGATGGTGTTAAATGCCACACATAATCACCTGGCTCATCCAAGTGAGAGTAGGCCCGGTGGAGCATGTAGAGGACACCATTATCCACTCCAATGTGTTCCTGATATGCAAACTGTAGCGGATCATCTGTAGGGGAGCATGTTCAATTTGAGGTCTTAGCAAGTAGAGAAGCAGCCACTCCAGTGTTTTCATGATGTGTATTGTGAGTTCCACCGATCTGTAGTCACTTATCTCTGATGGACGCCCTACTTTGGGTACCAACACAAGACATGATGTTTTCCACAGAACTGGGACCCTATCTGACTGCAAGCTAAGGTTGAAGATCCTCTGGAGGGGCTCAGCCAGTTGTCTTGAACAGTCCTTGAGTAGTCACGGACACACACCATCCCGGCTGACTGCCGTCCCAGAACGCAACCTCTTTATCTCTGCCCTCACCTCGTCTGTTGTAAACACAGGTTTGCAACAGTGTGAGGGAGGATGATGATGGGGGGGGGAAACTGGACCTGGAGTGGGGGGAGAGCGAGAAGGTTGTATCCACAGGGGCAAGGCAGACACTAGATGTAGAGTGAAACCTGTTCTGTTAAACTCATTAGCCCTGTGCTCATCCACATCTCCTGCCATTTGCTGGCTGTTCTTCTTTGAGTAGCCAATAATGGTCCCCATTCTGCTCCATACCTCTCTTGTGTTGTTATGCAGCAGCTTTCTCTCAACCTTGAATTTGTTCCCCACCTTTGCCTGCTTTAGTGTCCTCTTCAGCTCATGTTGCACACCCTTGAACTTCTCCCTGTCTCCACCGGAATGTCTGGATGTTGCAGATGATCCAATGTTTATTATAGCCTCAGTGTACCCTAGAGTTTGGCCTGTATCATTGATTACAAGGCCAAAACACCCGATGACACTAAGTTACCAGACTGGAGTAATGTCTCTAACATCTGCTGGTGGCCGCTAACACCTGCTAACAACTACTAACATCTACTGGTAGTTGGTAACTTGAATTGTGCAGAAGACCTTCAAACGTACAAGGGATATTTACCACTTGTACTATATTCTAAAATGATTGTAGCAGGATTCATCAAGTGACCCTTATGAACAGGATAGCTGACAACAAGGGAAAAACCTTGTGACTGTGAGGAAAGACAGCTGACTGGAGGGAATAGACCCCACTGGGGCCGGTATGGCCATACCCATACTGACAGTATCCAATACGTATTGGTATTTGGAGACACCCACAAATGAATACGAAAGCAATAAAAACATTTTTTTTAAAAGAATCATCGCGAGCAGGGGCGGGAGATGACTCACTAAAGGACCACACGACTGATGACCCTGGAATGGAAACGACAAAGAGGAAGCCAAGCACAATTCAAGAAGCTAACATGGCAGAGGCTGACAAAAAGTTCCAGGTTTGTCCCTCTGGCTGGAGGAAAATAACATTGGCAAAGGGCCTAAAAATATACCAAGGAAAGAAGAAGTGCTTGATCGAAAGAGCAGGGATCTTGCATTGATCAGCACTACACAAGTAGTCAATCAAGTCAGTGGAGTGAAGTCCAGTGACTTGACTCAACCCAAAGTTCGCAGGTGATTAGTCCTCCTGTATTTGAAGAAGTTAACTCAAGCACAGAGGCAGTTTAAGAAGAAGGTATAGAGCCCACTCAGCCAGGAAAACCAACAAGGGAGAAGAAACCTTTACAAACCAAACCAAAGGTGAACTGGGCTGGAGCTTCATAAAAAGCAAAATGGGAGGCCATCAATGCAGAAAGGGCACAGTTGAAACAAAGCTTGAGAGGAGGGTAACATCATCTACGACCATGGAGCGGAACATTTTGGAGTGACAGAAAGAATGGATAACACTAACAATGGAAACCAAGTCCAGAAGGCAACTGGAAATAGAATGCTTGGTACAAGAGAGGAGGCAGATTAAAAAGCAGTGGTAAAAGCCTCAGAAGAGCAGAAGGGAGAATTAACTTACTGCAGGAGAACATCAAAAGCTGACTGATACTACAATTAATGCATCAGGGTATTGGGTCTTTATTCTTGCGACCATCTCATGGATGACGTCACACGCTTCTACAGTCCCTGCTCATGGTGGAATATAAACAAGAATAGCGCAATGTGAGAAAACTCCCTTGTTACATAATACATTCTTAGACCGTCTGCCAAAAGTTCAATATCCTCACAGCAGATCTTCTCCATCATAAAATGTCCAGGGTTGCACCATCTATTGTTCACAGACAGAACCAGTCCCCGACTTTTGCTCGTACCACTCTTCTCGCACCTCTGTCTGCATGTACCAGTCTGTAACCTGTCTGGGTGGAAAAATTATGGTGAGTTGTGAGGGATAACCAATTTATATTTATATTGTGAATCCATTCATAGTTGCTCCAAATGGATTCATAATCGTCAGTTTTTCCTTTACACACAACTCTGGTATTAGTTTTAAAATATATGTGAATTAAGTTGGTATAGCTACACTTCTGTTCATAAATAAGTACAAATCTATTTAACAGTGTGTGTGTGGGTGTGTGTGTGTGTGTAGGGCCTGCAAACAGGAACCAGGGAGCTGCAGGAGATGGGGGTGAAGTTCTGCCACAGTCTGCTTTCTGTAACCAAAGACATGAAGGCTCTTTACGACAGGAGACTCAGCAACCACATTGGCCTGGATCATAACATCCTCGACCACAAGTCTCACAAGTAAGACACCATCTTTAAAAGGCTTGTGACATGTACAGTTTAGTACAAAATGCCTTGATGGGGGTAAAAGAAATTAGGAAAATCCTTCAAAGTGAGAACATGAGATTAGGACTTCAGATCTGGGTTAAATTTAGAATGGGTAATGTCCTTACTGAAAGGAATATCGTCTCTCCACAGGTGGATATTGTGAGACTAATTTTGAGTCAGAACTAAATTACCATCGTATATCAATTAAAATGGTATATAAACTTATTAAACCCATAGTAAATAACAACTATGGGTTTTAAACAGAACTTAAAGTAATACATTTCCAGTAATTGACATTATCTTTTCTAATTATACTAAATATCCATCCGGTGGTACAATGTGTGTGGTTTTTGTTGTAACTGTGCAAACTGTGGAGCTGTCAGCTCTGGCTTTTGACTGCAAATTGTGAACATACTGGAACAGCTTACCTCCGCATTTCCCCAGGCTATAAAGGTGAGAGGGAAGTTCTTTTTCAGAAAACCATTATATATGAATTTATTTTTCAACAGCGACCCAGAGACCAGACCAAGACATGAATCAGTAGCACGGTGCACACTGGTGGTGTTGATGTTAGCATCACTTTGAACAACAAGCATTCTCGGAAAAGTTGTGTGTGTGTGTCTGTGCCTGTGCTGACTTCCTATCCTTTCTCTCTGCTGAAATAATTCAAGATAGCTGAGTTTTTTCGTCAAGTAACAATTAGGACTGTCAAAATTAACGCGGGATGATTAATTTGTGGAATTAACGCATTCATTTTTTTCCGCATTAACGCATGCGCAGAATGACCCGCTCCATGTACCCATACCCGCCCCCACTCACTCGCTCAGAGCGACACACGCAGTGAGATCAGAGCTCGTTCACGTGACTTTGTAGAAGAACAGTGAAACACAGAGTTTCTCTAGTCTCAACTGCTCAGTGATCAGCGCCGCTGCGTCATGATCAGAGCAGAAGCTACAGTTGGTTTGTACCGAGCTGGAGTTTCTTTGTCCTCCTCCACTCTGCTCTCACTGGCTCAACACTGCTTCTACAGATGGGCTCAGATTCAGATTTCACATTCACATTTAATTGTGTAAAGGTTTGGTTGTTTGTTTGATTTAAAAAAGAAAAGAAAAAAGTTTTATTCAACCATCCTATATTTGCGAGAAAAAAAAAAGAGCAAAGGCTAAGATGCCCCAATTGTTTAGGATAAAGGTTATCTTTGAGTTTGATAAAAAAAAAAGTTCTAAATAACATCTTATATTTGCTCAGAGGCATAGCAAAGAGACAGCCACATTTAATTATGGTGTGGTATGTTTTATTTTTATTTTGTTTTTCAATCTTAATAACTCTGTCATTTGGACTTGTCATCAACAAAAAAACAAATGTTAAATGTATATATCCGCCTTCTGTCATTTATCTTTCCATTCCTATAACAATATATTTAGAAAATGGGGATTTTTCGGGCATTTAGAAATGGTTATTAATCGTGATTATTCACAGCTACCCTGTGATTAATCTGATTAAAATTTTGTATCGTTTGACAGCCCTAGTAAAAATATATTCAACTGACTCATTGTACCAGTATGTGTCATGCAGTGCTACACATGTGTGGACATCTGTTTGGACCTCTCTATTTAGTTTGCCTGCATTTGGACCACTTGTCCATGGAGCAATATCCGTACATATCCATGCTTGCACTAAATACTCAATGAACAGAACGCACATATTGTATATATTTTATATTTTATTTTATATTTTTTAATCTTTATATGCTTATGTTTCTACTCTTGCATGGAACAATTGTAACAAACACAATTTCCCGCTGGGATCAATAAAGTATTTCTGATGTCCTTCTAGTTACTGCTGCAGTAAATGCAGCTATTGCGAGTTCTCGTGAGAAAGAAATCTTAGTATTTAGTTTAGCTTAACAAGATGTGACATCCTCTGCCCTTAATCCTCAACAAGAGTAAGGAAAAACTACCCCCCAAAGAATATATACCCCCCAATAAGAACGTAGAGATCTCAGAGAGAGCCACATGTGAGGGATCCCTCTCTCAGGATGGACAGATATGCATTAGATAAGCTGCCAACACGATCATGATCCACCACCACTATCCACGGTCAGCTGCCAACACAATAAAAATCAAAGAACATGATTCTCACAGTGCTCCCAGTTTTTTTTTTCCAGGTCAGAATGTTGTGTTGGAAGTAATGGTCTCACAAAGGGATGGAGATAAGTGAGGACAAATTGCTCCAGGGTCTTCATTAGGTGGGATGTTGTTGCCACCGGCCTTTAGCTGCTAAGGTATTTGGGTTGCGGACTCTTGCAGCAGTAACACACAAAAGGTCACCAAGGTTGTGGTACTCGCCTTAATTTTCCAGAGTTCTTTCCTCACCTGGGTTGTTGTGAGTGTAGCGCTTTCTTGGCCTCAATCTCCATGAGATCCTAAGCACTGGGTTCTTTTGTTTCTAAACCAATCCCTGTAATACAATTACTATGAATCGTTTATGATATGTACTGTTGTCAACTTGCATGAAAGTAACTTGTAACTGAGTAAATAGTGGTGTTAACCCTTGTGATCCTATAAAATAATACCTCAGCTTTAAATCCTATTTATTAACACAGTACCCTCCCCTGATTCGAGAGCGACATACCGAGTCCCGGTTAAGGATTCAGGCCATGGCTGCACGCAATGATTCACCAGAACCTGTGTCGACCGGGGGCTTTGGTGGAGGCCTGTTGGGTGAATATTAGGTCGCTTTGGATAAAAGCGCCAACTAAATGTAATGTAATGTGTGATCAGTGTCAGCTGCAGGAGGTAGAAATTGGGGATGTGGTTCAGGGAACGGTGACAGGGAGGGAGTTTGATTGTACACAGGTGTTCTGTGTTGGCTAATCACTCTCTCCCCTTTATCAGCAGTAGCGTGCTGCGCCAAAGACGGCGGAGAACAGCAAATAGAGAACAGTGTGTGTGCGTGTGCGTGCGTGCGCGTGCGTGTGTGCGTGCACGTGCGTGTGTGAAATAGTCTGCAAAGAGGGAATAAAAATCACAAGCTAACCTGTACCTTGTGAGTCTGGTGCTCCATTGACAAGGAACCTGTGCTATACAGTTACGTACTGTTACACGTGTTTGCGCAATATTACCCTTCCCTCAAGTTCTGGGACTATCATATAGAAGCTATGCAATTCGGTAATAGTAATCAGTGTTATATGAATCTCTCGGTTTTACATTATTCCACTGCTAGGTGGTGACACTGCAAGACAAAAAGAAAACTAGTAATAACTGATGTAAAGATTAATTAAAAAACAAATTTTTGCATATGTTTTCTCAAGGAGACATATTCACAATGTTTGTTATAACTCAAGGATATGGAGTGTTTTTATAACAATACTGAACCTAACTTTCCTCTATCCTCTCTTTTGCAGCTTTTTTGAAGACGATGAGCCTCCATGTGTTGAGGAGATTGAGTATTCCACAAACTGTCCCACTCTCAAAGGCACTGATCTGGATTCAGATATCAACAGCAACATGGCCATTGAGGATGAAGATGAAGATGGCGATGGCATAGGACAAAGGGGAGCAAAGCAGCAACAAGGCAGCATTGGCGTGTTGCAACAGTCAAATATGAAGAGCTGCCTATTCCCTGACTCAATCGGACAGGCATCAATCAAAACACTCATTGAGAAAAGAAACAAGTGTCAGGGTGTGAGCATTGTCAATGGACAAATCACAAGTTAAAGGAATATTTCTATAATTTTCAGTGTTTTTAAAGAGATAGAAATTACACCCTTAGCATGTTATTAAATGGTCTTTTAAGACAAGTTCTGCTGTAAGTGAATGATTTCAATTGTATTGTTCTCCAATAGTTTAGCTTTCCTTCACCCACTCATTCACTAAACTCTACTTTACTGTATAATGACCTTCATAAAGGGAACTGTATACTGAGCGTATCAACAAAAGACACTATTGAATTCAATTTGATTTGTATATCATCATAATATACATTATCTCAAGGCACTTTACATAGAAGGCCAAGACCTTAAAAATTATACAGAAACCCAACAGTTACCACAATGAGCAGCACTTTGGTGACTGTGGAGAGAAAAAACTCCCTCATTAACTGGAAGAAACCTCTAGCAGTACCAGACTCACTGTGGGCGGCCATCTGCCTCGACAGGTTGGGGCGAGCAGGGAAAAATGGGGAACAGAGGAGAGATGGGTGGAAAAGAGGGGAGAGAAGAGAGATGGGGGAGAGGGAGAGAGAGGAGACAGAAACCAGAAACAGTTGTGTAACCATCATGTTTCAGCTCTGACAGAATAGTTATTATGAAAACAATAATAGTAATAATTATGGATGTAAAGATGTTATTAATGATAGCAGCGACAGTTCATATAATAATAATAATAGTTGTTGTCTGAATCCTGCAGCTACTACTCAGCATATCTGCGCCATTAATTACATCATTGTCGCAGGTTTATGATGTACAACAACGTCGGCCTGTGGAAAATCCAGCAGTAAATTTTAAATATTCATTTTCCACTTAATAGAAATACAATTAGGTAAAAAAAACACGTTAAATAACTATGTTTAAATGTAGAAATAAAGTCTTTTACTGCAGTTTGTGCTGTGATGCTCTGCTCTACTAATTTTTACGACAGGTCGGGCTGTTCCTGCTGCCCTGTCTCCTTTCGTCTGTCCACCATTTGTACAATGCATGATGGTATATGTTGCTCCGTTTTCACAATGCATTATGGGAAACAATGAGTGCACTATATAGGTCAAAACAAAAATCACTAAACATTTGGACAGCGCTACAAATTGGCAAACTCACTATATAGTGGACTATATCGTGAATAGTGACTGATTTCAGACACAGCCATGGGAAGTTTGGAACAGCAAAACAATTTCACTCAGCTATAAAAATAATCTAATACTCTTTATTATTTGTCACTGTATTTAAAACAGTCAGGAACCTGTAGAATGATAACTCTGGGTTTCCATTTATCTGATTGGTCAGCAGATGGGCCACTGACAGGTTTTGATCTATTAACTTAACCTGCTAGACAGCTGGAATTTCCATGGTGATTTACCCCGGTAAGAAATTAGGTGTCGTACCACTGAAAACCCAGAGTTAAAAGCTGAAATTACCACCATGACCTGATTCTGCTTGGTTGTACAGGCCCCTGAACTCACATGAAATGTTTAACATTTCTCTCAGTGTTGAAAGCCAACAATGGTAACTACACAAGAGTCTAAAAACCAAAGGATTCATTGGCAACTGGTCACTGCAGCAGTATTTAATGGGTGGTCAGGATAGTCTTAATGGTGTAAATTGTCTCATGCAACCAATAAACAGTCTTGCTGCATGCAACATGCTAACTACCTTCTGTGGTGAAAGAAACTTGCTCTTTTGGAATTTCTGTTTGATTAAACTTTACTCCACTTTAAAACTAAATTGTAAACCTTTGCATGATTTTAGTGTGTAATATTCTGTATACTTTATATAATGCAACAAATTAAATTCAAATTAGTTGTTGTTTGTTCTGTCTGTACTCCCAGAATAGGGATTATTTACCTACAGAAAACTTAGACGTAGTTATCAGCAGGCCTGTATCAAACTGTACTTTGATTGTTGCTTCTGTGTCCAGTTGTATTAATTGATGGTGTTGGAGACTTCAGAAAACAATCGGCATTAGTTCGTTCAAAATGGTTTCAATTACCTATGTTTTAAAGTAAGGTAGTGGCTGTTGAGGTGCAGCTGGGCATAAAAGAACTTTGTTTGTCCTGTCGTCTACCAACAATTCCCATCTATAACCTTCACCACAATATTTTCCTAACTTTGTTAGGAAAAAATGTCTAATTTGCCCGAATTTAACCAAACTCTTTCAGAAACAGAAAATCAGCCTGCCCTATTTTCGTGATCAAAAACTTGCAGCTGAAGTGTTGTTGAAGCTGAGGCCACATTTACACAATACAAGAAACAAGAGACTTTTGGGAAAAATGTATACATGTTATTGTGGTCACCATGATCAACACCAACATGGCTGAGGTTGCAGCCCAATCCTCACTTTCATATGAACATTATAGTCTCGCCCTATTCATATGTTCACCCATAGAAACTCAATACATCTCTTCAATAACTGTGGTGTGCCTGCACAGTACATCAAATTGGCCATCACTCAATAGGCTCTCAATTCAAAAGTGAACTGAAAAAGTTATTAGTTGTTCTATTTTAACAGTGCAGTGCTAATCTCTTTCGTGGGTATCTGGCCAGATTGCTTTCAACTTTACCTTTACACCATCAGATAAAATATTGCAAACAATTTCATCAAAAGGTACACTAATGAAATTTACTGTGAAGTTTAGTAGACACTTTGTCCTTAACAAATCAAGCATTCCATACGGAAGAAACACATTTCCTGGAATGACACAAATAGACAATACTCCACTTTAGTTTCTTGTGTGATGGCTTTTATGAATGTATTTAAATTCTTAAGAATATAAATCTTTTAAGCTTTTTGTCAAACACTAGATCAAGTGAATAAAAAAGAAGATGACAGCTGTCAAAAATAAAACAATGCATTCTCATCCCAATTCCAATGAGATTTTTGGCCAGCATCATTAACAAATTACTCCTTGCCAAATAATGGCACATACTGTTGATCTACAGTAGTTACCTATAGACCAGCTGAGATAACTTTAAATGTGGAAGGTTAGTGTAGGTATATATGTGTTATCATCTAGATTTAGAGGATACTTTCAAGAAGTGACACACATATAAAATGTGAAATAAGTACAAGAAATTTGTTGGGATTCTATATCTGGTAAGATGTTGGAACAGTCACACTTTGAACAAAAAGGGAAAGCTTTGTTAATTTTATTGTTATGGCTTGGATACACAACTTTGACTATTCACAGTTCATTTTTCAACAGTAAATATACAGTCAACAAAAATCAATTAAGCAAAACTAAATCTGACATATAATAAGATGCTTACATTCAATACTTGATTTATGTCTATAATATATTGCATTTAAGTTTTTAAATGCAATATTTACACATTATCAACACCATTGTAACACGTTTTATGAATTTGCAACCTAGAATTTAATCATAATTCGAAACATGTAGATATAAAAATTTCAGTATTATGCTTCTTAGGTTTGCCTTTTTCCTTTATTGTTTCATATAAGTTTTGTGCATGTAAAGGTTCTGCAAAGTTACAAAGGCCAAAGTCTGAATTGCAAATAGAAAAGTCCTAAAGAGCCTTCAACACTTTGTTTGAATTCCTGGCTTTATTTCTGTCATGTTGTTTGCCACTAAGCAACAGTTAACACATTTTGAGTATTGTATTGGTATGGGTATTTTGAACATTACAGTGTGATACATTACATAACTGCTGATAAAAGTTCCTGACATTATTTTACCCAAACCTATTGCACTGATTCTAAATTGAGCACAATGGAGGTGTTTTCATAAATAATTGTTTGGAATTGATGTTTCACAAACTCATTTCTTTTGGGCGACAATCACTGCAGGGAAGGAACCAGGCTCAACATGAAAAGTTCATCCCTGAAGGAGAAGGCTTCTTTAATAGTGCCAGAAGAAGCATCTCAATTTCCCTCTCACTCCCCGGTCCTCTTCCAGGTCCTCCTTGTCACTGTATGAAATAGAAACATGTGAAGTAAATATCTGTTAAAATATTGAGAGGCAAAAGATAAAGACATGAATCAAACATGGAAGACAATTAATACAATACTTCTCATTGTGAAAAACATACTATTCTTGCAGGAATTCTACTGAATTCTAGGCTGAACAGCGGCTGAACCGGTGTGGCCCCACTAAGATGTTAACATGTGCGCGATGAAAAGCAAGCGGTTCTGCAGTGCAACCGCAGCCAGTGAGACTTTTCCATCTCTCACACACACACACACACTCAAACATTAAGTGTTGAATGTAAAAATCCCTTACGCCAAGAATGCTGGCGAGAAAGCCACACAAACATAGAAACCCAGTTGGAAGCAAGTTCTTTACGGGGCTACTATTAATTCCATCATGATAAAGTGTAAGCAATATCTTAAATCAACATATTTTCAGAATTTACCCGCAAGTCCTACCTCCCTAATGACCTTTTTCTAGGCCCTCTCTTTCCTCACTCAGTCAAAAAATAAACTGTGGTGTCCTAAAGCTCTGGATGCTGGCACACAGCCACTATTATTTGTATTCCATTTTCTGTCGCAGCGTGGGACACGGACACGTGGGACTCGGACGAGTGAGTAAACTCTTGTTTTATTAACATCTTCACATGTGTTCTCTATTCTCCACAAAACCTACTGTGTGTTTCTATGTGTTCTGACCGGAGAAGAGGAAACTGTTAGCATGCTAGTTACTGTCCCAGTGAATGTGAATTCCGATGCTAACCAAGCTAGCTAGTTAGCTGATAGCTTTGCAATGCTGGGCCTATCAGCCCAGCTGCTACCCTGAGTTTACCAGGTGTTAAAGTTAAGCTCAATAAAGATGTAAATTTAAAAAGTCCATGAGGATGTGTTGATAGTTCAGTTTAACATGATGTTTAGGTAACTTCTTACATGTGGTTAAACAGTAGCATTAGCTTTCTGTGTTCTGTTGGAATTACATGCTGTGTGTCTACAGTTAATCAGGTAAAAAGTTGTGTGTAAATCTATGTGGTTATTTATTGAAGCTGTCAGATTATACTGACTGTGTAGGAAAAACAGACAGTAAGTTAACTACATTACATTCAGTTTTATGATTTCTCCTGGGCTGTGGATGTTGGATTTCTTGGTGCCACTGTCTTTATTTCTACTTTAATCTGATTATTTAATTCTGATGTGATAATGTCTGATTGTTACCAACTAAATCATTATTTTACTATTTCTCTCTGATGATGTGCTTTTGTATGCTTTAAATCATCCATGAATCTACCAGAGGCTGAAGGACCGAAGCTTAAGTTTTTGATGATGACATGAAACAACTGGACTTCATCCAACGATCAGATGACTGGAAAGAAGACCTCATGTATGGAGCAGAATATTTGATGCCATTCTTCAGGATGTTGAGGAGAGAGACTGGATATCAACATCCTTAATTCTTTAATGAGATATGATGATGTCAATAAACCTCCTTCAGTTTCCTCTGAGATAACAGACCAACAGAACTTTTTGTTTCATTCTCCATATTCTCAGATTCAGTTTCTTACCTTTTACTTAATTTCTGCTGTTTTTAGAGGTGGTAGTAACATTTTTAAAACATAACTTGCAAATTATTTCCATATAATTAGTAAATGGATCAGCTTCAGCAGTCACAACCTTCAGAGGTAAGTGTTTACCAATGTGACATCTACAACCTGAAGTTCACCTGGATTAATTGTGACATTTATAACAAATGTTTACTGCTGTAATGTATTAGATATACATGATTTAATGTTTACTTAACCTCTGATATTTATAATTAAACCGTACTGAGTACATTTTCCATTGACTACAGATGACTTGCCTGTTTTTTGCACATTTACCCTTTTCCTTATTATAAATCAAACAGACACTTTGGTGAATTAATGTTTTAAGTGGCATCAAATGTTAAAGACACATAATCAAAGTATTAACTCATATCTTAACTATCAATGATTGATTTGATTAAAAGCAAAATATAAAAAGCCTGTCCAAAAACACGTTCATCAAAGTGTTCTTGTATGATTACAGTACTGTGCATCTTGCTGTTGTTACTTGATACCAGATGTTCCCTTAGAATCATGAGTAGTGAAATAGTTTCATAGATAACTTTATTGCACATTAAACTACATTAATTATTTTATAATACAACAAAAAATTAAATAGTTGTGGATCCAGGTAAACATGATCTTCACTGTAGGAAGATTCATCTTTAGTGCTCAATATTTAGTGAGTAATTTGCACTAGAAATGTTAGAATTGAGAAAGCACAATAGTACGGTAGTATTTCATATAAATATTACAGCACTTGATGCATATGTGGACAGCACTGGCTTTTCACATTATTAAACATGAACTTTACCTCAGATGTTTTGGGTTAGCAGCTAGTTCTTGGCGCAGTCGGGAGCTGTGGTCAGTAGCTGATGTAGGTGGGCTTGTTTACACTCTGGGTTAAGAGGTCAGAGTTCAGACCCAATATATGGTAACGTCCGTCTCAGCCTGGCTCCTGCCAAGATGGCGCTGATCACGTTCGAAACTCTATGCTTCTTAACGGCAGTTCACAAACCATTGGGTGACGTCACGGTAGGTTTAGTCTGCAGCGGAAGATGTTGTTGTGCCATAATGCATCAAACGTGATACCATGAAATGGTGTGCCTTTCGGCATTCAATAAATTTGGTTATCAAAATAAAATATTAATATTTTATTATTAATATTAAATAATAACTTTAATTGATTAAAGTTACCTCGGGGCACCACCCTTCAAAGGAAGGGAAAAGATAGCCAATTTATTGATTAAGTCTCATAAAGGTACTAACTACAAATTTGGAACTCTGATTAACAATTAAATTAATAACTATAACCAAAATTACCATATAGATAGTTAGCTAAGTTGAAGGATATGGGGTTCTTGACAGTGTAGAGGTTGGCAAAATTCACTTATGCAACATTAATGAAAAAACATTTGTGAAAGAAAAACATTTATTATGAATATAATAAAGTGTAAAAACACAAATTACTAACGGTCTAATTGCTAAACAAAGATAGGTATGTGTGTATACATGTGTGTGTGTCTGTGTGAGTCAGCGTGCTTTCAAGATGGTGGCTGGCCAAAGAGATAACACCCTTCCCCCACCTATTGGAATGTTTACGACCTGTAGAGATAATGAGGTGAAGAGTTATGCGTGTGTCTGTGTGTGTGCCAAATTAGAGAAAGTTACTAGATTGGATGCAACGAAAGACTGTGAAGAGCATAACAGACTAACATTACTTTCTCAATAACTTGTACCCAAAATATCACAACACCACAAATCAAACCTATAAACCTCACACAGAATCGAATAAACAGTCTTGCTTAGCCTAGTATGATTATTAAGCCCAGTTGTGTTACCTGTCCGTGGAAAGGGGGAAAAGGAAGTTGCTGTGCAGTTCGAAGTTTTGTGTCGTCTTGCTGGTTTCTGTTGAGCTGTGTAGCTCAGTTGCTGGTTGAAGTTTTCAAGCAGGACGTCGAGTCGCTGCTAGGAGGGTTGGTAGAGCTTGGGTTGCGAGGAGGTTTCCTTGGTGAGATGAGCTGGAAGCTGCACCTTTGTGCTCCTCTCAAAGAGTTGGATGGGAAGAGAAGATGTGAGCTGGAGAAGAGGCTCGACAGCCTTCTCTCCTGTGGAAGGATCGTAGGAAGAGAGCAGAAGAGGCTCGACAGCCTTCTCTCCCTGGAGGGAGTGTAGAAAAAAAAAGAACAGAAGAGGGGGAGAACAGGCCTTATATTGGCCCGGTGACCTCACAGGTCATGGGGTCCAGAGTGACCAATGGGAGTTAAAACCTGTGTCCCTGGGGGGGTTTTCACCCCTCTGTGTGAAGTTGATGCCCTCTGGGAGACTGAGTTCCTTGCTCTGGTTTTTGATGGCCCCTGGGAGACTGAGTCCTGGGGGAACATGCTGCTTCAGGCTTTGATGGCACATGTAGGCCGAATTGTGGCTTCACAAAAAACCATGGCCCAACAATGTGGAAACTTTCTGATGTCCGGATGTCAATGGGGAGCTCGTTCCACCATTTAGGAGCCAGGGCAGCAAACAGTCGTGATTTTGTGGGATGTTGTGACGACTACTGCTCCTCCCTGTCAGTTTGTCATGTGTTGTGGAGTTTTCCCTGGTAGGTAAAGTGGCGTTTTCCCTTTGGGCCATGTCAGTTTTTTTTTGTAGTGACACGGGAGACAATTGTCTCGGGAGCATGTCCATGGTATTTGGGGGCTTTATTTAGTCGCCCTCCAACTCCACTGGTTCCAACAAACCGCTGCAAGCTGCATGAAGACTAGGGTTGAGTTTTGTTAGTTTGCGTTAGGCAGTTGGTTAGTTCGTTTTGTGTGTTAACTCCGTTTTCTGCTGTGATACCTGGAGGTCTTTCACCAGAGAAGAGCTCCTGAACATCAAGGGAACAACTCAACAATTATTTCCATCCGGCTGCAACCTGCATTCTCTCCAGGACCTGTACAGCTCCAGGACTCTGAGGCGTGTAGTTAAGATTGTGGTCGACCCCTCCCACCCTGGACATGGACTCTTGGAGCCACTTACCTCTGGCAGGAGGCTGCAGGCCATCAGGACCAAAACCTCACGCTACAAAAACAGTTTTTTCCCCGACTGCTGCTGGCCTCATCAACAAGGCCTGTGTTATGGCCAGCTCGTTTTTAGCGACAACAATTAAGGGAGGTCTACAAGGACAGCTTGAATCAAAGTCATCTTTTTTTAACATAATCGATTTTAAAATCAAAGAATAACTAAATGTATGAAGATCAAAAATACAAAAAAGGAGTAGCAGCTTGGCTGTCCAGGGAGAGCGAGATCAGTCGAATGCCACCTGGCTGTTATACTCTGCTTTTCAGGTGCAGTGAGTCATCAATCATGAGTTGCGGAGTCTCCCAGTAACCAGGAAGTCAGGCAAAACAAAGCAGGAGACCAGGGCATAGAAGACTGAGCAAAGAGGCGAGCAAACCACCTGCAACAGAGAGAACAGCCAGGAAAACACATACGGCCAGGGCCGTCACACATGGGACCCTATCACTGTACTGCACTGAGGTCCCTGCCTGTGACTCTCTGACACTTTAACTTCAATAACTTGCAATAACTTGCAAATAACGGTCTAACTTTAAGTTTTGCACAATTCAGTCACTCGTTTACTTACAATTTATTGCATAATTCCTACCCTGGTGCTTATAGTATTTTTTATATTTAATTTTATTTCCTATTTTACCCACAGCAAATTCCTTGTTTGTTTAAACCTGCTTCTCAATAAATCTGATTGTGATTTGTGGGGCAATTCCTGGGGGGCATGTTCAGCCTCTGGTGCTCATTATGGGGGTATCACTGTGTTGGATCAGTTGTAGCCTCATATGTGTATGCTTTGTTGTGTGCGCTCCAGTGGTTACTATGGCCTTCATTTTAGATTTTGAGGACGCTCCTTCATGGGGGTTGTTTCATAAATATACCAAAGAACAGCTTTAAAAAGTAGTGGTAAATTTTTGATTATATGTGAGGGGCAGCAGCCCTAAGGCCACTGGGTTAATTTGAACGGCAGTTTTGGCTGAGAAGCCTAACCCAGTGTTGGGTGTAGTTGATACTGCTGGGAGTGGGCTTACTTTTGAGCAGCAGAAAGAGCTGTTGCTGCTGTAAATGGAGAGTGAGAAAGTTAAGCAGATTCCTCTAGAAAAGATGAGGCAAGAATATGAAATGGAGAGCGAAAGGTTCCTGACACATTTTTTTTCTCTGTTTGAACATGTGGCTGACATGAGGGGTTGGTCAGATTTAGAGCGCACTTTGCGGACACGGCCACAAAAACTTAAAGGAATCATGATGTTCATGTGTTTCTTTTAATGACAGCAGTCAATATAACATCTGAACAATTTTTGAACTGTACATTGAACTAAACATGAACGGAATTATCACTGTCACTGTCACTGCCATCTTCTGTGTTGCCATCTTCACCACCCTGGGAGCGTTTAAAAAACGCGAATATTTTTATCTGCTTTTCAGGTGGTTGATGCGACATGTTTTCCGATGGATGCTCTCTGTCCGCTGGTGGGAGTGTGCTCACCTGTGTGTGCGCGCACGTGTCAGTGTGTGTGTGTGCGCGCACGTGTCTGTGTGTGTGTGTGTGCGCATCGGGATGGAACTCCACCGTGCGCGATACAGAGAGCAGAGGAGAAATCTAAACGTGCGACCATGTAGAGACAGAAATGACATGCCGTCGTGTAAATAAGATAAATAACATAAGGCCATTTAGTTTGTTTAATAAAAGAGCAAGCTATAGACCTGTTTTATAGGAAAGGTAACCTTAAATGACTTATGTTGAGATCTGGTGCTATATTAAAAAAAAACAATTAACTTGACCTTCCGGGGGGGCAGGGGGTGCCGTTGGGGGCGCGGGGCGCCCCCCTAATATAATGGTAGGGGAAACACTGGGGTTGTTGGTGTAGGTGTGCATCCTGCACTGCCTGTTGAGGGGGTGGCCTTCATCCTGGGTAATGATTTAGCGGGTAGCAGAGTTTGGCCTGATGATAATCCATCACAGTGGCCCTTGTTACACCACCTCTCTCAATGGAGTCTGTCTGAGTTGAATTATATTATCTGAGTGTGTGATTTGCAGAGGTTTGTATTAGTATTACTAAAGGTAGATAGATAAATACTATAAAATAAATACTAAATGGACGTACAAGTAGTGTATGACTGTTTACAGCATAAACATGACTATACACAGAATATACAGTGTGCAGTATTTACATAGACTTTACATAGATTTTGAGTTCATCTAAGTGTTCATTAGTGTGATGGCCTGTGGGAAAAACTGTGTCTGGTTGTCTTGCTGTACAGTGTTCTGTGGTGCCACCCACAAGTTGTGTCTATGGTGTGATGGATGAGCAGTGATGTTTCCTGCCCGTTTCCTAAACCTGGCATGTATTTGCCATGGATGGACTGCAGGTGGCCACCGATGATTTCTTCTGCACTTCTGACTGCCATAATCTAGTCTGCTCTCTCCATATCCATATGAGGGTTAAGGGCAGAGGATGTCACACCTTGTTAAAGCCATATGAGACAAATTGTGATTTGTGAATATGGGCTATACAAATAAAATTTGATTGATTGATATCCATCACTGTCTTGTTTAGTTTGGCCATCAAAGCAGTTTGGGACTTCACACAGCTCCAGTGATCTGATGAAGATATGTGTGAAGATGGGGGCCAGCTGGTAAGCACAGACCTTTACACAGGAAGGTGACAGGAGCCTGGAGCCTACTGGGCCTTTTGTCTCCAAAAAAGGTTGACACACATCCTCCTCACAGATCCTGAGTGCATGTGGGAAGTCAGTGGAAAGGGCTGAGGGGTCGCCAAGGAGAGCAGTTGAAATCCTTACACTGGTGACTGACAGTGCAACGATCATAGAATGTGTTTACAGCAGCCACACCACAAATTACTACTTGCTGCAGTCCCCCTTATCTCTGGCCATAGTGATGTCAAAGATGTTTTAAATTCAAAGCCTCTCTGGGAAAGTACTGGCCTTACTGGCACAGGTCTGGAGAGCAGAGCATTGGTTAATAACAGTCCTCCTCTTTGAGCTCTCTGAAGCCTAGGTGGAATGCCACCCACTGTCCCATTGTACATTTTATTGTAAGTGAGATTAGCATGTATTAAAAAGTCTCATTTGACACAACCTTCATGCACAAAAGCAGTGCCACAATCTGAAGGTATGGCTAAAATATGTATTATGATCTTAATATCCAAAAGTGATCCATTTGTAACTTCATCCTTTTATGGTGATAGGGGAAGGGCTAGTGTGCTGCTTTGTCCTGCCAACGCAGCAGTTATTTGAAAAGAGTTATGGCAGGTGACTCAGACCAGCCTCACTGCCACCAGTCCTCAAACCCTGCACAGGGTGAGAGCCCCCTGGTCTCAAGGGAAATTAGGTTGGGTGAGCTGCTGGAGATCTTGGAGTGAGTTCCAGGAAGATTGTGGAGAAAAAAATGAATGACTGAATTTACTTTTTTATTTCACATCACACCTGTCAGATACTAGCAGAGCACTGGGTTTTTTGTTTGTGCGGGCCGGTGAGCGACCAGCGAAGTTCGGTGAAACGGCGGACCTGAGGATTTACAAAGGATTATTTCCAAATAACTGGATTATTGCCTGGTTGAAACTTTCAGGGATTCCCGTGAGGACTGGACTCTTTTTCTGGGCGGTCAGAGGTGGTGAGAATAGCGTGGACTATTTTGTATATTATTGTTTGCGGCAAGCTCACCACGCCACACCTGCTTAAACTTTGCTTTGGGACGTTTTTGGGGATTCAGGACTATAAGGGACAAACTATTTCGTTTGATGAACTGAGGGACTGTATGAACCTGGGGTTTGGGGGAAATATTGATGTATGTGATTTGTTTGAAGTTGAGTGGTTGTGCTCACTTTCCCGTCTTTGTTTGCGGGCACACGTCCAGGTGCTAAGTGTGTATAATTAGGTTAATTGAAAATACAGATTATTAAATGCAACGTTCTGGGTTAATTTCGTTATTATATATATTCTTTCATATGTGGTGGAGCCAGATGACAAGGTTATTGATCCTATAAAGTATTATTCGTTTATTGTAAGAGGGTCAGTGGGCGGCACACGTACACAGCGTGACAGATCCACCCGTTCTCCTTTAGAATAGCGTATGTAATTTTTCCCTTACATTCTAAACAAGGTGAATTGTTACATAATTAACTCTCTTTTTAAAGCTCAGTTTTCTGTGGGAGTCATACATGCGTTTGACAAGATAGGCTGTTTGTCAGGCCCCTGTGTTTCAGACTCAATACCTACTGCAGACATTCTGCAGAGTTTTTGAATGTAGGTGATTTTTAAAGTAGGCTATCTGGTAACCACATCTGCTTTATATTTTATGCAAAGCTTCTGTTTGTGAAATCCCTGCAGCAGGACTGACATATTGATATATACACAGCATCTGATAAGTGCAAAAAGTGTAAAATAACAGACGTGTGATGGCCAGAGCAATAGTCACTTTTCCCCTTCTAGCACAAGTAGAGTCTCATGTTAAAATCATACAGCCAAACAAAATACACAATAGTCCACATAAGTCTTTGAGTGCAGGTTTGCCTATAAGTCTGTTCGCCCTTTGCTTGGCTAGGACATTTTATCCTCATGGTTTATATTTTGTTAAAATACCCTTTCCGCCAACGTCACTTCCACTTCCGGTCTAAGCATAACTGTACTTTACTTGGGACTTGCTTTGGTTTTGAAACAAAAAACGAATTGTAACCACACACCCTTACAACAACAAATAAGATAAAAACACGGAAAAATGGAACAAATTACCACTAGTTTTAATTGGCCTAATCTCAACAGTTAAAATGAACATCCTTTCAAAACTAATTTATCTTTTCACCATGACCCCTGTCACCCCTGGTTCTCCTCTCTCAATAGCACAGTTACCAAATTCTAGTGGAAAAATAGAAAACCACGAATTAAACTATCCACCATCCAAAAAAGTTAAAAATAAGTAAGACTAGCGGCTCCAAACCTCAATCTCACAACACTGCAGTCATTGGAAAAATCATAACAATTCACCATGGTTAAGAAGACTAATGAACTAAAGAAAGAGCAGAACTATATATCAAATATCTTTCATAGGGATGCACCGATATGGAAATTCTTGGCCGATACCGATACTTAAAACAACAATCTAGCCGATAGCCGATACCGATATTTGTTTATTATAGCCAGTGCATCTTGCTGCTTCTTATCAGCTTTCAGGAAATCATTGTATTCATCAATGTGTCTGCTTTTCAAATGAGCCTTCAGATTTGTGGTGTTGAAATCCTTGGTGGTATTACCCTCTCTTGAAATGTCAGCTGAACATGTCTTGCAAATTGCTAAACGGCGATCTTTCTCTGAGACAGTGAAGAAATCCCACACAGCCGACGCTGCCGACATTGTCTCTGCTGTTTGTATGTAGTACCTGTTGCGCATGTGCACACCGGACCCGCATTTCTCCGCGCCGGTCAGCCCGCGATTCTCCGCTTGTTGTTGTATGTAACCCGTTCAATGTCGGGTGTCGGGGGTAAATGACGTATTCTCCAAGCAAGCCTTTAGCCCCCTCTCTTTTTATCTATATGACTGCTTGTGTGGCTGTATTGGATGGGCAGAGGGGGACATTTAATTATGTGATTGGGAAAATTGGGAAAATTAAAACTCCAGGACAACAGAAGGGGTATACAAAGTATGGGATGCATATTTGATCATTTATATCATATAAAATGTTGGGCCATGGTTCTTTGTGAAACCACACTTCGGCCTACATGTTCAGTCAAGAGCCTGAAGCCGCATGTTCCTCCAAGACTCAGTCTCCCAGGGGCCATCGAAAACCAGAGCAAGGAACTCAGTATCCCAGCGGGCATCAGAGGTGTGAAACCCCCCCCAGGGACACAGGTTTCAACTCCCATTGGTCACTCTGGACCCCATGACCTGTGAGGTCACCGGGCCAATATAAAGTCAGGTTTCCCCCTCTTCTGTCTCTTTCTAAACTCCCTCTACGGAGAGCAGGCTGTCGAGCCTGTTCCTACAATCCTTCTACAGGAGGGAAGGCTGTTGAGCCTCTTCTCCAGCTCACATCTTCTCTTCCCATCCAACTCTTCGAGAGGAGCACAAAGGTGCAGCTTCCAGCTCATCTCACCAAGGAAACCTCCTCGCCCTCCAAGCTCTACCAACGTCCTAGCAGCGACTCGATGTCCTGCTTGCAAACTTCAGCCAGCAACTGAGCTACAGAGCCACAACCAGCCAGAAGACTTCACAGGACTTCGAACTGCACAGCAACTTCCTTTTTCCCCTTTCCAAAGGACTGGTAACACAACTGGGCTTAATAATTATACTAGGCTAAGCAAGACTGTTTATTCGATTCTGTGTGAGGTTTATAAGTTTGATTTGTGGTATTGTGATATTTTGGATACAAGTTATTGAGAAAGTAATGTTAGTCTGTTATGCTCTTCACAGTCTTTCGTTGCATCCAATCTAGTAACTTTCTCTAATTTGGCACACACACAGACACACGCATAACTCTTCACCTCATTATCTCTACAGGTCGTAAACATTCCAATAGGTGGGGGAAGGGTGTTATCTCTTTGGCCAGCCACCATCTTGAAAGCACGCTGACTCACACAGACACACACACATGTATACACACATACCTATCTTTGTTTAGTAATTAGACCGTGTAATGGCAGATTTTGCATTTGTGTAATGTTTAATAGAAGAACAGATATGTATTTAGAAGAAGTAGAGAACAAATGTGTTTCTGTGACTTACAAAAGTTGCAGAGGGGACTGTAAGTGTTTATGGCCCCCACATGTGTGTCTTAGCAAATGCTTCACTGCAGGGGTTACTTAGTGTGTCAGATAGAGATGGGTGAGGGAACTCTGCATTGTATACAGGACTGGGGTCTTTTGATGTTGTAAATCTAGATAGGGGATCTTGGAGACAGATTGTCTCACACCAGATAGAGGCACACCAGGGGTTAGGGACGGAGATCTGAGACAGGAACTCTGCCCAACCTGGTCAGACATCAAGAGACTGAAGTATACCTTTTGGCTCCTCGCGGGGAGGGGCTTCTGATTGTATAAGTGAAGTGATTCTCCTGTGCTCTGTGCTCATTCTGTACACGTCACACTAGGTGGCTGTGTGGGGTGAGCCCACCTGCAGGTGTTTTAGTTGAACTTTCCTAGAGACAATGTTATGTGTGTATTATTATACAATAGAGTATCATTATTAAACAGAAACTGCCACCACAATTTTGGCGTTGTCGGCAGGATCACTCGTGTGAGCAGACACTCTGGATCTCAACGCTGAGGAAAGTCTGGGACTCATACCTCAACAAATGAGGGCCGAATGCTTGAGAGCCAGGAGTGCACTCACTGAGGTGATCCAACGGACCTGGTTTGGAAAACAAGCATTGTCTCTCGGGTAAGTAAAATTAAAATGTTTCGATCTTTAGGAAAAGGTCCAATGTTGTGATCTATTAGGAAAAGATCCACATTTGTTATGACCTTTAGGAAAAGGTCCAGGAAAAAGAGATTCACTCATTCATTGTATTGAGGGACAGACGTGTCTGCATGGCTAGGTTTTGGAAATCGGTGTAGGATCCAGGAAGCTTCGTTTCGATCTTTAGGAAAAGGTCAAATATTATAAATAAGATTGGGCTCTGATGTCGGGCTCATGACTAGTAGTTATTATTAATATATAGTAATATTATTATTATTTTGCAATAGAGGTGTAGCTGGGACGGAAGGACCAAGGCCAGGTCCGGATCGTCTCAGTACAGCAATCTGTTGAAAATCTGATAATTCCAGTACATTTTATACCTGCATGCGAGGTGCTAAAGAGAAGTGTGAATATGAGATTTCTCTAAGGCATTATATCAGGCAGAGTATTTAAAATGTATTAAGGAATCAAAAACGTAGGAACAATAATTGAGAAATTTGCCAAGTGATCAGGAATTACAAGAGGTAATTACAATTGACAACATTATATTGATGGGTTTTATTTTTTCCTTACAAAGCATTTTTGAAGGTTGGGTTGAAGGTTAAAAGCATTTTGGTGTTGGTTGAAGGTTTAAGGTTACTAACACTAAAACACTAATAAACTAAACTTAACAAATTTTGTTGATGATATGTGTGACTGTGAAAGAAGAAACATGTAGAATTTGATGAAACTAAACTGAGTATTTAAGCTGAGGATTTCAGCTGAGAAAGAGGAGAAAAGAAAAAGAGAGGAGTGTGAGAATCCTCGAACTGGAGAAAAAGGTGAGTATATGTTTAAATATATTTGGGGTATAATTGGGTTTTAAAGGCTAATAGTAAAAGGAAAAATAAAAAAACCTCATAACAAATCTTAAAATAATTTTTTTTAAGAGATAGAAACGATTTGGTTAAAAAATTAAATTAAGAGACTTTTAAGTTCTTTTCCCATATAAGCAGAACTTTATTTTCCAAATTTCGTATTCTGCTGAACAAACCAGAGTTTAAATTTATAAAATAAGAGTCGGGTTCACAATTGCTGAGACAACCTATTTGAGAAAATAGGTTTAAAAATAGAGAGGATGACTGTGTCTTTTCGGAGCATGGGAAGTTTGAGTTTAAATTATCTTTGGTAATTCAAAACTAAACTGCGTGTGAAAAGAGAGAAATAAAAAGAATAAGAACGAAGTAGAGAGGACAAAGAAAAAGGAAAAATGAAAGTAGGGATATTTGTGCTGGATTGAAGAGTGTATGGATGTTGTTTAACTGAAGTGAATATGCAGGAACTGAAATAATCTCCAGTCTCAGTGTTTCCGACTAGATTCTGATCTGGACTCAGCTCCACCAAGAGGTGGGCAAGAGAATGCCCTGGGAAGCAGCGCACACAGTGCGATTGATTAGCGGTGAGCTGGGGACAGTGAAGGAATTCATCTGGTGCGGACACTGAGATGGAGAGAGAGAGTTTCAAGCACGTCACTAAAGTAAGAACACGGTTACACACACACCATGTGAATTAATGTTAGACATAGAACAGATGATTAAGATTGCTATTGACCATTGTGAGCTTGATCAGAAGATCAGTAGAGAGAGGCCTATTGTGCCTTATGTTAAATATTTTCAAAATGATGTGTATAAACTAATGCCCGAACACACAAATCACAGTGAGTGGTAGAAACATCACATATATTTGTAGATTCAGGAACCGGAATCAGTTAATAGATGTGAAGAGTGTGATCTTACTCCTAAAATGAATGTTGGATATCTCATAATGATTGGAGCAACAGGTCTATCAACAGTGATAGAGAGATGCACTGTAGAATTGCTATTTTTCATCAGGTGGTTGAAGGAGATTTTTTAAGATTCATTTTTGTTGTCGCCACACTGCCTGATAAATCTTATGGGTAAAGATTTGATGTGTTCATTGAGTGGTATGTTAAATTTAAACACCACAGGGCATTAGAGGTAACTGGAGTCTAAATAACATCTGCATTTGTTAGATAGAGAAAGGGGGATTTGACACGAGCATTTCAATGGGATGTCTAGACTCTTTTCTACTCTCTGGAAGTAACACCCTCTTGCGAAAGGCAGAGGCAGAGAGACTTCAGACAAATGTGAACATAGATGTTATTTACTCAGAGAAGCGGACTTTTAAGTAAGAGCAAACTAAGTTTAAGAAGGTTATAGAGGATGTGAAGTAAAGAAAGGATAAAGTAAGTTGGTTGTATTGAGATAGTAAACACTGTGTTGTCTTAGTAGTTTTGATAGACTCATTGGCTAAAAGATTTGTTAAAATATCAACTTTTGATTAAAATACTACTGGAGGGGAAAAGACATTTAATACCAATAAGATATTTTAAAGAGGGTTAAAGGTTAATCGCAAACGATTTTCCATAGTGATAAATGAAATTAGGAATGTTGAACTCATTCCTGAATGTGGTAAATCTTTTGATAAAAAGTATTACGATTTTTTGTTTTGGTGTGAACATTAATGATATTCCTGAGTTGAAACAGGTACTGTCATGTTTGTGGACCGGGCACAAATATGTTTTGGGTCTGATCAAGGGATAAGACCCAAATAGAAAAGAATATCTGAATCCTCGTATGGAATATGTAAAGATTGTCTGTTAACACACTACTTTTTTCCTGTAAGGAAAAACAAAGGAAGCAGAGCTTCAAACAATGTTTTAGAGTTTCGACAACTGCTGAGAGAGCTGTAATATTTGATGTGTGATATGTGACGCTGTGATATATGACTTTACTGGTGCCAATATGCTGATAGGATGATTTTGCTTGAGCAAAATACCTCCCACCTTTTAACAACCAGGTGGCTCAGATATGGAACAGTATTGCCTTAGATGATAGACATCACTATTTAGAGATGCAATGTTTTTAACTATGCGACTCTCTTCCCTACATCAGTAGGGATAGCCACATGATTGCGTAGCAGTTTTCTTAACTAAAGAGAAAAAAGTTTTTTTTTCTCCTAGTTTAGAATTAGATTTAAAGGTTAAACAGCTAATTATGCAGGAGTGATAGTTGTTTGGTGATAAGTTCAGCATCAAAGGATGCAGCAACTGAGATAACCAAGTGGGTTTACGACTGTGTGATACAATAGAGGCTAAACCACTCCCATCACACTATTGTGCATTGACTGAAGAATGCAAATATGCTAGGGACAAGAGTGTTAAGAGCAACACTAATAGCAGGTTTGCATGGGGGTGGCAAATGATTTTGGCCGAGTTGACTGAATAGGAGATTCATGAACCTATTTCACTTCACACTCATCTGTGTGCTGATAGATGCTGTGTTATCATGCAAACTGTATGCAGTCTGCAAATGAGGAGAGCGTATTAAAGATTTTTAATGATTAACTTAATGTAGGTTATAGGAGCTATAAACAAGGGTCAATCGCAATTAAATAATTTTTTTGTAAGAATACAGATTTAATTTACTACGTTTAAGGAATAAACTGGTTGGTGGATAACAGTCTGTTTGATGGATGACAGACTTATGATGTGGGTCACATGGATGATATTGTTTAACTTATGTATGTTTCTTCATTAGTTTGAATTGACACATGACTGTAGTCAGTGTGTCAAAAGGGAGGAATATAGATATAGATATATTGGGTGTACAAAACAACACTCTAAACAATACTCAATAAAACTTTTTTATCTGAGTCGTGTAATTGAATTACAATGAAAATAGGTAAAGAAATCCAGATTCCACAAAGTAAACAATCCACCACCAAACGAGCAGTTGATCATTTATAGAGGGAATTGGATAAAGATTAAATTAAATTGAGTAAGTTAGATAAATAAATAAATACTGTCTTGTTCTTGTTGACATGTATGCTATGCAAGTAGAAGCTTTCCCCACATCTAGACAGGATTCTTCAGCAGTGGCGCAGACACTGCTCGGAGAACTCATTCCACGTTGGGAAATTCCGAAAAGATGTCCACTGATAATGGTACCCCATTTGTAAGCACAGCTTTAAGGATGCTGGTGAGTATGGGTATCGACACGAGGCAACATCGTAGCTATCCTTTCGCCAGTGGCGGGGCAGTGGAAAGAAACAAACAGTGGAAGGAGACAACAGCACATTGAAAAACGAACTGGTAGATATTGTATAAAGCCGTCCCCTGTACTCTTTAAAATCCACAGGCAGGTGATGGACTCCCTACCGAAATCCATAGACAGGGAACTGCATGATCTGAGACCAGGAGACTGGATTGTGGTGAAGGACGTGAGAAGGAAACCAGGAGAGCACGTCGATGGAACGAGTGCAAACCAAGTGCCTCTCACCACACAGACGGAAGTGAAGGTCAACCTGGAGACATGCAAGCCATTGAAGGAGGATTTCCGGAGCCACGAGTGGATTCTACAGGACGGAGCGTGCGTTGTGTCAGTGTGCGAGCCTTCAGCCTTCAATTGTTTCGTGTTTGCAAGCAAGGAGAGGTGTGGAAATGATTAGGGCCACACGTCTCTAATCTCAAGAAGAGGCAACACTTTGAAGAGGGGGTTGGCGAGGGGCACTGCTGATACAATAGCGCCGAAGGGGGAAAACAACGACACCTGATGGGACGACTGGGATGCAGTTCGAGGGAAAAGATGGTTTCCCTGTTCATGAACACCGTCATCGTCGTCCTGCCACCAATAATATGGCATGTGAAACCTTGGCAGGAAGAAAAACGCGAAATATAACCTGAGCATCAAAGTCAGGACAAAAGGAGAACTCATGTTCAATTTCCCTGATGAACTGACAAAGCCTGGAGAATGCATGGTTTGAGACCATGAAAATATCAGAGACCCAAGCTCATATACAGATTCAACTCATTGTGTGTAATCAAGAGATGAGAGTTCCACAGTGTGAGTGTCTCCAGATGAAAGGTTTTGGAGGACTTGCCCCAGGGGAGAGAATGTGAAGAACACACAAACAGATGAGTTTGCTCTGGAGATGGAAGATTTCCATCTTTAGAGGGGGCTGGGTTTCCAACTCTTTCTCCCACTGTCTAGGGTCAGGAATGACTCTGCATCACAGGATGGCTTTGAGAAAAGATGCTAGCCAAGAAGGTGTTTGTCACATAATCAGGACGAATTGTGGCACATACACAGTGAACATTTTTGACAATATGATGCATATCGTTTCAAAATTTAAATGACCTATTGTCCAGAGAAAGAACAAGGACACTTAGATTCCTGAAGGGCGGAATTGATGGTCACGCCTACTTTTGAATGATTGCAAAATATGTTATTGAAGTTTGTTGAAACCTATTTGGATTTTCATGTGTGTACTAGTGTTGTTGAACTGTTGTATTGTCTTTTGAGTTTAAGACTATGGTTATTTCCTTAATCAAGTCTATGATTGGACGATATGTTCAACTTCCTGAAACTCATCTATCCTGGATGCTTCCCTTCCAGGATGATGAGATGGTATAAAGATGTATAAAGGATATTGAGCCTTTTAGGCTCAAAGGGGGAATTGTAATGGCAGATTTTGCATTTGTGTAATGTTTAATAGAAGAACAGATATGTATTTAGAAGAAGTAGAGAACAAATGTGTTTCTGTGACTTACAAAAGTTGCAGAGGGGACTGTAAGTGTTTATGGCCCCCACATGTGTGTCTTAGCAAATGCTTCACTGCAGGGGTTACTTAGTGTGTCTGATAGAGATGGGTGAGGGGAACTCTGCATTGTATACAGGACTGGGGTCTTTTGATGTTGTAAATCTAGATAGGGGATCTCGGAGACAGATTGTCTCACACCAGATAGAGGCACACCAGGGGTTAGGGACGGAGATCTGAGACAGGAACTCTGCCCAACCTGGTCAGACATCAAGAGACTGAAGTATACCTTTTGGCTCCTCGCGGGGAGGGGCTTCTGATTGTATAAGTGAAGTGATTCTCCTGTGCTCTGTGCTCATTCTGTACACGTCACACTAGGTGGCTGTGTGGGGTGAGCCCACCTGCAGGTGTTTTAGTTGAACTTTCCTAGAGACAATGTTATGTGTGTATTATTATACAATAGAGTATCATTATTAAACAGAAACTGCCACCACAACCGTTAGTAATTTGTGTTTTTATACTTTATTATATTCATAATAAATGTTTTTCTTTCACAAATGTTTTTTCATTAATGTTGCATAAGTGAATTTCGCCAACCTCTACACTGTCAAGAACCCCATATCCTTCAACTTAGCTAACTATCTCTATGGTAATTTTGGTTATAGTTATTAATTTAATTGTTAATCAGAGTTCCAAATTTGTAGTTAGAACCTTTATGAGACTTAATCAATAAATTGGCTATCTTTTCCCTTCCTTTGAAGGGTGGTGCCCCGAGGTAACTTTAATCAATTAAAGTTATTATTTAATATTAATAATAAAATATTAATATTTAATATTTTTATTTTGATAACCAAATTTATTGAATGCCGAAAGGCACACCATTTTATGGTATCACGTTTGATGCATTATTGCACAACAAAAATATGTCATTTATATCGTTTAAAATCATTTTTCAGTCTGTTTCCTGGCGCAATACGCCCGCTCGCACGCCCGGTGTAAACCCGGCGTCAGTGTACCATAATCTGGATGCCAGATTGGCAGGCTGCAGAAAACATACCAATGAACATCGGCCAATGTTATCGGTGAAAGTCAAGTTTATTACCGATACGCCGATGGCAGTAAACGAGGCGAATATCGGCCGCTACCGATATACGGCCGATACATCGGTGCACCACTAATCTTTCATTCACAGATAAATCCATAAAAGATCATATCAGCTACAAAAACAACTATATTATCAGTACAACCCTAACTGCCTGGTGGAAATCAAATTACATTCTCCATTAAAAACTCTCACCATCCTCTCATACCCCTCTATGGAATAACCCCATGTTATCAATCAACAATGTGTTTTCAGCCTGGATTGGGAGAGGAATAACCAGCGTGGGACAGCTTTTCAATGATGATCGTCTGATGACCATAGACCATATCCAAAAGGAATAACATATTAAACCCATTGAAACCGATACATTTACTCATGTGAAATTTATTTTCAACCAAACCAAATAACAACCTACTGATTGGAAGTGTATGTGAGTGTGTGTATTTTGCAATTGGGCATGTATGTTTGTCTCAGTATTCTTGGTCTCCTCAGGTTTTGAGATTGAAAGACATAATCAAAGATTAGGGCAATACAAATACCAGTGTATTCTATCAAAGTAAAGGTTAATTTTTGATTGGGATTTGAGGATTTGTTTTGTAATTGTTTGAAGGGGTCACTTTATTCAAAGTAGTCCAATATATAAACAAGCACAGATCCAGTGCAGGCACTTTCCCAAAACTGAATGGGTGAAAGGGTGTATGGTGAAACTGGCCCGCCTAAAAGAAAAAAATAACTTTCTCTTTAGCCAGCTTGATTACAGAATTTTTAATCAACCTCAGTTCCTCAGCTACATGCCAATGTGCCGTCACAGTCAGTAGCTGTCCTCTGGATTGCAACAGGGGATCAACAGTTTGGCTCTGGTTGTGCTTTTTTGCAGGCTTCAGAGTAGGAGAGCAACGTTCAACATCATTTTCTCTGGGATATGCTTCAGATGGTTTCATCAGACATCTCTGACATGTCATCAGTGTTCTATGCTGCTAATGAATCTTTGACTGACTGATCAAGCTGTAACAATACAAATCAATGTAGAACAGAAACTTTACTAAATAAATGTCTCTATCTATATTATATTGATATAGGAAAAAAAATTTACAACACAACACATTTGCATAGAGTAATGGTAATTGCAACTCCTAGTCTCATCTTTACATGAACTCCTTACATGAGCTCTCCCGGGCTTATACTGAAACATAATAATCAAAGGCAAATTTTAATAACAACACTCGCTGGTGTAATGCTGGATTACATGTTTTTTGAGGAAATTCTAAGGATGTGCATTGTCCTCACTTCCGCTGGGTCTTGGTTTAAGGAGCTTGCCCTAGTCTTCACGTCCTCCACTGTAAACACAGTTATACAGGTTTACAAAACATTGATTTCTGAACAGTTGATGCTTAAAGTTGCTGCTACTTTATGTGAGCATTAGCTTTTTAGCTCATCTGTTATATCCAAAGCCTTGCCAATTACTGCTCAACTGATTTCTTTGTTGTTTCTGTTATGGTAAGTCTTGCACAAGACATTATACAAGCACTCATACTGTTGCCATGATTCCACAAACTTGCCCTCTTTGTCTATTGTCCATCTGGCATGCGAGACAGAAGTACTGTTGCTGCTGTTTTGGAGCTACATAAGTACCCAACATCCAGTTTGTGAGGCTTCCCGGTCAGTTGCTCTCTCGCTCTCTCGCTCTCTCTCTCTCTCGCTTTCGCTGTTGCGGGTTTCTGTCGGAGATGATTATTGATATTTACGATTCGAGATCGGGGAGGCTCTGACTCTGAATCTGTAGCATTACGATTATTTTTTAAACCCCCCACACTTCAGGATTATTTGGGCAGATAATTGGCCCCGAGTGACCTCCAGTCGGGAACGTACAGGTACTATCATATCAATATATATTCAATATGTTGTTTGATGGATCAGTTTTACTATGCACCAGAAATACAATGTTTGTATTCAGTCGGTTGCTGGTATAGCAACATTTACATTGTTACAGATAGATCCCTATTGTTATCTATTTATGCTTCATAGTTGTAATTGTCAGGACACCTAAGATTTTTATTTATTTTGTTAAGTGAAGTTCCCACCACCTCAGGATGTAAAAAATGTATTACCGGAGAAGACTTTGTCATGTAGCACTTATTTTCATACTGTTCTTTTACAGCTTTCTGACAAAGAAAAACCTTTGACAGATCCAGCTTTGTGGAGTTTCCACTGGAACAGACAGGCAGGTTAATGCATTGAAGAAATTTGATGTTGATTTTCTTATATGTTTTATCATTGACATAACGTTTCTTTCTTTCATTCTTTACTTTCTTTTGTATCCTGAAGTTTTTTCATATGAGTGATGCGATTTATAAAACAGTCTCTGGTTATTCTTTACAGAGATCAACATTTGGAAGGCATCCCGGAAGCATGTGTTGATTTTAGTTTACATGTTACTGCTTTCCCTTTGCAGAGGACTGAGGTGCATATTTCTGATGTTGAGATTGGGAGTCCTCCCTGACAAATATATTATGTTTCTTAATAAAAAAATATATCATTTCACATTAAGTTGACAGTCATTTCACCATATCTGTGAAAAAAGTTGGGAAAGCTATAGTATCACTGCACGAAAAGCCGAATTTTCGCCACTGCAAACGCCTGCAAACTCACCTAATTCCTGGCAGTTAGTGCCCGTTTACAGGATGCGAATTCCGCATTAGCCCGTGACACAAATTGGCAGGTACGTACTCCGGTTAGCGCAGTGGGGGGGCTGGGCAGGGGGGAGTGCTGCTGGGGAGTCGCGGAGCGAAGGTGTGATCTAATTAGCATATGAATTGCAGCAAAATCGCTTGTGAGAATGTATCTCATTTCACCATTGGATGAAACCACAGACCTTTGAAATGAAAAGTCACTTGTGATTGGCTGGTAGATCTGTTGCTATTGGTCACCCTGGGTCATTATAATACAAGTGGGTAATCCCCTCCCACATGATAATAATAATAATTAATAAACAGTTATTATTACTAATAATTTATTTATAAATATGAATTATTAATAAGCCTTTACCAAAAGCACTGCAGTTACTGAAGACTATACATTTATTCATGTGATACGTCATAGTACGTCTTACAGGCAGCTGGAAAACAACATGAGTAACATGAGTATATTATTAATAAATGGAAATAGCCTCACTACATCACTGTCGGAAGATCCACAGTAAAAAAACACAATTACTAAACAGTTACTTACATACAATGGCCTCATTTTCCACACTGCAAATCCGGAATTGCAGCGAGAGTCTTGGCCTAATGTGCAGTGACTGCCTCGTTGTGTGTGTGTGTGTGGGGGGGGGCTCAGGCTGTGAAAACACAATGATGAAATGGATCAGATAAAGTAAACCTAGAGAATGTATTTTATACAGCACAGCGCGTCTCTTCTTTAATCTTACCCTTGCTCCGCTTCGTGGCACCGGCCATTTGCCTCAGAGGTGTGAAGACGACGGACAGTTTCCTATAAAAAACAACAGGACAAAAAGTCACGTTTATGAAAAAACTTAACGAGAACAAACTCTTAAATTTTAGCAGTTCGTACATATTTAAACATGCACTAGTTCTGCTCAAGCACTTGATTCTTTCTTCTTCTTTTAGCAACTTTCTCGCTAATCCCAGAGTTGTTCACACGCTATTCAGATGTAAGAGTTACTGGTGTAACCCTCATGAAATTAAGGCTACTAACCTCAGGAGTAGTAAAAGTTATTGCCAAAAGGGGGCGCACTCTGCGTTCCGTTCAAGGGAACTCTCCATGAATAAGAAAGCCCTTTTTTCTCCTCCCAAGATTTTCCCATGAAACGTGTAGAGAAAGAAGCTCCCGGATTTCGGTATGAAATAACATAAAACACTCGAAATATTACCATAGTCTACCTGTAATTATACTAATATGGTTATTTTCCAACTAGACGTCCAACTTGAGAGTGTCAACTGAAGTGATTCCATAGAATAATCTGATGGATGCGGTGTGGCCTACCGTATGATCCAGACCGAACCTGATTCGCTTATCAAGAAGACATCAGTCATCCTCTCCTCCAGGGAAACAGTGTCGTGTCGACTTCATCAAGTTTTTTACACCGAAAACAGAGTCATTCATGGAACCACGCAAAACAACAGCCTGGAGTTTCTTGTCTGCGGGAGACAGATGCTTCATTCACGAGGCTGGGATTGGACGAGCCCTCTAACATGATGACGTTAACGACTGACGTGGCATCTTCAGGAATGGACGTATTCACGATCTTAGTGTGACGTTTTCAGAGTAAAACTTCACAAATGACCTTTTCACTTTTGAAGCAGCGGTTATAACAGTTTTTAAATTGTACTTTACATTTATATGAGGACCAGTTAATTCTTTCTGGTGTTAAGTTAATGTACTTGATTCGTGCTGTTCTGTGTTTGTACCCTCACAGTTGAATGCACTTATTGTAGGTTGCTTTGGATAAACGTGTTTTAATGGAATACTGAGAAAGTTTAATAACAACAATAGGACAATTGAAGTCCAAATTATGAGGCAATTTCAGCAGAGTCAACAGCTTAGTACGCCATGGACATGTGAATATGGTGCTGAGTTTTTCCCAGTAGTTTGGGAGGACAAATGTTTGGGACTTTGTCACGCGATGACACAGCTGATATGCTTTATGTGAAGCACAGTGCAGAAAGACTTCTCTTAGATGTATCATTAGATGTACCCTGAAAATTGTATCACTGATTACACTCATTATAGCATAATTACTTATATAAGGCAAATCTATTCAAGCTACAATTTATGATTCTATAATTATACTAAGCCTGATGTATTTATAGGAGAGATTTTCTTAAAAGGGAGTTAGTACCTTTTAGAAAAAGGTGTAACCTCTGCAACACTGAGTGAAACTATCCTGATATCCATTTGTAAAGATCAGAGTTTTGTCATTTACATGTGAAAGCCCCCCCATAGACCTAGGAGCAGGGGGGTCAACTGCCAAGCTTCTCAGGCTTGTAAAACTGCCTGAAACTGGAACCCCACGTCAATTCCCGGCAGTTCCTGGCAGTTTTCTGTGCTGCCTGTAGATTCCTGTGAACAGTCGTTAACCTGAACTTCCACAGAAATTTACAGGGGCACTAACTGACACAAATTCTTCTTTTCATGCAGTGTATAATACAGTATTATGTTTCCACATGTTACAAGTGCAAATTATTATTTACATGCACAATCACTGTTCAAAGTTGTTAACATGTATATTGGATAGTCGAAGACTATACAAAAAGAATGCCTAAAAAAACTAAAAAACTTTTTTCAGGATCCTTGCCACAGCTTTTCCTCTCCAATTCCGAAAGGTATGTTGCTACAGTTACCACAAGTACCCCTGGTACTCCATCAAAATTTGGGTCACCATGCCTGCAGTGTTCAGCTCCCTGTGCTGCTCCAGACTGATATCTTGAATAAGTGTCTGAAAACATTAACAAAGGAGAAACACAGATAAGGCTTTATTATTAGCATTATATTATGTTGACTATATGATAATTGCAGTGATTAGGGGTTGTAGGCTGTAATGTTTTTTTTTTTTCACACATATCTAAAACAATAACACTTTTACTTGTCAAAATATCCCTTTGACATACTATCTCTATACAGTATTCATATAATTATTGTTCAATGGTGCCTCTGACGTATTACAGTCCAGATATCAGCTGTTTCTGTGATAATCCTGTGTTTGTTTTGGTTTTGTTGTACGTATTCTGTGTTCTCTCTCCCCCTCCCCTTTCTGTTCTTCTCCTGCAGGTCATTAGTGTGGCAGGGGGCGTGGCTGGCTTCTCCTTCTCTGCAGCAGACAAGGCACACCTGCTCTCACTCACTCATCATCCTCCCCATAAAAGCCTGGTCTTGACTCCACTGCTCTGCCAGATAATTCTGTCTAGTCCGGTAGTGCTCTGTGCGTTTCTTGTGATTTTTTCGGTGTTTTTGTTGAAGTGACTTACCCATGTTTTTCCTCCGCTTTGCCCAGTTATCCTGTGTGCCGTACTACTCGCCTGCATTTGTCTTCCGTGCAGAGTTTTTTCCCCCTCCATGTGCTCAGCACTCGTGCCATCCCTTGGACTGTTCTAGCCAGCCTGCTCTCTGCCTCCACAGCCTGCTCTTCTCTGCTTTGTTGAGCAATAAACTCTTCATTTATCTAACCCTGTATTTCAGTCTCTGCTTTGGGGTCCAAACAAAATCAGTAACCAAACAATTTCAGTCAGTAAATGCAGCAAAAGTGTCTCCTGCTAACACCGTCTTGCTGTTAACAGACTAAACCAGTACAATGAAATAACTACCTTAAGTTGGTAATAAAGCATTGCCCCAGCGCAGTAAAAACTTTCATACATGTAAACTATCAATCTATTACTATCTATAGACACCTCATCAATGGATGCAGTTGGTTGCAATATAAGCTTAACCACAAGAGGGTACACACTTTAAGCCTTTATTTAGGACACCAATTTTATCCACAGAAAATTGGTCAAGCATTGTGGTTTAATACATACATTGGGTTTCCATGTAGGTGTATTCCAGAGTCTTCAACTCTGGAATACACCTACAGCATTCTAAGATTCAATCTATTTTTCTGGCAAAGTTGCTTGTAACAATTCTCTTAAAGGGGACATAGCATGCCCATTTTACCACAAGTTGATATGGTTCCTTGGGGTCTTAATGAAATGTCTGTAACATACTTTGGTCAAAATACCACAAGGATCATATAAAACAGCACCCTTTTACCCTGTATAAAACAGCCCTCCACAGAGCGACCTGTTTTGACTGCCTGTTCCTTTAAATGCTAATGAGCCAGCTCCCCCTCCCCCTCTCCCCCATGATTTTAAACGATATAAATTACATATTTTATATGATATAAATTATCAAATATGCATCCCATACTTTGTATTCCCCTTGTTGTCCTGGAGTTTTAATTTTCCCAATCACATAATTAAATGTCCCCTCTGCCCATCCACTACAAGCACACAAGCAGACAGACAGAGAGAGAAAGAGAGGGTGGGGTGGGGGCTATGAAGACCATCATTTACCCCGAACCCCGACATTCAACGGGTACAACAACAAGCGGAGAAAGCAGAATCGCGGGCTGACCTTATATGTACAGTCTATGGGGCTGACCAGCGCGAGAAATGCTCGTCCCGTGGAACAGCCAGGCGGCTGCGCGCTAGGGAACGGCGCGGCGCTGCCTCGCAGCGGCACTTCCGCGTCCGGTGTACCCCGGCGTAACTACTGTAACCCGGCGGAACTACTGTAACCCGGCGGAACTACTGTAACCCGGCGGAACTACTGTAACCCGGCATACAGTAGAGCTGAACACTGCGGAAGTCTTCCACACAGCTGGCAGTGTGGAAGACCGCTGCGAGGCAGCGCAGCGCCGTTCTCCAGCGCGCAGCCGCCTGGCTGTTCACACGGGACGAGCATTTCTCCGCGCTGGTCAGCCCCATAGACTGTATATATAAGGTCAGCCCGCGATTCTGCTTTGTCCGCTTGTTGTTGTACCCGTTGAATGTCGGGGTTCGGGGGTTACAGTAGCGCTGAACACTGCGGAAGTCCTCCACACTGCTGGCTGTGTGGCGCTGACACAAATTCCAGCTCACGCACGGGAGAGCGAGCGGTCGCTCCCGAGCAGCTGCTGCAGCCTCCCAGTCCCAACGATCCACACAAATGCCACATGTGAGTGAATCGCGGGCTGACCAGCGGAGAAATGCTCGTCCTGCAGGAACAGCCCGGCTGCGTGCTTAACGGCGCGGCGCTGCCTCGCAGCCTCCGTGTAAACCCGGAAGTAACGAGTGTGGGGGACGGGACGGGGTGGGGCCAAGACCATGTAGGGAGACTTCCAGTGTATTGTTACGACACAATACCCAGGAAGCGCAATCGAGTCGCTCAAGCATGACGTTTCTGACTTAGAGGAACTATAACAAAACGCGCGAGTGTTTTTTCCCAGAGTTTTGGGTTGGTAGACATGCCAGATACCCACATTAACCTGTAGAAGCACTAACAAAGTGGAATTTGCATGCTATGTCCCCTTTAATGTGATATACTAAAATAAAGAGTCTACAGTCTACAGAATAGTGACTAGTTCCTTTCTTCGGCTGTTGCTCAGGAGATAAAGCGGGTCATCCACTGACCTGTAGTTGAATGGTTCGATGTGATATAGTTCCAAGGCACTTACTCACAGCACACAGACACACACACACACAGACACACACACACACACACACACACAGTGAAATACACACCAAATCGATAATGGGTGATAACGGATTCTTGCTGTGTTAGGTTTCTGATTGAGAGTTTGTCATTCAAGTTTTTGCGCACACACACACACACACACACACACAAATTGATGTCTGTGACCCTAAAGTAGGGTTTCAGGGAAAATTAATGTCTATCATTGGATCATGCGGTCTTGGAGTTATTTTATCACCAGCAACAGGGGAGAATCCTCAGGTTTGGTCTCATTCATATTTAATGGGCGAGATCAGACAATTGTCTGACCAATGAACAGCAGGTGGCCAGATTTGGTCCACTGTTCTAGAGATGCTGTGCTACAGCAAAATGTGTAATTTTTATGTATACCTGCAGAAGCAGCCATAGAAACCAGTTTACTCTGCATGCTACAGTAGTTACACATGGATCTGACTCTGCCCCTGTGTTTGTACTATGTATTTCTTTGTGAGGACCAGTGGCGGCTGTTTAACCCTAACCCCAAACAAACTGAAGCCAGATTAAAAAAAACAAAAAAACACAACACACAATATGCCAATCCCATTGCCTTTATCGAGCTGCTGACCAATGCTAAGGCTGCTGAAAAAATGTAGCCTCATTGTGTCTAGGTGACTGATTCAATTCACATCCATTCGGCCAACGCCCCACACCAGGAGATATAGTATGTACTGTATTCAGACAGAAATTAACCAAATACAATTTGAAAACAACTTACATTGAATGCTCACATGTGCTTACGTTCTACCAGGAGCATTGTACAAGTAAACTTTTATTTGTATAATATTATTATTTATTTTATTTGTGAAATAGTGACAACATAAAGTGACTTACAAGATAGATAAAATATACAAATATATGTACATAATGAAAAGACAGACAAAACATAATGCAGTTTAAGGGATGTGTATGATAATGTAGTGATGAAATAAGGGTTTCGTGTGTGTGCGTGCGTGCGTGCGTGCGTGCGCGCGATATCTGCATGAGTCCATGGTACATGTCCATGTTTAATTGGCTTGGATAAGCTGTTGTCTGAATTGAAGAATGTGGAGCGGAGATACAAAAGAATGTGGTGTTTGTTCTGTGGTAGTAATAATAGATGACAGCATTTTATATATGTGACAAAAACAACTGAAACAGACACAAATAAATAAATAGTAATGATAATAATAGAAAAGTAGAAAAAAGAATTTCCAATTATCATTCGAAATTCAATAGGGCCTCCCATCGTCGGTGCTCGGGCCCTAATTAAAAACATCATAATAATTACTATGCATCTCTACAGCAATGGGGTGTGTTACCTGACCAGGCAAGCAGTGAGGTGAGTGTGTGCACATATCTATCTATATTTGTTAGGGTCAATTTTGGTACCATATTGTCATTGCATTGACATTTAGAGGGCATTTTGGCTGGTCCTTAAAGATTCAAAATGGCTGTTTGAATGTTAAGATTTTAGGGAAGGAGATAGAATGCGGTTTAGGTTAGGGTTTGCATTTTGATACGGTGCTTAGGGTTAGGTAAAAGGATTTTGGAATGTATTATGTCAAAGAGTGTCCTCACAACCAGTGTGTGTGTGTGTGTGTGTGTGGTGGGATATGTCATGGGTGTGTGTATCCAGGTTGATTTGTGCTTTGTAATATGATGTGTGTGTAGGGATGTGTGTGGGCGGCACTAGCTCAGCCCCATCAAGGACAAAAATAGGGATCATCTTGTTGGAGATAAAGTCTAATACTGGGCCCGATACTAAGACTAGACTTCTTCTCTATTGCTACTTGAGTCTTCAATCTTTGGTCGAGAAAAATTAACTGGAGATGGTCAGAGTTCAATGCAGTAGAGTTTATTCTTTCACAAGCAATAAACACAAGCTGGCTCCGGACCCTCTGCTTATATGCTCATCCCTGTCTCTCCTGTTGCCCATTCAACCAATCAGGATGTGGCTTTCCCCACCTCCATTCTAGGTTATAGCTTTTGATTCGTCCCAAATCTAATGATGTCATATTTCCTTAGTGGATTTTGGCTTTAGATCACAGTTTTTTTTAATGGTGTATTTAATCACTGGTTATCAGTCCAACTCGGACACCTATTTTGAATCTTAGTCATTGGAGGCCTTTTGAGCTGAGCCTTTAATCGATATAACTTTATGCACCCTTATCAATCTTGGTCATTTCTGTTGAGGAATTTTTTACCATCCTCACACAATACTGTATATGCCACTATATATTACGTATATTGTATATTACACATTATATCTGTACAGGAAAATAGTGCCTGTCTAAATTCCACAGATACTCCCATCTCTCTCTAGGCAGTACCAAAGGTTAGGTTAAAGATAAAGGGTCAACCAACAGTGCATTGTTGTGTCTATGTTGAGGGACTTTCATATCTAACTCAGATGCACCAGACAGAGAGGCACCAACTTCAATTCTCACCAACTTTAACTCTTTTGCATATTTCATCAGTGGCAAGACGCAGGGACACAATGTGATTTAGTTATTCATACTTTAGGCTTAACTATCCAATAGGATGCGAACACCTACATGTTGTGCAATTGATTCATTAAAAGTGACACCAATAAATGGTGTACCTTTCGGCATTCAATAAATTTGGTTATCAAAAAAAATATTGAATATTAATATTAAAAATATTAATATTAACTTTAATTGATTAAAGTTATCTCGGGGCACCACCCTTCAAAGGAAGGGAAAAGAGAGCCAATTTATTGATTAAGTATCATGAAAGTACTAACTACAAATTTGGAACTCTGATTAACAATTAAATTAATAACTATAACCAAAATTACCATAAAGATAGTTAGAAAAGTTGAAGGATATAGAGTTCTTGACAGTGTAGAGGTTGGCAAAATTCGTGAAAGAAAAACCTTTATTATGAAGATAATAAAAACACAAATTAATAAAGGTGTACTTACTATATAAATATGTGTATGTGAGTATGCGTGTGGGTCTGTTTGAGTGAGTGGCGGCTGGCCATTCTGAAGATAACAGACCCCCCCCCCTCCCTTTTTGGAATGTTCACGACATGTGGTGGGGGTCAGAGAGATGTGTGGGGAGATATGCGTGTGTTGGTGCCAGGTTAGAGAAAGTAGCTAGTTGCATGCAAAGAAAGACTGTGAAGAGCATAACATAACTAACATTAACTTTTAAATAACTTATAACCAAAATATCACAGCAACACAAATCAAACTTATAAACATCACACGGAATCGAATATACAGTCTTTGCTTCGCCTAGTATAATTATTAAGCTCAGTTGTGTTACCCGTCCATGAAAAGGGGAAAAAGGTTGATGTGCTGTTTGAAGTCCAGTGAAGTCGTCTTGCTGGTTTGTGGCTCCTGTTTTTGTGGTTCTGCTGTGCGATGCAGCTCTTGTGCTGAAGTTCTTAGGCAGGCTCTTGCGTTGCTGCCTTTTGGAAGGTTTTAGCAGTCTGCTCCAGGCAGGCCTGCTTGAAGGTTGGTAGAGCTTGTGGTGAGGAGGATGTTTTCCTCACTGGGTGAGCTGAAGAGCTGCATCTCTCCTCCATGGGTTGAGTGGAAGAGAAGAGTCGAAAGAGAAAGTGAGCTGTACGGCCACACTTCTCCTCTCGGAGAGTTTAGTAGAAAGATGAGTCGAAAGAGAAAGAAGAGAGGGGGGACTTGGCTTATATTGGCCTGTTGACTTCATGAAGCACCCTGGGAGACTGAGTTCTGGAGGCTCTGGTTTGTCTCCAGAACAAAGAACATGTGGTCAGGATTTGACTATACATGTAGGCCGAACTGTAGTTCACAAATACCAGGTCCCAACATACATGTAACATAGAGAGTGACAGCCATTCATGGATGTACTGTTGGAATGGGTGACGCTAGTAGAGGAAGATATATGGGGATGCTGTAGAAGACATCGTCAGACTTGGGGTTGACAATTGCTCATGTTACTCTGTTAGCATTTGTATAGTGTTCCACCTTCTGGTCTCCTTGAGCATCAAGTCTACATTAAAGTCTTCTGCTTAAGACATCAGCTGCTGCCTGAGTTCTACTTTCACCAGTGTAATGGAACATTTTACCATGATACCACACTATATATTATCTCTGCTTATGCATACTATTTCTGCTTGTGTAACTGCCAAGATGACATCAGGGCCACAAATCTGAGACTGTGCTCATCTCCCTCCACCAAGACCTCGAAGAAGCCTTCAACCTGTGTCTGTGTTTTGGCTTGGCCAGGAGGCCTTCAGCATGTGTCTGTGTCTTATATGTAAATGTAAATGATGGAGATAGCAGGACTTCACCCCTGTGGGTGAGGCCATTCATGTTTGTTTCAATTAGAGAAGCAGTTTACTGAGCTGGTAACATACACTCACCAGCCACTTTATTAGGCACACCTGTTCAATTGCTTGTTAACACAAATAGCTAATCAGCCAATCACATGGCAGCAAATCAATGCATTTATGCATCTAGACGTGGTGAAGACGACTTGCTGAAGTTCAAACCAAGCATCAGAATGGGGATTTAAGTGACTTTGAACGTGGCATTGTTGTTGGTGCCAGACGGGCTGGTCTGAGTATTTCAAAAACTGCTGGTCTACTGGGAGTTTCACGCATAACCATCTCTAGGGTTTACAGAGAATGGTCCGAAAAAGAGTCCAGTGAGCAGCAGTTGTGTGGACGAAAATGCCTTGTTGATTTCAGAGGTCAGAGAAGAATGGGCAGAGTGGTTCAAAGATTATAGAAAGGCAACAGTAACTCAAATAACCACTCGTTACAACCAAGGTTTGCAGAATACCATCTCTGAACGCACAACACGTCGAACCTTGAAGCAGATGGGCTACAGCAGCAGAAGACCACACCGGGTGCCACTCCTGTCAGCTAAGAACAGGAAACTGAGGCTACAATTCACACAGGCTCACCAAAATTGGACAATAGAAGATTGGAAAAACATTGCTTGGTCTGATGAGTCTCGATTTCAGCTGCGACATTCAGATGGTAGGGTCAGAATTTGGCGTAAACAACATGAAAGCATGGATCCATCCTGCCTTGTATCAACAGTTCAGCTGGTGGTGGTGGTGTAATGGTGTGGGGGATATTTTCTTGGCACACTTTGGGCCCCTTAGTACCAATCGAGCATCGTTTAAACGCCACGCCTTGTTGAATCTATGCTACGAAGAATTAAGGCAGTTCTGAAGGCAAAAGGGGGTCCAACCCGGTACTAGCAAGGTGTACCTAATAAAGTGGCAGGTGGATGTATATCCTGTGTCAAATGTTTTTATGTATTCAAGAGCAATTTTTGTTAACGGGACTAGAGAGTCCATCTTATCTGGTGTTTTAGTTGTGAGTTGTTTATTTTATTTATGTTTTTTTAATTGTTTTATTAGATGTTTATTTTATTTGTTTTGTTTGTTTTATTCATCAAGGATATTTAAATATTTCTCAATCAAATTCAAATGTCAGACTGAGTAATGTTCATTGTTCTTTGAAAAGGTGAACTTGCATGATTATTTTATAATATAATTTTTCTTAAAATGGTTTGAGAGTTATGACAATATATCACCCAACATAATTTGCTATCGAGACAGGCCAACCATAATATGTTTTATAGTGCACCAAGTCAGAGGTTTCCTTGCACTGTTACACATATCCAAGCAAAATTGGTGTTTTGCAATGATATATCCTTAACTGAATAGATACTGAATCAAATCGAAATTAAATCTTATGAATCAGAAATTGATTAATAATAAACACATTTTTTGTTCACTGAGAACAAATTTGGAGTGACTAAGAATCAATTTCCAAACAGAAATTCTTTGTGTTTTTATTTTATTTTTAGAATTGGAAGATAAAGACTACTTAAGAATTTTACTGGAGATTTTCACCTTTTAATATGCTACTTTTATTCACCCTTCGACATTACAAAATATCTAAGTCAGTGCTAGCAACAGTAATTCACATAACATAATGATGTTCTAGATTGAATCTTATTATGATGTTTTGTATATACTGTTGTGATCATTGTATGATCAAAAGGGAGGAATGTAATGGAAAATTGTACCTTTATACCACACTATATATTATCTCTGCTTATGCATACCATTTCTGCTTGTGTAACTGCCAAGATGACATCAGGGCCACAAATCTGAGACTGTGCTCATCTCCCCCCCACCAAGACCTCGTGTCTGTGTTTTGGCTTGGCCAGGAGGCCTTCAGCATGTGTCTGTGTCTTATCTCCTGGGATTTTACTATTCACTCAGTTCACAAACATAGTTCACATACACACACACACACGTAGTTGAACTCTATACACATACACATCTCTTCACTGCATCTGCATAAAAAGCACACGCCTTCAACTGTTTCTTTGTTTCATTCCCTCTGCAGAATGCTCTTCGCATGCTGTATGATTGTCTGACCTTCCTTGCAAGGAATAAAGTATACTTAAAAGACTATGATCTCTTTATTTCAGAAGTCTCACCAGGTCAAATTTCCATCACACCAACTTCCAGAAAACTTCCATAACAATTCACGAACAGGATCTCAATACAGCAAAGATACGGTAAGTTGCAAATGTAAAGTTAATCTTTGATTTGCCTTACCGTGTCAGAGCTTGACGAGATCATAAAGAAAAATTTCTGCTATTTGACTATAAAAAAGAGCAAACAATCAAAGGCCAGTATGTGTGTGTGTGTAGGGTAGTTGCCTGCTGTCTTTTATTAGACGACTGACCATGAGAGTCAAATCTAAATTGGCCTATCTGAATCAAAACTAAATGAGCAGAAATTAAAGGAAGTGAACTGAGCTGTAGTGAAAATTGGATTTTGTATATTTATAATGTTATAAAGCACTGTACTAGTGTGCTAAGTCTGTGTTAAATTTACCAGTGGTTGGTTGGTTTCTGGGGCGACTACGGGTGCCCGACACAGGCAATAGCAGCCACCTGGTTACACCCTGTAATCTGCAGTTTGGTGGTGAGCCTGTGTCCATCAGGAAAGATTTAATATAAAGTCTGTGGTATGTTAGTTGAACCCCACAGCCCCCAAAAAGGAGGGGATGTTTTCTGGGGCGGTTTCGGGCTGCACTCGACACAGAGGGACCCACCTGAGGTTCAAACTAGAGAAAAGACGTTTTTGAAGTAGTGCAAAGAGGCCTATTTTGTTTGAATCAATAAAAGGGATTATCTACTCTGTGTCCTTTGGGAAAAGAGGAGGCTCCTCTTTGGATTTCTGATCCCGGAGTCTAGGCGCCGATAGTTTCAAGAGTGTGTACACAAGGCAAAATACTTTCTGAGTTTTCGTTCAAAGTCCTTTAAGTTTGCCACCACTGATGTAGTAAAGATAAATTTTACTGTGAAAGCTCTGATGCTGCAGCAGGGTTTAATGAATGTATAAGTGAATGTTTTTTATTGATGTGAAAATGCCAACAAGGGAAATAATCAGTCCACAGCCGAGGTAAAAACTAAACTGTGAAAATATTTTTGTATTTAACAAAAATAAAATAAGGCAAATTTGAAAGCAAAACAAGTGTCAAGTAAATCAGTCCACTGGTGATAGGCAGGCAAAACAAGGTGCCTGGTCCTAAGCAATGTTTTGCTCCAGAATGCCAGCTGGAGTCATAGGCAGATAAAAAGATAGACTTACAGAATGTTGTGTCTTTAACTGCGCTCATGTGTGAGTGGATTGATGGTGAATTGACAGTTGCTGGCTCATTTGCACCAGAAAGTTGATCAAAATCAGAGCGGATTAAAGAAACTAGAGCAGATAAAGAATAATGCTCCGATATCCACAAATATCAGTGATAAATGTTCCTGATAAATGCTGATGAATTAATGTTCAAAAGTTTCCAAAGAAAACATGATGATAAAATGAGCAATGACTTTTTACAAAAGCCTACAAGATTAATGTGCTAAATAGGCAGTACAGTTTGAATGTGTATGTGTTGACATTCCTATATGTAATTGCTCTTTTGAGAAATTCACTACTGACAGCTGAAGTGATCACTGTTTCTCTGAGACAGAGCTTAGTCTCTTGACCAAATGAAAAAAATCCATCAAAGATCTGATACATTAGATAATGTGTGATATGCTTGAGGGAATTGATAAAATGTGCTATGAAGTATTTAGATTCTTTAAATTAGTTTAAGTACATAAGCATCAACAAAATTAATTATTTTGATATCTTAATCTTGATCTTAACAGCACAAGCGCTATAAAATAAATGTAGTAGGATGAAAGTAAAATAATGAAAAATGGAAATACTGTAGAGCAACTGTACTCAACTAGTTTACCACTCAGATAGTTAAGTTAGGTTTTTTATTGTATCATAACACTATACTGCAAAAAAAAAGATAGCTCCTTCAAGTTCAGATCCAAAGGAGAGGGAGAGACAGTCTCTTTACTCTCCACTTCAATTTGGGACATATGATGAAAATAGAGAATAATAATCACTACTGCTCATTATGACAGAAATTTAATATAAATTAACACAATTTATTTAAAGTAATGCAGATGATCGAGCACTGTCTGGAGGCTGTTGTGCCTCATGTTCTATTGTATGAAAGGTTTAAAGCCATTAAAACAGTTACTCTTACTGTGTTATGTATGAAACTGATAAAACGGAACCACTTTCAATGGGCGGTATTAAAGCGGAGATTAGATGTAGATTTCTTCACAAATGCAGAACAATGGTGACACTATGGTTCAAATAATAATCATCAGATGTTGACATGTCAGAGATGAAGAGTTATTGAATGAAAATGTTGAACTGAGCCATGCGTAGCTGGGAATGAAATTCAGCAGGCGTCCCCCCCACCCCTAGGCAGCACCGCCCTGAGGTCCTGAACTTCTGGGGGGGGGCGCTTCCTCTGGGGTGCATCTCTAGCCGAAAGACGGGGATGGAACCCTCGTCGACGTTGTGATGGCTGTTTGGAGTCACCAGAGGCTGTGAATCTTGTAGCCTGTCGCCTGCCATACACCCATTGCTCCTTACGAGCCAGGATGATGATTGGTGGGGAGGCTGGGAGCCCCTAGGTTTATACCTCTGAATGTGCGCTGTACACACTCTCTGGTATGCCGAGACTGTTCAGCCTTAGCAAACACACCCTGGGAGTCAGGATGAAACACGTGTGCTGGCACGATTGGCATATTGGTCAGTTCTTTCCTGATATTCTCGGGCAGAGTTGTCTGTGCCAACCAAATCTGCCTCCGTGACATCATGGCAGATGACATAGCTGCACCAATGTCCCTTGTAAGTTGGGAATGAAGGGCAGAGTCTATCAGGCTCATGGTGTCCTGGTCCTCTGGGTTGGCTGTTCTCCTAAGAGCTGCCAATAAAATGGCGAGTGCATTGCCCGAATGGGCTGCTCGTGTGGCTGCAATATAAGTCCGACACACCAGTCGGTCCGACTTATCACACTCTTTCAGTGGACAGCGTGGATTGGCAGTTACCCGCTCTGGACCCAGAGATGTTAAGGTCTTTAACTGTTCGAACCGTGCCTTTATCAGCCGCAACAGTTCATAAAAGTGTCGTTTAAGCCAGTGCAATTTCCAGTAAAGCCAAAACACAGTTTCAGAAAGCCAAAACAGTTTCAGAAAGCCAAAACAGCAGGTCCGTCTGCAGCGTGGTGGCCAATGATGGCCGACAAAGGAGCAGGGCCTCTAGGAAGGCGAATAAACAAATTTAGTAATTAAAAGGACAAAATAACAGAATTTGATGATTAATGGGACTATACGCACCACCCTGTCAAGCCAAGGTACAGCCACAGCAACCCGGAGTGTGGGAGTCTCCCCAGCCATAGCTGAATCCAGCTGTAGCATAACATGAACAATCAGCTGGGGTAAGATAAGCGAGAGATAGGCAGACAACGTTACTTACTAAGCCGACCCGCAACTGCACCCCGAAGGTTCCCGGCGGAGCGATCCCACGCCAGTGGTCAGTCGCACTATGTAAGAGGGGGATATTTAAGGGAGGCGCTGGCTGTTGCACCACAATGCCAAACTCCGCCGTGGCAACAAAAGTGCCTCTTCCATGCCAACCCAAAGACCCACTGGAGAGGAGTGGAAACGGAAGGAGGGCGAGCCAAGCACGGCCGCCTCCTTAAATACGGGGCGCCTGACGTCGCCTAGCGACCAGCGAGCCATTAGAACAGGTAAAGCGCCCCGCAGCGGCAGGGAGGGAGCGCGCATCTGGCTACACTGAGCATGTGCAAATAGTCACCAGCCACAGGTACAGTAACTGATTGCTGTGACTGAGTGATGCCGGCCCAAATCCCATCCACTGGAGCAGGAGCCTCAGTTGGAACATTTAGCCCCACATTGCCGCACTTGAAACCTTTGAGATGACATCCGTGGGTGAAGGCTCACTGTCACCCATGTTGCTGATGTTGGACGCCCCCTCAAATTGTGTGGATTTAGGCTGCTCTACACTCAAAAAAAAATATTTTTGGATTTACTTAAAATAGTTATGTCAAGTGGTTCCACACAACTGTGTTAAGTAACTGCTAAGGTACATTATTTTGTAATATGGACTAAATTAAATCAAATACATTATACACAAGGGAATTGAGTATATTAAATTGAACTCGATTAGTTAATTGTTATGTAATATTCTTTCATTGAACCTACTTAATACTGTTATGTTCAACTAATTAAAGTTACACAAGTAAATTGAGTACATTCAATTTAACTATATTAGTTAATTTTTATGTAATATTCTTTCATTGAACCTACTTAATATTGTTATGTTAAAATTATGTTAAAAAGTCATCTCACACACACTGTCGTCACAACAAAACTGCATTTATTTTGCCGCAAATTGCAGTTTGGGAACTTTAGTCACCTCTCAGGAACTATCCTATTTAGTGTTTAACAGTAAAACCCAGCAAGTACAGCAAAACCTGATGAATACAAAATATTGCACAGAACATATTTAAAACATATTTACTTACATACTTTCAAATGAAAAGCTAAAGTGCATAGAAGAGAATATAGACATCGCACAGGATCAAGCAACTTAACAGAGCATACGAACAGTTGAACAGTCAATAAAGCATCTTCTCCCCATGGCTCAAAGATCTCTCACCTCATTCATAGAGTTTATTCTTAAGTACCTGGACCTTGTTTGAAAGGCGGTGGGTATCAATTCCCATCAGGACTTTCTGAAGAAATTCAAACGTGTTCTTGAGTTCAGGCAGGTTGTCAGGGTTTTGAACTTATCAATGTTTAGTTTCATAGGTTTCCAAAGTGTTTTCTGTTTATTAGTACATCCCTGTGTTTCATGTTTTCACACTCCGGGTTCTGTTTCCTGTCTTATTTTGTAGTCTGGGTTCTGGTGTCTCATATCTAGTTTTACTTCCTGTCTGTGATTGTCTGCACCAGTCCTCATGTGTTACACCTGTGTCGAATTGCCCCTGCCTTCCCTGTGTGTCTGTATTTAAGCCTCGGTGCTTCCCTTTGTCCTTGTTGGATCGTCGTCGTATGTCTCTTGTCGTATGTGTTCTCGTGTCTACCCGTCCTAATCTCCTGTCCGGATCTCCTGCCCTGCTCTCCCTGTATTTCTGTATCCCGTGTCTCCTGAGCCTCTGCACCCCCCCCCGTGTAAGCTTCCTGTATTTTCTCCCTTTGTGCTCCCAGTTTTGTTCGTTAAAGACTCTGTCCCTTGGATTAAAATTAAAAGTTTAAACTCTGCGTCTGGGCCCAACTGCCCCACACACCGTGACAGAATGATCCGACCAAAGATATGGACCCAGCAGAGATTAGTTTTTTTTTTACGAAGAGATTTATTATTTGGATTGTCTGGTTGACGAGCTGGGTTCACCGGGCACCCAGCACCAAGCAGAGACCCTGGAGGAGATCTCTGTTGTTGAGGCATGGCTGAGAGACCGCACTTGGGTGAGCCATTTCGTCCCATACCTCGTGGAGGTGAGGGACAGACTAAAGGATTTCCTCAACCCTCCAGCCCCATTCTCAAACCCATACGCGGGAAGCCGCCTGGCTCTTGGAGGACCCCGCAGCCTCCAGAAAGTTTCCGCTGTGGGTGGCAGACGTCGGAGCAAAAATCACTCACCTCTACAGCCTGCTCTCAGCCACCAGCCTCCAGCCCCATCCTCAAACCCGTACGCAGGAAGCCGCCTGGCTCTTGGGGGACCCCGCAGCCTCCAAAAAGTTTCTGCTGTGGGTGGAAGACGTTGGAGAGAGGAACCCCTCTCCTCTGCAGCCTGCTCACAGGCACCAGCCACCTTCAGTGGCTGGGCCGCAGCCTTTCCCCGTCCTGGCTGGGTCGCAGTTCCCTCCTGTCCAGCGCCGGAGGGTCCCGGCAGACGCCACTGCTGTTCCGGCGTCGGGGGTCCTCACAGCGCTTCTTCCAGTTCCTGTCCTGCGCCGGAGGGTCCCGGCTGACGTCACTCCTGTTCTGACGTCGGGGGTCCTCGCAGCGTATACTCCAGTTCCTGTCCCGCGCCGGAGAATCCCGGCTGACGTCACTCCTGTTCTGACGTCGGGATCCTCGCAGCGTCTCTTCCAGTTCCTGTCCGCGCCGGAGGGTCCCGGCTGACGTCACTCCTGTTCTGACGTCGGGGATCCTCGCAGCGTCTCTTCCAGTTCCTGTTCCGCGCCGGATGGTCCCGGCTGACGTTACTCTTGTTCCGACGTCGGGATCCTCGCAGCGTCTCTTCCAGTTCCTGTCCCGCGCCGGAGGGTCCCGGCTGACGTCACTCCTGTTCTGACGTCGGGGATCCTCGCAGCGTCTCTTCCAGTTCCTGTTCCGCGCCGGATGGTCCCGGCTGACGTTACTCCTGTTCCGACGTCGGGGATCCTCGCAGCGTCTCTTCCAGTTCCTGTTCCGCGCCGGAGGGTCCCGGCTGACGTTACTCCTGTTCCGACGTCGGGGATCCTCGCAGCGTCTCCTCCAGTCCCTGTCCCGCGCCGGAGAATCCCGGCTGACGTCACTCCTGTTCCGACGTCGGGGATCCTCGCAGCGTCTCTTCCAGTTCCTGTCCCGCGCCGGAGGGTCCCGGCTGACGTCACTCCTGTTCCGGCGTCGGGGGCCCCGGCAGCAACCACGCCAGTCCCAGTTCCTGTTCTGCGCCGGACGGTCCCGGCAGACGCCACTCCTGTTCCGGCGTCGGGGGTTCCGGCAGCGACCACGCCAGTCCCAGTTCCTGTTCTGCGCTGGACAGTCCCGGCGGACGCCACTCCGGTTTGGCGTCGGGAGTCCCGGCAGACGTCACACCTGTTCCGGCGTCGGGGGTCCCGGCAGCTGCGACTCTGGTTCCTGCCCCACGTCCGGGCTGAGGTCTGCGCCCCTTCATGTCTCGGGACAGCTGCAGAAGCGGCGATCATCTCCTGCGCTCCCGTGCTCCGTCCCCGACCGGCCTCCGGGCCGTCCGCCTGAGGCTCCGTGCTTCGCCTCTGACCGGCCTCCGGGTCGTCCACCTGAGCCCTTGTTCTCGGTTCCTGGGCGGCCACGGTGCCGTCCGCCGGAGTCTTTGTTCCCTGTCCCTCATCGGCCTCCGGGCCGTACACCCGAGTCCCCGTGCCTTGTCCCTGATCGGCCGCCATGCCGCGCCGCCCGCCCGAGACTCTGTACTCTGTTCCTGATCGGCCACGGTGCCGTCCCCTGAGCCCCTGTACTCTGTCCCTGATCGGCCACGGTGCCGTCCTCCCGAGCCTCTGTACTCTGCCCCTGAGCGGCCACGGTGCCGTCCGCCTGAATCTTTGTTCTGTCCCGGACCGGCCTCCGGGCCGTCCACCGAAGCCCCTGTACTCGGTTCCTGATCAGCCACGGTGCCGTCCTCCCAAGACCCTGTACTCTGTTCCTGAGTGGCAACGGTGCCGCCCGCCCGAATCTCTGTCCTCTGCCCCTGACCGGCCTCCGCGCCACCCGCCGGAGCCCCGGTGCTCTGTCCAGGAATCCCTCCTCCGGATCCCCCCTCCTCTCTCCCGGCTAAGTGCGCGTTTTGGGCCGTCTAGGATTCGGCCCTTGAGGGGGGGGGGGTTCTGTCAGGGTTTTGAACTTATCAATGTTTAGTTTCATAGGTTTCCAAAGTGTTTTCTGTTTATTAGTACATCCCTGTGTTTCATGTTTTCACACTCCGGGTTCTGTTTCCTGTCTTATTTTGTAGTCTGGGTTCTGGTGTCTCATATCTAGTTTTACTTCCTGTCTGTGATTGTCTGCACCAGTCATGTGTTACACCTGTGTCGAATTGCCCCTGCCTTCCCTGTGTGTCTGTATTTAAGCCTCGGTTCTTCCCTTTGTCCTTGTCGGATCGTCGTCGTATGTCTCTTGTCGTATGTGTTCTCGTGTCTACCCGTCTACCCGTCCTAATCTCCTGTCCTGTCCTCCTGTCCGGATCTTCTGCCCTGCTCTCCCTGTATTTCTGTATCCCGTGTCTCCTGAGCCTCTGCACCTCTGCACCCCCCGTGTAAGCTTCCTGTATTTTCTCCCTTTGTGCTCCCAGTTTTGTTCGTTAAAGACTCTGTCCCTTGGATTAAAATTACACTTTAAATTTAAACTCTGCTTCTGGGTCCAACTGCCCCACACACCGTGACACGGGTAGCTCAAGTTCATATTATAGATGACCCCTAACAGCAGAGCAGTGGTACTGGCAGCATCTCCAATGTCCTGGAGCACAGCGACATCCTCAACTATGATCCCTACATCTTCTGGTGGATCGGAGGCATCTGCACCCTCATATTTGATGACGTAGATCCCGATGGCAGTCCCATCCATTGGTCTCTGGGCATCCTCAAAGTTCACATCCTAAATCACAGACCAAAAAGAGACATTTTATTGAACATAAGAAGACCTGTGTTGAACAGGTAAATCTATTCTTTCTTTCTTTACTCCCACCATTAGCTTGTGTATTTTTGCTGCATAGTTAATTAACAGTGTTATGGGGAACAGATTTAGGGCAAAATGTCCCTGCTAACCGAAGCTTAAAAATTATCATCTCTTTTAATCTATCAGTAAATTATATGCAATGTATATAATTATGTGATCCATTCTGCCATATTATTGCTACTAGGACTTGTATCATTGCCACCACCGTTCCTCTTTAAAGGGGACATAGCATGCCCATTTTACCACAAGTTGATATGGTTCCTTGGGGTCTTAATGAAATGTCTGTAACATACTTTGGTCAAAATACCACAAGGATCATATAAAACAGCACCCTTTTTACCCTGTCTAAAACAGCCCTCCACAGAGTGACCTGTTTTGAGTGCCTGTTCCTTTAAATGCTAATGAGCCAGCTCCCCCTCCCCCTCTCCCCCCATGATTTTAAACGATATAAATTACATATTTTATATGATATAAATTATCAAATATGCATCCCATACTTTGTATTCCCCTTCTGTTGTCCTGGAGTTTTAATTTTCCCAATCACATAATTAAATGTCCCCCTCTGCCCATCCACTACAAGCACACAAGCAGACAGACAGAGAGAGAAAGAGAGGGGTGGGGGGCTATGAAGACCATCATTTACCCCGACATTCAACGGGTACAACAACAAGCGGAGAAAGCAGAAATCGCGGGCTGACCTTATATATACAGTCTATGGGGCTGACCAGCGGAGAAATGCTCGTCCCGTGTGAACAGCCAGGCGGCTGCGTGCTGGAGAACGGCGCTGCGCTGCCTCGCAGCGGCACTTCCGCGTCCGTGTAAACCCGCGTAACTACTGTAACCGCGTAACTGTAACCCGGCGTACAGTAGAGCTGAACACTGCGGAAGTCTTCCACACAGCTGGCAGTGTGGAAGACCGCTGCAGGCAGCGCAGCGCCGCTTCTCGCGCGCAGCCGCCTGGCTGTTCACACGGGACGAGCATTTCTCCGCGCTGGTCAGCCCCATAGACTGTATATAAGGTCAGCCCGCGATTCTGCTTTCTCCGCTTGTTGTTGTACCCGTTGAATGTCGGGGTTCGGGGTTACAGTAGCGCTGAACACTGCGGAAGTCTTCCACACTGCTGGCTGTGTGGCGCTGACACAAATTCCAGCTCACGCAGGGAGAGCGAGCGGTCGCGCCCGAGCAACTGCTGCAGCCTCCCAGTCCCAACGATCCAGACAAATGCCACATGTGAGTGAATCGCGGGCTGACCAGCGGAGAAATGCTCGTCCCGTGTGAACAGCCCGGCTGCGTGCTTGGGAACGGCGCTGCGCTGCCTCGCAGCCTCGCTGCGTCCGGTGTAAACCCGGCATAGCGAGTGTGGGGGGACGGGGGGGGGTGGGCCAAGACCATGTAGGGAGACTTCCAGTTCCTTGTTACGACACAAAACCCAGGAAGCGCAATCGAGTCGCTCAAGCATGACGTTTCTGACTTAGAGGAACCATAACAAAACGCGCGAGTGTTATTTCCCCAGAGTTTTTGGGTTGGTAGACATGCCAGATACCCACATTAACCTGTAGAAGCACTAACAAAGTGGAATTTGCATGCTATGTCCCCTTTAACATACTAATTCTACACTGTTAATGGGACATTTTCTTACACTTACCAGATATTCCTTTATGAGCTTCTCTGGGTCTTCATTGAAATACACAGCAAGTGATTTAAGGTTGCAAGCCCTCCTTGTAGCAATGGTGTCATTCTGTAAAAGACGGAAATGTCACTGTACAACACTTCACTGTCATGTAAGAGAAGAAAGTAAGAATTAAGCCCCCCATTGGAGCATAGGTTTTCAAAGTGGGAGGCCTCCCCAGGGAGAGTTTTAGTGGAGGCTTAGTGAATGTAAATGAAAAAGATATTACATTTATTAATTATATTAGTTATCAAAACGAGACCACATAGAATAGGCCAAATTTGTGTGACTTGGTTAAAGTGGGTAGATTTGGGCCAGTTTCAATATTTCTAACTGGTTGGTTTTTTGAAAAAACTTCACCGGACATAATACTGAATATCAATTTTTTACATTCCAAATTCTGATACAATATTTTTTCAATAATAATTATTTGTGAGTCGTGTTAAGAGTTGGACACTTAATTCTGACTTACCTCACGTTCGGAAAAAAGAGCTGGCCATCTGCTCTTGAATTCTGCAATGAGGGCATGTCGATAACAACCTCATGCCTCCTGTGGGCAAAGGTTTTGTCCATCTTCACTTTGATCATCTGATGGTTGTCCCTCTTCTTGACCTCAGATAGCAGTTCCAACCTCTCTTTCTCCAGACTCTCTTTGTCTTCTCCAGCTGGATAGTCTGGTAAGTAATTTACTTCGGCTCTCCTGGGTTTTTTAACTTGGTTTGGACTTGTATGCGTGTCGCCTCGTCTGCGTTTCAGGGAATTGATGCTCAATTCAGAGGTTATATTTCTCAGGCTAGTGCGATAATTCGCCATTTTGTACTTTAAACTGATCTTCCAACCATAGAATCCAGTGACAGAACCTTGCTCCTTTAGGCATGCATGCTTTTTAATCAAAGCTTCTGCTACATTATCGAACTCTGCACTTGAAGGGTAAGCTTTGTACTTAATTATTTCTGAAGCCAATGACTCTAAAATGGCAGACTTGAGTTTTGGGCTTGGGTTCAGGAAGGTGCCATTTTTCCAATATTCCTGATTGGCCTTCCCCAGTTGCAGCTCTACTTCATAAGAAAACTGTGGTATAGGAAAGCTTGCTGGCCAGGCTTGAGATCTCATTGTCGAGGACGTTGACTCAGAGGAAGAGAGTATCTCAGTGTCCGAGGAAGAAAAGGAGCTGGATTCCACAAAGAGAGTTCTAAGCATCTGAGGAGTACTACCTTCATGTGCACTTGAAAGAGTCACTGCACTAGTTGCTTCCTGCGCATTTGTAATCACTTTAACTGTGCCCAAGTGTTGGAGATCCGCTGTTGAGGTCAGATTTAGAAACTCGCCGAAATCAACGTCCTTGTATTGCAATCTGAAGTCCTCTGCAACTGCACATTGTTTTTTGATCTCAAGTTTAAGGTCGTCTACTGACTCTGGTATTCCAAAAGGCAGGGTAAATTTTTCGGAGTTGTTTTCTCCCAGGATAATCCGAAGCTTTATTGGGTCTGTCATCCTGGTCCAATCCAACTCTTACTCTATATATTTTTTTAAAAAGTACAAAACAGATTTAGACAGAGCCTGGAGAGCAAAACTATTATACAAGTCTCACAATACCTCTATGTGGCAAGCATCATACACTGATGTGAGTGAATACAAATGTGTGAAAACCCTACAAAATTTGTATCAACTAAACCTCAAATCAAATCTGTAGAACTGAGCTGGCCACCTGTTATTGGCTAGTCTCTGGTACCAGGTGATGTCACCACCTTTAAAGTACAACAGGTGGGGACATCATCTGGCAACAGAGAGCAGCTAACAACCAATGAAAATTTCAGCATCAAAGTATGTTTAACTGTTGCTTTGCCATACATTACCTGAGGAATTTATGTATCTTTTCAAAGTCACCATGCGAAGTGCTCCAATTCTGTAGTCAGATAGGGGGTAACGATCTGCCAGTTCACTTGACTCAATCAGAGAAACATTGGTTGGAGATGGATCCAATTGGAAGGCCCGGTAGTGTTCCCTGTACCATGAGGGTATTTTTTTCACTATGAATTCTAACTTATCCTTCAAAACACACATCTGCACAATTTCTGCAAACTCTGGCAGGCCACCAACTGATCCATGTGCTATTATCATGCCATTTCTGTAGTTCATGCCATCAACAGAGACATTCTGGGTAAGATTAACCACAGTAGCATCAGGGTACTTCTGAGTGAAGCTAATTGCTACACCCTCTTTTAGGATTTCAACAGGGACTGTTGAGACTCGTGCAACTTCCAGAGAGGGTTTTTCACATCTTGATGAATGCATATAATGGCCAATCATGAGTTGATGTTTATTGGCCAAAGATTGGGTTATGTTTTTGAAGCAGTTTGTGTGCCTAACAACTTGTTTAAAAAACGTATGTTTTGCTTCAAATCTCATTGTCCACAAGAAAACAAGTGGACCAAAGTGGCGAATCTTTGCTGGATAATGTTCCAGAAAGTGATGTTTTGGCAGCAGTCTTCTTTCTGGGAAAAGTTCTTGGTGCCTATATCGGTGCTCTGATATTTTACTCTCCAAGTATGCAATCGACTCGTTGGTATGGATGGGGCAAACCACCAAATCAACAATATCCTTCAAGTCTAGTATGAGTTGCCAGGCTGGTTCCTCCTCTGGTATCAGATTTCCAACAATTAGTGGAAACAATCTCAATAGACACCAATTCTCGTGTGCATTGCCACCGACGGTTTTCTTACTTTGGAAGGTACGTGGTAATAAATGACGGCAATTAGTCTTGTCTCCCCATTTGTATGGAAAAGTCTGAATCATCTGATTTAGAGCATCAAAAGAGAAATACTTCTTGGCTATTAGAATTCCAAAACATTCAGCTAGCTCAACAGGCACTATGCCCTCGAAGAGATCATGAGCAACATCAGGGGGGAAGCCTGAAGTAACCTTAAAGTAAGAAAGGCTCTCAGCTAAAACACTTATTTTTCACACCATAACAGTGTTTTCCTTCTTCACAAGTGCCCTTGCTACATGTACACGATGCAGCTCTTCAGTTCTGAGTTGAAATTCACCAGTTTTTACCTCTTTTGACTGAACCTCTGAGTGTGTGGCAGTACAGAATCTACAGAAGTACTCTCCAGAAAAACTTTCAACAAAACCAGCCAATCCGTGAGCTCCAAGACTATCTGCCACTACACACTGGACTGTGCCTTTGATAAATGCTCCTAGATGGTCAATGAACACCCCTTCCTGCTCTAAAGTGACAAGGTCATGCAAAAGGGGCTGAAATATTTTCTGATAGCCAAAGGTCTTTATATCATCACTTTTACATAACAATGCAAGATAAATCGAGGAGAGAGATGAATGAGAACCTGGTGGCAGGTTTCCTAGAACCCAATAAACTGAGCAAAGTTTATGCTTTTTGCGTGATGTCCCCAACGGATTGCAGATTTCAAAATCATCTATATAGAGGCACAAAGATATTCTAAGTTCCTCACCAGATTGAAAATCGCTGTTTAGAAAGTGAAGACCATCTCGATAAGATCTATACTGCTCCTGCTTTACTGAATGCTGCTCTGCATGACTATCAACAACTTTATTGAGTATGTCCTTCTGTTTGAGTAACTGCTGCAATGATGTCAATATGGGAACATACTGAAAAGTACGTTTTGGTTGGGACTCGAGTATGTATTCAACTGGATCAACCACATCAAAATGTTCCCTGTAATACTGTCTCCGTTTGAAAGCAGTACCTAGTGGGCCATTCTTTGCTACAGCTTTTAACAAAGGGTTAAAAGAAGATAATGAATTAGTCAGTTCTTTAATGACCAACTGGTCTACACAGAGGTTGTGATTCTTAAAGGTATCTAGAATGACTTTGTTTGTTACAGGTACAGATGCAGAGCTTATCAAATAATGCAATTATGTAAGCAGTTCATCAATTGCTGTGCTTGGAACGTGGAAATAGTTTTCCAATTTTAGCAAAAGGGATGCAAATTTCAGCTCTATGGTTTTTGGCAAATCCTGCGGTTCTGTGTAACTTTCACTATCACCATCAGAATCTGCATTGCTGTTTCTATCTTCTGAGAATCCATCATCTACTGTGCCATAGGCTGAAGTTTGAGATTCACTTGTTTTTACAATGCCAAATTTAAAATCTTTTAAAGTATATGGATTGTGCTTCCTATTTTTATGTGACTTAAAAGTACCATACACATTTATCTGAAAGGAACATCCCTCAAACATACATTGCACCGTTTCGTGACTCTTAAGGTGGTTGTTGATGTGACAAAAATATTCTTGCGCTGAAGCTACGTCACTGCATGTACACAAATGACAATTAAAGGTTACCCCATTCACAGATTTTTGCAAAGTATGATTAGCATGAGATCTGCTTAAGTGACTATGAAGAGCATTCCATGTTTTGAAAACACAGGGGCAATGAGAATATGCACATGGGTAATGGTTTCTGCGGCCAAAATGGCCATGAGCTAACCTGTAATGCTTCAATAGTAGAAACCTTGTTGACACTGCTGTCCTGCACTGTTTGCACTGCCACATGAATTTCTGTGGGGGGAAAGAGAAAGAGAAATTAGTCAGTTATACAAACCAAAAGGTTTGACCACATGTGTAAACTTGAAACCAAAAAGTGCACAATTTCTTCTCAAAACCTCATATCCTGATATAGGTCATTTCATATCCAGATAATATATATCATGCTGTAGCACATTTTTGCTGTAAATTTAGTGAATGAATAGTCTATATAAAATGATCAAAAGGAAAGGCCTACTTCTTATTACATTTTGAATTAAAGAATTAAATACCTGACAAATACAAGGTATTGACTCATATTTGCTTATTTTTCTCATTTTATTTAAAACATTTGTGCAAATCTTGAATTAAACATGTAAATATAAAGTATAATTGTATGAAATATAAAAGGTCATTAGTATAAGGCAGTGCTGCCAACTCTCATGCACTGATGGTGAGAATAAAGTTTTAATCGGCCGTCTGTCTCTTTAGGGCCCTCTCAGTGTGTGCCTGTTCCGTGTCACGTTCACTCTCCATATTTGTGTTTGTTGCCTTCATGCACATTTCAAAATTTCCGTCCTGCATCAGTGCCGTGTGGGAGTAGGTGTAGACGAAAAATATTGCGTGATTGAGTGTGATTTATGACACAATGAAATAAACGATTGACGTGTTTCTGTCGTCACACGACATATATCATATCCACTGATGTGCCAGTTCACACTGAAAAATTAAAAATTAACTTTCATTTGTTCCGTTTTATATTGGGATGATTTAGACGTCAAAGTTACGATCATGTGTTAAGTTATTAATCCATGGTGTCGGATCATGAATCCGTGTCGCTCCGGTCATACAATATGACGACTTTAAAAAAAACGCTGGAGTGAACGCCGCTCACGTTCATCATTTGTAAACGGATTCGTAAAGTTCAGCGTTCACAAAAAAATATGAACGTGTTCAATGCACAACACTGGTAATATCGCACAACCCTCTGAAACCCGATGAAATGAACAGCGCTGTAAAACACGCAGGCCTCGAGACACATCTACTTCGGTTAGCAGATAATTAAAATCTACTGAAATGATGATTCTCAAACACAATACTGATGTTATGCTGACTTTCTTTGTTTTAAATGCTTTAGCAGCACAATTTATAACTAAAAACAATGAAATTGTAGAGAGTAAAATACTTACATCAAGTATGCTTCACGACCACATTCCTTGTGCGAAAGGTGAGCGAAAATGGCGGAACACCTCATGGTAGTACGGAGTCAAAAGAGGGACAATCTTCAATAAAGGGACAGTCTACTGCGTTTTATTCAAGAATGTAGTGTTGACTCAATGAATGACATTAATCCACCAATTCACTGACCTTCAGTTATGCTTCAAAATGTTTACCCTTATCAATGCTGCTAAAACCTTTATCTTGATGTTCTCCTTTACACTTGACATCTATTGCACTTCTGTCCGTCCTGGGAGAGGGATCCCTCACATGTGGCTCTCTCTGAGGTTTCTACCTTCTTTTTACCCTGTTAAAAGGGTTTTTTAGTAGTTTTTCCTTACTCTTGTTGAGGGTTAAGGGCAGAGGATGTCACACCTTGTTAAAGCCCTATGAGACAAATTGTGATTTGTGAATATGGGCTATACAAATAAAATTTGATTGATTGATTGATTGAAAAGCTGTTGAGTAAACCTGCCATTAAGCATTATTTCGTTCAAAAATCACAACTGACTCAATTCAACTTAGAAAACCGCATTTGTTGAGTAAATCCGATGAAAGACAATTCTTTAAACCCAACAATAGCGAGATTTCATTTTTTTGAGTGTAGCCCGGCAGCACCATCAGACTGCTCATCACTTTCAAAAAGGGAATTTTGAGCATAGAGAGAATGTCAGGCTGAACAACATTCTCCTCCTGATAGGAGGGTAACCTGCCCAGGGAGGATTCCTTTGAGTGCCCATGCCCCGATGCCTTAGCTGTTGTGGCCGGGTACTGGGCCTCAACTCTACCCAACCTCTCTGGCAGACCACGTATGGCAGCTAGGATTTGCAGCTGAGTGTCATCCTGCTGACTAGCTGGGTTCTGTGAAGATTGGGGAGCCTGTTTCTTGCCTTAGCCCCGCCTGCAAACAGGGGTGTGCTCATGCTTACGTTTTTGGGGGCCTTTCCTTGAGGTGTGTCCCCTTTTACTTAGTTGGGCTGGTAGAGGCTGCACTGCCCCAGCACGAACAGACTGCTCCACCCATCTGGCTCTTTTAACACGCTCCTCCACAGGCAGTTCCACTGCTGCCACACAGGGGTTCTCAATATCATCCATCAAATGTGCCATGCCCAAACAAGTAGGGCATTCACGGTGGCCATCACGGGGATCCATGATACCCCGGCAATAACGGCACAAATGTGAGGAAATTTCTGTGTCACTTTTGTGATTAAGAATAAATAAATAGATAAACAATAGCGCCCAGCAGCTACGGATAGCTGATAAAGGGGAACTAATAAACAGGCTGCACACTGTTGTGTCAGTTAGTGCCCCTGCAAATTTCGGTGGAATTTCAGGTTAACTGCCTGTTGAATCTGCAGGCAGCACAGAAAACTGACGGGAATTGACGTGGGGTTCCAGTTTTGGGCAGTTTTACAAGCCTGAGAAGCTTGGCAGTTGACCCCCTGCTCCTAGGTCTATGGGGGGGCTTTCACATGTAAATGACAAAACTGTGATCTTTACAAATGCAAATCAGGATGGTTTCACTCAGTGGTGCAGAGGTTACACCTTTTTCTAAAAGGTACTAACTCCCTTTTAAGAAAATCTCTCCTATAAATACATCAGGCTTAGTATAATTATAGAATCATAAATTGTAGCTTGAATATATTTGCCTTATATAAGTAAGTATGCTATAATGAGTGTAATCAGTGATACAATTTTCAGGGTACATCTAATGATACATCTAATAGAAGTCTTTCTGCACTGTGCTTCACATAAAGCATATCAGCTGTGTGATCGCGTGACAAAGTCCCAAACATTTGTCCTCCCAAACTACTGGGAAAAACTCAGCACCATATTCACATGTCCATGGCGTACTAAGCTGTTGACTCTGCTGAAATTGCCTCATAATTTGAACTTCAATTGTCCTATTGTTGTTATTAAACTTTCCCAGTATTCCATTTTAACACTCAACACTTTTATCCAAAGCGACTTACAATAAGTGCATTCAACTATGAGGGTACAAACCCAGAACAGCAAGAATCATGTAAGTACATTAACTTAACACCAGAAAGAATAAACTTGTCCTCAGTCACATACTCATCCCATATAAATGTAAAGTACAATTTAAAAACTGTTATAAGCGCTGCTTCAAAAGTGAAAAGGTTATATGTTAAGTTTTACTCTGAAAACATCACACTCAGATCGTGAATATGTCCTTTCCTGAATGTACATAATCCTGGTCTGTTTTCGGTGTTAAAAACTTGCTGAAGTCAACACCTCTCTGTGTCCAGGGAGGAGAGGATGACTGCGTTGGAAACCTTATTATGTTATGATTTAGCTCTTAAATTGGACTGAACAGAATATCTTTTATTACAATCAATTCTTCATTTTGCCGTGGACTTTAGTGTGAAGCACTTTGTAACCTCATTTAGATAAGTGCTATACAAAGAAAGCTATTATTGTTATTATTATTACTACTGTTATTTAACAGGAATAACCCAGAATATATTCTCCACCTCCAACTGTAATACCTGAATAGGGCTATATATAGTTTAATGTTAGTATTTTCTTTCAGATAATTTAAGCATATTAGAATACAATATCATTAAATCTTTCACATCTATGTTCTGTTGCAGGTCACTCATTTAACTGTTGCTCATACCTATGCGCCTGAAGTTGAAATGTACTATATTATATGGTAAATGCTCTGTATTTATATAGCACAGTGGTGTCAAACTCAATCCCAGAGAGGGCCAAAATTAATAACAGAAACTACATCCACACCCCCTGCTAATGCTGTAATATTACAGGATCAGGCACCAGGTGGTAATGGCCCAGCAATAGAAACTCAGCAGAGTTCAACAACAAGACACACTTGTCACCTTAATCAGTGAATATGTGGTTTGAGGCACTAACATGACATAAACCAAATGTGAAGTCGATTGCATAAAATCTGTAGGAGAAGCACAAATTTAAACACAATATTACAGGATTTTTTGTGCGTCTGGGCATAATACATATGTGTGCCAATTTTCATTACTGTAGGTGAAAGTCATAAATAGAAAGACCCTCATTGAAAATTGTAGGGGGCACTATTGAGCCATATGATCCCAAGCACATTAAAGTACGTAAATTTACACCAGACCTGACGCGCATGCGAAATTTGGTGAGTTTTTGAGTATGTTAAGGCCCCCAAAAAGGCATTTCTTTTCGTCAGAAGAAGAAGAAGAAGAAGAATTCTAGCAAAAACAATAGACCCTTGCACTGTCGTGCTCAGTACCTAATAATCAACACAGATTCAATAGGGTTTTTACACTGTCGGTGTTCGGGCCCGAATAATCCTTTCAATTTCAATAGGGCCTTCGCACTGTCGGTGCTGCGAAGCTGTCGGTGAACGGGCCCGACCACTTGCGAACTGGGGACCTGATGCAGTCGCCGGGTAGCGCGGTTGGGGGCCGGTGAAATGGCTGTGTGTTGCGTGTGTTTTGTGTACCGCAGGAAGGATAAACGCGTCACTTCCTGCGTCCTTCACGAGCGACGGACCATGCCCACGGAGCAGGGAAAAAAAGTCATACCTGCTATCCGGCGCTTTTCCTGTTGAGAGACCCACAGCAACAGAGCTATCTATTACAGTACAGTTTAGTTACAAAAACAAAATGTTCACGCTGATCAGTAGGTGGCGGTATCACTGTCGCTGCGTACAGACTAATAGATCTGCTCAGGTCGGGGCTCTGATCGTGTAACAGAATTTTGTAGTTGATTGGACAATGCACAGTGGATATACAAAAACTTCCTTTTCACTCTCATCGATAGATGGCGCGATGACCCTGACTTAATTTTGACATATGGAGCTGTTCATGCCGGGACTCTGATCATGTGACAGAATTTTTTGGATCAACCTTCGCATCACCTCACTGTTTACACGGTTTGAGGAAATGTCACAATTCTGACCATGTTCTTATGACTTGTCTCAGCTCATTTGAGCTATATATTGTAAACCAGCCAGTAGCAGTGCTTCAAAGTATAATACATGTCACTTCCTGTCGCCAGCAGGTGGTGCTGTGATGATAAGTCAATATTGACATATGGATCTGATCAGGGCAGGTCTGTGAACGTGTGAAAGAGGTTTGAGGCTGATTGGACAATGCACAGAGGAGACATAACAAATCCGTGTTTTTTGGCAAATCATCTAACTTTGACGCCACGGTCAGACCATGTGACGAACAGTAAAAATCCAAGGTAGTTTTAATATCCATGGAGTTGAGACGACACTCACCGAGTTGATCTGATGAAAGCTCTAGGAGGAGTTAGTTCCAATACAACATGTGTAAAATGGCCAAAATGGCCACTTAATTCAAAATGGCCAACTTCCTGTTTGGTATATCAAATTGCTCTGAGAGGCTTTTTTGTTCGGAATTAAATGACACATGACACATCCTAAGCGATTTTTGTACACGTCGGTCAATTGTGGTGCCAGGGCTGCACTTTAGGGGGTGCTATTCAGCTTTTTTGCCACGCTTATCCCTAAAAACAATATGAAAGTCTTCAGGGGGGGAGGCTGTTGTTACACAAATGTAGTTTGAGGGAGATTGAACAATGTACACTAAAGTTACAGCAATTTCTTGTGTCACAGCAACTTGTTGAAATGTGACACCACGCCAATACATTTGTCTCGGGCCAAAGTGGGATCCTGTGTGCAAGTCTGACCACAGAAGCTTTGTAGATGGTCTCAAGGGAGGTAGTTATTTTTGCCCATCACCTTCATAACCATGTTTAGCATGCTCTGACTTAAGCTGGACTGTAACAGTGTCAAACCATGCTGCCATTCCGTATCTAATTATGCTTTCTAGCACAGCAGCATAAAATATCGTGACACAATGTCAGGGCTCGGGCCCTAATAAAGAGATAGAAAACAAACAGGGCAGACAACTCTTGACAGATTTCTTTCCACAGAAAGTTGGGTCCAACCAGCAATAACACAGTTTTCACACCTTTCATAATATGGCAACTAAATAAAATAGCTTACATTCACACTTGATGATGATCAGCAGCAGTTCTACAGCTGAGCTATAGCTGAAAGAGAGAGAGAGAGAGAGAGAGAGAGAGAGAGAGAGAGAGAGAGACTATTGCCCTGCACCTGAAGTTTTTTACATTAACTTTTAATATAACTACAACCTTTGAGGTTTCTGGTGTGACCAGGGATATTTCATATTGTGCAGAATTAAGCATATCAGATCATTATTACTTAGACTACATTGGGTATGTATTGTTCATTAGTGACTACCCTAACAAACACTGCAGATTAATTTCTGCAGTTGACTCTGACACAGACATTTTTTTTTTTATATGCATGAGAGACATCATGAATCGAGAGAGGAAGGGGGCCGACAGAGACTGCTTGTGTACAGGGCCCAAAATCTTTTGATACGCCCCTGGTTCCACCGCAAACCATTAGCAGTTGTGCATTAAGTACCCTATTTCTGGTTCACTTGTTTCAAAAACGTTTGGACTCTCACCTCTCTGGGATCGAATATCATCTCCTTCATGTTTTTGATGTGAAAAATTAGATGATGATTGTGACACCATTCTTTAAAGGTTTAAATTTCATCCCTGTTCAACAAGCTTAAACTCATTGTATCATCAGAAAACTGCTGCATTTATGTGATTGTTACTGCTGTAGATGTTTAAAATTGAGATTAATAATTTTTTATACCGTTGGGAAGTTTAATTAATCATTAATTCAACAAAAGGAATAAATTCATTAAGATAGTTGGTCTTCAGTAGACAGACAGGTTGTAAAATATTTTACAATTGCATCTGAGATATAGTGGAGTAGAATCAAAAAGTTGCATAAAATGGACTAAACTAAAAGTACCTTGAATTTGTACAAACCATAGTGAGTAAAACCTCCTGAAACGTAATAGTAAAAAAATCACATGTACAAGTCTAATCATACTGTACTGTATTGTAGTGCCTTATTGATTTAGACATTCTCAGGGCACCACTAGATGCTATTAAAGAGAGACCTATCTAATTTCATACTGATTGCTTACATAGATGCCAATGGGTTTAGAATCAGTGTTAGTAATGGGCCTGTAATTTGCTGCAGCATGTACAGTATCCTCCCCCAGGAACTGTGGGAAGATTGGTTAATCTGTTGACTCATAAAGAGCTTCCTCTGGGAAGCTGAGAGTATAACATCTACTGTAATTACTGGCTCCACCACAAGTCACAGCAGTGCTTTGACATTGATTACACCTAATTAAACATGTAATCAGTCTGTGCTGACACTGGTGTGTCTTGTGTGGACGTGTTTCTGCCTTTACCTGGTTCATCTCTCAAAACAAACAGGAAGAAGATGCCACAAAGGACTAACACATATTTTGTTTTAAATGTCAGTCAGTTAATTGTCAGTCATGAAGCATAATCTTGTCAATGTTGCAATAGTGAAGCTCAGTGTGTCATATGTCCCCCGATAATCAAAGCTTATAGCAACTGAACTAAGAGCTAGTATAAGGCAGACCTGAGCCAGCCCTAAATTTAAGCTTTAACAAAAAGAGAGGTTTCAAACCTACTTTTAACTCTTACAAACTGTTCAGGTCAAATTTGACGTGTTTTGACATTTGACAGCAGTAAAAATACCTTAAATGTCATTCTTTTAGCCTGAAATCTTATGACTTTTCCTAAAGTGACCCTAAATACACAAAAAAAGGAAAATGGTAGTTTTAGGTAATCTTGAAACTGTACATGCTATGTCTGTGTGTGAGATCAAGGGGGACCTTCACACTGTCATGAGAACTGTCTGTGTTCCCACCATATTTGCCCAGGTTCCCACAGAGACATGCACCTGCTGGTCTTTGAAGGGTCATGGGGGAATCTCGAAACAGTGAAAGAGTAAAACAGCATAGGAGTGATTATAAATGGTGCACATAAGGAACAGATGTTATACAGAGGTCAGAGGGTGCCTTGACACAGACACGAGATCTGCACCTGCAAGCATAAGCAATCTGTCAAAAATAATCTAAAAATAAACTAATTAGAATCCACTTATTCTGAGCTGACTGAGATCAAAAGAGGGGTTGGGGTGGTAAGTGAGCTGTCATTTATTTGCTCATCACTCCCATCTTATCTTTGTAATCATATCTGGGGGAGTGATTAAGTTGGAGCCTAGAAGCCAAACACTAACATGTTCTACTCTTTCAATAAACATTTGAACATGAGTTGTCTGACTGAACTGAGTTTATGACAGCTATACTGTGCAAAAGGCCCTTGATCTGATCTTCCAAGATGAGAAGCAGATAGTGATTTGGAGGAGGATCAGAGCAGGAAGACAACATATAGGAAAACTCTGATTACAGCCCATCTGATGAAGATGACTGTGAGGGAGAGGAGCAGGCAGCACTTCCACATCAAGTTACAGGCAGGATGGCAGCGAAAATGTCATTCGAGTGACTCGGTTTTAACGGTTATAATGGTTACACATGGTTATACATGGTTATATAATAAATCCCAACAGTTCCAGAATGTTCTTGCCATTCTCACTTTCAATTGAATATTTTCAAATCATTATGGCAATTATATTTTCATGTCTTAGGTAAAACAGGACATGATATTATGTGATAGTAGATGTTTTTCTCCAAATACGATTGGTGTAAACCCCCCAAAAATACACTCTCCCTGCTCTCTGAAACATTATCTTTTATTAATGTCAGATAAGCTATTTAAACATTGTAAATAGATCTGTAGTTCAAAAAAGACTTATAATGAGGATATTCTTGGCCCGGGTCAACATTTACCCAGACTATACTGTGAAGGCATAAAATATGAACATTATGTAAGGGTTAAACAGAGAGGGTGTGCCTCCTGAACTAAAACTGGGAGATTATTCCACCGTAGGGTAGCAAGATAGTTAAAACCTCTGGCTCCTACACTGAACAAACTTTGGAGTGACATTTACTTAGTAGAAGCTAGGTAACAAGTAAAGTTTACTTATTTTGTGTGAATTGTTAGATAAAGAATACTAAAGTAGATTTTACTAGCTATTTTCATCCCTCCTCAATAAAATAATAATAAAATGTCCTCAAACTTTGCTATTAAATTTTACTCAGACAACCTTTGTATCTATTTTTTAAAATATTAACCTTATTTAACTAGCTTTTAATTACTATATATCAAGATGTTTTTAAGTAATATTTCCATAATATTTCATCACTACTTTACAGTACTATTCTACTCTGGATTTGTTGCATTTTTAACATGGGCTCCTTTTTGTCAATACAATTGTCCTAATATAAGACTTCGACAAAACATGAAATAACAGAGTTTTAAAGAAAAGCCTCTTTATTTAAATACTTATGCAAGAGGCAGCTTCTCAGCATTAAAACTACATCAGTGCTGCAAACAGTATTGCAGACTAAGAACACTTAGTCTGACATTTTCACAACATTTACACATGTAAAGTGCATTTTTGCAAGAACAATTTAGAAAATAAAATCCTTACATATTCCTTTTTGTTTAAGGCATTTCAAAGGGAAACTCATTAAAGAGTTGTACATAACAATTAAAGAGTTGTACATAACAATTCACAATGTGTTCAGACAAAGATACAGCTGAACAAAGCACTCTTTGGCCCAAACCTGATCTGAAATGTAAATAGTGATATTGCTGAATATCTTCCGAATCAACTACATCAGTGCTGCAAACAGTATTGTGGACATTTAGAACACTTAGTCTGACATTTTCACAACATCTACACAACATTTACACATGTAAAGTGCATTTCTGCAAGCCATTTAGAAAGTAAAATCCCTAACTATTCCTTTAGTTTTAGGGATTTCAAAAAGGGAACTCATTAAAGAGTTGTACATAACAATTCACAATTTGTTTGATCAAATACCAAACCGGCTGCTAAGAGGACAAACGTACAGCTGAACAAAGCACTCTTTGGCTCAACCCTGAACTGAACTTTAAATAGTGATATTGCTTCACTTCTTCACAGCCACTTCTGTGGAAATATTCATGCCAAAAGTTTGTTGTGCAAACTTTGGACTTTTGGAGACATCTTCAGGACATCAAGCTTGAGAAAGAGCTTCTGAAACACTTCGAATGGTTATTTCGACTTTGGTGAGTAACTCAAGTTCAAAGCATAAATAAAACCCATGAGCCAAAAGCAAGCCCTGGCCACACTCTTACAGTCCCCAAGAACTTCCTTTCCCTCTATGATGATCGACACATGGTTCTGTGCTGCATTTCCTTGCACAACACAAATCTTCATGTCGTGATGAGCCATGTCCTCTTTGCTCAAATCCTGTCAAAACATTGGAAATCAGTACTTAGGTCTATTTACAATTGACCATTTAAAAACATTGACTATACCGGTCAAAAGTTGCCCCAAATTTTGGATTGGTACTGTGGTTTAAATGCCAATTGTAGTTAATGCCTTAATAAAGAATTAAAAGTAATAGATTTAAAATTTAAAGCGACATGAGTGATTTTCCTATAAAATATTAGTATGGAGATAAGAATTAGGCTCTTAGGCTGAAGAAAAAAAAAAAACTATATATATATTATTACGGTCATAATAATAAGACAATCTCAAATTTTCCAAATTTACCTGGTAGTCCTTGATTAGCTCCTCTCCAGACTCCCCAAGGTACTCCACCAAACACCGGACGATAACATCTCGTCTGCCTTCAACATGTTGCTGTTAGACAGACAGAACATCTTTTAACTGCATATACAACTAGAAAAGAACATTAGTATGGTGCCATTATTGTAACAAAACGATTAACAAATGATACGAAACATAAAACTTACCCCACATCCATTGATTTTCGAGTGAGCGACTCGACGTCTGTCGTCCTCGAGCAGGTATTGCATCGGTCGACGTCCCTCCCGCAAGTGAGTCTGGGATTGAAAAAGGCCGCTTACCGGTCTCTGACGCTGATGTCACTGGCTGAGCAGTCAGAGGGTCGCCAGTTTCACTAACGTTAACCAAGTAAATTTCACTTCATTGTGTAAAGTTGTGCAGTCAATAAAGAAGTTTACTTAATAGTACTTGGCGTGAATGATAAAATGTACTTATCAAATTGAGGATTCATAATAACAAACAAATTTCAAGTATCAGATTAAATAATATATGGAATTTTGAAGTAAAATCACTTAAATAAGATTTTATTGTAGAATTTAAACAAATAAGCAATTAAAGATTACAGGGCCAAAAAATCATTTTTCTCAGTGTACTCTACTTTTGAACAATGAAGCGATGACAAGTAGGCCCGAATTCTGGGAGCACAGTGCTTTAGTGGGGTAATGGTATTAGAAGCTCTTTATATGATGGTTCCATAGGGTTATGTAGGTAAGGAGGAGAATTTTTAGTTATATTCTAAATTTAATAGGAAGTCAGTGTAGAGAATCTGATACAGGATGAATGTGAACTCTGACCTCTGCATAATTTTGACAAGCTACAGAGTCTTGAAAGTCATTGGTAGAGCCTGATAATTGGACTTACAATAATGAAGACGAAGAATCTTTTCTTTTTTTTGCATTAAGTGTTACACCTGTTAAGGCTTATGTGCCAAATTGTGGTTTGTGAATATAGACTTTACAAATACAATTTGATTAATTTATATTGTTATGATGATGATAATTATTATTATTGATTTTGTTGTGCAACTTCTGTAACATACTTCACAGCACACGCTGCTAGTGTAGCATATTGTGACAGCAGGTCAGCCACAATCACAATTCACCGCAATTATACTTTCAGTGTAGTTGGGAGCAGCTGTATAAATAACAATCAAGGTTGAGCTATTCTTAGATCTATTTTGATCCTTTCCAGGTGAAATAACTCAACTTTAGCATTACTGAGGCAGAAATGCATTTTAAATGTCCCCTATGTTAACACAAGTCTTAACACGTGATGAAAAAAAAACAACTTTCGGATACCTTCCTGTCTTTCTAAGCAGTGAGACTGGACTAACCGTGCTAAGTACGGCCCTGTAGGGCTCTGATTTTACAGAGCCCTCAGTGTCTGTGTCACTGGCGATAGGCAGTATCACATTTACATGACTCACTATGCCCTTGGCAATAGGCCTTACCGTAGGCTTTCAGACTACTAAATAATTCACATATCACAAATCATAGTACAGACTTCATTCCACCTCCTCCAGTTTCACATTTTTGGGTAAAAATCAAATATTAGCGATATTAGCCCTCTAAGGAGCTGCCACCTACCCTCTGTCTGCCCCTGCAACCCTATCTGCTGTCTTTACACATACACACCCTCCTTCCCTGCAGACTCTCTAGCCATGGTAATGTGATGACAAAAGTTGTGCAGTATGTTGATGTATGTCTGTGTTACCCCCTTACTCAACAATCCAACCTGAAACATCTCATATGCTTGGGCCTTTGGAGTCTTTAAGTGCTTAATAAGTACTTTCCCCAAGGCAAATATTTGGACACTTACTTTTCATGATGCTGCAATTAAGAGCCTTGTGCCTTAAAGTAAAAACAATTAAAAGTACAATAACCACTATTATTATAACTTCTGTATTATTAGTATAAATTAACATTAATATTCAAGATTAAAACTAATTTTGATTCATTTTTTTCCCATTTTATTTTACGTTGAAAAGGCAATGTATATTAACATTTCCAGAATTTTCAAATACAGCACTTCTCCATTTTTTAATACATGTATATATGGTTATGCACCAGAGGAGGTTTCTAAAGGCTAGAGATCGTAACCCAGAAGGCCCGTAACTTTCAGTCCTCTGAAAAACATTCATTCTTCCATCGTCACCTGACACTGATTAGGATACAGCAGAGGACACAGTTCTAATAGACCCCTACAATAAGTAAAAAAATTAGACACTTGTGAGGAGGTGATTCTGCCTTTACCTGGTTCATCTCTCAAAACAAACAGAAAGAAGATGGCACAAAGGACTAACAAATATATGGTTTTAAATGACGCACTGTCAGTCACGAAGCATAATCTTGTCAATGCTAAAATAGTGTATTCTCCCAGGGAAAAATGTAATCATCATTAAAGAGGGGTCTATCGAAATTATAGCTGGAATTATAATTATATTCCTGTGCACCCTCGGGTCTCAGTTTGGTCTAACTTAATCTCTGCCACATCGGAATCAGATAGGGTTCTTATTAGACTTGATCTAAGACCCAGTCTTCTTCTTTCGCATGCTGGAGATACTAAACCCCCAATTGACCCTGATGCAGTGCCATTTTTATAGAGACAGTGATGCGCATAGATGCATTGTATGCCTATTGTGTGAATAGTGGGAATGGCAAAAATTACACTGTAAAAAAAAGCGATTTGAGTGATCATTAAGACTAGAAAAGCACAATATAAATACAGACCCTTTAGCATTTAGATGCATGCCACTCTCATACCTGTGTGTTTAATATGACGCAGGGAAATGCTTAGCTTACTATAAAGGCTTGTAACAGAAGTGAGCAGTTACCATAACTGTTGGGTTTTCTCTACAAACTTAAGGTCTCGACCTTATTATGTTATGATTTGGCTCTTAAATTGGACTGAACAGAATATCTTTTACTACAATAGATTCTTCATTTTTGCCATGGACTTTTTGTGTGAAGCACTTTGTAACCTCGTTTAGATAAGTGCTATACAAATAAAGTTATTATTATTATTATTATAAAATGAATGTGAGCCACCTTATTAAACACCTCTGGACCCCACTATTAACCTGTTACATTTTTATTCTTATTATGATTCACGATCCCTGATGTCGCCGCACCCACAATCCTGGATCTGCAAGGATAAAGCACAGGGACAGTATAGCATTTAAGTAAGTAACTCGTAGTGATGAGACATTAATGTGATGAAGAGGGTGAGGAGGACAGATGTATACATCCATTTAATATTTACACTTTTAAATATATCCCTTTCTCAATAAACCTATCTATACACACCTGCAACCCAGCTAGTCCACATCCTATATATCTTTAAATCTTAGTACTTAAATCAGTCCATAATTTAATTAAAACCAAGGGAGCTTACATTTCAACAGTTCTGCTCAGGAAGAGAGAATGAGCACATAACAAAGTCTGTTCGCATTGGGGTTATAGATTTGATCCAAATGTTAATAACATCTTTTTATACTCCCAAAGAATAAGTCCACTTATCCATTTGAACTATTTCAACAATTATAACATACCAGTCTTTCAATGTTGTATGAACTGGTATTAGCCCCTTGTTCATTAATATTTACTTGTTGCTTAAAGGGCCTGCATCAGCTTTATGCCATTAATGAGTTTCAAAAACAACACGTTTCTTAGTCCAGGGGTATTTGAGTCAACAACACCAAGTTTTGTGAATTCCTTTTCATCATAATCTTAGTTTGAGACAATCCCAGAATATGTGGAAATATGTGTCCATTGAGCCACACTTTCTCTAGTATTTCAAACTTTTTTCCTGGTGTAGGGTCTTATATATATATTATTTTCCAAATGTGTACCCCCCAATCTTTCAAACTTAAATGGCCTGGCCCCCCACCAGATTTCTGAAGATTCTCCATCCCCTTTCCACTCCTAGAAGCCTCCAATCTTCTGAACGGGTGTTCCTGTGTGTCCCTTAGTCAAGGCTAAATGTAAAAACTGTGTTTACTGTGGCCATAAGTGTTCCCCCCATAGATGTATGAGGTTAAAATTAAGACAACTGTCCTCTCAGGCATATGAATATCCTAAGTTCAGTCAGACAACTAATTCAAACATTTATTGCAGCAGTAGAAAAGGTTTAGTGTTTGGCGTCTAGGCTCCAACTTAATCCCTCCCCCATATGATTACACACGAATGATGGGAGTGATGAGCAAATACTTGTAACCCCCTAGCAGATACTGATACTTGGATCGGTATCTGCTATGTGTGCGCCATTCGCCGCCGCGGCCATTCTCTGTAGGCGCACTGACCTGCGGGAGCACATACTACCTAGTGAGACTGCCATATGTGCGCCATTCACCGCCGCAGTGTGGCCATTCGCCGTAGGCACATTTGCCTGCAGGAGAAACTACTTCCTAGTGAGATTGCTATGTGCGCGCCATTCTCCACCGTGGTGTGGTCATTCGCTGTAGGCACATTGGCCTGCGGGAGAATATACTACCTAGTAAGGCTCCCCCCAAATGCGTCCTGGCTGAAGAGTACACAGGACACAGAGATTTCAGGTTAAAGATCTCTTTAACCACCACGCACTGACGTACTACGGTAAGCGAATTGCGTCACTTCCTGTTTTCCTGCCGCTGGTGGTGGCCACTCTCTCTGAACTAGCTCCTCTACTAACACCGGTATATCTCTATATTACTCCGGCTAAATCGCTGGTCTATAGTTATACATCCACATGTAGCGTGAGGGAAAGCGGGGATCGTGAAAAGTTGCCACAACGCCACCTGGGGAATTTCACCTCCAGGAAATACTAAAGTATTGTAAGTGTAAGTGTTGCACCACAACGCCAAACTCCTCCTCCTGCAAGGAGCGGAGATCAGATGCAGAGTGGGATGGAAGAGCTGAGACTAGGGACTGAGTTACAGACACCACCGGATCTGGGTGTGGCCCTTGCTGAAAGCCTAGGGGGACTGAAGTGCCAGGCAAGACATGAGCAAGTAAATGGGAGCCAGAAACATACTGCCGTGAGAGCGCATCAGCGTTCCTGTTGCTGCGACCTGAACGATACTTGATGGCAAAGTCAAAGTCGCGAACTGAGCAGCCCATCGTTGCTCTGTGGCCCCCAATTTAGCTGATTGGAGAAAGCTCAACGGGTTGTTGTCGGTATAGACAAGGCACTTATGCCCCAACAAATACTCCCGGAACTTCTCTGTCATGGCCCACTTGAGTGCAAGGAATTCCAGCTTCATGGAACTATAGTTCGACATGTTGCGCTCGGTGGGCCGAAGGCCTCTGCTTGCATAGGCCACAGGTTTCACGCCATTGTCAGTCTGCTGTGAGAGGACAGCCCCAAGACCACTATAGCTGGCATCAATTTCTAAAATGAAAGGCCGCAAAAAGTCGGGGGACGAGACCAACTTTGACTTCAAGGCCTCAAAGCTCGCCTCACACTGAGGTGTCCACGCAGCACCCAAAGTTTGGCCTGGCCCCTTCTTGGACTTGGTACCTGCCAGCTCGGCCACTAGTTTATGCAGAGGGCCAGCCAGCTTTGCAAAACCCTCTACAAAGCGACAGTAGTAGCTGGCGAAACCCAAAAAGGAGCGCAGTTCCGATATGTGACGGGGGCGCTGCCAATTAGCCACAGCCTCGATTTTCTTGGGGTCTGTGGAGACTCCCTGGCTTGTGATGACATGCCCCAAGTAACCAACCTCCCATCGAAAGAACGCACACTTTTCGAGCTTCGCTTTTAGGCCTTTCTTTTGGAGCCGACCAAGCACTATTTCCAGCCTCTGCAGATGTTGTTCAACAGAGGAGGAGAAAACAATAATATCATCAAGATAAAGTAGCAAGGGCTGACCCTGCTCATTACCAAACATCCTCTGCATCAGACACTGGAAAGTGCTTGGGGCATTACACAAGCCAAAAGGCATGCGATTGAACTCAAAAAGGCCAAATGGTGTACAGAATGCAGTTTTGGGTCGGTCCTGTTCTGCCATAGGAACCTGGTTGTAACCACTGGCCAGATCGATGGTGGAAAACCAGCAAGCCCCAGAGAGTGCATCCAAGCTCTCCTTGATGCGAGGCAGAGGAAATGCATCCTTTCTGGTCTTACTGTTAAGGAGGCGATAATCCACGCACAAGCGCAGATTCCCATCCTTTTTCCTTACCAATACTATGGGTGATGCATATGGACTACTGCTCTCCCTAATGACCCGGGACTCCAGCAGCTGATTAATGTGAACCTTTACTGCTTCGTACTCTGAGGGAGGGATACGCCAGTACCTCTGCCGGACAGGGACCTCATCGAGCAGAGGTATGTCATGGGAGAGGAGGTTGGTGCAGCCTTCATGGGTTGAAAAGACGGATTGATACTAGCGTATTAGAGAGTTTACACTGGCTTGCTCATGCTCAGTCAATTCAGACAGATCTAGTGACTCTAACCTATCTGACACTGAGGGGGCAACTGTATGGGAGGAGACAGTTGCCAAGGTTGACCTCTTCTCAGTTACACCTGCAGGCAGGCTGACAACCTGGGCAGCATTCAAGACGCCCAGACTAGTCCGTGGGTAAAGGAGAACCTCGGCCGTCCCAACATTGACCACTGGGACGTACACTGTACCCCGGACAACCTGTATAAGGCATGGTGAAACTAGCAGCCCAGCTGGTAAACCTGACTCGGGGGGCTCAAACAGAGCACTAGTGAACTGTTCTGGACAGGTACTAGCAACCAGTTTCATCACCCCTCCAGGTATGCGCACCGCTTGTTTGCCCCGGACTCTCACAATGCCAGTGTGGCCCCCTGGAGCCTGGGCGGCAGACTGATGGCACTGCTGCAAGGCCGCAATAACGGGACCAGGCACCTGCGACACCGAGGGTGAATCAAAAAGAGAGGGCCCGAATGCGCCGAAGAGCTCTCGATAGCATTTGCGTATCACGTTCATCCCCAAGATGCCAGGGTCAGAAGACAAAACCAGGGTTTTTTTTGACAACAAGAATCCCACAACGGGGCATCACCTTGCCACATAGTTCCACATCAAGCTCCAAGTAGCCTATATATGGAATTGCTAGACCATTCGCTGCTCGCAGCTGTAGCCAGTGACAAGACCCAATGAGATCGTGGCCATCGATTTCACGCTGTTGCAACCTTCCCGGAACGGGTTAAAAAATGTTCTGATAATGACAGATGTGTTGAGTAAATTCACCGTAGCTATCCCTACAAGGGATCAACGAGCCTCCACTGTGGCTCAGGTCTTGGTTCATGAGTGGTTTTATAAGTTTGGTGTTCCAGGCCGCCTTCACTCGGACCAAGGAAGGAATTTCATGCGAGCGGTTTAATAGAACCTCCTTCGTACCCTGCCAGTATCAGAGAAACGGGATTGGGCCTCCTGTCTGTCCCAGGTGCTGTTTTGTTACAACACCACACCTCATCAGGGCACTGGTGAGTCGCCCTTCTTTCTAATGTTTGGACAGGAACCTCGGCTTCCTGTGGAATTCCTCCTGGGTCGAGTTCAGGATCCAGTACCTGGCGGGGTGCAGGACTGGGTGGTTGAACACCAAGCTCGACTCAGAGTTGCTTTTATGTTTAACAGTTTTTTATTGGTGTTATTTGGGTAATCAATACAATTATACAATTACACATCACAAATCTAATGGTTATACCCCTACCCACAATAAGACCCACCCACCCCCAGCCAGCCTACCCCATGCAGCAGAAGTACATACATTAAGACAGAATCTAGAATGTATATGTATATATATATACACATATATACAGGAATATTGAATTATTACAGTACAATTACATACAACAATGCTGCCAGACACAGCAAAAAAAAAAAAAAAAAAGGGGGAGAGAGAGGGGGGGGTTTGCCATCTAATCTTTCTCTTGTAGTGGGCTTTGTATGCTCTCATAGTACGACAAGAAAGGGGTCCAGGTTCTCTCAAAGCTCTGTATGGAACCTTTCAGAGTATATCTGATTTTCTCCAGTTTCAAGAAAGACATGGTGTCTCTAATCCATCTGCTGAATGTGGGTGGTGTTTGTTCCTTCCATAAGAGTAGTATCAGACGTCTGGCAAGCAGAGAGGTGAAAGCTATGACAACATGGGCCCTGCCCTTAAGAGGACGAGCTTCATCAGTAAAGCCAAAAATGGCACATAATGGGTTTGGAGGGATGACCACACCAAACATTTTAGAGTAAGCATGAAAGATGTCTGCCCAAAATGTTCTGAGGAAAGGGCAGGACCAGAACATATGTATGTGATCAGCTGGTTGACTTTTACAGCGGGGACAAGAGGGGTCAACATCAGGGAAAATCTTGGCAAGTTTAGCCCTGGTCCAGTGAACTCTCAAGAGGATTTTAAGTTGAATTAAGCTATGTCTAGCGCATGGGGATGATGTGTGTACTAAGTTTAGCGCAGCCTCCCATTGATCCTCTCTCATTACTTCCCCTAGGTCTTCTTCCCAGAGTGTTCTAGTTTCTTGCAGTGACTGGGGGGAGATGTTGCAGATTTGCTTGTAAAGGACTGAAATTAAGCCTTTACGGTGCGGAGACAGAGTGAGAAGATTGTCAGTTGCGTTATCTGATGGTAAATTTGGAAATGAGGCAATGTTTTTCTGCACAAAATGTCTTACTTGGAGATATCTAAAAAAATTTGATTTTGGCAGGTCAAACTTCTCAGAGAGTTGTGCGAATGATCCAAATTTGCCCTGAAAAAAGAGGCTAAGTGTGGAAGTAATGCCTTTTGCCATCCAGATTTTAAAAGCTGTAATTATTGACAATTGGGGAGTGAATTGACATTGTAGACAGGTTGAAATGTCTTTTAAACTGTGACCAGATTCCAACTGAGTTAAGGATAATTGGGTTGGAGAAAAATCGGGTATGTGGGGTCGGAGGGGACGGAGCGCATAAGACAGAGCGCAAATGGACCGGGCTGCCTGTGCACTCAAGATGTATCCAGGCCTCACTGCTGTCAGGTTGATAGTCCTTCATCCAGAACAATATTTTCTGGATATTACAGGCCCAATAATAATACATAAAATTGGGCAAAGCCAAGCCAGCAAGCCCTTTGGGTCTTTCAAGCGATTGCCTTTTAATCCTGTGTGATTTACCATTCCAGATGAAGGATGCTATGCATCGGTCCAAAGTTTAAAAAAATGTTTTCCTTATCAAGATGGGAATGTTTTGGAAGAGGTAAAGAAATTTTGGTAGCACAATCATTTTAATTAGGTTAACTCGGCCGACTAAGGAGAGTGGCAGGCAGGACATCTCACCATATCCTGTTTACACTTTTCCAAGAGCACCCCAAAGTTCTTTATAAATAGCAGTGGAAAAGAGGGCGTGATTTCTACTCCAAGGTACTTAAATCCCTTCTTAACTACTTTGAATGGGAAATGTGATGGGGAAATTTGAGAGGCCGCCTGATTGAGAGGAAAATTTCACTCTTCTGGAGATTAATTTTGTAGCCAGATATTTTCCCAAACTGATTTAGAGTGTTGACAATTGAGGGAATGCAGTTATAGGGTTAGATGTATATAATAGCAAGTCATCTGCATAGAGGATAACTTGTGAGTAAGTCCACCTCGCACTATGCCTGAAAACTCATCCGATTGCCTTAGGGCAATGGCTAGCGGCTCTATTGCAATGGCGAAGAGGAGGGCGACAGGGGACAGCCTTTGTATCTCACCAGGAAAAATATTCAGACTGCTGACCGTTGGTAACTACTGCGGCTAAGGGTTGAGCATATAAAAGTTTTATCCAGGATATAAAAGCTTCACCAAATCCAAATTGCTTGAGCACTGAGAACAGGTAGTTCCATTCATCACGATCGAACGCCTTTTCGGCGCCAAGTGAAATCACCATTTCAGGAACAAGGGCTGAAGGGGAATACACGATATTTAGGAGTCTCCTCAAGTTTGAGCTAGAGTGTCTATTTAAAATAAAACCTGTTTGATCTGTGGATATTATGTGTGGTAGTAACCTCTCCAGTCTAGCGGCTAGGATTTTAGACAGAATTTTATAATCGCCATTCAGTAAAGAGATAGGGCGATAAGAAGCGCACTGTAGTGGGTCTCTTTACCTTTTTAGGATAAGTGTAATAGCAGCTTGTCGTAGGGTTGGTGGAAGCGCGCTTTGACAGGATTCATTAAACATGGCTTGAAGCAGTGGGGATAGTTCAGGTGCAATTTTTTTATAGAAGTCTGAGGTAAAGCCATCTGGCCCAGGTGTTTTATTGCATTTTAAAGATTTAATAGCTTCTAAGATTTCTGTGTTTGAGATCTCTCCCCCAGTGGTGAATTGTGCTCCGGAGGGATAGAGGAAATGTGAGTTTGTCAAAGAAGCTCTCAATTTTTGGGGATTTTTCATCTTGTTCAGAGCTATATAGGTCACTGTAGTATTGTTTAAAGACATTGTTAATCCCCAAATGGTTGGTCATGATCTCACCATTTTCACCATGGACCTTAGGTATGAGGAGGAGAGAGGTGGCGATGGCTTAGGCTTTATAGTTTGCCAGCCTTATCACCAGATTCATAAATATTATAACGGGCCCTGGTGAGTAGATAAGTGGCTTTGTCTGTGGTTAGTCTGTATCGTATTCTGTCTGCACAGTTCTTTCTGCAAGCCTTTCTTTATAAAGAGTTGGAGAGGGGGATGAGGCGTATTGTTTGTCAATATCAGCTAAAGCTTGGGAGATGGTCTCAAGTTTGGCCATTCTTGCTTTTTTATTCTGGAGGAGTACTCAATTATCTGCCCTCTAAGGAACGCTTTAGCGCCTCCCATATGGTTGAGTGGGACACATCTGGGGTAGTGTTAGTTTTTATAAAGAAATTAATCTGGGAGGAGATGTGATTTACAAACTCTTCATCAGCCAATAGAAGTGGGTTAAGCCTCCAATGGCCAGAGGGTCTGAAGCAGTTGGGCAAGCTCAGTTGAAAGGATAAAGCTCCATGGTCTGAGACAGAAATGGAGTGGTATTGGCAAGAGTCTGCATTCCCCACTAACCTGTTATCTATCAGAAAATAGTCAATACGGGTGTAAGTATGATGGGCACTGGAGAGGAAGGAGAAGCCTTTTTATTGGGATATTTAAATCTCCAAATGTCTGAAAGACCAGATTGTGCGTACAAAACCATTGATGACCTTGGCTGATTTGGTGAGAGCCTGAGGTCTAGCTGAGGATCTGTCTAGTGTGGAGTTGAGCACACAGTTAAATTCGCCTCCTATTATCAAGTTGTAATTGTTATGGGCAGGTATGGCAGAAAAGAGTTTAGTAAAAAGTTGTGGTCATCAAAATTTGGGGCATAAACATTGACAAGAATTACAGGAAGATAGAATAACTGACCAATGACAATGACGTATCTCCCATTGGTGTCGGCAATCACCTCTTCTGCTTGAAATGCGATATCTTTATGTATAAGGATTGCGGCCCTCTGGCTTTGACGTTAAACTGTGAGTGGTACAGTTGTCCAACCCATCTTCTTTTAAGATAACTGACAGCATCAGTTTATAAATGAGTTTCCTGTATAAATGCAATATCTGCCTTTAGCTGCTGGAGATAGGATACTATTTTCTGTCTTTTCACTGGGTTATTTAGTCCTTTTGCATTAAGTGAGACACACTGTATGGAACGACACTGAGTGTTAACTCTGGATGTCATTTGTTCTAGCACAGGAAATGAGGTTTGAGATCAATTGAGAGTTGTGGGAAGCCATAGTGAAGTGAGATGATGGCGGGGGTGAGGGTAATGCACAGAGAGGAGGGAGAGGGGGAAAAAAAAATACAAATGAAAGAGAAAAATAAATAAATAAATAAAATAAAAAGGCTGGGCTGAAAATCTTGCTTTAGCAAAAGCACAAAGAACACGTGCTACCTATGCTTAAACTCTACACTTTGTACTCTGTTATTACAGAAAATATGTTTTTCATTAAAAGGGTATGTGCTAAAGTCACTAGGAATAACACCTTTTAAGAGTAGCAGGAACAGTAAGAGGCACAGTTTGCGGGTGGTAACCTTTTTAGATTTTGAAAGATAAAATAGCCTAACTATGAAGATATAGTATAAAATAGTCTATTTAGCCTCTTAAAAAATGTAGTACAACATAGGAAGGGAGAAAAAGCGTTTTTCAAGCATCTGTACATAAAACGAAGTTAAACGACCAAAATTAAGTCACATTAACATAGTAGGCAACCAAACTTGGCATATAACTAGAGCATTTTCTTAACTTTTTTTTAAAATCCAACAGGGCTTTTTATGCATCACATTGCAGTCAGGGTAAAAAGAAGAACGACCATTTATAATGAAAGTTGACTAATATGAAGTCCTATGGAGTAAGCTACGGTCAGAGTTCGTATAATAAGATGCATCTGGAGTTAGCTTACTCACCCACGCTATGTTTCAGCCTTCGTGGAAGTATCCCAGCCCTATATGCCTGTACGTCTTTCCACAAACAAGACAGCTTCGTCGGGTGAGAGAAAAATATGCTTCTCCTGTCTGTCCTTGTCGGTAACCTGGAGCTTGGCAGGGAACAGCATCCTGTAGTTGAATCCCGCATTTTTAAGTTGCGACTTCACTGGGATAAATGCAGCTCTCTTCCTGGAGACTTCAGCGCTGAAGTCCGGGAAAAATTGAATTTGTGATCCGCGGAAAGAAACGGAGGTGGCCTCTCTTGCTAGCTTCAGAATGCGTTCCTTGGTCTGGAAGTGGTGAATTCGCACGATGAGGGGACGTGGTCTGGAGTCAGCTGGATTCTTCCTGACCATGGCGATCCGATGAGCCCTGTCAGCGATCGTTGGGGTAGGGAAAGCCTCCACACCAAATGTTTCTCTCAGTAATGTGTCAATGAATGAAGTGGGATGCAGTCCTTCAACTTTTTCAGGCAGTCCTATTATGCGAATATTGTTTCGCCTGGATCGGTTTTCTAGATCATCCAGTTTAGCTTTCAGCTCTTCGTTGTCTTCCGAGAGCGCTGCACAAGAGGATTCAAGTCTCTCAAGTCTTGTATGCATGTCGTTGTGCGAGGTTTCCAACTGTTGAATGGTTTCGTGGTGTTGGTCGATAATAGCTCTCTCAGCCGACAGTTGCTAGCCTCAGAGTCCGGTTGTTCCGCTAGCTTATCTGAGTCGGCTTGTTTTGTCTCTTTATCTTGTTGGTCTGCCGTTTGGCCTGTTTTTCTATTCGTCTTTTTCATACTCTCAGCTAAAGTCAGCGTTAGCACCAATAGTTGAATGGAATTAAACGGATTAAAAAAGGATTTTGACCGAGTGTGAACAGAGTATTCCCGGCTTGCAACCTACTTCGCCATGCGTCAAACCGGAAGTCTCAGAGTTGCTTTTGAGGGTGCTCGTGAATGGTTGTTGGCTGCTGCTAGCAAAAGGAAAAAGCGGCATGATCAGCGGGTCCAACATCTACCTTTCACAGTAGGCCAATTAGTGTACCTGAGGGACCACGGTGTTAGAGGTCGACATAAAATCCAAGACCTTTGGAATTCCGTGGTCTACCAGGTTGTGAAGGCAGTGATGGAGCAGTTTACATGGTTGCCCCTGTGAATGACCTGCATACGATAAGAAATGTACATCGGAACATGTTAAAGGCCGTGGTCCAGCATGAGGCTGCCTATCCCCCACCTAAGATGCCCTCTCTGCCGTCCTTGGTGGCACGGGATGATGATTCCTCTAGTGCCGGAGACTTGTGGGTCTTGGTTCCTGAAACCCTTTTCCCACAGTCTGCAGTGGTTCCAAGTACCATGCGTCTTGAAAGCCCTCCTGTCATGATCCCATTGCAGACCAGGCCCATTCTGGCAACACCTCCGGCTTCTGGAGGTTCCTCACCGCCAGCTCCTTCATGGTCCCCAACTAAACAGCCAAGTCCCAGTCAGCTGGCTCTGCGTAGATTTGCTCGTTCCACGGCGGGCCACCATTCGAATGTCCATCGCCTTCCCCGGCCTGCAGATCACCAGGACCATGCGGCCAATAGACCTCGGTGTCTAATTCCCAGTTGGCCATTTTTAGGCCTTGGTGTTAGTCAGACCTTTCTGTCCATCGTCGGGCCGACGATGCAAAAGGGGGGGATAGATGTAGCCAGATGCGCACTCCCTCCCTGCCGCTGCGGGGCGCTTTACCTGTTCTAATGGCGCGCTGGTTGCTAGGCGACGTCAGGCGCCCCGTATTTAAGGAGGCGGCCGTGCTTGGCTCGCCCTCCTTCCATTTCCGCTCCTCTCCAGTGGGTCTTTGGGTTAAGCGTGGAAGAGGTACTTTTGTTGCCGCGGCGGAGTTTGGCATTGTGGTGCAACAGCCAGTGCCTCCCTTTAATATCCCCCTCATACGTAGTGTGACTGACCACTGGCGTGGGATCGCTCCGCCGGGAACCTTCGGGGTGCAGTTGCGGGTCGGCTTAGTAAGTAACATTGTCTGCCTATCTCTCACTTATCTTACCCCAGCTGATTGTTCATGTTATGCTACTGCTGGATTCAGCTACGGCTGGGGAGACTCCCACACTCTGGGTTGCTGTGGCTGTACCTTGGCTTGACAGGGTGGTGCGTATAGTCCCATTAATCATCAAATTCTGTTATTTTGTCCTTTTAATTACTAAATCTGTTTAGTAATTAATTCGCCTTACTAGAGGCCCTGCTCCTTTGTCGGCCATCATTGGCCACCACGCTGCAGACGGACCTGCTGTTTTGGCTTTCTGAAACTGTGTTTTGGCTTTCTGAAACTGTGTTTTGGCTTTACTGGAAATTGCACTGGCTTAAACGACACTTTTATGAACTGTTGCAGCTGATAAAGGCATGGTTCGAACAGTTAAAGACTGCCTGGCTCGGACCAAGGAAGTGTGTCGTTTTTAAAAGTATTGTCTCGTTCACTGTGGCTCTCCACGCTACACCTTCACGGCGCGTGGACTGACCACCTCGGAGGGACGCCCTGATTTTAGTAACATTTAATCCCATTTACATTGTGTTTATATTGGTTTGTATTTGGTTTATTTTGTTGCTTTGTTTTGTTGTTTTGTTTTGTTGTTTTCAACCCTGACATGTTTTAATTATCTTTTTATTGTTGGTCAGGTGCTGTGGGCCTGAGGCAGCGACCCAATTCCTGGTGGTGGTGTTTTCTTCACAACCCGTTTTGTTGGTTTGCAGTGTCACGGGTGGTTAGTTTATTAATCCTTCCCCTTTTTCTTTGGTTCTCGTCGCCGTGGTAAGTCCCAGCCCTGTCCCTGTGTGATCTTGTCAGAAGTGTTTTATTTCATGTTAATTGGTATTCTGTTTGTTTGTTTCATTGTGCTTTTGTTTGCATTTATTCTGTTATATTAAAGTTATTTTCCATTAGTACAACACGTCTCTTGCCCCGTGATTCAAACGAACCTGTGCTGTTTCCCTGACAATATTTTAGTTATTTCCTGGAGGTGAAACTCCCCAGGTGGCGTTGTGGCAACTTTTCACTATCCCCGCTTTCCCTCACGCTACACACACATACCAACCCCTACTCTGGTGCTTTAGCGATTCTGTGTCTTTCCATCTGCGTGTCACCAGATTTTTCTGTTTGAGCTCACCCTCGTAGGCTAACAGGTTAATTTATTAGCGATGGCTTCTCTCCCTCCCTCTTGCTCCACTGCTCTCTCCTGCTCCGAGTGTCTAATGTCCAGTTACTCCTCTGCCTCCTTTAACAGTGGTGGTACATGTAACAAATGTAGTGTATTGGTAGCGATGGAGGCGAGGCTTAGCGACTTAGAAGTTCGGCTCCGCAGCTTAAAACCTCCGTTAGCTGTAGTTAGCCAGCCCCCGCTAGCCGCCGCTGAGCCACGTAGCTTAGCCTCCGCTAGCAGTCCCTCGACTTGTCCCGTGCAGCCGGGAGCCCAGGGCGGCTGGGTGGCTGGTCGGAGGGGGCATAGAGCTATCTTTAAAAAGCCCACGATTAAAGACCAACCAGCTCACGTTTCAAACAGATTCTATCCACTCAACGACGCACCCGTTGAGAAGCAAACTCTGGTCATTGGCGACTCGGTCCTGAGAAACGTGAAGTTAGCGACACCAGCGACCATAGTCAATTGCATGCCAGGGGCCAGAGCAGGCAACATCGAATCCAAACTGAAGCTGCCTGCTAAAGCTAAACGTAAATACAGTAAGATCGTAATTCACGTCGGCAGCAACGACTCCCGGCTTCGTATATCGGAGGTCACTAAAGTTAATGTTGAGTCGGTGTGTGCTTTTGCAAAAACGATGTTGGACACTGTAGTTTTCGGTGTGGGCTTTTTAGATAATTGGCAAACTTTTTGGAGGAAACCTGGTCTTGTTAGGAGAGACGGCGTTCATCCCACTTGGGAGGGAGCAGCTCTCTTATCTAGGAATATTACCCAGTCTATTAAATGACAACCCACAGTTGGGACCAGGACGCAGAGCTGCAGTGCTACACACTTCTCTGCGCTCCCTCTGGATCAGTCACACAACCACAAACCCATGGAGACTGTGTCTGTCCACCGTCCCATTAAATTATGTAAATCAAACAATAACAGAGGGAGAATTCTACACAAAAAACTAATACAAATTAACACAACCTCTGCAACAACTCAAGAAACAAAGACTTTTAAATGTGGACTTTTAAACATAAGATCATTATCATCAAAGGCTATTTTAGTAAATGAACTAGTCTCAGATCAAAAATTTATTTATTGTCCCTCACTGAGACCTGGCTGCATCCTGATGAATATGTCAGCCTAAATGAATCTACTCCCCCCAGTCATGTAAATTCACACGTTCCCCGAGACTTTGGCTGAGGAGGTGGAGTTGCTGCTATTTTTAACTCCAGTCTATTAATTAATCCTAAACCTAAACTAAGCTACAACTCATTTGAATGTCTTGTTCTTAGTCTTCCACACCCATCCAAGAAATACCAACAGCCAATCATATTTGCTGTAGTTTACCGTGCCCCTGTGGCTTATTCTGAATTTTTAACAGAATTCTCTGAGTTTTTATCAAGCCTAGTCCTAAAGACCGATAAAATTATTATTGTAGGTGACTTTAATATTCATGTTGACAATCATAATGATAGCCTTAGCGTAGCATTTATTTCAGTACTAGACTCAATTGGTTTCAGTCAGTGTGTACACCAACCTACTCATTGTTGTAACCACACACTTGACCTGGTATTATCATACGGTGTCAAAATTGAACATCTAATAGTACTTCCACGTAATCCAATTCTATCACACCATATTTTAATAACCTTAGATTTTTCACTATCAGAATATATGCCACTAATAAAAAACTCCTTTTCTAGATGTCTACCTGATAGTGCTGTAGCTAAATTTAAGCAAATAATTCCAATTACATTTAAACCCATATTATCCATCGATATAACCAACAAATTCTTTAAAAACCCTAGCTCCACTGAGATTGAACGTCTTGTCGATAGCTCTGTAAAGTCACTACGATTAACATTAGACTCATTAGCGCCTCTAAAAAAGAAACGTGTAAAACATAGTAAATTAGCTCCGTGGTATAATTCCAAGACACAAATTAAAACAAGCGTCAAGAAAACTAGAAAGGAAGTGGCGCTCCAACAACCGTGTTGAATATCTCCTAGCCTGGAAAAATAGTGTTAAAGCATATAAGAAGGCCCTCCACAAAGCAAGAGCTGCCTACTACTCCAAATTAATAGAAGAAAATAAAAACAACCCCAGGTTTCTCTTCAGCACTGTTGCCAGGCTGACTGAGAGTCACACCTCCACCGAACCCAGTATTCCTCGATCCCTAAATAGCAATATCTTTATGAATTTCTTTAATGATAAAATTATAACTATTAGAAATAAAATCAACCATCTCCTGCCCTCAATTGGCTATAACAGACCATCAAGAACAGAAATCTCAGAAACTGCTGATAATCTTACCAATTATTGAGACAGCTTCTCTCTGATCACCCTTGATCAGCTGACCAAAATGTTCCAAACCAACAACTTGTATCTTAGATCCCATCCCTACAAAATTACTTAAAGAAATTCTGCCTCTAATTCATAGTACGTTACTGAAACACGATTCGTTTAATAGGGCTTAACAAGTGCGACATCCTTTGTCCTTAACCCTCAACAAGAGTAAGGAAAAACTACCAAAACCCCATTAACAGGGAGAAAAACGTAGAAACCTTAGAGAGAGCCACATGTGAAGGATCCCTCTCCCAGGACAGACAGGAGCGCGATATATGCCACGACAAGGGTTCAGCGAATCTCTTGGCTCAATTCGCCTTGTGTCGTCACCCTTGGCAACGGAGCCCTCTCGACCACACACAGCCCTCACTCTGCGTCGGAGCCTGCCGCGTAGCGCGGGCAGCGCGGAGACAGGAGTTTGTCCAAAAGCAGCAGCGCCCGGATCATGCAGGGCCCGACAGGAGGCGCCCCTTCCGGGTGGAAGGAGTGGAAGTGTGAGGAGGTGGGAGGAAGGACCCGTACCAGAGATGGGTTTCACAAAGCGTCTGCACTTGGGGGGACGAAGGTGCGTTGAAGCATGCCTGCGACTGCCCCAGACGCAGAGACGGGATGGTCTCCGAGATCTGGCATGCAACAATGGAATTAGGCAGCGGAGAGTACATATTAAAATGTCAAGGGTGCAGCAACTGATGATGTTTGAGAGTCAATATTTCTTCTTGTGGTGTCTGACATAGCATGATTAGCTGCAGTCGTAGCTGTGCCACAACTTAGGAAGTGCAGGGAATAGCATTCAGGTGTTAGGCCTCAGCTCTGGCAGGGACTGCAAAGCTTTGAGGAGATCTCGTCATGCATTTTTAACCATTGCTGGTGAGCAAGGGTGTCGCCAGATGGGTTGGAGAGCGATGCAAGTGTTTCATCATAGAGGAGAAAGAACAGAAAGCAGTATTATTCTTATCAATGATAATTCAGAAGTCTCTACAAGATCTATCGACTTGTCGTGTACATGTGTTCTTCTAAGATAGAGAGGGTAAGGTCATGTAGAGGATTAAATGAGAATGTCCTTGGCAGATTTCTGGCAAGACTGCTTCCATCATCGTATCTACTCTGACTCACCTTCAAAACAACTTGGTAATACGGAAATAGAAAGCCAAGCTAAATGTTGGGTAAGACTGTAATCATTGAGGCTTTATAGATTATTTCTATTGTAGCAGCATTGACGCAAGATAAAGTAATTGTTCTTGATCTATTTACGGCTCTGTAGGAATTGGATGAAGACCATCGGGTTTGGTTGGCCATACATTAATGAAGAATCCCCCAAAACCAAAAGAGGGGGCTGGATCAGAAAACTGTGGGAATATGCAAACTCTCTTGCAGTGACAATAGCCGCAACAAATTTTAATCTAGGGTACAGCTCAACATAAACTTTTTGGTGCACCCACTGTCCAGCATGTGAGCCCATTGTCTATTCATGTCTTGCAGAAGTTGATCCTGATATCACCTGAATTCTATAATGACCTTTTTCTCTACTCTGGTTTAACTGTGTTTGTCCTTTGTTCGAAGACCTCAGCTGATTGACACAACACCCTCAACATACATGATAGTATTTCCTCTGAAACACATTTAGGATGCAGCCTATAAGTCACACTTTTACAGACAATATGTTTCAGCCACAGAACAATACATTCAGAAAGACCCCCGCATGTTTTGGGGTCAGGGCGTAACCCACACAGCGACACTTAAATATGAGCACAGACACTTCACTTTTTATCTCACTTGCAACCTCCACCTTGCCTGTGTGATCCTTTCTGCAGAAAGCTTTTACAAAGACAACTTGTCTCAGAACCTCGTTTGTTGACCAATTTCCAATATAGCATCATTTTCAGGGGAAAGTGATATGACTTAGAAGGCATCTATAATATCATGCCTTTCCCGACAACTCACGGCAATGTCATCGAAAGGAATAGAACAACGAAAAGCTTCAAGGAATTAAAGTATTTATTAATTTAATTAACCCTTGTGTTGTCCCTGCTTCCCCCCGCTGTTGGCGCCCTCACATAGCCCACCCCATATTAGGACGCACACGTAGCGCAATAGACAAGTGAGCAGCCCTTGCAGATGTATTTGTTACACCCGCGGCACATGGTGTGAGTTTTACAGTCCTTCTTCCTGGGGCATATCTGACACCTCTTCCTCTTACTCGCCCCGAGCGGGGCTGCTGCTAGGGCTATGGAGGAGGCCGGACACTCGGTCGAGCGTCGGAGTCAACAGCTCTCTGTGCGGCGGCGGCTTTTACAGCCTTCACAACCGCGGCGGACGCGTCCATGCGGGGGATGCGCTCCCTTCGTGCGATGAACGGAGTCACGAGAGCCTTCCCCAGCTGCTTTAGGAACACCCTCCGCTTGTTCCGCTTGCCCGGCATCCAGTCTGGGTTGATCTCTCTCCATATCACGAAGGTGTTGTAGGAAGAGACGTCGAGAATGTTGTGAAAGACGACCAGGGGCCAGCGCGCGGTCATCCTCCTGCAGCTGTACGTTCCATCACCTTGTCTAGGTTGTCCACGCCACCTTTGTTGCGGTTGTAGTCCAGGACGATGACCGGTTTCCGTCCTCGCGGTCGCTGATGTCGGCCTCAGGGTGCCGTGTGCTCAGGAGCACCACATTCCTGTTTTTCTTTGGGATGTAGGACACAAGAGTGGCAGTGGGCGTGAATGCGAACTTGGATGAGAACACCTCTCTTCCCTTGACCGCGAGCAGCCCGGTCGGGAGCTCGGGCTTGTTCTTCCGAACTGTGCCGACCACGGTGAGCTTCCTCTCCAGGAGCTGCCGCGCAAGTTCGTAGGAGGTGAAGTAATTGTCGCACGTGACGTTACGACCGTGCAGTCCCTCCGTTACATCGAGCACTACCCGCAATCCCTGGTTCCGTTCTGGGAGTCCGCCGCTCGGCTTTCCGGTGTACACTTGCATCTTCTAAGTGTAGCTTGATTTCGCATCGCAGGCCACCCACGACTTGATCCCGTATTTCGCCGGCTTGCTGGGCATGTACTGACGGAACGGACACCGGCCTAGGGAGAAAAACAGGAGGAGATGAGAGGAGATGAGATGAGGACGAGGACTAGCAGCCGCTATCTACATAACATAACATAACATAACATAACATAATAATAATATAAAAAAAAAAAAAGACTAACCTCTGAACGGAACCAGTTGCTCATCAACGGTCACTTCGGGTCCCGGGTTGTAGAGGTGCGGTAGCCGCGACACCCACGCGTCCCAGACCTCTCGCACGGCCGCCAATTTGTCCATGGCTCGTCTCGCGGCCGTCGAAGCGCAGCAGTCTGGAGTACGTGTGGAAGAGTTTTAGGGGCCTGTACACGCCCGCTAAGATCAGCAGCCCTACGTAGGCGCGCAGGTCGGTCTCGTCCATCCCTTTCCGTTCGTCACCGTATTTTCGACGACCCTCCCGATTCGTCATCTCCAGGATGATGTTATGTACCGTCGGCGTGATGAACAGGCGGAACGTCGAGGCTAGGTCACCGGTGCGGGACGTCGCGTGGATCGTGGGGCCCCGGGGGACCCCGCTTTGAGCCGCAGCAGAGGAGGAGGAAGAGGAGGAGGAGGAGGAGGAGCAGTGGCCCTCCTCTCGGCCGTACGCCCTCGAGGACCATGTTATTTCCCCGTTTCTTGAGGGGAAGGTCTCTCTTTCCACGAGTCCGGTGGTGGTGGTGGTGTCGCCGTGGTCTTGTCCTCCTTCTTCTTCTTCTTCCAAGGATGAAGAATCTGCAGAAGCATCACCCACTGGGTCGTAGTCTTCGTCACCGTCGTCGTCTTCATAGTCACCGTCGTCGTCGTCGTCTTCGTCTTCGTCGCCGTCGTCTCCGTCTCCGTCCTCTCTGTCTTCTTCTCGGTCTGCTTTTCTGTCTGCTTCTCCATCTCCTTGTCCATCCGCTTCTCGGTCTGGCTCTTTCGCGTCCTCTTCGGGTTCAGAGGATGGTTGCTGGGAGAATAGCTGTTGGAGAACCTGTTCTCTGGTGAAACGCTCCTGACATGACATCGTGCCATGGTCCGTGAGAGAGTGGCACACTGAGACTTATATGTGGGTCTAATGTACCCCCCCTTGATTTCAATTGGAATCAGGTGTGGGTCTAAATGACCCCACAGAGCACCACAGCGCCCTCTCTGGGGGTCTAAATGACCCCTCCCACGACAATCGAGAATGACAATCCATTGGTCTCAATTACCCCAGGAGAATTGGATAATGACAATCCTTGGGTCACCCTAACCCTAACCCTGACCGGCCAGGGCTTGCGTATGATCACACGCACACACTCACGCACGCACACACACACACACACACTCTGGGTCAATTCGACCCAGGAACAACATGAGGGTTAAACAAATTCTTATTTATTTCTCGTAAATATAATGTTTAACCCGAAAATCTATATGAAAATGATACCTGGCACTTAAAGGATGATATAGAGAAGAGAATGCTGGATTTAGAGGGCTGAGATTTTTTGGTGGAAAGTTCTCACAGTGCAGTTCTTGGACAGAGAGGGGTCGAGTGGGAGAAAAGAACCACGAATGGGTTTTAGGGTTAAACTGCTGTCTGATTAGGAGTAGTTACATTACGGAGTGATCTAGTCTATATTATAGAAATATATATATATTTTTTTTCTGAATGTTCATAGCTGCAGGGCTAGACAACGAGACCGAAAGAAAGGAACAAGATATATTCTTATTTTATAAATTTTTTGGGTGAAACTTCCTCTATATGGGAAGAGATTTTTTTTATTTATTTGTATTGTGATTAATTTAATTTATTCACATACGACTACAACACCAGACAGTACGCAAGAGGTTAAAGACAAATTATATACATTAAACATTAAAAAAGTATAGTTCCTTGCTTGGGGTACACTGCATCAATCAGTCCTTCATAATGGTGCTTATTGCTCTACCAACAGGGTTTATATGTATTCTATTCATAATCTAAATAAAACGGGATCTTAACCTAAATTTCTATTGTTTATAATCTTTTTAAAAGTGTTCATGGCTCTTGGTAATCTTTGTCTCAGTAATGCTCCTGCAGTGGTGGATGCTCCTACGTTCCATGATTATCAGCTATGAAGTCCTTTATTTATTTTAAATAAACAGAAACAATTAAGTTTCCTCGGTTTCCAGTTCATAAGTATGGTTCTTTTGCAGATAGGAATGCCAACATTATCAATCTGTGTGTTACTGCAGATTGTAAACCATCCATTTTATTTCCCAGCCAGCATACTTCTGGGGATACCGCTACATCTTCATTTATTATAGAACTCAGTATTTCTTGACTGCCTCCGAGAATTTCCTTACTTCTGTGCAGAGACAATGACTCTTCATGAAAAACCAAACTTTTACCAACCTGAGTACCTAATATATTTATTAATTTAATTGATTTATAAAAGGGCAAGTTCAGAAATGATAGCCGAGTAAGTGTTGAGGCTCTCCCACCTCTCCGAGGTGACGCTAAACTAGGCCACGGCTAGCTTTCAAAATAGGATCATTGATTTAAGGAACTACAAAAAATACATGAAATCAACTGGTTTTCTTAGCGGACATCATGGCCTGTCAGAGATTTATTCTTTTGATATTTGCATATTTGCTAATATGTATATCTGCGTTTAGATATTACATTACATAACATTTCATTTGGCAAATGCTTTTATCCAAAGCGATTTACAATTAGTGCATTCAACATCTATGAGGGGCCATTTGAGGGGTTCAGTATCTTGCCCAAGGACACTTTGGCATGCAGATGGGAAGACTGAGGATTGAACCGCCAACCTTCCGGTTGGAGGACGACCACTCTACCCACATATAGATATTATATTCATATAATTGAATGTTTCCAGAATAACGAAACAGTTTACCTGCTAGAATTTGATTCCTATGGGAATCAGGAATTGTTGCCGCAGGAGACAGGAGCCTCGAACCCATGGCTGGAGCTAGGACTACAACTCCCATAATCCTGTGGGAGTGACATACCAGGAAGTACTGAAACACGAGCCGGCTCGCCAGTGTTGTTTACATCACGTGCAGGGAAGATGGCATATTATGTGTAGACTGAGTTGTTTCATTCATAACGTTCAGTGCAGATTTCATTCAGCAGAGGGGACAGGATGGAAGCCCCAGCGGATCCAGGCGTGCTTCCTCTGCCTCCGAGGGACAACATCCCAAGGTGAGGGAGAAGTTGGTGGAGCAGCGAGGTCCCGGGAGGAGGCTGTCTGCAACGCTGCCACCAGCTTTTGTTTGGCCTCGCGGAGCCCCCCTTGAGTCAAGAAGTAGTTGAAAACTTCCTCGTGGCTCAGACCCGATGAATGATTGTGTGGGTGCACAGCCAAGAGGCCCGCAGGAGCCACGGCGCAGACGCTGGACGTCCGACCCACACCCCAAGTGAATCCCGAAGGACCGAGCCCAAGCCTCGGGAATAAAGCGGACCTCTTCCCCAGAGGACTTGGACTCTGAGATGCTGAAGCAACTGGTAGCAATACTGCAGCAGCAGTGAGAGCAAAGGGGATAATGGGAAATTTCTCTCTACTTAAATAGACCGCCTAATAAGTTGGGTGTGTATTATAGATGGTTGTGGAGAGTGAGGTATGTCACATGATGTATGTCACATGATTGGAGCAGCGCAGCTCGAGTTGGCTGCCTGAAATAGCTTGCAGGGTTCCCTTCATTTAATTTTCTTTTTAATTTTGAGATAAGTTCACGCTTCCAAAAATGAACTAGTTCACTATCATTTGTTCCATTTTGTATTGGGATTATTTAGGTGACAAACTTACGATCATGTGTTTAGTTATTAATCAATGGTGTCGAATCATGTCTGCGTGTCATTTTAACACTGACTCCTAACATTTTTAGCATTTTAAGGTAGATTTTACAGCAGTGCTGTTGTATTGAATTGTATTAGATTGTACAATTGTAACTGTGGAGGAAGATGGGAGAGCACCTTCACTGGGACCAGAGGATCAATCAGCGAAGGTGAGAGCTGTTAGCTGATTGATCATCTGGTACAAAAGGCAGCAGCCAGTAACGGAGAGACACGAAGGTGAGCGAAGCTCACGGAGGACAGGGTCATGCAGAGAGACACGATATTCACTGGGACTGAGAGACTGAGCTGCAAAGCTAGTCGTTTATGTTAAGTTTAATTTATGGTTGCTCGTGTCATTATTAATAAAAGATGCTGTGTGGAAACCCACATTGGACAATGGCAATTGACCATGCCATGGGACTCTTGCACACAGCCAGAGCCGCGGACCTGCAGTCGGAGACTGCAGTGATACAGAGTTCGTGGCCGCGTACCGGGAGCAGGCAGCAGAATCCGGACGGGGGCTGGAGGCGCTCTATAGGCAAGCGAAGAGGAAGAAGGCTGGCTCGGTCAGGGCCCGCTCTTGTTCCCACCTGCTGCACCGCGTTGAAAGCGGAAATAGGAAGAAAATATTGTCACTTATCTAAAATGGTTAGACTGGACAGTAGTTTGCAAATATTTTGGTTAATACATTGATGATATCAATCAATGTCCAATCATTTTCTTGATTTCTTGATATAATTCTTTACTATGGCCTTTTTTTCTGTATGGATGCAACATACATTTATATTTTAGTTCACTGTTAGACGTGTCTACTTCTTGCACTGTACCACGATGTAAATAGACAATCCTGATGAAGTTAGGATGCTGTGCAAAACATACATCAAAACAAAATGCCATAATTTGCTAATCCTTTTCAATCAATCAATCAAATTTTATTTGTGTAGCCCATATTCACAAATCACAATTTGTCTCATAGGGCTTTAACAAGGTGTGACTTCCTCTGCCCTTAACCCTCAACAAGAGTAAGGAAAAAAAAGAAAAAAAAAAGTGCAATAGATGTCACGTGTAAAGGAGAACATCAGCAAGATAAGGGTATTTGCAGCATTGATCAGAATAAACATGTTCAAATGAAACCCACACAAAGACAGGAAATTCTGATCAACCCTTTTTTCTGTAAATATGCCATCATTCAATTTGATGCCTGTAAATTTTATTAACATTTTACACAGTCCCAACTTCTTTGGAATCAGGGTTGTACAATGCCTATCCCAACCTAAAGCAACTAACCTAAGTTCTGCTGACCTTAGCTTTACAGTACATTTTCCACTTTACTAACATCTTGTCTCTGGCTTCAGTCTTTTGATAGCTTAAAACCTGTGGCTATGTTCACAAATGATCTTAAGGCTTAAAGTTGCCCCCCCAACTGGCGAAATTATGAAGCACTCCAAAAATGTATGGATATGGCAGCCTTAACAATAATTACAATTTTAGGTATACAAGTAATTTACAGATAAACTCTTAGTTCGGAAGTGTGAGATCATTTTTGGAAGATGGCCCCAGTTTACTTCAATGTTCAGCTTCTTCTAACATGTGATCAAAGCCACTTGCAACTTTCCAACCAATGTTTATGCTATTAATACATGCTTAGTGGCTGGGTACTTGTCTCTTCTAGACTGAAGTGTTTGGATGATGGCTGCACCAGTAAAACTGCGGATTATCCTTGGTGCCAACAATGCTGAAAAACTGACGATAGAATTGGGCATACCTGAGTCTATGGAGGATCTTTAAAATGAGATCAAACATCAGTTTCTTATCGAGGGGAACATTAACCTTCAACACATGGACAGTGACTTTGATAATGATTTTGTTAACCTTACCCGAATCAGCGATATTCAAGACAGGAGCACAGTGAAAATATTCTGTATGTCAAATGCTCCAGACCTCAACCAAGGCAACATGAACCAGAGTGGGGAAGACACCTTTTCGTCATCTTCCACAATCATACTATCCAGCCCTGAGTCAGAACTGCTCGATGACAGTGGCCGACAGAATTCCAAATACCAAAGTTTCCATATGATGTTGAGATGCAACTTCAAAGCGCAAACTAGACCTTCTTATCAAATGGAGTTCTTTTGAACCCCGGTCACAAACTTACGGACATCTTGGAAAGTCTTGCTGAGCAAATCAATAAGTTCAAGGCATATCCTTCAAACTTAGAAATATAATCTGTTGCTGAAGCTTTAATCAAAGCACTTCCATGTTTGAGAGAACAATGATCATTCAGTGGTTTCTATGGATGGAAAATGAGCCTCAAGTTCAAGATTGCGAACTTTAGGACAAAGCTTAGAAAGTTGGGGTGCCCAGAACTGAGAATGAATTCCCTTAAGCTAGGGCTGCACAATTAATCGAATTTTAATCGCGATCACGATTTTGGCTGCCACAATTAAATGAGCATGATCGTCAGCGATATTGACGTTTAAAATGCGTGCTCTGCTACATATCAAATCAAGCGCTTCCTCAACTAACAGTCAGCCAACCACCAGGGGGAGAACGAGATGGGAGGTGTCATGCGCGCACCCTGCAGCGGCAGCCTAAAAAAAAGTTCTGTCTGCAGTCGACTCCGGTATTAGTAGAAGAGTAGAGAGACAGACAACAGAACAGAGAGCACCTCAATGTCCTGACAGCAGTGCTGTTCTCTAATAGTGATGTGCCCAGAGTTACACCATCTATCATTCACAAACACTGCCAGCCTTCCTCCTTTCCTTTTAACGCTCTCCACTGTCCGCCCGTATCAGCTGGAATCCGTCCAGCTGTGTCCGGTATTGTTGTTAGCCATGTCTCCGTAAGTAGCATGATGCTACACTGCCGGGATAATCCCTCTCATGCCGGGTCAGCGCAGCTAACTCGTCCATCTTATTGGGAAGAGATCTTACATTCCCCATGACGATGGACAGGAGCAGAGGTCTGTAGCGTCTCTTCCTCGCACGACGCTGGGCTCCGGCACGATTCCCCCATCTCCATCTCCTAAGCTAGCTGGGGGCGTCGGGTCTCTCCTCGGGCAGCACCGCTGTGTTACAGAGCGCTAACAGTTGATCCCTACTGTAAACAATCGGGCCATGGTGTTATGGTACTGATTTTAGTTGGACCCCAAAGCAGAGACTGGAATACCAGATCGAAATGAAGGCAGAGTTTATTGTTCAACAAGGCAGAGAAGAGCAGGCTGTGGGGGCAGGGAGCTGGCTGGCTGGAACACTCCACGGGATGGCACGGACACTGAACACCAGGAAAGGGAAAACACAGCACGGAAAACGAAACGCCGGCGAGCAGCAAGGCACACAGGAGGTCTGGGCAACACGGAGGAAAAAACACGGGTTAGTCACCTTAAACAAAAAGACAAGAGCACCGAGCGATAACAAGCAAAGGCACTACCAAACAAGACGGAATTATCTGGCAGTAGTGGAGTCAAGACAAGGCTTTTATGGAGAGGTTGATGAAATGAGTGAGAGCAGGTGTGCCTTGTCAGCTGCAGCGTGGAAGCCAGCCACACCCCCTGCCACACACACGACCTGCAGGGGAAGAACAGAAAGGGGAGGGGGAGAGAGAACACAGAATACAACCAAACCAAAATAAACACAATCATCACACATGGCTCCACACAGGATCTCCTGACACGGTCGAAAGTGCGAAAAACAGGAGAAAGAACACCGCAAGCGTGATGCACCTGGTGTCCATGGTGCACAAATGTCGTTAAAACAAAAACAAACGAAAGAAAAAAAACGAAATAGGACGAAGTTAGAGAGAAACAAATGTTCAGAGTGAGCGGTAGCTACTACAACAGGCAGCCGCTAAGGAGGCGCCATTCTACACTTCAGTAAAAAAAACACTGATTTGGCAAACTTTTAGAAAACTCCTATCAAAGGTAAAAAGTGATCGTCTAGTGGTACTATTTAATAAAGTTTCAAATTTAATTAAAGGATTGACATCACTGATCACAGTTTTTCTCTCAGTTGTGCTGCTCTGTCTATCAATGTGCCGCTTTGTCTATCAATCAATCAATAAAATTGTATTTGTATAGCCCATATTCACAAATCCCAATTCGTCTCATAGGGCTTTAACAAGGTGTGACATCCTCTGCTCTTAACCCTCAACAAGAGTAAGGAAAAACTACAAAAAAAAACTTTTAACAGGGTAAAAAGAAGGTAGAAACCTCAGAGAGCCACATGTGAGGGATCCCTCTCCCAGGACGGACAGAAGTGCAATAGATGCCACGTGTAATGGAGAACATCAGAGAGATAAGGGTATTTATAGCGTTGATTAGAAGAAACAGTTTGTAGAATAATGGAAGGTAAATTAATTGATTAATTACTGTCAGTAGTTAGTAGAGTATCTGAGTAGACATATTGTATATCAAGCAGTATTCTTGTAATCATAGTCCACGGTCAGCAGCAACCGGGATCAGGATCCACCATCACGATCGGATGCCACCATAGTCCACAATCATGATTCACTGCCGCCATCAGGATCAACCATCAGCTGCCACTTCGATCGTGGTCCACCACCACTATCAGATGCCAACATGATACAGGATCCGCCAATATGATCACGATCAGCCAGCATGGTACAGGATACCATCATTATCCACAATGTGGCCCTGGAGCTGCAAACGAAAAGGAATAGGGACTCCGGGGAAGAAGTCAAGTCTGTAACATATATTGATGAGATATTCATTTCTTTGATGTAATAAGGAGGGAGAAGAGGAAAGAGAAGCTCCATGTGTCATGTGTCCCCCGACATTCTAGACCTATAGCAGCATAACTAAGAGCAGGTCCAAGACAAGCCTGGACCGGCTCTAACTATAAGCTTTATCGTAAAGGAAGGTTTTAAGCCTACTCTTAAACGTACAGATGGTGTCTGCCTCCCGAACTGAAAGTGGGAGATGATTCCACAGGAGAGGAGCTTGATAGCTGAAAGCTCTGGCTCCTACTCTACTTTTAGAGACTTTAGGGACGACAAGTAAGCCTGAATTCTGGGAGCGCAGTGCTCTAGTGGGTTGATAAGGTACTATCAGCTCTTTGAGGTATAATGGTGCCATATTATTAAGGGCCTTGAAGGTGAGGAGGACAATTTAAAATTCTATTCTAGATTTAACCGGAAGCCAGTGTAGTGAAGCTAATGCAGGAGAAATGTGGTCTCTTTTCCTGGTTCTTGTCAGGACACGTGCTGCAGCATTTTGACTTACTGCTGGAGCCTGATTATAAGGAATTATAATAATCAAGTCTGGACAATTGTGTGATGATTCCATTCATAACTTTCCTTAAACATGTTTATCTACATTATGGTGTGTAAAATATACAAGTTATTGTATAGGTATTGGTTAACACAGATATCAATATATCTGAGATAAGCCATTGTCGGCCGATTATATGAGCAGAACGACATCGATTGGGCTTTACTGACAACTTGAAAGAACAGAATTTTGCAACATAAGTTGACATGTTTGTAAAAATGTTTGTCACTGTTTCTCTCCCACATTGCTAAAATGTTAGAAGCAGAAAGTGTGTTGTTGAATAGTTAGACCATTGAACTATGAAAACAGCAAGCCTGTTGTATTATTAGACAATGTTCACCCAAATTGTTGGATTTTTATGCCGCATCAAGGCAATTTACAACTGTTACTGTTGGACCATGCTGCACCATATTGTTGCAAATTAAATGGATGTGTTGTAGTTTTAAAGTTTACCAAGCAGCACCTAAAACAACTCCAAGGAAGTTGAATTGTCAGCCATCTTGTGTATACCGACAACTTAAACAAACACAATTGAAAAAGTTATTTTCTCCCACAATGCTAAAATGAATGTGTGTTGTTAGATGTTACAAAACATATAAGGATGGAAAGGCTGTTGTATTGTTGGACATGTTCATACAATTTTTTTTTTATTTGTTGCTGTTACTGTTGGACCATGCTGCGCAATATTTTGCCAACTGAAAGTATGAAGTATTATAGGGCTGCAACTAATGATTGCGTTAATGATGGATTAATCTGTTAATATTTATTATTCGATCAGCTGAGAGATTTTTGGCCATTTTCAGACATTTTATAGAGCAAGGGTGAGACCTAAACTATCTTCGTTTAATACGACCAATGGTTCACAACCCAAAGATATTCAGTTTCATGTGAAAGAGGTCTTAAAAAAAGAAAGTATTTACATTTAAGAAACTGGAAACAGAGATTTAGCATTCCAAAATAACTCAAATCAATTGATTAATCAAAACAGTTGGTGATTAATTTTCTGTCAATCGATAAATAATTGCAGCTCTCAAATATGTGTTGCAATTTTAAAATTGATTGTATTATTGTATTATATTCTGGACTAAGAAATTAATTGAAATTGAGATGCTTTTTGATGATGGCAGCATGGACATCTTGTCCTGGCTGTTTCCTTATTTACCAAATCTTCTAAGTTGAGTATTCCGAGAACTTGAACAAGTCCATCCTTTCTGGAAACCTTTATTTTCAAAATGAGTTATGGAGGTAGCCTTTTCAAACTGGTAATATGTCAAATAATAGAGGAATCATACATTTGTGAAGGTAAACTTATGCTATGTGTGGATGAGTTTAGTGTATGATGGGTGCAACCAAATTGGCCAGTTAAGACAAGAGACGGGTGTTACAAACTAAGTTCGTTGGGCTGTGGCCCAAAGTAAAAGTACTACTACTACTACTACTACTACTATTGCAAGTACTCAACTAATCAAGTGGTAATTGCTGAAAAATATGAGGACAATAAGGTCTTGTTAGATTAACAATGTGCCCTTAACCCTTAGAAAGAGGAAGGAAAAAAATGACCCCAAAAAACTGCAGAACCCTCAGAGAGAGCCGCATGTGATAGATCCCACTCACATGCAGACAGAAGTACAATAGATGCCGTAGCAGGGAACATCAACAAAATATCAATATTTCATGATAAAAGACAGTGTCTAACAGGTGTGTCCGCAGGTGTGTGCCAGCTCCCTCTGATGACTCAGCGGAGGTGCGGCCAATGACAGCTTACCGCCTTACCTGCAGCTCATTCAGTGATCAGCAGCAGGTTATCTACTGGGTCATTCTCCCAGTCATTGCCAGTTCGTTGCCAATGCTACAGGGGTAGTCACTCGTTCTCGGCCGCTCTGTATTGTGTATTTCCGAGTAATTTCCTTGTGTCACTCGATTCTGTACTCACCGTGAGTGGAGTGCTCAGATACACAAGTCAAAAATATTGGGGAATATTGGGGAATCGAGCGAGCCATCTGCTTGCCTTTCAGTTGAGAAAAGAGCAGTCAAACCGTATAACACCTAAAATAAGACACCCCAAATCTTTGGCTGATCTGTGTCTGATCCAGTAGAGGTGGCAGATGCATTTAAAATATTTTATCAAAACCTTTATGATGCACCGGAGGAGGCTCAAAATGTGGCAAAATTTAGAGGAATCTTCCAAAATGTTAATTTGTCAAAGCTAACGGAGACAGAGGCAAAGCAGTTAACAGCCCCAATTTTAGAAAGTGAAACAAGAGAAACCATTAAATGCCTAAAGAACAACAAGTCCCCTGGGACAGATGGTTTCCCCGGCGAATTTTTCAAGACTTTCATGGATGAACTTACACCTAAACTTTGTGAAGTTTTCAATTATGCCTTGGACAAAAATGACCCACCCAAGAGCTGGTCTGAGGCAATAATAACAGTAATCCATAAGGAGGGGAAGGAGCCACTTGAGTGTGGCTCCTATAGACCAATTAGTTTGCTCGGAAATGATGTAAAGATTCTTAGTTCCATACTAGTGAGCAGAATGCAGAAACATGTAGGGAGATTAATTAACCCTGACCAGACTGGATTCATACCAGGTCGCCAGGGGGCACATAATATTAGAAGGGCTTTAAATTTACAGTCTGTGGCAAGAGATTCCACCCATCCTTCAATGCTTCTAAGCCTTGATGCGGAGAAGGCGTTTGATAGGGTGGATTGGTCATATTTAAATTTCACTATGGAGCAAATGGGTTTTAATTCGACATTTATTAGATGGATTAATACTTTAAATAAAGATCCAATATCTAGAGTCAGGGTGAATGGATATTGCTCTAATTTTTCTGATATCAAGAACGGTGTTCGGCAAGGAAATCCAGCCTCTTCTATTTTGTTCGCATTATGTATTGAACCGTTAGCTGAATTAATTAGAATAAATGACAAAATTGAGGGGATAGTGGATGGGGGGCATGATGCACAAAATATTGTTGTTCGCGGATGATGTTCTTTTGTTTATTAGGAATCCAGTATCATCTATTCCTGCGCTCATGCAATGTCTGAGGAACTTTGGGGAAATCTCAGGGTACAAGGTCAATGAAGGTAAATCGGAAGCAATGATGATCACAGGAGACTGGCCGAAACATTTAGACGGAGAGACGAAATTCAGATGGTCAAAAAGGGGCTTTAGGTACTTGGGGGTCATTCTGACTCCTAACTATTCTCAATTATACAAAGCTAATTATGATAAACTCACTTCGCAGATAAAAAATGACCTGGAAAGATGGGGGATGCTCCCCTTTAGTGGATACAGTTCGCTTGGAAGTTGAGAATGAGATATTTCAAAACACCACTGGTAATAGTTAACTATGACACGATGTCTAGCCCCCTCTGCTGGAGAGGATGTGGATTAATAGGAGACTTCTCACACATCTTTTGGGATTGCCCAAAACTACAAGTATTCTGGAAGAAGGTAATTAACCTTAAGGTAAGGTAAAAGCAGCCCCTGCTGCTTTTAGGGAATATACCTTCAAGTGGGTTGGAAAAAAACAAAATGTATATGTGCAGAGCCCTGGTGTTAATAGCACACAAAATTATCACAACGAACTGGCTCAAACCTCAGCCACCTACCTTGGACCAATGGACCCAAAGACTCAAGGTTGTAAACTTTATGGAAAATATAACAGCGAAATTCCGGATGGACATTTATTTAGAGAGATGGTCATCTGTTATAAGGTATTTAGCAAAGTGAACATATTGTATCTATTTGTAGTATTTCTTTGGGCACTTTAGAATATGAATGCAACTCATTACATATCTTATGCCATTGCATTGGTAATTTCTCTTTTGTATTTTAAGACCAAGACTATTTGTATGTATGTCATACTGTGTGAGACTCACTGTCAAGGAACTTGTTTTAATAAATGTAAAAAAAAAAAGTAACAGAACGAACTGGCCAGCTATGGACCCCGCAGAATCAGACGTCATGCCATCACGATGCAGGGAAATCTTCTGGGACAACATGATCAAACCCTCAAGGGATTAGTGGATTTGGTAAACTCTGTTTGAGCCATGTAAACTCAACTCGACGCATGCTTCAACCCAGCCCCTGGACCTTCACCAGAGGAAGAGTCAGCCCCGATGCCGCCGGCTCTCCCTGTCCTCTCTTCCTGTGACTCCCACATTCCCACGCCCGAACGCTATTTCGGTGAGTCTTGGTCTTGCAGACGATTTTTGCTTTAGAGCTCTCTCGTATTTGATAATCAACCTCCTATGTAAACTTCTGATCCGGTAAAAATTGCTTTTTAAATGATTCTCCTCTCGGGTCAGGCCGCTCAGTGGGCCACTGCCCTGTGGGACGAGACTTGCGTTTCAATTTATCCTTCGATCAATTTGAAGTTGAGATGAAAAGGGTTTTGGTCCTGCCAGTTAGGGGCAAGGATGCAGCCAGTCACTTGCTTTCGCTCCGATAGGGTACATGCTCAATTGCGACTATGCGGCCGAGTTCGGCATCCTGGCCGCGGAGAGCGACTGGGATTCAGTCACTTTACAGAGTGTATTTTCTCAGGGTTCGCAGAAAATATTAAGGATGAGTAAAGATGACACAGAATCTTTTGATGGGTTAATTTCATTAGCTATCAGGTTAGATAATTGTATTAGAGAGAGAAAAAGAGAGAGAGCAGGTCGCCTGCAAACCCCAGCACCTCCCTCTAGATCCGCTTTTCACTGGCACCCGATCCATTATCCCCCTCAACCTCTGCTGAACCCACTGAGGAGCCCATGCAGCTGGGGAGGGCTAGACTCACTGCAGCAGAGCAACAATGGAGGTTTAGAGAGAGGCTCTCACTGTACCAGCCTGGCCGCAACCTTACCCAGTGCTTTAGTTGTCCAAAAGATGAGGCTCATCAGGCAGAGGAGGCTCCTTTGTTGCCGCCTGCTCGGTGTGCACCCGTGGAAAGATATTCCACTAATCCTTCTCTGGACTGCTTCGACCATTGCCCATCCCCAGCCGTCCATGGTCCCATATTACTGTAGATTTCGTCACTGCCTCCCCCCATTGGCAGGTAATACAACCATACTCACCATGTTGACCGTTTCACTTTGTACCTCTTCCGAAACTCCCCTCAGCCCTGGAGACCGCCGATCTTCTGACCAAGAATGTTTTTCGGCTACACGGTCTACCCTTGGACATTGTTTCAGACCGAGGGGCCCCAGTTCACCTCCCAAGTTTGGAATTTCTGTAAGGTGCTAGGGGCGTCATGACACATCACGCTGTGTTTCTGCTCGACATCCCTCATCCTGGAGTTCCCATTTAGCTTGGGTGGAATATGCACACAACTCCCTCACCAGCTCCGCCACAGGTATGACTCTTCATGGTTATGTATGATTTCCAACCCCCCTTCCTCCCCTGGTCCTCCTGACTTCCCTCCTCGCTGGCGACATCACAGAACATATCCTTCACCCACTGTCATCTATAACCTCACCCTCGACTCAACTTTATTGGACAATAAACACCCTTGAACTATCCGTACTGTGTGGTGCTCTGTGTTCTGTCTCTGCTCTGGGGCTGAAGACACTTAAATGTAACAGACACATGTATGAATACAAAAGATACAAAAGAAAGATTATGGTAGAGATAAAGGAAACAGCAATGACAATTGTAATGATAGTGTCATTCTCGAATAATAGTAGTATATGTGAGTAGGCCTATTGTACATCTAAGCATTCTAGTTGTAATCATAATTCACGATCAGCTGCCACCATGATCCTCTATCATCAAAACTGAACTACTTAATGCATTTTTAAATATTCAAAGGAGTCATATGTTACAGTAGTAAACTGAAAGATTTAGTCAAATGTTTAAGATAATAATCAGTAGTGACTATGTTCTCTACATAAGTTTTTTATTGTTTCCTTGGAAAGTGCTTCAAGAAGGACGAGACAAAAATAGAAAAAAAGACAACACAACTATTCAAAGATGATGAACTTTTAATAAGATAGAATCATTCATCGAACCAGCTTAAAAGTTCACTACACCTTATCTGTTTAAAAATACATTATATAAATTGTCAAATTATTCTAATACATTGAGTCATAAATAATAGTATGGAGACAAATATACAACACATAACAAAGACAGAGAGAGAGAGAGAGAGAGAGAGAGAGAGAACGGACAGGAATGACACAGACTTATTATTGAGTTACAATGATTTTAACATATTCAGCTTATATACTTTATACGGAAAACATGGTGCAGGAAAATAGTTCAGGTAAAGGGATTTAGAATGAAAGAAAACATGAGCAGATAAAGTAGAATGAATAGCATGGAATGAGGAAGAAAGAAGAAAAGAACTTGTATGAGTCATCAAAGAGAAAAATATAACGAAATCCTTTAACCCTAAGAAATTATACCATTTGGTGTACTTATATATCTGAGACTCAATTAATGCAAGCTTAATGCTGTGATCATACGAGATGTCTTAGCAAACAAGATGGGGTCAACATCCATTTCTGCCCTAGTCCCAAACACCAACAATGTAGATGTATATTTTTGGTTTCAGGAGGAGAGAACACACTGTTTTTGGCTAATGTTGTCTTTAATTATTATTATTATCGTCATTATTTTTGTAAACTTACCAGGTAATGGGGCACAACCCCTGCTGCACTTTGATTTTCATCTTACTTCACAAGAAAAAGACACGCTCCATACAAAGGCACAAGGGCACACTGCTTCCTGAACTGGCCCTGAATGAGGCCACTGGATCCTAATCATGACCCCAACTGACTGAAACGATGCCTCCAGCATGCGTTTCAGCTGGGATTTTCTTGCTTAGTTCAAGAGAAACACTCTGAGTCTATGAAAAATTAAATTACAATTTCTAATCTAACTAGGATTTTCTGCCTATGAGACATTTTGCAAATAATTATAATATTCATTCAAAAAGTGATGAATTTATAAATCCTTTTTGGTCAACGTCTACTACAATGTCTACATCAATGTCTACTGTCTATTTGCTGTAGGTGCTCCATTTCTATACAGAGTGAGAACACCATGTGGCAAGGTCACTTAACAAGGTGGATTGTACAATTAGTACAAATGGCAGTGGGTGACCCTGTTACAAACTGTAAAAAGTGTTAAAAGTCAATGAACAGAACATTTAAAATGAGTGGAAATTATGTCTCACGAGTCTTACTTGATTAAACCATACAGCGTTTTGCTAGTTACACTCAGATGCAGTAGACGTTCTCCTTTAATCTACTAGACACATTTCAGAGAGGAGGGGGGGTAAATCAGGGATAAATCAATAGCCGGTGATCAAGAAAAGTGAGGGTCAGAAATTGCTACTGAAAAATGCAGTGTTCTGAACTCATTTGATTGTCCTCAGACATTGATCGAAAAATTCAAATTTGAGCATACCCATCGATAGCTAGCCCTCAGTTAACATGTGTATTTGTAGTACTTTCTGAGGCTAACAAATGGGGTATCCAAACATGCCTCCAGAGAAATTCTAGTGAATAATGCAAGGCAGTTTTTTAAATCATGTTTAGCTTGAACACTATAAGGAAATGTTTGATCATTCTGACATGCAGTATGTATACATACTGGCTAACCATGAAGTAGGGCTTTTCAGGCTGCGTACCACAAACATAGTGCGAACACTTTTTCTACACTATCTCCATGTAAGGAGCTACACATAAATGACTAATCATATGAACATGCAAAGAGAGATTCTAATAAAGCCGCTCCACCTGAGAACCGACTAACCATGCAGGTGAAACTAGCTGGAGGTCATTCAAATAAAACAAACATTCACAGTAAGAGAAACAATTTTTTTCTGTAGTGTGAAAGACATGAAGTGAGCTGTTGCACTACTACTGTAACTCATGAGTTTCCTGTTCCTGCTTAAAATGTCCTACCAGAATATGACCATTTAGTGAGGTTACAGTTACATCAGAAATCAGACACTTATAATTACAGTAGTAATGGTGTTCAATGTTATAGCACAAAGACACTTTGAAGAAACTTCTGAGATAACAGCAATCAAACAATAGTACACTCAATAGTTTGACAGTGGCTTACACGTTGATTTCTCACAGCTTTCAGACACAGCTGTTAAACCTTAATAAACTGATAAACCTTTCTCAGTTCATTCAGCCTGTGTTGACTTTTAGAAAGATTACACATTTGTACACATAATTATAGTCCATTTTGCTGCTGACTGTGAGTTTCATGTCTCAAGCTGAGACAGCTAGGATTAAAACACTGGACACCCAAAGAATAAACAGATTTCAATCTGACCTAGTGTTTCAAATACTATCACTGCCAAAACAACAGCCAGTTAACTTCAAATCTTTCCTTTACTGTCCCGACTGTTTAACATGTATTATCATATTAAAAATACTTTGTGGCCAGATAAAGTAAATGTTAATAGCATATTACAAAGGGAAGAAAAATTATCAAAATATCTATTGGCTTTCACATCCCCATATGACAACACATCAAGAGGCTAAAAATAATAAAGGAAGACAAAATCAGTTAACATATCTCAAGACGTATAGACTTACAGTAGATACATTCTTTAAGTTACAGGGTGTTGTTAATGAACACTTTCTGTTGTCATAAAGTTCTTGTTGCTCTTGTGTAGGATCTTATATCGATCCAATGTGGATCCAAGTTAAAACGCATATTTTTTAATGTTATCCTTAATGATGATAAGTTTGGTGCTACCCAATGGCAGAATATTCCAATGGCTTTGGAGCATGGCAGAGGTCCACTCTTTGATTAAAAAAAAAATGTAAAAAATATACAGGTAATAGGCAATAAAAATGTATTTAAAAAAAGAACTGAAAATGTAACTCCATCTTGGGTAGTTGGATGTTCTTATCAAGCTGTAAAGGGTATACAATCTTTGTTTTGGGCATTTTTGATATATATATATATATATATATATATATATATATAAAGGGTTTACTTTTCTGAATCATTCAAATTGTTTTTTTCATATTTTTGAGCATTTTTGCTATATACATAGAATATTAACAGTGGATTTGTTTGTAAGAAAAACAAGGACAGTTTACAGCTAGTGTACATTTTAAGCAGGTAAACAAAGGTAAAAGTAAAAACAAAGTAAAAGTGCTTTTTCTAAGACTATTTCCTTTTGTCTCCAGTGTTTAGAAAGTATTAGGAGGCACTTTGGTCCATCTCTGGGCCGATAGACAATCACTAAGGCCATGTCTCAAGGCTCAGTCACGGAGGGTCTGGTTAGGCGCTTGCATTAGTGAACAACTTGGTAGACCAACATGAGACTCAGAGTGGATGGAGTATTTATGAAGGCTTTGTAGATGAAGATTCTGAAGCATGTTTACACTAGACAAGCACACAGTGGCTGCTATACAAATACTTATTTGATTCATCTACACTTGCTCTTTCTTGTTGACTTGCTTCCACAATGACTTCATGAAAAACATGAAAAAGCATTACTGATGGTCATGTAAATACTGCATTCACTTAAAGTTAAGCCAGGACTGGCCCATCATCCTTTCATTGATTTATAGGAACATTAATAAATCATGTTAGGGTGAAATCAATATAATCTAGGACTGGATATTAAAAAAAAAGCCAATCCAAACTCTACCAGACTTGGCCAGGTTAGGATAGAAAAAACTAGGATAGAAATTAAGCTTCACTGATCTGGACAGGGTGAAATGAGAATGCATAGGCTACGATATCATGGATAAAATGTTTTACCTAAGTTATAAGGATAAAAAACCCAAACCAGACCCGTACAATCAGGTTAATCCAGTTAATTCCAGTTTGATGCAATCCATACTACATAGTCAAGTCCTTGTAGTCATGAGTTCTTTTGAAAAGGGGCAAGACCTGACCACACAAGTCCGGACCCAGTCATGGAAGGTAGGCCAAAGCCATTTGCTCTTCATTTACTTTATATTGTAATGCAGTGCTGTGTAATCCTGTTAATTCCAACCCAGCTAAACACACATCACTCCACTTTAAGTAATTCCAATCCTCATAGGTTAGGTAATTGGATACAAGATACGGGTCATTGTCTAATTCTGATTTACATGGTTCCATCAGAGGCTATGTTGTGAATCCATGGCTAATTGTGGCTCCAAATCAATCAATTTACCTCTGATCCAGTGTACTAGTTTCTATTAACGTAATTTGGATTGAGTCCAACCTGAAAAACACCTTTTATCCTTTCCTATCCTAGTATATCCAGATAGACTGGTGTGGCCTTCATTAAAGTTATGAGCATCTTCTGAATGTCCTTAATGTTGAAGCGCTGTTGTGGCTCCCTCTGCCAGCAGCCCAGCATAATATCGTAGATTTCCTTGGGACACAGCCAGGGGCACTCAAGTGCCCTCCCCTGAGTAATACACTCTATCACCTGGGGAGACAAAGAGACACATGATTAACAAGACAGTGACTTGTCTTGTTTGAGAAAAGCTTTATTTTTGTGTACATAACATTTAAAGTCATATGTTGAAAACATATTCAGAATTACATCACATGAAGATCCTTTTTAAGTATACTTGTGATTTCAAACTCATAAACCTTTTCCTTCAAACTCAGTTTCAAATTTGAGCAAGGAACAGAAACAGCAAATAGTTTTAAACTGTCATCACAGACTTAGTTTCTATCCACTTACAAACAAGTTCTGTCCCTCGCTTTCTGTTGTAGCATTTCATTGAATGTAGTTCTTTGTAAAATGTAATCGTGTTCTGTAAAATTCTGTCCTGTATAGTGAAATTCTTGTGTTTTGTGAAATGTCATTGTATTTTAAGAAAAACTGTTGTCATGTCATGATTTCTGCAAATATTGTGTTTTGTGAAATGTCATTTTTTGTGGAATGGTAAATGGAAGATAAGCAGTATTTATATAATGCTTTTGTCGATTTGATGACAACTCAAAGAGCTTTACAGTATAGTTTTTTTAGCCATTCAGCCATTTACACACACATTCATACAATGCATCTATGTGCAGCACTTTCTCTATGACAATAGAGACTATTTTTGGGTGCAGTATCTAGCCCAAGGACACTTCAGAATGCAGAATGGGGAAGACTGGGGCCGACCTGGTTAGAGGCCAACCCCTTAGCCACAGCCGCGTTTTTACTGTGTTTGAAATGTAGTGTAAAGTGAAATGCCGCTGTGTTTTGTGAAATGTATTATTGATGTGGGGCTGTGCCTCAGAAGATATGGTGCATCATCCACTAACCAAAATGTTGGCGGTTCAGTCCCCATTTTTCCTATTCTGCATGCCGATACTTACCTTTGTCTTGTAAAATGTGTTTTGTCAAATGTCATTGTGTTTTGTCTAATGCTGTGTTTTGTGAAATGTTTGGTTTTGTGAAATACTGTCATCTGCAATGTTGCTGTACTTTGTAAAAGATTGTAGTATTTTGTGAAATGTGTTTAGTTAAATTATGTCGTTTCATGAAATGCCATCGTGTTGTTTTAAATGTTATATTGTATTGTTTTCGGAAAATTGTCTGTCGTTTGTGGCTGAGGGTGGTGCAGGCCCAGAGCCAAGCAAAGTCGATTCTTATTACTGAGCTGTCTTTGTGGTCTTTAATTATTCAGCTATATAAATAATATTGCACATGGTAAACAATCTTTTCCTTACACAGGGGGGTCAGAAGTCGTGTTGAGCTGCATTTCAAACGCATAGTGATCGAGATGATGATGTATCTTTGTGATCTCCGCACCGCAACCACACACTGAAACTCGTTAACATGGTGGTAACCTTTCTTTAATTTGCCTAGTTGGTTTCTCTTTGCACACGCACATTACAGATAAATAACTGGACATGTAGATTTTGGTTTCATACAACATACTTCATTTATTTATTTATATATTTTTTCTGTGATAATTAATCAAGTTTTCTTTGAGTTACCAGTTCCTGGGGGTTGCTGCTGGAGTCGTTTGGCCAGCTATCAAAAGGAGGCCCAGCTGCAGCAGACAACCTTAAATGGCTTTAAGCATTAATTGGACTGCACCATGTCTCTCGTAATCATGGGGAGGGACACTGTTTCCTTATTTAGATTTTTAGTTGTTAATCTTTGACTACTGTTATATATTTATTTATTATTTATGTTTAAGTATTTTTCCTTAGTTAATATTATATGGTGTGTTATGTTGTGGCTGTAGTTTGTTTTCAATGTTACTATGTCTCACTCTATCGCCCTTTTGTGTTTGAGTGGCTTGATCAGCCACTATATATGTTTCCCCTGTGTGTCAGTTGAGGGGCAATTTTTTGGTGCTTTTAACTTGTCTTCACTTGTTACCGGAGGCTAGTTTGCTTAGTTGACCTTTTACTGGCCCAAATGTGTTAAGTTTATCTTTTAGCAATTTTTTTAATGAAAACAAAATTAAAATAAAAAAATTTCAAAGAAACTATCTGTGGCTCTCTGATCTTCCTGCTCGGTCCCTGACAATCTTGATCAAGGACATTTCAGCACTACATATTGCTGCCATAAGCTTTAAAGAGTTATGCTTCTTTTAATCTGTAGCCCTTACGTATATGCTGGGAATTAAATTCCCTTGTGTTTCTTTTGCTGCCCAGATTTGGTCATTGGCACTGACCACTGTAGTCCTATACCCCAGATGAAGATAACATTTGTCAGTATTTGCTTCTCACCCATTGACTTTGCTGTTTGCCTGTTTATTGACATTTTGAATGTGTTGCCTGTCCAAATTGCTCCAAATTGAACACTGCCCTTTTTTGGACCTTTAAAAACAAAAATGCCAAGAATGATGATGATAAAGTGATTCTTGAAAAAGGTTTTCAAGATATGCATTACATATACATACAGACAGACAGATTTCTGGGTTAGGTAGATGGATTAGTTATGGTTTGTGAAGTGTGTTTTTTTTAAATCTAGTTACATTCTGAGAAATGTGATTAATTAAATGTGGGCTTTTCTGCAGGTACACAACTGAAGATATGTCCCGAACATCCGCTGGTGGTCACTAACATCCGACTACATCAACTGGCGGTAGGCATTAATTAGTGCAGCAGAACGTACATTACATATTCTCCATCTTATCCTATGTTCAAAAAGTGTTTTGTTTAAAAAGGCATAGTGGTAATGACGTCTGATCTACTGAGCTTTCATAGTACTGCCATACAAGCCAGTAGCCAGTCAGATTTACCTTTAGCCTCAGCATACTCTTAAGTTCCTTATCAGTTATGCCCCCGCTAACTTCCAGACACTGACTCCCGGGCCTAACGGTGCTCTGGCCACAGCTGTGTCCAGTGATGACATAACTCTCCAGGTGAAACTGCCCTAATCAACTCCTGTCTCTCAGCTACCATCGCTAACGGCTTTCAGTTATTTCTCTCATCTAAACTCTCTGCGTACGGTGGCTGCAAAGATAGTCCACCAGAAATCCTTGTTATATGTGACTCCACTGTTAGGTTTGTTGAACTCCCAGGCGCCATCACCTACTGTCTTTCTGGTGGCAAAACGGCAGATTTCATAGAACTGACACCTGCTCTGCTCGATGTCCATACCGTGCTTTTGCACACGGGTACCAATGACGTCATGCCAAGACAATCCACCAAACTTCATTATGATCTTGAGTTCCTCGTCTACACAGTCTAAAGCCTAGGAGGAAGGTGTGTACTGTCTGGCCCACTTCCCACTATGAATAAAGGCTCACAACGTCTTTTTAGCCTGCACATGTGGATGCAGAATTTCACCAATGCCACTGGACTAGGTTTTATAAGCAATTTTGATTATTTTTGGACTGAGTGGGACCTGTTTAAAATTGATGGGTTACATCCAAACAGGAGTGGTGTGGGCAAACTGATTATCAACTTCATAAATTTCATTGCTTTTAGCCTAAATTGATGGTCCCCCCAGCAAGACCCTGACCAGCATCATCATTTTTTTATCCCACAGCCCTGTCCCTGACAGTGTGGGTCCTGCTGGTTCTGGTTCAGTTTTCCGCACTGACTCACTTATTCCTATTAGGTCATCTGTAAGACCTGATCCTCCTTCACCTATTTCACCTACTCACAGTCACCTCAAGATTCTATGTGATTTTAAACATGCCATCCCTGTTATAATCAACGATAGAAGTAACAGGTATTCATGTAGCTACCTCTCTCCTTGTACAGTCACACTGTCCAATCTTATTCACATTGCCTGCCATCCTACTCCAGTACCTGACTCCAAACTTCCAAACATTTTCAAGACAGGTCTACTAAATGTAAGATCTCTGACAAAATTGTGTGTAATGATTTTATTCTGTCACAGAATTTGGACATTTTTATGACAGAATGTGGGTGCAACCTGAAGATTGTGCTCCTCTTATTGAAGCCTCTCCCCCTGGCTACTCTTTCTTTTACCAACCTAGGGGGGAGGGTTAGCTGCTATCACTATTGCTTATGTTTTAATGTTGTTTTATCCCCTGGTTCTAATAGCTCTCTCCTACTCAGTCTCAGTCTAGAGTTTTAATTCTACCTCTGCCAATTCCTTTAGTAAAGCTTTTAACTCTATCCATATCGAGCCTGTAGCATCAGTTGATGAGCAGCTAACACGTCTTAATTCTGCCTGCAATTCCATGCTGTATGAAATTGCACAATTTCCGATGAGAAAAATTAAGCACCTATCTCAGCCCTGGCTAAATGAGAACAATACTAATCTTATTGAATCAAATGCTTCGTACCCCAAGGTGCTTTTTAACATTGTAAGCCGTTCCACTGATGCTCCCCCTATCCACTCTGTAGAGGCTACTCCTACAGTCTGCAATGAGTTTTTAACCCTCGTGTTGTTCCTGGGTCGGATTAAACCAGAGTTTGTGTGTGTCTGTGTGTGCGTGTGATCATCCGCAAGCCCTGGCCGGTCAGGGTTAGGGTTAGGGTGACCCAAGGATTGTCATTATCCAATTCTCCTGGGGTCATTGAGACCAATGGATTGTCATTCTCAATTCTCCTGGGGGGTCATTTAGACCCACACCTGATTCCAATTGTAATCTCGGGGGGTATATTAGACCCACAGAGAAGCCGGTGTGCCATTCTCCCTGACCATGTCACGATGTCACGTCAAGCGCGTTTCACCAGAGAACAGGTTCTCCAACAGCTATTCTCCCAGCAACAATCCTCTGAACCCAAAGAGGACGCGAAAGAGCCAGACCGAGAAGCGGACGGAGAAGCAGATGGAGAAGCAGACCGAGAAGCAGACAGAAAAGCAGACCGAGAAGAAGACCGAGACGACGACGACGACGGCGAAGACGACAACGACGGCGACGACGACGGCAACGAAGACTACGACCCAGTGGGTGATGCTGCTGCAGATTCGTCATCCTTGGAAGAAGAAGAAGAAGGACAAGACCACGGCACCACCACCACCACCACCACCGGACTCGTGGAAAGAGAGACCTTCCTGTCAAGAAACGGGGAAATAACATGGTCCTCGAGGGCGTATGGCCGAGAGGAGGGCCGCTGCTCCTCCTCCTCCTCCTCCTCCTCTGCTGCGGCTCAAAGCGCCCCCCGGGCCCCACGATGCACGCGACGTCCCGCGCCGGTGACCTAACCTCGACGTTCCGCCTGTTCGTCACGGCGACGGTAGAGAATTGGGAGGGTCGTCGAAAAGGCTGGATTCGGCACTCCAATGATTCTTTCCTCATTCCTTAGCAAGTGAGAGGATTGCCTGTGATGTAGATGAAGTCCTGTTGTCTGACCCGGCCCAGAGGCATGATGTTGAGATGGAAAGAATGATTAACGTTGCTTATTTCAAAGTCATATTGTGCATTTTACATACAGGGTTTTCATGAATGCAGGAATGTGCAAATATCCTACATTAAATATTTTCAGTAATGATTTATTTTCTTGCTACGCCCAGAGTGTAGTATTTTGCATTTATTTGTGTAGTGTGTAATAATTGCCAAGTAAATGGTTTGTATTTATATAGCACCTTTCTAGTCTTGAAGACCACTGAAAGCGCTAAACAGTACAGTTTGCCATTCACCCATTCCCACACAGATTCATACAGTGCACTATTAGCAGCACTTTTTCTATGAGGGGCAATTCGGGGTTCAGCATCTTGCCTTTGGCATGTAGATGGGGAAGACTGGGATTGAACTGCTGACCTCCTGGGGCGTGGACGACCGCTCTACCCCTCAGCCACAGCTGCCTATGAGTATTGTTTTGTGTGTTATGTGATGGCAGTGTTTGGTTTTGGGTAAAGATAAAATAGTTTTTAATTGTTTGATTTTGCAAGACAAGTCAAAGGTTTTGTGAGTGTAGCTTGTAATTTTGGGGTATGTGTTTACTGTTTTGAAAAAAGGAGAAGAAGTTTTAGGAAATGCATTTTAGCAATCAACTGTAACAACCAGATATGGTTTATTTCACGTTAACACTATGCCAGAGGACTGTAATGAATGTAGAATGTAGGCCTAATGAAAGGAGCTCCTCCTTAAATTATTACTTCCAAATTTTAATATAAGCCTTGTAAACATCATTATCCATTGAAAGAAGAAGGCATCAATGGTTTAACACCTGTTTTTGAAGACTTAAGAGTGAAAATTGTTATTGTTCCTTGTGAGAATCCTCTCATCAGAACTCCCATCCATTCAGTAAAAAGAGAAGCGGCTCAAAGGGGAGAGCATTACCAAATAATGTCGCTTTAATGTAGCGTTAATGTAGCCATACATCCTTGTGTGTCCAATTCTGTCTTAAATTTCTCCAAAGAGCTGTTCCTTTTCTGTCTTCAATATTGTGTGTGCCATTTTCTCCATTCCAGTAGTTGGTTCCGGTTTGTGTTCTCACTGAACGGCAATTTATGACCATGTGTCCCCACTGACGTTTGAAGTCTCCAACTAAATAAGTTTCTTGGAATTCGGATTTTGCCAGGTGGTTTTGCTTTACTGCAATTTGTTGATTTGATTTAATGAAGTACTTACCATCAAAAAAAAAAGAATGGAAGAAAAGAATTTAGCTAAGAACGGACACCTAACAAATTGTTGAAAGAGTGTTAAATGAAATGAAATGAAATGTAAAATCTCAGCATGTAAAAGTGTAGAATGAAATGAAAATGCCTCTTCATGCCATTAATTAAAAATGAATATGTACTTCATTATTGGCGAGCTGGAACCAAGGCTGTTTGCCGTAAGTGAAGATCTCCCACAGAATGACTCCAAAGCTCCATACATCACTCTCCGTGGTGAACTTCCTGTACATGATGCTCTCGGGGGGCATCCAGCGGATAGGCAGCATGGTGTGACCTCCCACCTGAACACAAACACAAACAGGAGATTATCTTATGGATATCTTACACACAATACTTTGTGGGAACAATACAACATCACTGAAACCATTTGATCTATGTGAAAGTTCTTTATTAAGGGACACACATGTGTATGTACTTAAGTGGGCCCTCAGCCCCTTTGTTGCAATCCAATATTTTCAATTTAAAATGAAAAGCCATATTTGACTATTTGGCTTTAGAAAACAACAACAACAACAACAAGTGTAGAACAATAAAGTTTACCTCTATCTAGTGCCCTTATGAGCCATGACTTGGTATGACATGATATATGATATATAAGCCCTATGAGACAAATTTTGATTTGTGAATATGGGCTATACAAATAAAATTTGATTGATTGATTGATATTGGAGATCATTAGTTAATAGCACGTGATATGTATCACTCAAAGTGTCAGGGCATATACTGCTACAGTTGTGAATGACAATGGCCTCATTTACTAACAGTGCGTACGCACAAATCTGTGCTTAAACCGTGCGTACAAACGTTTGACGCTTGTCAAACGCTTGTCAAACCACTTTATTCTATTCAGTATGTTGACACTGCATTGTGAGGTAGTCTGAGTTACTCCATGAAAAACGGAACAATTTCAAATTTTGGTAAAACAAACAATGATGGGATGCATGATAGAAGCAGAGAGATACTCACCCTGTAATAATCCGTGCTGTAAATGTCTCTGGACATGCCAAAATCTCCTATCTTCACCAGCATGCCATTCCCAACCAGGCAGTTCCTGGTTGCCAGATCACGGTGCACAAAGTGTTGAGACGCCAAGTAGATAATTCCAGCTGCAATCTGACTCGCTATGTTAAGCATTTGTGACAGACCCAGCTCTCCGTTGGTCTGTAGAGGTTGTCCATCCACCAGGATAATGGCGTCTGGCCCATGGGCTCTAAGGAGGAAGTTACAGAGTCAGAAGTCATCAGTCAGTGTAATGTTGTTCGACATTTTTTGTTTTAAAAGGCCATACTGCTGGTTTTGAATGTTGTGGCCCATTAAGTTTGAACTGGGTTTACTTTACATTATGCTTACTATTTCAAAAACATATAACAGCTTACTCTCCTGTGGAACCAGCTCCTACTCTGGGTTCTGGAGGCAGACACCATCTCTACATTTAAGGTTAGACTGCCCCCACATTCGCCAAAGTGCTTGCTCATTGTGGGAACCGTTGGGTTTCTCTATAATTCTTAAGGTCTTGACCTTCTATGTAAAGTGCCTAGAGATAATTGAACATAATATATAACTGAAAACCAGCTAAATTAATTGAATTTCTGAAGTAATGTCATATTAATGATCAAACTTTTTGTGATCGGTTTAATATTTTTATTTAAATGCTTTCAGGGAAATTTGCTAAAATTCCTACACTTTTAAGACTTAATGAAAACTAAATTAAGAATTTAGAGGTCTGAGATAATCATTTAACTTACAATCATACATTTATCATGAATATACTGTAACTAGAAATGCTTTGTTTTTGTTTTGTTTTGGTTGACTGTTTTCGGCTGGTTGACTCCTGCTGACATTCTACGGTAAGCGTATTGCATCTTTTCCCGTTTTCCTGCCGCTGGTGGTGGTAACCCTCTGAACTAGCTCCTCTGCTAACGCTGATGTTTTCTATATTACTACGGCTAATTGCCGATCTATAGTTAAACATTCACATATATCACTCCTTACTCTCTGGTGCTCTAGCAATCCTCTGTTTTTCCATCTGCGTTTCAGCTTACCCTCGTAGGCTAACAGGCTAATTTATTAGCGATGGGTTCTCTCCCTCCCTCTTCCTCCACTGCTCTCTCCTGCTCCGATTGTCTAATGTTCACTTACTCCTCTGCCTCCTTTAACAGTAGTGGTACATGTAACAAATGTAGTGTATTGATAGCGATGGAGGCGAGGCTTAGCGACTTAGAAGCTCAGCTACACTGCTTAAGGACACACAAGTTCACGTTTTGAACTGATTTTCTCCACTCAACGACACACCCGTTGAGAAACAAACTCTGGTCATTTGCGACTCAGTCATAACAAACGTTAGGTTAGCGACACCAGCGACCATAGTCAATTGCATGCCAGGGGCCAGAGAAGGCAACATCCAATCAAAACTGAAGCTGCTGGCTAAAGCTAAAAGTAAATACAGTAAGATCGTAATTCACGTCTGCAGCAACAACTCGCGGCTTAATATGTCGGAGGTCACGAAAGTTAATGTGGAATCGGTGTGTGCTTTTGCTTTTGCAAAAACAATGTTGGACTCTGTAGTATTCTCTAGACCTCTATCTAATGCGACCAGTGATGACACGTTTAGCCGGAGAGCTGCAGTCCTATACACTTCTCTGCACTCCCTTTAGATCAGTCACACAACCACAACTCCATAGAGACTGTCTGCCCCTCGTCCCATTAAATTATTTAAATCTAACATTAACAGAGAGAGAATTCCACACAAAAACCTATTAAAAATTAAAACAACCTCTGCAACAACACAACAAAGTAAGACAATTAAATGTGGACTCTTAGATGTAAGATCATTGTCATCAAAGCCTGTTTTAGTTAATGAATTAGTCTTAGATCACAATATTGATTTATTGTCCCTCACTGAAACCTGGCTGCATCCTGATGAATATGTCAGCCTAAATGAATCTACTCCCCCCAGTCATGTAAATTCACACGTTCCCAGAGAATTTGGCCGAGGAGGTGGAGTTGCTGCTATTTTTAACTCCAGTCTATCAATTAATCCTAAACCTAAACTAAACTACAACTCATTTGAAAGTCTTGTTCTTAGTCTTACACACCCATCCAAGAAATCACAACAGCCAATCATATTTGCTGTAGTTTACCGTGCTGGGGCTTATTCTGAATTTTTTACGGAATTCCCTGAGTTTTTATAAAGCCTTGTCCTAGAAACAGATAGTTATTATTGTCGGTGACTTTAATATTCATGTTGACAATAATAATGCTTGCCTAAGTGGGGCATTCATTTCAGTATTAGACTCAAGTGGTTTCAGTCAGTATGTACACCACCTTACTCATTGTTGTAACCACTCACTTGATCTTGTACTATATGGTGTCAAAATTGAACATCTAATAGTACTTCCACATAATCTATCAGACCATAATTTAATAACCTTTGATTTCTTATTATCACACTACATGCTATTAATGAAAAATTCCTTTTCTAGATGTCTACCTGATAGTGCTGTATACAAATTTAAGGAAATAGTTCCAGTTACATTTAACTCAGTATCTTCCCTCAATATAATCAAAGAATTATTTAAAAACCCTAGCTCCACTGAGATTGACCATCTTGTCGATAGCTCTGTAAAGTCATAACAATTAACATTAGACTCAATAGCGCCTCTAAAAAAGAAACGTGTAAAACATAGTAAATTAGCTCCGTGGTATAATTCCAACACACATGAATTAAAACAAGCGTCAAGAAAACTAGAAAGGAAGTGGCGTTCCAACAAGTGTGTTGAAAATCATCTAGCCTGGAAAAATAGTGTTAAAGCATATAAGAAGGTCATCTATAAAGCAAGAGCTGCCTACTACTCCACATTAATAGAAACAATAAAAACAACCCCAGGTTTCTCTTCAGCACTGTAGCCAGGCTGACAGAGAGTCACACCTCCATCGAACCCAGTATTCCTACATCCCTGAATAGCTTTATGAAGTTCTTCAACGATAATTCTAACAATACGATTAAAATCCAACATCTCCTGCCCTCAATTGATGCTAATATATCATTAAGCACAGAAATCTATGGAACAGCTGAGAATCCTACCAATTATTTAGACAGCTTCTCTCTGATCACCCTTGATCAGCTGACTTCAATAATCTCATCTTCTAAACCCACAACTTGTATCTTAGATCCCATTTCTAAAAAATGACTTAAAGAAATTCTGCCCCTAATTGATAGTACGTTACTGAACACAATCAATCTCTCATTATCATCAGGATATGTACCACGATCATTTAAACTAGCTGTAATCAAACCCCTTCTCAAAAAAACCTCCCTGGACCTGGAGGTTTTAGGCAACTACAGACCGATATCCAACCTCCCCTTCCTGTCTAAAATCCTCGAGAAGGTTGTCACAGCTGTATCAGCTGTAAGAATTTCTCCAGGAAAGTAAAGTATATGAAGACTTTCAGTTGGGGTTTAGAGCTCATCAAAAAGTCACTAATGGCCTTCAAATAGCTTTAGATCAAGGGTTTGTCTCTGTCCCCATCCTGTTAGATCTTAGTTCAGCATTCAACACTATTGATAATCACATTTTATTACAGAATCTAGAACAGTTAATTGGCATTAAAGGAAATAGTTAACCCTAGTTTAAATCCTATTTTTCAGATTGATTACTGATGCGTCATCAGTGCGCACCAAAGTTAACCACAGTGCTCCTCAGGGTTCTGTGCTCGACCCAATTTTATTCACTATATATGCTTCCACTAGGAAACATTATCAGGACACATTGTAAATTTCCACTGCTATGCAGAGGACACCCAGTTATACTTGTCAATAAAACCAGAACAGTGTAATCAATTAACTAAACTTCAAGCATGTCTCAAGGACATAAAAACCTGGATGACACACAATTTTCTCTTATTAAACTCAGATAAAACAGAGGTTCTAATACTTGGCCCTAATCACCTTAGAGATTCATTATCTAATGATATAGCTGCGCTAGACGACATTGCCCTTGCTCCCAGTGAAACAGTCAGGGACTTGGGAGTCATCTTTGATCTGATTTGTCCTTTGATTCTCACTTAAAACTTATTTCTAGGACTGCATTCTTTCACTTAGGTAACATCTAAAAAATAAGACATTTCCTCTCTCAAAAAGATGCAGAAAAACGCCTTTGTTACATCCACACTTGATTATTGTAAGTCCTTATTATCAGGCTCCAGCAGTAAGTCGTTAAAGACTCTGCAGCTTGTCCAAAATGTTGCAGCACGTGTCCTGACAAGAACCAAGAAAAGAGACCACATTTCTCCAGTATTAGCTTCACTACACTGGCTTCCGGTTAAATTTTGAATATAATTTAAAAATTCTACTCCTTACCTACAAGGCCCTTAATAATATGGGAACATCATACCTTAAAGAGCTCATTGTACCATATCACCCCACTAGTGCACTGCGCTCCAAGAATGCAGGCTTAATTGTTGTCCATAAAGTCTCTAAAAGTAGGGGGTTAGGGTTAGAGTAAGAGACAGAGCTTTCAGCTACAGTATCAAGCTCGTCTCCTGTGGAATCATCTCCCAATCATTGCAGTTCGGGAGGCAGACACCATCTGTACGTTTAAGAGAACCTTCCTTTATGATAAAGCGTGTGGTTAGAGTTGGCTCAGGTTTGTCTTGGACCAACTCTTAGTTATGCTGCTATAGGTCTAGAATGCCGGGAGACACATGACACATGTAGCTTCTCTTTCCTCTTCTCCCTCTTTATCACATTAATATCTAATCAATACATGTTACTGACTTGATTTTTTCCCTGGAGTCCTTGTGCCTTATCGTTTGCGGACCCGGGACCGCAATTGCGGCCACATCGTGGATTATGATGGTGGATCGCGAATCAGTGATCATATTGGTGGATTGTGTTGGCTGCTGGTGATCATATTGGCGGATATGATCATATTATCTTGTTGGCAGCTGATGGTGGATCCCAATAGTGTCAGTGGATCATGACGATGGACTGTGGATTATGGTGGTGGATTCTGATCATGGTGGCAGCTGACCGTGGACTATTATTTTCAACAAGACTGCTCGATATACAATACGCCTACTCACATACTCGACCATTACTGACAATAATCCATCAATTAATTGACCTTCCATTATGCTACAAAGTGTTTATTCTAATCAATGCTGCAAATACCCTTATCTTTCTGATGTTCTCCATTACACGTGGCATCTTTTGCACTTCTGTCCGTCCTGGGAGAGGGATCCCTCACATGTGGCTCTCTCTGAGGTTTCTACCTTCTTTTTACCTTGTTAAAAGTTTTTTTTTGTTGTTTTTCCTTACTCTTGTTGAGGGTTAAGGGCAGAGGATGTCACACCTTGTTAAAGCCCTATGAGACAAATTGTGATTTGTGAATATGGGCTATACAAATACAATTTGATTGATTGATTGATTGATGGAAAATAATGCTTTGTTTTTTTAATGCTTAGCAGTTTTATTGGTACTTTGATTGTTTTTCATATGAAACAATGGTTGTATTATGTAAACAAACATTGAAGGGTCTTTATTTTATGATCAGGACTGATAATAGTTTTAAAAGTATTTGAAAGTAAATAAAATAGCAATATATATAATACTTTAGAGCAGGGTTATGGAGAGGACATTTTTGTCCACGAAGATGCTGAGGGGGATTTTATTTGTGTAATACTACACAGAAAAATGATAATGCAAAAACTGATGTTGTTGCTAATCAGTGACATTTGTCAGGCTGTGTTGACCCTCGACAAGAAATTCTATAATGTAGTATACGGAAAAAATACGTGTGTGTGTGTTTTTAATACAAAAACAAACAAATACTGGCGGTATTTTAAAGGGTTAAAATACTGAAAATGTCTTAATATTTGGTATTTATGATCAGAACTGATGTTGGATACAAAATAAGTCATCAAATGTTTTATAGCACTTTTAGGGACTGGAAATTTGTTTCAATGATGGTGCTTAAAGGACGTTTTATAAATGCAGCCCTATAAGGATTAAAGTAGAAAATGGAGATACATTTAATCTAGAATTCATGACTTCATGATTTGAGACTCATTATTAATTTAATTATACACATTTGCTCGATTAGGAGATGGTACCCCATTTTCATAGCAAATGCAAATTCACAGCTTGTAAGTTGACCCATACAAAACTTCCTTCAATAAAATGATGATCAAAAGCATTACAGATCTCCTTTTATTCATTTAGGGTCGGTAGAGTAAGGGTGAATGGAGTAATGCCTTAATTATTCTGGAAATTTAAGAGTTCCATACTTTTGCTGAGATGTTTCCAGTCAGATTAGTAGGTAAAATGACAGTTTTTCACTATATAAATGATAAATGGACTGTATTTATATAGAGCTTTTCCAGTCTTGTCAACCTCTCAAAACTCTTTACAGTACATGTCACATTCACCCATTCACACACAATCACACTATCAATATGTTTGGTATGATGTTGGCGGCTGTGGCTCAGGAGGCAGAGCAGGTTGTCCACTTGAGTGGTCATCAAAGTACGATATAAATAGACCATTAACCATTCACAAACTTTGGTTGAGGAAATTTGGACTTCTTTCACTTCATATAGGTTATTTATGATTTATTGACAAATCGTATCTGTTTTATCTGACGATGGTCCTCGATAGGGAAAAAAGAGTATGAAGGATAAAATATGGTCTATTAAATAATAGGTCACTAAGATCTAAATCTTTACTTGTCAATGATCTGATAACTGATCACCAATTTGATATATTCTGTTTAACTGAATCCTGGCTGCAACAAGATGAATATGTGAGTTTAAATGTAGAAAGCATTGCTACATTTAGGTGGATGGGTCGCAGCAATCTTTAGATCTGACTTATCAATCAACCCTCTACCTAATGGTAGTTATAGCTCAATTCAAAGCCACATCCTCAGCCTCGTACATCCAAGCTCAAAATAAATTAAAAAAAAACAGTTAAGTTATTATATAACTGCATTTTAGAGTTAGTTATTGGCACAAAGATAAAGTTGTTATAGAAGGGGATTTCAACATTTACGTAAATGTTGAAATCCTAATTAGTTCTGCATATAATTCACTGATAGACTCGATTGGTTTTATTTAACATGTAAATAAATCAACTCACTGTTTTAATCACACTCTTGATCTTGGTCTGACATAGAAATTGAAAATGTTATACTTCCCAAAAACCCGCTTCTGTCTGACCATTTTTTAATTACATTAGTATTAAAACATTTTAACTATACTGGGTTCACTACCGTGCCTGCCATGAATTTGTAAATAGCACAGCAGCCAAATTGTGAACAACCATTGAAACTGTTGCCCCACTGCAAAAGAAGGTAGTAAATCAGAGGAGGTTAGCTCAATGGTATGAAATTATTGTTATTATTATTATTATTAATAATAATATTAAAGCTGGTAAAACAACCGGTCGAGGTAGATGGATGCCCAAAGTGAGTTTGGTTTTTAGAGGTTTCTTCCAGTTAAAGAGGGAGTTTTTTTCTCTCCACAGTCTCCTAAGTCCTTGCTCGTTGAGGGAACTTTTGAGTTACTCTCCAATTTTGAAGGTCTCGAGCTTACTATGCAAAGTACCTTGGGATAATATATCAATCAATCAAATCAATCAATCAAATGTTCTTTGTATAGCCCATATTCACAAATCATAATTTGTCTCATAGAGCTTTAACAAGGTGGGAAATCTGCTGCTCTTAACCCTCAACAAGAGTAAGGAAAACTAGTAAAAAAACAACTTTTAACAGGGGAAAAAGAAGGTAGAAACCTCAGAGAGCCACATGTGAGGGATCCCTCTCCCAGGATGGACAGAAGTGCAATAGATGTCAAGTGTAAAGGAGAACATCAGAGAGATAAGGGTATTTGCAGCACTGATTAGAATTAACAGTTTATAGCATAATGGAAGGTAAATGAATTGACGGATTATTGTCAGTAATGGTCGAGTATCTGAGTAGACATATTGTATATCAAGCAGTCTTGTTGTAATCATAGTCCATGGTCAGCAGCCACCACAATCAGGATCCACCATCACGATAAGATGCCACCTTAGGCCACAATCCATCAGGATCCACCATCAGCTGCCAACACGATCATGGTCCGCCACCACTATCCACGATCAGATGCCAACACGATACAGGATCCACCAATATGATCTAGATCAGGGCTTCCCAAACTTTTCAGCCCGCGACCCCCAAAATAACGGTGCCAGAGAATGGCGACCCCCAACGACACTGGAGGTGTTATATAATGTTGCGCACAGCCACGCACATGCACTATTAGGCCTATGCAAAACAGGCATTAATACAACACAAAAGAACAACAGCCTTACAGAGATGAAATTATTTTATAGTAATTTGAGAAATAGAATACAACCAGAATACAGGGAATCTCCCTGTTTAAACAGCAGGGCTGAGTGAACATACAATTATAAACAAGTGCGCAGGTAAGTCTTGTCTGACAAACACAGACAAGATGTCTGTGTTTGTCTGTGCGCTTCTGTATGCATAACGTGCAGCAGACACCTTATTGCTGCCATGTGCAAAAACTTGAGGGTTATTTATTTTAGCCTACACATTACTTACATTTCTTAAACACACCTAATGAGATGGGTGGGCAATATGCATGGAGCAGAGCAAGTCCATTCTGGGCCTTATTTTGGAGACGGCCACTCGGAGATCCTCCTCCACGTTTAGCCGCGATCTGTATTTATTTTTTATGTAGGTCAGTGCTGAGAAAGTCTTTTCGCACAAGTAAGTAGAGCCAAAGGGAATCAGTAGGTCTACCTGCTAGTGCCATCCGACCTCTGCAGCTCATCCAGAATGCAGCAGCTCGACTGGTCTTTAACCTAAATTCACTCACACTACTCTGCTCCTCCGCTCCCTTCACTGGTTACCAGTGGCTGCCTGCAAAACATTAGTACTTGCGTACCATGCTGCGAATGGATCGGGTCCAGTCTACATCCAGGACATGGTCAAACGTTACACCCCAGCCCGTTCACTCCGCTCTGCTTTGGCCAATCGGCTTGTTGCTCCCTCACTGCGAGCTCAACACTCATCAAAATCACGACTGTTTACACATCTTCTGCCGCAAACTAAAAAAAACACACCTCTTCCGACTATACCTTGAATACAATGTTTAAACTAACAATTTAGTAGCACTTAAATGGCACTTACTTATAGCACTTTGTTGTTTTGCTTTTTTTTTGAAGAAATTTTACTTTCTCGATTATTGCTGTTCTAGGTTTGTACCCTCATGGTTGAATGCACTTATTGTAAGTCGCTTTGGATAAAAGCGTCAGCTAAATGTAATGTAGTAGATACATAGCGGCCTTGGATAGCTGTGGATATTCCCTCTCGACCGAAATCGCAGTGCCACATTAAGTCCGTTGAGTTTTTCAAATATGCAAGACAAATACGCCAGCCTTGTTAACCAGGCAGGGTCAGTGAGGTGGTCGGCGAGCTGGGATCCATGCTCCATCAGAAATAGGCGCACCTCGTCCCGCAGCTCATACAGGCGGCTCAGCACATTTCCCAGTGAGAGCCATCGGACTTCGGTATGGAACAGCAGGCCCTCATGCTCTGATCCCAGTTTGTTACACAGAGAGGCAAACAGTCTAATATTGAGTGGACGTGTTTTTATGTAGTTGACCATTTTAATCGCAGTGTCAAGAACATGTTTAAGGTCTGGTTCAAGTGTTTTGCTTGCAAGAGATTCTCTATGAATAATACAGTGTGTGAAATTTATGTGCGGCGCCACTTGTAAGACTCTCGCTTTCAGTACTTTCTTTTTCCCCAGCATCGCTCCAGCCCCGTCTGTACACACACCAATCCAATTTTCTCAAGATAGTCCCTCTTCTTTTAGTTTGCTGTCAAGCTTTTCAAAAATGTCCTCACCTGTGCACGTCCCCTCCAGCGGGGAGCAAAACAGCATGTCCTCATAAAGTTTTCCGTCAAAACTGTATCTGACGAAAACCAGCAGCTGGGCAGAGTTTGATATGTCGATTCATCTAACTGTAAAGCATATTTCCCTTTCTTAACTCTATCCACCAGCTGACACTTTACGTCCTGGGCCATGTCGGTGATGCGCCGGGCAATAGTCCCGTTAGACAGCGGCACTGATTCAAGCTCACGGGCTAATTTATCCCCATGCATGGCCCGACTTATAGCTATAGCAGCGGGTTTAATTAATGTTTCGCCAATTGTGTGTGGCGTTTTTGCCTGTGCAATTAAATATGCCACCTCACATGATGCCCTTTGAGCATTGGCTGGGATTGTTGTTTGGTTAGTAAGGACTTTCTTTTGGCCTTGCAACTCTCGCTCCTTTCTGCGGAAAAAATCGAATGGTTTAGCAGCGAGTGAGGGATGCTTAGTTTTCAAGTGTCGGAGCATTTTTGCAGGCTTGAGGCTCTCATGTGCAAGTACCTCAGTGCATATCACACATTGGGGATGTTGACGTTCGTTGACAATGACACATGCAAATCCATACTGGATAAATTCCTCTCGATATTTTCGACCCTTGGCGTGCTGCTTAGACTGGTGATGGATGTTACCACGGAGGTCTCGACCTCTACCGGAGGTCGACGCACTTGCTGACGGTGATGCTTGCCTGCTCTCTGCCTCCGCTAGCCTCTCCTGCTCCGCTAGCTTATCCAGCTCCGCTAGCCTCTCCTGCTCAGCTAGCCTCTCAAGCTCAGCTAGCCTCTCCTGCTCCGCTAGCTTCTCCTGCTCAGGTAGCCTCTCCTGCTCCGCTAGCTTCTCATGCTCATGTAACCTCTCCTGCTCCGCTAGCCTGTCCTGTTCCGGTGGCCTCCTCGCTTTGGTTGGTATTAACCAATGTTTCATTGTGACTTTCAATAGCTAACTTTTCAGCTGGTTTGCAGAAGAGTATAGCCAGCTTCCGCTGTGTGACCTGTGCTGCTGTTAATTGACCTGATGCTGTCGCTAATCCGTGTCGTAGTAACCTCATGGGTCAACCAAAAAAAAGGAAAAAACTGATGGAAATGTTTTTATTTGCATGATTTTAATCTAATTTCAACTCATATTTGTGTATATATTTAGCCAATAATGTGTTAAATATGCCATCTAAATTATTTTGAAATTGTATTTGTTTTTTGGATGGCATCTCACGACCCCCTGGGGGGTCGGGACCCCCACTTCGGGAACCACTGATGTAGATCACGATATCTGATTCACGATTCACCATCATTATCCATGATTCGGCCACAGCTTCGGCCCTGGATCTGCAAATGATATGGCATAGGGACTACGGAAAAGAAGTCAAATAAGTAACCTGTATTGATGAGACATTAATTTCTTTAATGTGATAAGGAGGGAGAAAAGGAAAGAGAAGCTCCATGTGTCATGTATTGCACGACATTCTAGACCGATAGCAGCAAATGTATGTATGCTCACAATTCAAATTGAATTGAATTGAAAGGGTCAAAGGGAGATAGTCTTGTGTAAGTCTTCTGTGAAAGAACAGAGCAAATGCTAGTTTACATTGGATATTTTCACCTTCATCTGTTGGGCATGATGAGAAAAGTCTTTCCGTCAACATTCCACTCCAAATCTGCTCACCTCCTCCTCCACCAATTGTTGTTGCTCCTGTTGTCTGCTGAACTCACCTGAGAAACTTATTGAGATCTCCGTGCTTCATGTACTCAAAGACCATGATGAGTGGGTCTCCGTCCACACACACTCCGTAGAACTTTACAATGTGTTCATGCTGGAGGTTCGTCAGCAACTCTGCCTCACGCTGAAAATCTTTCCTAGCTGCAAGAGTGGGATCCTTCAGAGTCTGGAGAGAGAGAAAGGGAGAAAGAAAGATAACATAAGCAATTTATGACTGGATCAAGGGTTAGTATCCATGATGTCCTTACTGTATCGATACTGCAGTGGTACTCCTGCTGTAGCCATGGAAACATCCCCTTGTGCTAAAAAGCAAAGTCTGCATTTATAATGTTTCTTTAGATTATCTTTTCTCTTTAACCATCACCTAGATCAGACCTAGATTGGACTACTGCAAAAAAAACATGGTTTTTAATTTAGATGATTACACCCTAGTGAAAACACTCGGATTATTATATATTTAATTTCTGTAGATTCCAATTTGTTAATCCTAAAATGACTCCACAAGGTTCTGTACTGTTCACTTTAAACATGCTTTCTTTACATCATCATAAATTAATGTCTTTAAGACTGGATGGCCTATAATTTTTAACTTCTAAATTCAGATAAAACTGAAGTTGTTATATACTTGGCCCTTAACACCTCAGAGAAACATTATCTGACAAGATAGTTACCTTGGATAGTATGAGCTTTTTGCCCCAGCTTTACTGTGAGAAACCTTGGAGTTATGAATGTAATTCTACTCTCACAGCTCAGCTACCAGGGCTGAGCTGTGCCACTGGGACTGGGATATCATGATTCCATATGCAGTTATGGCTTATTGAGCAAAATGCCATCTAGGTGGGTCTTTTGTCAATTTTGTATCCACATATACTAAACAACATGGCGCATGATCCAAGATCACAATATTAGCATAGAAGCAGTTGTGAATTTTGGACCGCAATTCTGAGGAAATTAAAAAGTAATCTATTCCAGAGTATGCCTCGAATATGTGAAAGTGACAAGAGTAGGCTTTGGCATGTGGTTTCAATTCTCTCCATATATCTAATAGCCGTAATTATTTAATAAAATGATTTATTAATGTTCTACACCTGTTATGGGATTGATCTAGTCCTGTGGATCTATCCATACTGGGGTTTAATGTACAATTAGGCCCAATCCCATTTCACCCCTTAGCCCTACCCCTTTGTTTTGCGCGTTCACGTGTAGGGGTAGGGTGTCCCAATACCTGTTGGGAAGGAGGGGTAGGGTCGAGGGGTAGGGCTCTATACCCCTCCAAACGGAGATTTTTCAGACCCTCACTTCAAACAGAAGTCCTTTGCTATTATGTATTGGCCTGCAAGTGCTGAAAGAGTAAGAAACAGGTCTTCAAAAAAGTTAGGATCCTCTATGTTGGGACCATACATGTTTAATATTAACATTTTCTGATAATAGAGTACCTTGGACAATTAAATATCTTCCCATTCTATCTTTAATTACATTCTTCACTTGAAGTGGGACTGTTTAATGAATAATAATCATTACTCCTCTAGCCTGGGATGAAAATGATGCTGTGAATACACTACCCTGCCACCTCCTCCTAATCTTTTTGTTTTCCTCCTCTAAAAGATGAGTTTCTTGTTAAAATACTATTTGGGAGTTCATATCCTTTATTTTATTCATAACTTGTTTAACTCTTCTAAGCTTTTGCAGACCTCTGCAGTTCCAGGAAACAAAATTAAGATTTACTCCTTGAGACATGTTCAACAAAGAGTATTAGATTACCTTGCAATATAGAAATAAACCTACTGAACCTCAAATCTTGATGAAAACTCTGTTTTCTTCGCTCTTTTCTTTACTTTGCCAGCCTTCGACATTACAATATCCACATCAACACTGTGTTGGGAAAATTTTGTTGCAAATTAGAGTATTTTTAGTAGGAATTGCAGTAGCTAAAGCAGAGCTCTGTGAGACACGTCTTCTTACGTGGCCACCATAACTGGAAGTCCCCTAGTTTGGCTTTTTGAAAGCTAATGTACTTACATGATTCTCGCTGTTCTGGGTTTGTAACCTCATGGTTGAATGCACTTACTGTAAGTCGCCTCGGGTAAAAGTGTCAGCTAAATGATATATAATGTAATGTAACATGCATGGACACACACACACATCGTCTATCTCTTACCTTTATAGCTACCAGCATCTTATCCTTGGTAAGACTCAAGTTGTAACATTCAGCCAGGAAGACCTTGCCGAAGGCTCCCTCTCCCAGCTCCCTTTTCAAGACAATGTCCCGTCGTTTAATATGCTGAACGTCTGCAAGAGAGAGAGAGAGTGATTGAGTTGACTGCCATTACAATCTTTGTCTAATGCTACCACAATGTAATAAAAAAAAAGATTTCTATTATCCCTTCACAATGCTTATGATCTCTCAAACTGTCTGTCGGGGGTCTGTTGTGTTTGTTTCTCATTTTGTTTAAAGCTCCATTCAGCCAAGTTACAAATCTTGTCAAAAGTTAGAACTAGAACTAACTTCAACATAATTTAATTTGTTAAGAAAAATGTTTTCATTACAAACTACAATATATTCTACACCAAGAAACATTGAAAAACATACTGCCATTTTTTTTAGATAAGACCCCCTTTTGTGGATACAACTCCTCTAAATACAACAAAAATGTATGTCTTGGTTTAACCCCTTCTGGCTTAAAGTGGAAGTGTTGTATTTTATTCTGATGCACAGACCCTTTAACCAAAATGACATTATTTTGCCTGGTCAATTATTTTGCAATTTAGCAGCATCTGGGCTATGTTTATAGGAGACTGATTTACACCACCCTAAAGTGTCGCTAAATAGCGAGCTAGAGTAGGCTACACTTAACAAAAAAATATGCAACCAATACATCCCACCAAGCGGCCCCCCAAAACACATGACACACACAACGCGCTAATGGCTATAATCTCTGATTCAGCAGTTTGTGCCTATCTGGCTGTGAAGACTCTGATCATGCACCATAAGCGCATGGGCAGGGTACGGGATGGCAGGCAGGTCAGTTAGTGACCGACTAACCTCAGGAGGAATTAAATGAGAGACAGAATGATGAGGGTGTGTATGACACCCACCCTCTATATAAATCCAACCCCATATGTTAATTTGACTTTACTTTCCTCAAATAAAAACTGTAACTTGACTTTTATCAAGAAATTTCACATTGATTCAATAAGCTTAAGCTTCTGATGTGGAAAAACAAGATGATCAGTGTGTTTGCCTGTTAAATACTTCATATGCAACGTAATATGCTTTTTGCTCTATTTTTTCACCAGTGTGACTACTTTGTGTGGCCTTGCTTGAAGTGAGCGCCCATTTGGGGTAACAGTACAGGTGGAAACATGCAGCTGAACTGAATGATTAACAAGTACAATTACTCTTGTTAGTAGTTCGTTAATAAACTACAAATGTTCCAAAGATCGGGATGTTTACGGACCCCCTTAACATTTTTGCACAGGATTACTGCTAAGTTTTATATGAGGAAGGAATTACTGTCATTACAAGCCATGCAAGGATTTCTTTGAGAGAGTTACTTTAACAAAAGCCAGCTGCAAAATTAGATGCCTCACTAAAGAAAAGTTCAAGACATCACATCAGGGATTTAGTGTGATATTCGTATAGGCATAGATAAATAAATAAAATTTCTAATAAGTCTTGTTAGGAAAAAGATTCTCCCCTTTGGTTTGGACAAAAGGCCCAATGTTAATGGAAGCATGTACTTAGTGTGAATGCTTAGGTAGATGGATTAGCCAATACTGCTTCCAAACAATTTTTTAAACCCAAGGACACCACAATTTTAACAGATATCATATATGTATCATTATGATAGAATTTAAGAGGATTATGAAGCCCCCTGGTGACATTGGTGCAGAACCTTTGTAGGGATGAATTTGTATCCATAGGATTTCAGTATTCTCCGAGGTTTATCCTCTGAAATTAGATAGTTATTAAGAATGGGGCATAAATAGAAGGTTTAGGATAAGGTTTGATTTAGTCCATAACTCTGGTAAAGCTGCCAATCCAACTCCAAGGTTCATACCGCCACCTACTATCGTTGTTCTCTCAATTTACAGGCGTTCCATGCTAAAACCTCACTTTGCTCTGCTTCACTTGATTAGAATGCAATGTGGCAAAGCTAACAATCAGATGTTGTGCATGATGTCATAAGGAATATTCACTCTTAAAGTTTCAAACTTAGTCTTTGCGTAAATTAAAGCTTTCCTTTTAGAGTGCCATAAAACATGAGCGTTGTTCAGTCCTGCGAGAGTGGTATAGAACAAAAACATGTTATGCAATTACTTAAACAAACAAAGAAAAAGGAGATTATGTATAAATGCATTTACAAAATTGTATTATATTTCTATTATCGGAATGTGTATATGGATACAGAAATTCAAACAAGAAATTTATTAAATATCTAACTGTTAAAATTACTTTCTTGTGACAAGCATGTCTCTCTTATCCTCGTCATCAAACAAATGATTTGGTTTCAAATTGGTTTAAGAGGAGCAGACAATTGTCCTAGTCAGCCCCTGCCAATCACATAATCAGCGCAAGTTTAAAGTGGGAATCGATGGTGAATCAGTGCCAGTGGGCCCAACGGCAGCAAGGGAGAAAGCTGTGTGGTGGTTGGAAGACGTGATATTTGAGAAAATTGTTCTGTTTGCTTTTGATGAATCGGTTTTCAGCTTGTACTTGGAGGAAGCTTGCCTTTAATTGTTTGTTATATTTCTAATTGTTGTAAATAAACACACTAAAACTTCTATGTTTCCTTTCTTCTTTAAAATATCCCTTCATCTTTGTGTTACTCCACTCTCATCCCCTGGACTTCATTTTGGGGACTTAACATTAAGATTCCAATAAACTAGGCCAAATTGTGGAAAAGTGGCATAATATGTCTCCTTTAAGATAACACATTGACAGAGCAATAAAGGGTTTTGTGATGTCACCATGATGTTTAACTTTGAATGGATTGAAAAATTACCAGATGAAGAATTGACTGACATTTCAGCAGAGAATGAAAATTGACACTCAGCTTTAAAAATCAATAAAAAACATCCATGTGTACTCACAGGTGGTGGGTTTGTTACAGTTGTGTCCATGTCTGAAATACTGTGGGTTCTCTATGACAGGGATTCTGTTCATTCCAATCAACACAGAATCTGGCCCTGCATCCAGCGTACAGGGGCTGATAATCCCGTGATTCACATGATGAAGTGGGCTGGCAGAATCTTCCTCACCATTTATCACTGCTACTGGTCCTAGGAAGACAGAGACAAGTAGTACAGGCTGGTTGAATATCGAATTACTGTCAGAGGGACAATGTATATCTGCAGATGAAACCAAATAGTTTTCTAATAAGATAAAAGTTAAATCTTATTACATAATGCAATTATAGAAACTATTAAAATACACTTGCCAGTAGATTATACTAAACACTGACACAGACAGGGGCGGCGTATAGCTCACCTGGTAGAGCTGCCACCCCAACAAGGCAAGGCCTTAACCCGCAGAGGCCTTTGATTCCGACCCGTGGCCATTTAGGCATGTCGTCCCCCACTCTCTCTTAGCCCCCCCATCACAGCCTACTCTGTCCTATCCATTAAAAAAGGCAATGAAAAGCCCCCCAAAAACATTTAACAAAATACATTGACACAGACAGATATCTAAGATGTCACACAGGTGACCCATTTTACTGACCACCGTTGATTATTGCAGAAGAAAATAACAGAGCAGGTTTGTGCTGCAAAAAATCCTATTTTTGTAATTTTTATGGTGTAATTTTGATGAGCATAAAATGGGTGGAGGACCATTTGCTTGCCAGTGGAGGTGGGCAGCAATCATTTTTTATTATTAACACATTTATCACCAGGGCTCCAGACTAACCTGTTACATTGGTTGCGCTTGTGCGCCTAACTTTTTCATTTTCACCAGCTTATAATTTCCGTGCTTCCAAAATTTTTCACTGTGCCTTTTGGCATCGCAATAATACACCTATTAAACCTTTTCTTGATCGTTTACATATACATTGGTAATTTCTTTACTAGGGCTGGGTACCGCCACTGATATCCCAAATCGATTCGATTCCGATTGACAAGTTCTCGATTCGATTCAGTCAAGGATATTTCATTGTAATAACAATTTTGCTTGGATATGTGTTACTGTGCAAGGAAACCTCTATCTTGGTGCATTATTAAAAACATTAAGGCATGACTCACACTCACACACACACACACACACGACAAAAAACACATTATCCCAATGCAAAACCTCTCAGCCCTTTACTGTTGTCCCTGTTTGCACTTGAGCTATTTTCTCTCCCTCTACCTATGCTACACATTTTCTGTGTGTTGCTTTATCACTCTGATGTTGATTGATAAAGACAGGCAAAGTGTAAACACTTCTTACACCCTCCTCTATCCCAGTCTTGCTGTCTGGTTTGGAGATTGGTTTGCTGCTCAGGGCTTTATTGGTGGGGGTTAATAGAGGAGAATGTCACAGACACTGAAAGCAAAGCAGTGACATGTAAACGAGAGTAAACAACACGCAAGGAATATTATACTGCCTAGGTGGTTCTGGCCATCACAGCTTTATGACTGCATTCATCCCTTACTGACTGATGGCTCTGGAAACAGTACTCAGTTTGCAAATGCAAAGAATTGTGTTGGTGTGAGGATGTTTGTGAAGGTAGTGAATAACTAGCTGTAAAGTAATACGATTTCTGCAACCCTCCTCACATTATTGCATGGTTTGGTTAACAAATGAATTACTCTAATTACAATACAAGCTAATTCAATTAGGAATGTGTACTTGGACATATTTGATTGGCGTGTACTTTGACTTGCCAGACAATGTCACATTGAGTTTTTGTGCTCTCTGTGCTGGCAGTCACAATGGTTTTAATAACTGAGGTGCAGCTAACATTGGTCTGAAAAAGACCTCAGGAACCATTTCATGGACTTTGAGAGCTAGTTTAGGCAATATCAATGTTACATTATTGGAATCTGGTCAATAAAATGTCATGTGCATAACTTTTGTTGATTCTTTTTTTGTATAAGACAATATGACTGTAACTGAGAAGGTTAAATATATCTGACTAGGACGTCAAATACTACTACTAGGTCCTAGGTCTAACAACATGTAATAACATCTGCATATTCTCTGTGGATTTTTTTACTAACTCGTTTGTCAATTCTCCTCCTGCCATGATCGAATCTGAATGCTTATCTTTTGCCAAAAATTGCCCAACTGATTGATCCTCTTTGCACGTTTTAACTCTGCTTCTGTGCCTGCAAGTCCTTCTTCCGACTCCAACAGTGGTTCAATTATGCCAGACATGTCAAACTGCGTGCCACTTCCGGCCCGTTGTACAATTATATCAGGCCCGCGATAAAATATCATATGTCTATCTTAATTGGCCCGCCGGTAAATAGGACACACATCTTTTTTTGTGTGGAAAAAAAGCTCCATAGGCCGAGCCATGGTGCAAGTATTTGATGATATTAAATTATTTTTCCAGCGTTCCAGAAATCCCAGTGCCTGCCCTGTCAAGTTCACCGTGTCTCTCAGGATTATCTCTCTCTCTTTTTCCTTCCGTCTTTCTCCCTCCATCTCGCTCCAGCCAGAGAGCCAGGCGGCATGCAAGGGCTCCACTAGCCGAGCCACGGTGCGCAATGCCCGGCTAGACGCACACAGATAATATTCAGTATAATATCTCTTAATAGATGATTGACATGAGAAGATTCATATTTAATGACGTTTCCCCAATTCTATGTGAACAGCTGAGTAAATATAAAATGAACACTATGAAATGTTTTAAATGTACTGTGTAACTATATAATCAAACATGTTGATATATATAATGTCGAAGTGTTACCCACAATCCCCGACATTTATATTCAACTCGAAACGGCGTAATTTACACTATGTTTTTAGCCTAAATGTCCGCTGATATCTTTCTACGAGGTGCATTCAAGGACTCTTGGACACACCTTCGCGTGGCTACGTCTGCTAGCTTAGCCACTTCCGCTTTCGATTCGAACATTAATGTCGGGGCTTGCGGACACTTGGCGGACACCACACGAGCAGTATGGAGGCATGTTGTGTTTTTTCTGTTGTTTTATTACGTCTGAAGTGTAGGTCACCATTGACTTCAATTGTATTTGATTCGGCTGCAACACCCACCCCTCCATCAGCATAGTGGTGGGTAGATAATGAGTGAATCTTCATTTTTTGGTGAACTATCCTTTTAACACCACAAACTCTCTTGACATCTTCATCTGTGTCTTGTGCGTGTGTGTCACAGCTTTTTCACAGATAGATATTTGTTTTCTTTTAGTTTTTTTCATTTTTGCATCTGTTGCCTGTTAGAAGCCTACTCCGAGCTCGACCTCCTACACCTGAAACAACCTCTCATCAACAGCACATAAATAAATGTTATGGTATATTGTCAGATATTGTGTAAATCCAAAGCATTCAGTGACCGTTTATTATATACACAAGTTCTACTTCTTTTAGCTCTTGAGTCTATGTACATGAACATGATGTGTCATGCACTTCCACTTAATCTCCAGAGGACAGATTCAGTAAAGGCTCACAGAGAAAGAGAGATGGAAAGCGAGACAGACACAAGCAGCCAGACAGATAGATATCTTGTAGTCCTCTCTGGACATTAAAAGAATCTTGGATATAAAAGCAGATTACAGTGGGAGTAAGATAACAATAGTCTTTCTAAGGAGAAAACACACATCATTTCCTCTTCCAGCAGAGGAACAGAGTGTATGAAGGGGAGGATATATGGAGACTTAATGAAATCATCAGTCTTATTCTTGGCTCCATTTTCTTTCAAAAGCATCCAGTTTGAGTGGCTGAGACCGTCTGAGTGTGTGTTACCTCTTTGGGGCGTGGTGTACCAAGGTGGTGTTGTAAAGACACATATTTTGTAATTGTTCTGTGGACCAGTGCATTTGATAGTTGTGTTACTGACAGGAGCATTTCATAGACTAGACCTATGTGTGACAGTACTGCAGAATTAGGGGGATTGCTATTATATTGGAGAGCATACTTTTCTGCAAAGGAAACAGACCTACCTGTGCCCTAAGCAAACAAATATAAATAACATTGAAATACTGCCCCATTGTCTTCATTACAGATCACCGTTGGTCAAAACTGCAATCACTGACTGGTTCCTTAAGTAAGCAATACACCTAGAAACTGACCACACATATTTTAAGGCTAACATGCCTCGAGTGGCTCAGATGGGCAAGTCCATTTGCTAATTACACAACTTGGATGCTGGACAGATTTGAATCGGGTGTGAAATAGGGCCCATTGAGTACATGTGCGACATTATCATTTGATGTCTTGGAACCATATCCAACCAATTAGCATACAATTTTAACAATTAATAATCTGTTAAAATTCTGACAAACTTGAACACTACACATTTACTATGTAATACTTGTGTCACAAATAGGGAATATAGTGTTGGAAAGATGTGTTACCAGCAACAGCATTTTTAGGTGGAAAAATAGTGCAGCAACAACATCTGAAGATCAGCAAAGTACACAGTTGTACTACTTGAAATAAATTACATCCAGGTGATAATCTCAGCACACACTCTACCTGTTCGCCTCAATTTGCTGGTCTGCTGCTACATTCTACATTTCTGCAGAATCCAGTCTTAGCGGGTTTTTTCTGGAAATTCTGCTTCCTGAGACTGCTGCTCTCGTGTTTGGTAACCCTTTTAAAAAGGTGCTTGAGATCCCGAAAGCTTGTTCTTGACATGTACACATTTTTTAACCTTAAATCTTTGACTTTTACCAGGCTTGATATATATCGTAAGGAGTTACATCCTCAGTTTTAATTCAAAAGTTACATTTTCACATTTATAATGCACTGCTCTATTTTTCTATTTTTAACATTTAACATTTAACATTTTATTACTTCTGATAACTTCAAGTAAAAAAATCCCAATAGTAATTGGCAAACAGACAATCAAAAATCAGCAAATGTTACTTTCATATGAGGCTAGACATGTACATTTAAATCTAACTGCAAAACACTAACAACAGTGCATAAAAAATTTTGGATAATCTGGTGGATTGAGAGTGTGAATCTGCAGCAACTTAATTAAGTACTGTTTTGTAGAAAACAAGATGAACATAGTAAATCAGTATTCATCAGCCTTAGAGACTAATCTACTCTGATTGAAATAGCTCAGATAGGGCTTTACATCCACAAAGATAAGGATTAACAAGTCAATGAGGAAATAACGGGAAAAATGGGGCCCTAAAGGTCTACATTTGGAGCCTCTGGTACATTCTAATGCTACTCTTCCTTCACATACACTGCGCTCGATTATGGCATACTGAGTGTTGTACCTGATTGTTTATGGAGAATTATTTAAAATGAAAACAGGAATTTGATAATTAAGAATAAACATCCACTTTGTTTCACACAAAGCAGGAAAAAAAATAGTCAGTGACAAAATGAATCAAATATAAACCATGGATAAAATATATGATGTGGCCAAACATATTGATAACTAATATCTTAATGAAGGAAAATCCATTAGGTCAAATTTACTTTATAAAACAGGATTTGGAGAATCTGATACGACAACTGCATATAGCTTCTAGTGGAGTGAGATATGAGTCAGTCTTCTCTCCTCCTCCCTCTGCTGCTGGATAGGGGGTCTGGATTGTCTCAGACAGTAGATACGTTTTTTTGGGGGGTTTAACAAAATTTATGTCAAACCAACATAATTACTAATACAGACACACAGCTTTTGTTACCTTAACTACTGTGTTGTATTGTAAAACACGTCTCCTTCACATTGCGTTGGTTGAACAGGTGGTTTGATTAAGTTCTTAATTAGCCTTTTACTTCTCTCAGCTTCGATCGGGTGAGCGTGACTTAATTCTTGTGTGCCACAGAAAAACTAAAAAAAGTTGTCTGGTTGCTATGTTAAGAAGCTCACCTTAAGTTCAGTCAGGAACACTTTACCTGCTCATTGTTTAGCTGATTGTGGGTGTTTCTTAATGGCCAATCAGAATTTGACACAGTTTCTTCCAGTCAATCATGCGGTTGCTGTCAAACTTTAAATCCATCCTCCTCTCTTCTGCAGTCAGACATCATTCAGCGATGGGCATAACCAACCTCCACCCCAATCTCCTCCAGTCTTTAGGAGAATCATCATCATCTCATCCGGATCCTCAACCTCAACTGATCGTGATCATATTAGTGATCCTGTATCGTGTTGGCAGGTGTTCTTTTTCCCCTATTAAAATGTTTTTTTGGTAGTTTTTCCTTACTCTTGCTGAGGGTTAAGGGCAGAGGATGTCACAACTTGTTAAGCCCTATGAGACAAATATTTGTGAATATGGGTCATACAAACAAATTAGATTTACTGATTGAACCACCACTAGTGTCTAGACCCCGGGAGGGGAATTCCTGTGCTACGTTCTGCTCCACCCTCTCTTAATCCCAATGACAACACATAGGGGTTTAATACGCCAAAGACTATAACATTCACATCACTTCCTGTGCGCATGTCAATAAATGTTGTTAAAACATTGAATCAAAGTCTCTTCTGATTTAAGTATAATATGTCGTTGATTTACTGAGTGACTGGTTTCTTGGCTGACTTTCACATCTTTCTGTAGCCATTAAAAACCCTCTGGTCTCTCTTATTGTCTTGGGTTTTAATCTTAATTCACACACAGTGCTCCTAAAAAACTTTTACACATACATCTATTTTTAGGGGCAAATGCAAGTGAAATAATCACACTGTAGAGCCCTGTATAAAGATATTGGTGAAGTTAACAGTTTGAGCCTTTCCGTCCACTAGTACTGATATTCAGATTCAGAAATACTTTATTGATCCCAGGGGGAAATTGTGTTAGTTACAATAGCTCCATGCAAGAGTAGAAATATAAGCATGTAAATATTTTAACAGATAAAATAAAATATGAAATGTATATACAATATGTGCATTCTATTTTCATGTATAGCACCATACCACACCTTTAAGTTTTAGTCATGTCATAAACTTTGAGCCTGAATCTTCAGAAAGTCTGTGCAAAGGGATTAAGTGATATATTGGCCTCTTACCTTTCAATCCAAACTTGGAGCGTCGTCCATACTTGTTGATGAGGAGAAGGAGAACCACCAGCATCACACAGACAAACACTGCCAGGCCTACTGCTATTGAGACCTAGAATCACACAAATCATCACTTAAACATCTTCTGTTCAGATATAAAAGAAAGTTTGAGACAAAAATCTTGTTAAGTAGAGAAACATTTTTTGCAAAGCAACAACCTCAACAGGTGTTATGGTGATACTGCGAATGTATGTAAAATAGCTAAGTAAGTGGATTTGTACGTCATGTAAAATCCCATTTGATTAGGCAAAATTTATTAGCAACATAAAAACTGTATTTATTAGCTACCGCTGATCAGCAGTCATGTTCAGTCATGTTGGTGTATAATAGAATTTGTTTAATTTATTGTATAGCTCTCTAAACTATAATTGGATTTAAGTGAAATTGTGATTTTGAGTCTTAATGGAACTGCTTATGTTGTACAACACAAGTTTGTGAATTGTAATATTAAGTTGAGTTCATTAGCCTTATCCTATGATCAGTATTACTCATAGAATCAGCAAAAGGTAATTTTATCTTGACCTTATTCATAGGTAAGGTTTTTTGATTTGTCCCTATTGAGATGATACAAGACTGATCTCTTAGCCATGAGAGAAGATTTCAAAGAGATTCCAAAGGAAAACTTTTCCGCAACTGGATGGCGAGGATACATAACCTGTTGCCTGCAGTAAGGAGGTTCTGAACTGAACACCGATGTCTGGTTCTGCTAGAGGTTTCTTCCAGTTAATGATGGAGTTTTTTCTCTCCACAGTCACCAAAGTGCAGCTCATTGTGGAAACTGTTGGGTTTCTCTATAATTTCTAAGATTTTAACCTTCTATGCAAAGTGCCTTGAGATAATGTATATTATGATTTGGCGCTACACAAATAAAATTGAATTGAATATACATTGTATCTTGAGGTCCCACCTTCTTATATTCTGTTCAACCATTTATGTGCAGTTAAAATGTATAGTAGTGTCCTGTGTTTGTATTTCACTATAATTATCCATCCTCTTGGCTTCTGTCATTCCTAAAGTCTTCTGAGTCTGGCCCGATCCTTACAGATACCTTTGACACACTATTCTTCATACTGTAGTTATAGGTAACACACTGGTTACCTAAAGCTTATAGTTTGAGCTGGCTCAGGTTTGCCTTGGTACAGTTTGTAGTTATGCTGCTATAGATCTAGATCAGGGGTCGGCAACCTTTTTGACAATAAGTGAAAATGTGAAATCTTCTTGTTAATTAGTGTGCCATATCAAAAAAAATGTATATTAAGTTTTATTATTGAACCACATTAATATTTCCAACAGACATGTCATTTTATTCCATCCATATTGGTTATATATAGAACAACACTTTAAAGAACCATGTTTATCTCATTATGATTGCAATAATAAGTCATTAACCCCACCAACCACACTCATATTCAGAATTGCGAAAGCTTGCTTCAGTCGCATGGTTTTTGGCAGTGGCAAAGACTTTGAGAGAGTTGGCTTCCCATACCTGGACACTGCACGTTTGATTGATTCTCCCTTGTCTGCCTGATCTTTGAAACTTCTTTCGTGCTTTGTCTCAAAGTGGCGCTTAACACTGGACTTTCAGGACACAACATTTTCAAAACATAACGTGCACACAGCACGGTCCTTATGAAAAACAAAGCCATAGTCTTCTTCCCATGAGGGCTGAAATGCGTTTTTTTAGATAGAGGGCATGCCATCACCAATACACCTGAACGGCTGCACTTCACGGAGATTCATGTGGGAAAATGCGAGCAGCGCCAGCTGGGAGGCTTCTTCTTCTTCTTATTTAATGGCAATTAGCATCCAGCCTATGGTGCATTACTGGCACCTAGTGGCTGGGAGGTGTTAACATCAATCAAGCTAAATAATACAGGCTGCGTGACGGCAAAACCTTTGAACATTTCTTTTACAAGAAATCGCCTGTGTGCCAATGATTATGGCGCCGCGTGCCATCCCTTAGGTTGCTGACCCCTGATCTAGATTGTCAGGGGACACATGACACATGGAACCTCTCTTTGCCCTATGAGGCAAATTATGATTTGTGAGTACTAGTGCAGTGCCCTTTCTAAATATGCCTGTGTGGAATGTTTGGTTGTCCTGTGGTAATCCTCTGGAACCTACTTTGTCATTGGTGAGCCCTCCTCAAACAGAATCAGAATCAGCTTTATTTGCCATGTATGTGTACACATACTAGATATTTGACTGACATCTGAAGGAGGCGCATCCTATTGTCTCCATTTTAAAGTTTTTTTAAGGTTTTAGGTTAATTGCACTCTAACCCTAACCCTCAAGTACTATGTGCAAATAAAATAGGGCAATATTGCAATGGTGCAGAGTGCAAAGATTCTTGAACAGATTTTGATTATTAATGCATAAGTCAGAATATGAGGACAGAATAATAAGAAATAAATAATTGGGATTTGAGTCTCACTTTGTTATTGTTATGTTGGACATTTTATGTACAGTCTTTGGTGCAGGGTGACATTTGAAAGCTTTTTGTTTACCATACCTGGTTTATCTGCAATGAAGATTTTATTGTCAATGCTTTTTATAAAAATGGAACTGATTTAACTGGTGTTATTTTTTCATACATTGCATGTCTGTTATGGTGTATACACTGCTCCCACTAACTGCTAAAGAGCGCTGGTCGCCTGTTTATTAATAGTCTAAGTTTTATTAATATTGCATGTCCAAATCTCACCAAATTTCACACTGCACTTTTATGGGCGATAAGGCCAAATCCCATTTCACCCTTTGGCCCTACCCCTTAGCCCTTCCCCTTCGTTTTGTGCGTAGTAGGGTGTCCCAATACCTGTTGGGTGGAAGGGGTAGGGCTAAGACGTAGGGCTTTATAGCCCTCCAAACAGAGATTGCAACGCCTTGCAAATCACCGGCAAGCTGGGAGAGAGACCCACAAACGTAGTATTTTTCCATTAATAAGCATTTAAAAATTACGATAATGATTGTAATATCTTTGTTTAATATCATTTCAATTGGTCACACTTAATATACTATTATGTTCACTTTTTTCACAACAACCTTAAAACAAAAGCTTGCGACCGCACTAGCGTTAGCATGCTATCGTTAGCATGCTAGCGTTCTTTTTTTTGGCATGATAGTCCTGTATTTTCACATAATTTCAATCTCATCTTTTCCTAAGACTGCGCACTTCTGGACCGAGACTTCAGATGTTGTACCTTTTCCTGATGTTACTGTCCACTGGGATTGCCACATTTATCACTACTGTGATCTTCTGTTCTTTGTCCACCACCACTATATCCGGTTGGTTGCTGATCATCCATCAATAACAGATAGTAAGCTAATATTAGACATTTACATTTACTCATTTGGTTGAAGCTTTTTTGAAAAGCCACTCACAACTAATGAACAACACTAACGTTCACTACAGTAGGAGACCAAAGACTTCGGATTGTTTTTTGTGAAAGGTTTATGACGACCACACTCCCTGTCAGTTGTGTACCTATACTAAATACACAGTCGAGCTAAGAAAAAAGACATATTAACTGAACTGCAAATATTGCAATCCAGCCAAAATCATTTATTGTCAATGAAGAGAGTATTTTAAAAATTACGTTTCATTACTATATTGCTGCTGTAATGTTGGCTGATAACAGTATGATGCCCTTTTTTTGGTGAACATCAAACTACAGTTTGGGCAGGAGTCCTGCAACACTCTTGTCTCTTTAAACAAATAACTGCTTTACAAAGACTAAAATGGAAAGCGGGGCTCTGTACTATCCAAGCACTAACTATGTTAATATGTACCTCAACTTTGTGCAACTTCAAATGTCGTTGGACGTTGCTATAGTTTTCAACTTACACATTGTGCATATTGCAATTAGTGTTTAGTGTTAAATGTTCCCTGCTGGGAATGAATAGTGTTAACTTTAGTTGATTCAGGAAATACATTTTCTTGTGGAACACTTTTTAAATAACATACTTTGGGCTTGAAGTATTTTTGGTTTTAAAGTCCAAGTTGAGTTGCAAGTCTAAAGTCAACAAATATATGACTGAGTCTGACTCAAGTCCAAGTCGTGTGACTAGAGACCATATCATTGCTCCACAGTCTAAAGAAAAACAATGCCCCTTGTGGGGCATGACAGCAGGCAGAATCAAAACTTGATAACAAAACAAAAATATGCAAAAGATAATTGAACAAACAGACACTAAAACATTATTTCTTCACAACCTCTGCTCAACATTTATCTGTCCTCAGTTAATTATAAGAAATACATAAAATTAATAACATTTCTAACAAGCTCTCAGGCTCACTAGCCACCAAAGAATTTCAGCAGACTGAAACAAATGGCTGAACATGAACATAGGTGAAGAATATGTCAATATAGAACTGAATAATACACGTTAATTGTTCTTTGAAAACACAGCTTTGGGAGGCCCTCAACAACGAGCACCTCCTTAATATTATCTGACGCTTTTCATAAAGAGAAACGATAACAATGCAATTATGCAGCTTGGCTCGGACTTAATTATATTTAGTCTTGATTACCAACACAATCATCAAGTCAGGCCTGGAGTTAATTTAAAAATATATAAAAATAAGTAGAATTTTAAACTATAATACAAATATTGTGAACTTAATTGAATTCAGATATTTGAAGTTGTTCAGTCCTTTCTCTATATGGGCTTTTTTTTATAGCTATGTTTCTTCACCTGGGTGACTAGGAAATTAGAAGAAAACAGGCAATACATTTCTTTAATATTTCAGTCACTCACCCCAAACGTATCCTTCTCAGGCTTATGTGTCTCTGCAGTCGGGGTCACTTGTAGAAAAACATACAGTACATACAGATGGTATGAATGAAAGAATGAATCAATGAATCAATGAATCAATCTATTTAATTTGTATAGCCCATCTTCACAAATTCCAATTTGTCTCATTGGGCTTGACAACTCTACAAGGTTTGACATCCTGTCCCTAACCCTTGACAAGAGTTTGGAAAAACTATCCAAACAACCGCCTTTAACAGAGAAAAAAAGGCAGAAACCACAGGAACAATCACAAGTGAGGGATCCCTTAGGGGCATAAGTGCAATAGATGTTGAGCGTAAAGGAGCACATCTATAAAATAAGAGAGTGAATTAATGTTCAGTGTTCATGATCAAAGTCATTAAATTGTTATCTGTTATTACTGAATACTAAATAAATCCTATCGTGTAGGGTGTAATGGACATTTTGTTTGTTCTATATCTGTTCACTAAAGATGGAAACCACAATGATTTCTGATCTAAAACTTGACCTCATTTGCTGGCTGTGTGTCATCACTCTATACCACCTGAAATGTTCTTTCTGTACTTCCTTTGTCTTTCTGCCAAGACAACTGCTGAATGGTTGAGACATTTGCAAAGGTTTAAATAAAACTCAAAAAAGACAGCATGGTCTCACCCAACTTATTGAATTTCCACCACATAAGGATCATACAGTATTTATTTTTGTTAAGACTATAGCTCAACAGATCACTGAGCCTAATATGCATCTGATGCAGTGCTGACGTGCTTGGTGGATCCTTTCACTACCAGTAGCGAGGATTCTTCCTCCCCAGTCCCTCTTAAATAAAGTTGAGGCTTCTTCTTCACATCTTTCCCCGAACTCATGTCATTTTCTATTAACGTCAAGAAATATCGGTTAGGAAAGGAGATTATTTTTGTCTTTTCGACCGCTGCGTATGACTTCACCAAAAGTTCTGGCTTGGCATATTCCATTGTTCTAAATTGTCTTGTTACCTTCATATACATGCATTCCAGAGTCCTTCCTAATGTTGTTTTTTTCATGTACGACCCTTGCTAGCATCATTAGACTTTGGATATTTGCTTGCCTCTTGCCTTTTTTTGTTTGATTTTCTTGGAAATACTTATTGTGTATGATTAACTGAACTGTGAGGAAAGATAACAAAAAGTAGGATTGAAATAGAATTAAACTCAAGTTAAGTACAAGTACTTTAAAAACTGTACACTCCAGTAAATGTTTCTTTTCAGCATTTAGATCAAAATAGTTTGGCCTATTCATGTATTATCCACCATATGCAGAGGGCTTTGGAGACTCAATACCAGGCACATCTTCCAGTTACGGCAAGACTACAATATAGAAGCTCTATAATAACCAATAACCATAATATTGACATAGTCCACAAACTTTAGATTCAAAGTATGATGGTATATACTGCATATCAGTCAATCCTGAAGGCCAGCCCATGTGTTTTGGAATCCAAAACATAGTTTGAGTCATGGATTATAATGTGTTTTTGTCTGGCATCTGAATTTACATTCACCTGACAGTTTTCCTCCTTTCCTGCCACTAAATATTTGACACTAAATAATGCCTTACACAACAGTCAGGTAAAATCTATGTCAGTAGTCTACATGTTCTATGATGAGAATATTAAATAAAATGAATGTTTGGGGCCTTAAACATAATTTAGAGAATGCCATGTTAAAGTGTTAACTCCTTCTTGACAATCCTGAGAATAAAAAAAACAAACATTCTATTAACAAATATGACAGAAAAAACACTTACCATAATCATAATCTGGATCTGGATCTGTGAAAAGAAAAGTAGCAGAGATACATTAGATACATATATTATTCAGTGAAGGTTGTGTGTTGTCTTTAGACACTTCTCTGCAAAAATCTTATCTGAGATTATGTGTTGGTACTTAAAAAAATGTCTCCAATCAGGACAAGGTGTCATGGTTTTGTATTTTGAGTGTTTATTTTTCTGTTTAATTATTACCTCGCGTTTCTTGTATATCCTTGTGTTTATGTTTTTATGTGTTGTTTCGGTGTTGCATGTTTTCCCACTCCCTGTGTTCTGTTTCCTGTTATATTTTGTAGGCTCTGTTCCTAGTGTGTTTTCTTCACTTCCTGTCTTTGTGATTGTCTGCACCAGTCCTCATGTGTTCCACCTGCCTTCCCTGTGTGTATATAAGTCTCTGTGCTTCCCCTTGTCCTGGTTGGTTCGTTGTCTTAATGCCTGTCGTAATCTCCTGTCCTGTCTTTATGCTTCATCTCCTGTGCTCGAGTCCCCTGCTTCTTCTGGTCTCTTGTAAGCTTCTGGTGTTTTCCCCCTTGTGCTGTGTTTTTTCAGTTTTGACTTTTTTTGAGATTCCTGCGTTTGTTGTTATTTCTCTGTTGGACATTTTCCATTAAAAATACTCTTTTTGTTTAAAACTCTGCATCCTGGGTCCACTTGCCTAACCAAACCTGACACAAGGACTTGTTGTCCCAACTGTAGTTTGTATTCTGAGAATTCCCCAAACCTGAATTTGGAATCTTTTTCTTGTGTTATCTGTTAAAAGCAGGACATTTCAGGTATATGGTGGAATCGACCTGTGATTTTTGTATGATGTTTGGTAAGTTTGGAAAGTACTTTCATAACACATGGTGTTATTGATTGTCTAAAACAAGTTTAATGCCCGCAATGGCTTTCAGGCTTCCAAGCAAGATTGTGGTTTTGGGTTTATTCAACATTTTTTAAACTTCACCTTAACTTTTTGTCTGTGGTATGCATTTGCATTTCTGCCAGACATAACTTACTTTGTTTGTTGTACCCATTCATGCTAAGATGTCACGTCTGTTTGACCAGTCATGACCAACGGAACTACCTGCACAACACTTGTAGTATCTGTAAATTTAATTTTGTATTAGTGCCTAAGCTGGGCCAAATGTTATCCTAGGGCCAGCACAAAAGTGACTATGATAATGGATGCACACAATTATCTTAAGTTCCAGCAGTTGATTAGAGCTGCATTGCAAACACTAGTATGTGTTTCGTAGAGAAAGCTGGTGACTTCTAATTGGGTGAAAATGAGGTGGTGAGGAGACACAAAAACACATTTTTCTTCTCTTCTCAGTGAAATGCTTCATTGCCAAACGTTCAAACAGAATTAGATAAAGATTCTAATGGGGTTCTTCTTCTCAGTTCGGCGGGTGGCAACCAACGTCAAGGTGCATTATCGTCATCTACTGTATCTGCCTCCTCTTCCTTGCTCAGCCTGTACTGCACGGTTCATACTTGATGGCAACCTCCTGTGTTGAAATTTGAATCAGTTTTACCTTAAAGGTAGTTCAATTATTTTGTCCAATCCTGTCTCCCTCAGATAATGGAGCATACTCCCTATTCCAATGGTAAATACTATTTCCAGGCTCAATTCTTCCACTCCATGCTTTGAAATTCCCCCCTGTAACTTTTCTCTATCTCTAACATACTTATTGCAGTGAAGCATTACATTTTCCATTAACTCCTCTATTTTGCAGTAATCGCATAATCCTGTTGGATGTCTGTTTATTAAGTGCAGGGTATTATTGAGTCTAGTATGTCCTATCAGCCAAGTCAAAATGTTGTCCTCCTTAGTGCTCCTTTTTGCTGTCCTCACTGTGCTCACTTCCTGCTGTACTGCATAAAGGGTCTCCTTGTGTGAGCTACATCACAGCCATGCTGCTATTCTTTAATAGTGTTTACTTTCATTGTTGTTTTTGTATGTGATTTACTTCTAATGGGGTTTTTCTTCTTCGTCTTTGTTCGGTTTATTGGCGGGTGGAAACCCCAAGAGTCATCTAAGGCAATGTTTTACACTATATTTTTTAACCAAATGAAAAAAAGTTGACAAACCAGCAAAGAAGAAGAAGTTGGTTGCCACCTGCCAATAAGCTGAACAAAGAAGATAATAAGAACTGTGCTAACTCAAGGACTGACACTTTTTTTTTTTATCATTTAATTTGAAGTAATCACGATTGATAAAATGTCTGTTGCCATCGTTGTTGGATACTAGTGTGCACACTTACCCTCAAAGGGCTTGTCAAGGAAATGCCCATACACAGTAAAGGTGGCTACCCCCAGGTAATTGGTGGCTTCCAAAGTGTAGTTTCCATTGTTGTGGTGTGTTGGGTTTTTAAAGGTTAGACAGCCCTCTATATAGTCCTGGTAAATATCCATATCAGTGCGCACATACTCAGTGTGGGAAATTTCCTGAGTGGGAGTTACAGAAGAGCAACACATGAATAGTGACATCATAACATGAATCTCTGAGTAAGTGTGATGAGTGTGATCACATTCAATTAAATTTAATTGAATTTGCATAGCGCCAAATCATAATATACATTATCTCAAGAGACTTTACATATTGAGGTTGAGACCATAAAAATCGTATATAAACAGTTCCCACAATGAGCAAGTGCTTTGCCGACTGTGGAGAGAAAAAAGCTCATTCATATCTATATACACCATCAAACTCTCAGATCTTCAAGTCTTTTTTCCCAAACTTTTTTATTGAAAGATTTAAGGTCTCATCCCTTCCTCGTGTAAATTGAGTATGTATTTGTTTGTAAAATAGATTTGGATCTTTTACTTTACTTTTACCAATTTATACTACACTTACACTTCATATTCCATGTACGTATATGTACATAATGTGATGTTTTATCTGTTTGAGTTGTATTATTGGGATATTTTGGTGTTAAGGTTACTGAAAGTTAATGTCAGTTATATGCTCTACCACAGACTCAGGGTCTGTCTATGCATGCAAATAACCACTCTCTTTAACCTGGTGCAATCAATCACCTCACACGCGCATCTCCCCCAAACTTAACACATATATTTAACCTCAGCCACAAGGTCTAACCATCCCCTGCTGGCTTTTTGTCCTCGCAGTTGCCACAAAAGCCATTAGTATGTTATGATTTAGCACTACACAAATAAAATAAATTTAATCAAACGTGTTAAAAAATATATATGAATCTGAAAATACAGCAGCCTCCACTGATATGTGTGTGTATGAAACAAACACACCTTTTCTCTGTAGAACCATCGTAAGGTTGGGTGGGGTGAACCCCGAACCGTGAACTCTATGCAAGTATCATGGCGCCGTTCTGGCTCCTTCAGCTTCACAATGGAGGGAGGAACTGAAAAACAAAACAAAAAAAACAAAACAACAGAAAACAAGACACATGAAGATAGTAAATTATTTTATTGTTGTACACTATCACATGTACATGTACTACAGTAAAACTTGAATTGTCTGCCATTACACTTGAAGCACTGTTGCTGTACAACAGAGAGCCAGAGATAAAATACAGATATATCAAGGGGAAAAACTTTAATTATCGTTTTAATATGCTGGTCTCATCAAAATCAGTTGCAATTGATTTTCAGTGTGTAAGCATGTGTTCCAGTTCTTATGTTTCTCTCTGTTTACTAACAACTGTCTACAAACACAATTTATTGTGTGCTGGAACAGTGTCATTTTCTTACCACAGTTGACTCAATGAAATTCAATACAGCACCAAAGAGAGAGAGCGAGAGGGAGAGGGCGAGAGCCAGAGCCAGAGCGAGAGATGAGGGGGGTCATTTGTATTAGTCATTTCACCACACACACACACACACACACACACACACACACACACACACACACACACACACACACACACACACACACACACACACACACACACACACACACACAGAGAGAATTTCAGACAAACATAGGTTGAGCTTGAGATTAAGCAGGAAAAACAGCTGCCTTACACATGGTCCTGGGATGGGCTGTAAGGAGACTGGTTGAGCCATGTATTTTGGAACATCAGTTCTGTTTTGCAAATGTACACAGAACCCATGCACCAAGAAGTGATGCTGTGAATTGTCAGAGAATGTAGTGAATTGACAAGCCACTGCTTAACGGAGCTCTAGAGAAAAAACATCTGCTCATGTCCAATAGAGAGAAAAGCGATGAGAAAGGAGAGATAAGAATGTGAGAAGACATTATTTGCAAAATGCTTATGTGGCAAATGACCATGAGACGGGGCTCTCCCGCACAGAGCCAGAGACACAACTGTTGCTTTTCAGCATCTTTTATTCTCCACACAGCACACATGAGCAAACATAAAGGCATAAAGTGGCCAGCAGTTTCTGCTGGTGTCTAGCTTTGCAGCCCAGTGTCTCTGTCTCTCCGTGTGTCCGTCTCAGACCTTGTGTGTCTGTCCGTGACTGTCTTCCTGAGGCAGCTCTGCTGCTACCTTTTGTACCAAAGGATCAATCAGCTTGAAATTCAATCAATTAAAGACAAAAGACTCATCACTAGATCACTATCTACTTTCTTTATGTTATCTTTTGTTTTCCGTCCCTCGCTTTTTAATTGTAAGTTCAGCATTTTTTCTTTCTACATCTCAACAAGTGAGTAAAATGGCTCAAATCTACAAGGTAATAAGAATTTGAAGGACCTAAAACCAAAAGTTCTGCATGGCAAACTACTGTAAACACATGGCTACAGTGAAATGGACTCTGTCCTCAGTGCTGCTTCTTTGAACTCTGCCCCTGAACCCATTAAATACATGACTGGGACATTCAAAAAGAGTGGAGAGAAACGAGAGAGGGGAATGGGGGTGATATAAGAGAGTTGTGTGACAATCGTTTTGAAGCTTTGTCCGACTGGTTGTAATAAAAATAACAATAGTGATAGTGATCATTATTTATGATAGCAGCACAAGTTAATAATACTAATAATATAAATGTAATACTCCAAACTGATGTAATTTTGCTGGTTTAGCGATGAGACCCTCGGACACGGAGTAAATTTGCAGGCTTTTCTCATATGCCACCTCAGCCTAACAAGTGGAGTTTTATGTACTTAATTGTGCCTGCAAATTAGCATGTCAGTCCGCTATTATCTATACTGATTTCAAGACAGGCTTTGCTGTCAGAGGTTTTATGACATCCTCAGGTAAACCGAACCAACATGCAGTTATTCCATATATCTGTTTGCTAGAACTAGCAGTTTTAAAATGTGCAGCACATGTTTAGCTCTCTGCTAAACTAGCTGCATTAAACACTATTTTCTGATGGAAATTTAAATACCTTCTCTATGTGTTGGCCCAAGTGGCTCATGCTTGCATACATGTAGTAAAAGTCGGGATGGAATCACATGACCCAAAACCAATGGTAATCCCCAGGCATTGCTGCTTTAACCCAATCCTTGGTAGGCAGATGCATAGTGTGCCTACGAAAAACAGGGGTAATCAGTCAGTAACATGACCATCTACTGCCCCAATTAGGACCTTTTGTAAATATACTTTGTACATGCTTTCAAGTCAGAGATACAAGTATCTCCTTGTCATTGTTAATATGTTCTCAAAATGGGTTGAAATGAAGAGAGAAAACAAGTAGAAAGGATGCAGCTACTGTGATTAAATGTCTGTTAAAAGAAGTAATTCTCATATTTGGACTTCCACATGGAATAACCAGTGATAAGGGGACCCCCTTTCATCAAATCACCCAGCACCAGCATTAATTGGAAGTTGCATACATACAATTGCCAGAAACCTCTCCATTAGCATTTTATTCCAACAGATTTACACCTACCCAAACAGCTGATTTTAAGCCTGCATGAAGTCTTGATAGGGAAACCTTTATCCACAGGTGCAAGACCACCTCTAACATCTCACAGAGCTATCCTGTTATGGAGAAAGGGGTATATGCGTCTTTCTAGCTCTCACCAACATAGTGAGAACATATAACAAGCAGGTTGCAGACAGGAGACCAGGATAATATGTTTGTGCAATCTCTAAATCAAGAATCTTTCTCTTCTAGGTGGAGATCCATACCAATTGCTGCTGAAGGTCGAGAGAAAGTCAGAATATATGCATCCAGGTGCTGCAGAGATCCATCTGTGCAGCATTGTTCCTCTTCTTTGCTGGCCTCTACACAGCCACGTTTTTCAGGGCACTGGCCACCTGTCACCCTCCTGTATGAGAGTAACGTTCCAAAGATGCCCAAGAATGGAGGCTCAGGTGGCGATTATGCTCCGGATGAGTATGACAGTGTGAGAGATTTGTCAGTGCACAAACACAGACATATAAGCACACATGCATGCATACACAAATCTTGACAAGGAAAATGCTTCCAATTGTGCCTCAAAGCATTGCTCTAAGCATGAGAGACACAGCTACTATGACACAATGATGGTGTTCAAATGGACTAAACAAAGAAGGGAACTGTCAGGCAATTTATGACCTCTAGATGTTTTGATGGGTGTCAGGCTGTGGCTTAGGAGGTGGAGCAGGTCATCCACTCACCGGAAGGTCGGTGGTTCATTTTGCGTGCCGAAGCGTCCTTGGGCAAGATACTGAAACCAAAATTGCCCCTGATGGCTGGGCTGGCAGTGTATGTTTGATGTATGATAGAGATACTGCTACACATAGATGCACTGTATTAATGTTTGTGTGAATGGGTGGATGGCAAAACTGTACTGTAAAGCACTTTGAGTGGTCATCAAGACTAGAAAAACGCTACATAAATACAGACCATTCACCATTTACATTAAGATTGTATTGTACTGTATCAGATTAGGATGTCTGCTTTAGCATAGGGATAATATGTACCTTGAGACAGTCTCCATTTTAAAGAAAATAACAATATTGACTTGACATGACTAATGACCCAGATTTGAGCCTGGGCAAGGTCTTCACCAGTGATCTTAGGGACACATCAGCATGGCCAGACACCAGTGCAGAGCTCCTAATGTGGCTCCCCACTGAGGACAAATTAGGGCTCCCTGGTAAATTTAAGGCCTGGATATTCCACACAGAATCCTGCCTCAACTACTATGCCCACTGCTAATCTACGAAGTCCTGATTACCGTCTTGGAGGGCTTTGAAAGAAAGATCAGCCAGTTCCTGCGCAGGTGGTTGGGACTGGCATGAAGCTTAGCAACATCAGCTTGTATGGGCAGAACCCCAAGCTCCAGCTTCCCTTTAGCAGTGTGGTAGAGGAGTTCAAGGTCACTTCAGCCAGAATAATTCCTGCTCTATCAAGATTCTGCAGACATCACAGTCCAATCAGCAGGCATTGAGGTTAGAACAGGGAAGATGTGGCAAGGTTGCATGGACAAGTTGGTAAAAGCAAGTAGCAGCACCCAACTCAGTGTGCCATCACCTTCGTGGGAGCAGAGTTGAAGCCCCAGCCACACCTAAAGACCAAGAGTGGGCGAGGGATTGGCAGCTGCTGGTCAATCTAGGGAAGCAGCTGAAGTTCCTGTACATCATTTCAGTCACAAAACTTAGGAGAGACATGGTCCTTGCTTAACCAAGCAAGCGTTTCAGGAAGTATTTCTGGATGTCTGTCTGCAAGTTTAAAGAAATTCTTCAAGAGTTTCAACCAAGATCATAGTATTCAATCTGACACAGGTCCCATTTGTTTCTAGACATTCCCAGTTATACGCATTTGGTTAATTCATTTCCTTTGACAGAAGTTGGGTTGCCTCTTGCTTCATCCTAGCTTCAAAACAGCTATATTATATCTTTTGTAGACACAAATAACAGTAAGCAATTGCTAAAGACAAATAAATAAATAGACAACTGTAATCAACAGACTGTATAGAGATGTCCAGGTGCAGTAAACAAAATCGTGATCCCCGCAGCAGAATAAATATTTTGCATCCTGCCTCTGCCCACTGCTCTACACCTCGCCTGAATCCTGTGGAGGATTTGTTGCTATTGTGACATGTCCGTGCAGAGAATCTCCCGCTGTGTTGTGTGAAAGGCAAACTGTGGAGAAAGTCTAGACACAATTATCTGGAGTTCCTACGTAGAACATGTCTGAAAAAGGCTCATGTCTGAAGTGAAACCTTGGCAAAATTGATCATGCTTCGAAAAAATAAAACCTGCATTCACCATGAAATTCCGTCGCTAATGTGGAAGCTTGCATCGACAGGTTTGAAAAATGTAAATAACATGCAAATTAATCATATGAAAAAAAGACATTACTGGCAATGTTCTTTATTTTCTTATTCTTAGAAAAGTCCACATATGGACCAAAACCAGCAATGGTATACAAAGACAAATGTCTGAACACTTCCTGCACACTGAGCCACACTTGTGCATTGGGTGACAAGTTAATTCATTGCCATCAACACACACCGACCTGCTGCCCTATGTGACAACAAATGTGGAATAATCTGCAGCTGAAAATAATTCGCAAAAAAATTGAATAGTTCCTCCCATTTTGACAGGCTGTTTTAGGAAATCACCTAACGACAATGTATATTTGTGAAGTGTTTTTAAATATGTATTTGTTCAGTAGGAAGCAATGGGTTTAGAGATGAGAAACAAAGATGGGGTAGAGAAAACTGAAAGATGAAAAATCTTGTTGACAATTAGTAAAAATATAGTTGATTTTCACGGCAATTAATTAAGCATTTGTTGTGACCTAATATTTTGAACCAAAAAATGGCCTTACATCTGTACCTAAAGCCTAACCATATGTCTCCTTTGTCTTGAAGACAAAGGAGAGCAACCATAATTCAGCCTCCTACAGTCCCCAGGTTTTCACACCTGGGTGAGATATCCCATCTTGCAGCCACCAACAGGAGAAGCGAAAATCTCTTCTTCATGCTCTCTACCCAGTGTCCTCCTCCATGCAGGCCTGCCTGAAGCAGATTGCTACAACATTCCAAAAAGCTAGTGACATGAGAGCCTGGAAGGACTAAGTACTTCAGCACCAGAAGCCACTACACAAAGTCTCCCAAGCACCTTTCACAAAAGAACAACAGAAAGAAGCTTTCCCCAACCTACAACTTGTTCCATCGTGGAATCTAGCACAACAAGGATGGTGTGTTCCTTAGCCTGGCCCATCCCCAATGAATTGCCAGCTAAAAAAACAAAGCAAGAACATTTCTTCCCCTCTTTCAATCAAGCTAGGCTAACAATGTGGACTGTTAACTTTGATCAGTCTTTTGTTTTATGAGTTTGTATGGAGGCCCTCTGATAACATTTTGGAAAAAAAATTGCGTGGGAATGAGATACTAAGTCGTGGGTCATAAAGCCCATTATAAAGGCTACATCATGCAATTAAGTGCAACATTTCGTCTCTAGTCTAAGAGGCTCCTTCAGATAAGTTTGCCAGATCTTGTTAGTAAAGAATAGATTCATATCTCGTGGCCACAAGTTATTTATCTTGCCCCCCCGACTTGATAAATTGTGGCCACGACTTATTATCTCATTCCCACAAGTCATTTCCAAAATATCATCTGAGGAACATGTATTGTTGTGATATTTTTGTTAGTAAGGTTACTGGAAGTTGATGTTATGCTTTACACACAGACAAGGGGTCTGTCTTTTCATGCAACTAATACTCTCTTTTACCTGTCACCAGGACCTCACACACGCATCTCCCCAAACTTAACACACACAATTGACCTCAGCCACATGGTCTGACTATCCCATGCTGGCCTTTTGTCTCTGAAGTAGCCATAGCAGCACGCACACACACATATATAGCTATATAGATATATATAGATATATATAGTGAGTGGATTTTTTGTTTGTTTGTGTGTTGGTACTTGTAAATGTTTTTGCTTGAATATGCATGCTGTCTGTTTAATAATTTTGCACAAGTTCATACTTGTGCAAAATACTGCCAAGAATTCCAAATCCTTCAACTATTCTAAACTTGATCTGGTGATTTTGATATAGTTATTTCGTGTATCATACTGTGGAGGATTTATTGCTGTTGTGAGAAATGTTGTATGAAATCATGGCTTTTGGCCTCAACAGTTTCCTAACAGCCAAGACCACACTCGTTCCTATTCATTTGAACCGTTGGCAAAGGCACCTGTCTCAGCCAGTGGTGCAAACAGTGCGTGTGTGAGACAGCCAGGTCTGAATCAGTCGTGTGTGAGGACATGGAGGGGCAGGATAGGATGGGGGATATATCTATATAAAAGAGGATGTGGTGGTTTAGGGGTTTAGTTTCAGCATAGATTTGATTATGAACTTTCCAATGGGTTCTGGATTCCCACTCACAAATGGCCACTGGTGGCATTTAATTAGATAGAGACCTCACAAACAGTTGACTCGTAAGGACGTAAGCATTGGCCCTGGAAGGTCCAAGAAGGTTTGAAACACTGGTGTCATTAAGAGCTATGTTTTATAAATTTGGTAATACATTTGTTATTAAAACCATGAAAGCACAGTCATACAATTTAGTTTATTATTAAAAAAAAAAACATTCAAGTTTTCAGTCTATCTATTTAACGACCATCAACTGTGGATTTAACAGCTGAAACTTTTTCTTTATAATGAACTGTAGTTGTAATGCTGTTGTGGCATTTGTAATCACCATGTGAAGGGACAATTTATGAGGCCTTCACATAAGACAACATATTTATGCAAAACCCTTTAAGTGGTCACATGCATACAAACACACCATAAACTAGCAGACATGCACGCACACACACACACATACACACATGTGCATGGCTGTAATGATAATGGATGGCCTGTTTTGCACTATGAAAACACTAGTAAATGAGTTGCCATTAAATGGAGCATTTAAGAGCCAGCCAACGGGAATGCTGAATGTGAATGTGTGTGTTTGTATGTGTCTGTGTACTTACAGTGAACTGTTAGTTGGACAGAAGCATTGGTCATGCCCACTATGTTGGTGGCAGTGCAAGTTAGCAGGAAGTTGTTGTCGTCTCTGCTTACATTGACCAAAGTTATGTTGATGGAATGAATGGTGTTGTTGTCGAAGACTGTAGCCTGGAGGGAGAATTGGACAGAATAATAAAATTAATAATAGTACCATAAATATACTATGATAATATCATCCATTAATGGTTAATTAACTTTGCTGCATTCACACAGCATTGGTTCATTTAAACCTTGCATTTATTTGATATTACCCCCACATTTAGCCTTTCCTCAAATTCTTCAAAAAAATAACCAAAACTTTTTGCAAGCCACTTTCCATTCATAGTCATAGGATTTGTTTGTGTGATAAGACAATGTTTTTATGCTGATTAAAAGCCCCTTGAGTATGGAATAAAAAGGAGTTAAGCAGTAATCCAGTTGGTGCACTGCTTACTATTAAGCCTTAAACTGTAGTACATTTGACTTCTTTCAAGAAGTTTTCTTAGTTCATTTTGCAATCATGCTTTAGAATCTCATTCAAGCTCTGGCTTGCTTTCCAGATATGTCATATTGTAACTTTAAGGTAGGGTGTGTGGCATTATCCCTTTACATGACCTTGGCATTCCACACTCCATGATTTGATCATGGAGACCAGAGACTGTGGTTGTGTGTGAACAATGTTTGTTCAATGTAAGGTTCCAGGGTTAGGGTTTTAATAACTCCTGCTCAATCTCTGCATCCAAATGTACAAGATGGCAGTGTTCATATCCAGGATATTTTTACTTAATCTTTGCATAATAGGAGGAAGTAGAAACACCTCTTAAATCTTCATAACTCGTAATAATTGTAGGATTGTGCCGAGGACGGCTGCTGTGTGTCAAGCTCCCCCAAAGCTTTGCTCATTTTTCTGTTTTTTTGTTAATTATTCTGCTTTATTCTGCTGTGTTTATTGTGGCCGGAGATTTTAAGAACGCCAAGCTGAGGAAAGTCCTGCCACATACCATCAACAGATCAGCCGTCCTACGCGTAGTTATAACACACTCAACCATGTTTACACTCCCTTCCGGGATGCATATAAGGCCATCCCTCGCCCCCCATTCGGCAAATCAGATCATGTCTCAATTCTGATGCTGCCTTCCTATTGGCAGAAACTCAAACGTGACGGACCGGTGACTCGGACCATTCAGCAGTGGGCCGACCAATCAGACTCTGCTCTACGGGACTGCTTCAGCATTACGGAGTGGTGTGTGTTCCAGGAAAACAACATCAACACATACACAGAAGCGGCCATCTGCTACATCAGCAAATGCATCGATGATGTCGTACCGAGGATTACTGTACGAACATTCCCAAACCAGAAGCCCTAGATTAATGGTGACGTCCATGCCAAACTTAAAGCATGGACCTACAATTTAGGTGATCTGGCGGAGTACAGGAAGTCCAGTTATGCGCTCCGGTGTGCTACTAGCAGTGCCAGATGAACTGAACACCTTTTATGCTCGCTTTGAGGGCATCTTCCCGGCTGTGGAGATACAAGAGGCCCAGGAGGACCGCTGCCCCCCTGTAATATCCAGGGCAGATGTGTGGAGATCACTTCAGCGGATTAACACACGCAAGGCACCTGGACCTGATGGCATCCCTGGTAGAGCTCTCAAGGTGTGTGCAGATCAGCTGGCAGATGTGTTCACAGACATTTTCAACCTGTCACTGCTCCAGTCTGTAGTCCCCACATGTTTCAAGGAGACCATCATTGTCCCTGTTCCCAAGAAAACAAAAACAAGGAGTAGAACACGCCCCCCTCTCCATCAACGGGACTACGGTGGAGAGAGTCAGCAGCTTCAGGTTCCTCAGTGTTCGAATCAGTGATGACCTGACCTGGACTCACCACACAGACTCCATCAGGAAGATGGCCAGACAGAGGCTCTTCTTTCTCTGCAGGCTGCAGAGGCTCAACATGGATTCCAGGATTCTCTACTTTTACAAGTGCACCGTAGAGAGTATCTGACTGGCGGCATCACTGCCTGGTATGGCCGATGCACCGCCCTGAACCGTAAGGCTTTACAGAGGGTGGTGAAGTCTGCTCAGCACATCACCAGGACGGAGCTGCCATTCATTGTGGACCTCTACTCCCAGCGGTGTAGGAAGAAGGCCAACCGGATCATTAAAGACCCCTATCCCCCCAGCCATAAACTGTTGTGCCTGCTGCCGTCTGGCCGACGGTACCGCAGCATCCGGGCCCACACCACCAGGCTCAGAGACAGTTTCATCCCCCAGGCCATTAGATTTTCAAACTCCTCCAATCTGCCATAATTCCTCTAAACTCTGCACCTTACCATATAAGCCTTACCATATTTGCACTACTTTTTTTAGGTGTATATTTTTTTATATATTCATTTTTTTTTATATTCTATTCTATATATATTTTAATTTTTTGCTTGTGTAATATTTTGAGCATTGCAAGAATAGAGCCTGTGACCCAAGCATTTCATTGCCAGCGACTGCTAAATGTAATTGGTGTGCACATGACAATAATATACCGTCTATGGTAGAGACTAGCACTGAAAAGAAGAGAGTTTAATAAGTGGAATTCATTAAAATCTATGTCTTCATGCTGTACTAATTTCAATAGCCAATTCTAAATCACACAATATATGTACTATACGTTTAGACAAAACTGCCATTTTGCTCTCCATGATCTTGTCTAACTAACTACAGCTAATTCATCAATTAAGACCAACACTTCCACTCTGAGGAAAATTCAGCTGCTGTACAATGGTCTATTTCTGCTGCAACTCATATCAATGATTGATGCCAACAGATTCACATCGATTATTTATGAGGCAACTGCCAGCATAACTTGCAAAATGCAACACTCCCTAATCTAGTTGTTGTTTATTTGAGTGTGTGTGTGTGTGTGTGTGTGTCTGTGTGTGTGTGTGTATATGTGTGTGTGCGCGCATATGCACGAGCGTGTGTGTGTGCTCCCTACCTCTTGTGCATTTATGGAGTGTAAGCCATTCACAGGCCAGTCCACCTCAGGTAATGGGGATCCAGAGCCATTGCAGGTTGCAGTTACATGATCACCCTCGATAACTGTGAGGTTGCTGTGGCTGACACTGATATCTGGCAAATCTGAGAGAGAAGGCACATGACAGATAATGTAACTCCATCTAAATATGGCTATGAGATAAACCCTGAAATAAAAAATATATGGCAATAAATATATAAATATAGCACAATATAAATATATAACTGAATCCATTTACTTAAATAAATAAATACAATTACTTATTTCAAAATGATGTTTTTCAAAAGATGACATTTACACATACACATACACACAGGCCCTGGGGCCCCGCCCCCACTCACTCGCTCAGTCTGAGACATGCAGTGAGATCAGAGCTCGTTACCGTAAAGCAGCCGTTCAGTGACTTTGTTGAGTCACAGCAGCTCAGTGATCAGAGCAGAAGCTGCAGCTCAGTGATCAGAGCAGAAGCTGCAGTTGGTTTGTACCGAGCTGGAGTTTCTGTGTCCTCCTCCACTCTGCTCTTACTTTAACTAATAAACTCAATACTACTTATCAGCACCTGATCAGTACATGAAGTAACTTAGTGTTTGTTTGATTTGCTCCTTTTTCAATGTTCTTAAATTCAGAATCAAAAATGTATATATTAGTACATATTCAAGTTGCTCAAATTCAAGTGTTAAATTCAGATGCCAAAATTCGAATGTTAAAATTCAGATTAAACATCAGGGATACCAAGGATAAGCAATCGATTGTTTCACAAAAAGGAGGAGCTGGGTCTGACCTCTGACCTCTCAATTTGAGGAGTGGGCCCCCTTACACTGTGCTCCCGACTGCACTGAGAACTAGCTGCTAACACAGTTAGCTTCCATCATCTGATGTATGTTCATGTTTAAAAATCCAGTGGTGCACATATCCACATATTTCAGAGTTGTAGCTGAAGTGAGTGTGTGAGCTAATGTTAAATAGTTAAAATATTTTCTAACACTGTTTTAATCTGCAGAACACAAAGAGACACATGGGAACTGCTACATGAACTTTGATGAATAATGGCTTCTGGACTTTTGTATTTTTCTCCATCAACATCATTAGTCTAACTAAACACTGTTAAACATTTTAAATGTAAGAGCAGCTTGTGTTCCTCCAGTCTTTGGACTTTACTCTTACAGTAAACAGACGACTGCATCAAGTGCTGTAAGATTTATATGAAATACTACTTTACAACTTTCTCAATTCTAACTTTTCTACTTTAAATTATACTTACTGAATATTAAGCACTAGAGATTAATCTTCTTACATTGAAGATCATGTTTACCTTGATCCATAACTATATTACATTTATTGTTGGATTATAAATGAATGTATAGTTTAACGTGCAATAAAGTTATCTATGAAACTGTTTCACTACTCATGGTTCTTCGGAGCATATCTGGTAAAAAGTCACAGCAGAAACATGCACAATATTATAATAATACAAGAACACTTTGATGAACGTGTTATTGGAATTTGAAATTAATTACAGGCCTTCTACATTCTGGTTTTAATAAAATCAATCATTGATAGTTAGGATACGAGTTATTACTTTGCTTATGTGTCTTTTGACAACATTTTATGCCTGAAAACATTAATTCACCAGTGTCTGTTTGATTTATTATGAAGAAAGGGGTAAATGTGCAAAGACCAGGCAAGTCATCTGTAGTCAATGGAAAATGTACTCGGTACGGTTTAATCATAAATATCAGAGGTTGAGTAAACACTTAATCACGTATATCTAATACATATTTTTAAAGACTAAACAGCAGTAAACATTTGTTATAGAAGTCACAATTAATCCAGGTGAACTTCAGGTTGTACAGTTGCAGCTGTTAACAATTGAGGACTCTTCATGTCACATTGGTAAACACTTACATTTGAAGGTTGTGACTGCTGAAGTACTACTTCTGGATGAATAATTTGCAAGTTATATTTTTAAAATGTTACTACCACCTCTAAAAACAGCAGAAATTAAGTAAAAGGTAAGAAACTGAATCTGAGAATATAGAGAATCAAACTCAAAGTTCTGTTGGTCTGTTATCTCAGAGGAAACTGAAGGTGGTTTATTGACACATCTCATTAAAGAATTAAGGATGTTGATATCCAGTCTCTCTCCTCAACATCCTGAAGAATGGCATCAAATATTCTGCTCCATACATGAGGTCTTCTTTCCAGTCATCTGATCGTTGGATGAAGTCCAGTTGTTTCATGTCATCATCAAAAACTTAAGCTTCGGTCCTTCAGCCTCTGGTAGATTCATGGATGATTTAAAGCATACAAAAGCACATCATCAGAGAGAAATAGTAAAATAATTAATGAATGTTAGTAACAATCAGACATTATCACATCAGAATTAAATAATCAGATTAAAGTAGAAATAAAGACAGTGGCGCCAAGAAATCCAACATCCACAGCCCAGGAGAAATCATAAAACTGAATGTAATGTAGTTAACTTACTGTCTGTTTTTCCTACACAGTCAGTATAATCTGACAGCTTCAATAAATAACCACATAGATTTACACACAACTTTTTACCTGATTAACTGTAGACACACAGCATGTAATTCCAACAGAACACAGAAAGCTAATGCTACTGTTTAACCACATGTAAGAAGTTACCTAAACATCATGTTAAACTGAACTATCAACACATCCTCATGGACTTTTTAAATTTACATCTTTATTGAGCTTAACTTTAACACCTGGTAAACTCAGGGTAGCAGCCCTGAGGGAACTGATAGGCCCAGCATTAGGGTTAGGGTTAACCCTAACCCTTAGCATTGCAAAGCTATCAGCTAACTAGCTAGCTTGGTAAGCATCGTACTTCACACTCACTGGGACAGTAACTAGCATGCTAACAGTTTCCTCTTCTCCGGTCAGAACACATAGAAACACACAGTAACTTTCGTGGAGAATAGAGAACATATGTGAAGTTAAAAACTATAAAACTTTAATAAAACAAGAGTTTACTCACTGAACAAACCGGATATCAGCTCCTCTGTGTCTGTTGTTACTGGAGAACAGTCCTTAAACCCGATGAACACAAAGCTAAATCAATAAGGTCCTCACACTGTGCTCGGGCCCTAATAAAGATGTCGGTGTAAAAACCTTCTCCAGTGACTGATAACCACAGAAACATAGTAAATGTCAGAGAACTGAGTGAACACGATGTAAATAAAGCTGAATTATAAATACAGTCTATGGGTGAATCTCTCTCTCGTCTTACCCGTCTCAGGTGTCACATGACCACTGGAACATGACTTAATTGGCCAGAGGTTTGGTTCGATGTGAGACCATCTATTGCTTATACTTGGAACTAGGAATTCAAAGGCTTTAAAATATCAAAATCTGATGAGACTGATTTACTTCCAAATCATGCAGTTAAGAATCATTTTGTTAAAAATCAGAGTCAGTGTCTTCTATATCTGGCAGGGATTTCCCCTGATTATGGCTTGTGTTTTAAGTTATTTAAATGCCCCCCGATGATCTAAATATTGTTTACCAATAGTAGGACCGCGGTCCGGACCAGACCCAGAAGGCGCTCTATACAGACCCAGACGCTTGTATTAGATTTTGACGGACCGTGTCTATTTTATCCTGCGCACTTTTTTCTGCATTTATGGTAGTGAATCCGGGCAGCACACAGTAGAGTTCACTTCACTTAACCAGAGAAAGTGTGAACAAAGAGGAAAGTTAAAGCTGTGTAGTTGTTATGTTAGTTGAGATTGTTTATATGTGAAATGTAGTTATATATTAAGAAAAAAGAAGAAATGGGGAAACTCAAACTACATCGTTTTGTTTATTTTTTCTAAACTTAAGCATTTTATTTTAAGATGCCTTTTTCAAAACCCCTTTATTTTTAGATTTGAGTTGAAATGAGAAAATAATATTTATTTTATTATTAGAGTACACTTCAGCTCAGTGTAAAAATGTATAATAAACATTGTTGACATACTATTGAATTATACTTACTTTATTTTATTTGTCAGTTTTTGACTTCATATAGACATTGATACAACTACTAGACTACTTCAACAAATATATTAATCGATTAATAAAAATGAATCGTTAGAGTAATCCAAAAATGTATCGTTAGATTAATCCAAAAATGTATCATTAGATTAATCGATTAATCGTAAAAAAAATAATCGTTAGATTAATCGATTAACCAAAAAAATGATCGTTAGGTGCAGCCCTACTTGAAACTTACCACAACTGCTAATGTTCATATCACGCAACATTATCTTCCCGTAGCCATCAGCACAATATAACTGTTGGCTGCTTAGACCTGCCTCCCCTCTCTGTTGCCATAGTTGCAGCCAGCGGATCTCACAGCCGCAGGTGAACACCACCTCCTCTAAATGACTGGAGAGAAAAGAAGAGCATTGACAGTATTAACAAAATCTCATGAGCTACATGCCAAACCAATCAAACCTTTTACACAAGAATAAGGCATGTTTGTCATGTCAAATCCCTTTAAGTACAACATATCATTGCTAACAAAATTCATTCCAGAAATTCTTGCTAGATTAAATAATGGCGATGAGTTTAACAGGTCCAGGTCATGGTCTGTACGACCGTTAAAACGAGTGAGATGAAGCAGGAGAATCCAGAAATACTGTCTGCCGGAAATGCGATGCTACCAAGCGGATCACAGCTCTTGCGGTGTGCGTCGCCTCAATGCATTATTACATTTTTGGGGAGGTGCACATCAGGGTACGGTGATGGGTTCATTCTGCTAGAATGGTTCACTCTGCAAATAATCCATCTTTTATTGGGTTAATTAAAATTAAGTTGAAATTGATTAACTACTACCTTTACTAGTCTGGAAGTAGCCAGTTTCTATAGCTTGCTATCAAGTCAAAGTCAACTTTATTGTCAATTCTGCAATATGTACAGGACATAGACAGGATTGAAATGCCATTGCTCTCTGATCCCCAGTGTAAACATATATGTAGACAGCAGTCTACAGGGGTAGCTGGGTGCAGGTTCCTGGTGGGGGGTGCAGTCTTTGCTTCTAGAGATGGAGGGGTTAGAGATCAGTTGATGGTGGTTGTGGGGGGGGGGTGGAGGAATGATAAAGTCCTTGGGGGCGAGAGTTCAGCATCCTGACAGCCTGGTGGATGAAGCTGTTTTGCAGTCTGTTGGAACCAGCACGGAGGCTCCAGAATCATTTTGCAGATGGAAGAAAACTGAAAAGGGGGTTGGGTCGCTCACAATGCTTGTGGCTTTGTGGACTAGGAAGGTGTTGTAGATGTCCTGGAGGGAGGGGAGTGAGGCACTGGTGATCCTCTCAGCTGCATTCACGGTGCACTGAAGGCTCCTGCGGTTGGCGGCTCTCAATTCTTGCTCTCTTCAGTTTACGGAGGAAGTAGAGGCGCTGCTGACCTTTCTTGGCCAGTGATGAGTTGTTGTTCTTCCAGGACTGCACTTTCTTGGACAATTTACATTACAAATGACAAGTGTGAAGTCAATTAGATGAACGGTTCGCGAGATATGCATTCCACATAAATATAGAAAGATGTTTGTGGAATTAGTCTGTGGGTGAAATCTGGTAATCTGGGACATTTTTTGCAATTTTACTTCTATGATTTATCATGTTAGATCAACATATTATAGCTTTGTGTAATCCTGTTTTCTAACCATACCATAAGAAACAATGGAGATAGCATACTCAGAGGACACATGGCACAGCTTTAAGTGTTCTTTGTGCCAAAAGAGAAAATTAAGCCTGAATTTGATAATCTGGGACAGGTCACTTTGTAATCTGGGACAATTTTAATGGGCCCAAAAAAAACAACTACATCACCTGGATCAATATTACCAAATTTTTTAAAGCATTATGAAAAAACTACTAAGAAAATTACTAAGAAAATGGATCTTCTTAAAAAAAAAGTCTATTGGGGCTACTCAGGGAACAAACAGAAGGTGAGAGACCATCATCATTGATCATCCCATTGTTTTCTCTACATGTTTGGTGAAACCAATGGCTGCAGACCACAGGACAGACACTGTTATTTTGGAACATCTCAGTCCAAGAGCGCGAACTGATTATGTGCTAGTGAGCTAACCAGACAATCAGTTCAAACAGGCAGGGATGGACTGTATTTACCATTAACTCCTGTCTGACAACTGTAGACCATATGCTATATCTCTTTTGTTTATCTTTTTAGTTTTACTTCAGGAAGTCTTTAAATGCATATTTCCCTATTTAGAGAATGTGAGTGACTGTCGCAGATTACCCAAAGCATGGTGTCCCACATTATCAATCATATTTGATAAAGTGGAACAACTAAAAGTAGTAAAAGTCTGGTTGACAGAATTTTGTTAGAACAAGGGAAAACACAGACTGGAGTTTAGGTGTCCCACAAACCCCAAATTCACCCTAATTCATGTTTTAACTTTTTCTAAGATAATAGATCACTCATTTAATTCGGAACATGTTTTTCTGTGTTGCATCATTAATCAACTATAATCCTCCATCTGTTCTACAATGTGTATTGTAGCAAAGAGAGAATTACATTGCTCTTGGTAAATTGTCTGTTGCCACAGCAACCACTTATTCACTCTTCCTCCTGCTAAAGTATTTGGAAAAAATCTGATATTACATTTGCAGGACACAAACCGTCTGGTTTTTTTTGTCCCTAATACAGGTGGATATTTTGGGCTACATTACACATCGCATTGAAAGGAGCCAATATGTAATTTTGGCTATTTGAACCCCCCCAAAAAGAGTACTGTATATGTAGGCAAATGTATGTAATAATGTATTCAAGTCAATAGGTTTCTGTGAACAAGGCCTGGCAGTAAGGATCAGTTCATATAGCATCTTCTTGGTTGTGTGTGTGTGTGTGTGTGTGTGTGTGTGTGTGTGTGTGTGTGTGTGTGTGTGTGTGTGTGTGTGTGTGTGTGTCATGTTTCCTACAACTAGTTAGCCTTGATTATTCACTTTTCTACAAAGAACTTTAAGATAAGTTGTGATGAGAATGCAACTTGATGTGTCACACAAATAGACAGTGGCTTCAAAACTCAGACAAACTCGTATCTGTAACCACTGGTTTATTATGTTGATGAAAATCCAGTCCTGAAGAAAACCTCAGATTAATCTCCTTAACTCTGCTGATTAATGAGACAATGGTCTTTAAGGAAGGTTGACTTACAGTTCAAAGAGCTGCACAGGTTCAAAGATCTGCCAGGATAATGTGGACAACATGGGATTCTTGGACAGGTTTCTGAGGGAGAGAGTGAGAAAGAGACAGAAAATAAGATGGATGTCAGAAACTTCAGCTCAGCGATGATACACTAATCATTTATTGTTGTGTCTATGTCAGAGGTATTCAGCAGAGATAACAGTCCTGGTGTCTAATTGTTTAATTATAGCTCCTGTAACTCATTCATTCATTAATTGTAACTCATTCATTATTTCTAATAAACTGAAAAATATTCTTGGTGTTTATTTGTGAGACAATTCATAGATACAAAAAAGCTACTCAGAACCAAAACACTAATAAAAGACAAAGCAATGCTAGTAAATATTTTCATTATTTTCTGCAATACAAGAAAATAGCATAAAAATATATAGTATAAATAATAATAACATAACAGCAAGCATAAATAACACAAATATTATACCTATTTTACATACAGTAGGGCTGCCAGGACAGTCTGTGTTACTGATAATCTGTGGTGTTCAGGCTCATACTGATTACATAATTTGTCCACAATCCCCAACATCTGTTTTCATAAAAACCTATTTGGTTAAATTTTGTGTGTTTCAGTAGTGGCGTCTGCATTCACTAATCAAAAAATCTCTGATTTGTGCAATGCTAGTTATCAATATTCTGATACTGCTATTATTAAGTGAAGTGAAAGTGTGTGCTCCGTGCAGCTGCTGCAGAAGTGAGAAGTGGAATGTCACCATCTGGGTTATTAATGGGAAACACTGCACAGATCTTCCAAAGTGCAGCAGAAGAGTGGAGCTGACCACAGCAAAATCTGAAACTCTTTTCTTGTCAATGGTGTGATCTGTAACAGTTTATTACCAGGTGAAAAGGAGATGCAAAATGTTGCACTTTCTGATAAAAGATAAAAGATAAAGATAAGCCAGAGTGTCAATAGTTTATGGGAATGTTCAGTGATGAAAAAGGTGCAGCTAAACTCAATATTTGAAAGAGCATCTGCTCTGAAGATAAATATAATGATCTTTGGAAGAGTTTGGTGCTCAATAGGCAATTTTAACAACACTTGCTTTCTGGCGAGTGAGCTAATGGCTTAGAAGATGAAACCTCATTCAGAAAGAATTTGTGAAGAACCCTTATTGCTGCTGTGTAGCTGCTAGAAGCAGACAATGTCAGTTAATCATGAAGAACCTTCACAGATCAGATTCCTGATATCGCACAGGATATTAAAAAGGGAGGATATCTGTTCTGTGACAACAGAAATAACAAATTCCACAAACAGACCAACCAGATGTTTGTGGAATCCCTGCATCAGTGAAAGAAAGTAGACTGAAAGTAGACATTATTTTTGATGTTGCCATTATTTTTGATGTTGCCAAGGGGTAGTATATAGATGGAAAATAAAATGAGACCACCCCAGATAATGAGTGAATCTTCATTTTTTTATAGAACTATCCCTTTAACAATAGCCAGTATTTATGGCCCCTAACATTGACTCCCCCACCTCCTTCCATTCATTTATTTCAGAATTAGCCAACTTCTCCAACTCTCACATCATTTTAGGAGGAGATTCTTGTCAGATTCTTTTCCTTTGCCCCGCATGGATGACTGTATTGACAGGGCTGTGTATTAATCCAGCTCTTGATCGCTCCTCAATTTCAACCACCCACATACCCTATTAATCTATATCTCTAATTAAACTATATATGTGGGTGGACTTACCGATATCTGGAGACTACACAACCCAGACGAGAATATTCGTACTACACCTCATATCAGAAAAAACACTCTCACCTTGACTTTTTTGCTTCATGAATAACTGATCACACACGAGTAAAAGAATCAAATTATTATCTCAGATCAATCTCAAATCACCCTTAAATTATTAACAGGAACAGAGCCACATCTACCACCTAGATGGTGCTTTAATACCTCACTTCTGAAAGACCAAGATTTTATGTAGTATTTTGAACATGAGTGGTCAAGACTAGGGCTGCGAAGCAGCACTGGGCGGGCCCAAGCACTTTTCATCTCCTTGTTGTTGAGATGACACTCAGTGAATTTGAAGTTGATTTGATGAAAGCTCTAGGAGGAGTTTGTTAAAATACACAACACTGGAAAACTGCATAAATGGCCACTAAATCCAAAATGGCCTACTTCCTGTTGCGTTAATCAAATTGGTGCCTGGGACTTTTTTTTTTTATCCAGTCATGATACACATGTGTACCAAATTTCGTTAAGATCGGTTAAACCAGACGGAATTGCTGCCTTTTAGGGGGCGCTGTTGAGCCATTTTCCCACGCCCCTTTCCTATTACTCCAGAATGCATAAAAGTTTGGTGAGTTTTTGACTATGTTCAAGCCATCAAAAATGCAATCAATTTGCCTGAATAATCAAACAAGAAAGCACCAACCTTCTCAAGTCCAAGATCACTCTTTAAAATTCCAAACATAAGCCGAGATGTACAACCCCGATATCTTCCAAAAAAACCACTTAGGAGGGTCATATTTAGAATTTTTTGTAATTTCTGTTAAAGGCTGAATTTACGAGCATAAATATACACAAAAAAAGGCAGTTGTGCAACTTTATATGTTCAATGCACAATATTCACATTAATATCAATTCATATTTATAGCAGCTGTTCAATGCACAATATTTAGTTTCTCAGTTCAACAATATGTTCTGCAGAGGAGCTGCTACTGCAGCGCAATGTTTTTACATATAGGCTTTCACTTGAATATGTCCATACAGTATAAAGCCAAGCATCTTCCGCTCCTGCAAATATTTCAAAATAAAGAAAAAATTGTAAACAAGGGAATGGATTCCGTCAACAGAAACACTGGAGTGTTTCTATTTTGAAAAGGCATACAGAAAGTGTTGCAACCATCACACGTTTGTGACATACATTCATCAGATAAACATTAAAACTCAGGTGAAAGAAAATTGTCTCTGTTTATTCTGCTGTGAACCACAGTGTTTATCTGTTTATGACACAAATGTATTTACAACACTTCCCGAACCCGTTTCAAAGTAAAAGCACTCCAGCGTTTCACTTTCGGAATCTATTCATTTGTTCTAACGGCTGTTGGGCCATGGTTTTTTGTGAGACAACACTTCGGTGTCACATGTTCAGTCAAAAGCCTGAAGCCGCATGTTCCCCCAGGACTCAGTCTCCCAGGGGCCATCAAAAACCAGAGCAAGGAACTCAGTCTCCCAGAGGGCATCAATGTCACACAGAGGTGTGAAACCCCCCCCCAGGGACACAGGTTTCAACTCCCATTGGTCACTCTGGACCCCATGACCTGTGAGGTCACCGGGCCAATATAAGGCCTGGTCTCCCCCTCTTCTGTCTCTTCTGCCCTCGTCCTACAATCCTTCCACAGGAGGGAAGGCTGTCGAGCCTCTTCTCCAGCTCACATCTTCTCTTCCCATCCAACTCTTCGAGAGGAGCACAAAGGTGCAGCTTCCAGCTCATCTCACCAAGGAAACCTCCTCGCCCTCCAAGCTCTACCAACCCTTCAAGCAGCGACTCGATGTCCTGCTTGAAAACTTCAACCAGCAACTGAGCTACACAGCTCAACAGAAACCAGCAAGACGACACAAAACTTCGAACTGCACAGCAACTTCCTTTTTCCCCTTTCCACAGACGGGTAACACAACTGGGCTTAATAATTATACTAGGCTAAGCAAGACTGTTTATTTGATTCTGTGTGACGTTTATAAGTTTGATTTGTGGTGTTGGGATATTGTGGTTACAAGTTATTGAGAAAGTAATGTTAGTCGGTTATGCTCTTCACAGTCTTTCGTTGCATTCCAATCTAGTAACTTTGTCTAATTTGGCACACACACAGACACATGCATATTCCTTCACCTAATTAGCTCTGACTCCTGCTACATGTCGTAAAGACAATAGGGGGGGAAGGGTGTTATCTTCAAAGTGGCCAGCAGCCATTTTGGGGAGCACATTGGGGGGAAAAGGGTGTTATCTCTTTGGCCAGCCACCATCTTGAAAGCACGCTGACACACACACACATGTATACACACATACCTATCTTTGTTTAGCAATTACACCGTTAGTAATTTGTGTTTTTATACTTTATTATATTCATAATAAATGTTTTTCTTTCACAAATGTTTTTTCATTAATGTTGCATAAGTGAATTTTGCCAACCTCTACACTGTCAAGAACTCCATATCCTTCAACTTAGCTAACTATCTATATGGTAATTTTGGTTATAGTTATTAATTTAATTGTTAATCAGAGTTCCAAATTTGTAGTTAGTACTTTTATGAGACTTATTCAATAAATTGGCTATCTTTTTCCTTCCTTTGAAGGGTGTTGCCCCGAGGTAACTTTAATCAATTAAAGTTATTATTTAATATTTTATTTTGATAACCAAATTTATTGAATGCCAAAGGCACACCATTTCATGGTATCACGTTTGATGCATTATGGCACAACACAGCGCTTTGGTTGTTATAGACAGACCGGAAGATGCGCATCTTCATACCGTAGAGTCCTGGTGTTTAGTTTAGTACATAAACCGAATTTTTTGAAGGAAATGCAGGAGAGAAACCCGCAGCTTCGCTGCCAGGAGCGGACACACAGCGAGTGTGAAAAACAGACAACCGAAACACAGCTGATCTGCAGCGCAACGACAGCCGGTGAGTCCAGAGAGTTCGGGGATCAAAAGTGAAGACTGCGAGATCGACCGATAGATCGCGAACGAGGGGTTGGCGACCACTGCAATAGGGCTTTCGCACTGTCAGTGCTCGGGCCCTAATAATCCTTGATTAGTCCCACAGAAAAAGCCAGAGAAGACCTCAGACATTGCTGTGGTAGGGGGTTCTCTCAAATGTGTTCAACCTGAGTTGAAGTCTGATTTGGTGACACCCTGTGATGGTCATCAGTGTGGTGGGCTAGCTAATTCAGTTTCTGTCTACTATAAACCACCAATTGTCTTATCTTTCTGCACATCGGAAACAGGATGTGATTAACTTGCTTCACACATATCCTTCTGTGGTGAAGAACGTGCCGTCTCGCACCAATGTGTTGGTGCATGATATTGACGTGAGTAATGCTACCCCTAGTAAACAGCATGCTTACCGTTGTCCGCTAGCTAAGAGAGAGGCCATGAAGAAAGAGGTCAGCTATTTAGTAGAAAATGGTCTTGCCAAGCCCAGCTGCAGCCCCTGGAGTTCTCCATGTGTATTGGCACCTAAGTCGGATGGAACTCCTCGTTTCTGTATTGATTTTCGGTAAGGTAAAGGTAAATGCTGTTACTGTGTCAGATTCTTTTCCTTTGCCCCGCATGGATGACAGGGCTGGGCCAGCTGTGTGCATTTCAAAGTTAGATTTACTCAAAGGGTACTGGCAAGTTCCCATGACTCAGCGTGCAGCTGACATTTCAGCATTTGTTACCCCTGATGCTTTCATGCAGTACAATGTAATGGCCTTCGGCATGAAAAATGCACATGCCACTTTTCAGCGCCTGATGCGGTGTGTGTTAGGGGATGTGCCAAATTGTAGTGTTTACAACATACAACATACAACATCAATATCAAGCATAAGAGAGGAGCAGACAATGTGGTAGCTGATGCGCTATCCCGTGGGTGAGGCCATGCTGATTGAAATTGTAAAGTCTTAAGGGAAAATCATGGTCGAGGCGTTCTTTTCATAGCATTACAGTTTCAAATTTTATAGAAAATAAGGACAAAACCTCATCTACGGACAATTTTTTTTTTTTTTTTGAGAAATAAACTCAAGAAACATAAATTACAGGAAAAGTCTCACTTCAGTAAAGACAAAGCAATGACAGGCGTTCATTGACCTTTGACCTGGTTCAAATAAAACAGAGGAAAATATTAATTAATAACAGCAATGGATTAATGTCCCTTAAAACAGAAAATCTAAAAATGAAAACGTGACAAAAAAAATCATATAATGATTGGTAAGGTGGTAGTAGGTTAATTATGTGAACAGTTAACGGGGAGGGGTTTGTTCTTATGGGAGGGGGTGTTTTGTTTCTCTCTCTTTCTCTCATCTCCTCCAGGTGTGTGCTCTTTTAGCACCTCCACTGGCCCAGCTGAAGCCACACTGAAATCAAGGAGTGGCAGATAAAACCCTGAGCAGAGCGTCAGCTGTCGCCAGTGGTCCAAGCGGCAGTGTGGAAAAGCTGCGTGGGGACTTCCAGTGTGCAGTAGTAGGTGTTTCGTTGTGTATTGTTTCCAAGGTTCATTTGTTTTTAGTTGGAGATTGTCTTCCGTTTTTTCTTATTTGCCCTTCCGTTTTGGGAAGGACGTTTTGTGTTCACCCTACAGTTATTAAATAAAATACTGGTTTTATTTGAACGCATCCTACTGGTTTCTTGTTTTTGCCCGGTTTATTTTTTTATTGTTTGTCCCTCATGCCCTAGACGTCTTTGGGACGTAACACTGAGGAAAGTTTCAAAGGAACCAACAACACCACAGACATAACCACATGCACTTCTTAGGAACAGAAAAAGTAGTTTTAAGAGGCAGACTAATAGCATATTCCTCAATTCAACTGTCAGTGAACATTTTGTTCTGCAGGAGATGAAGACACTGGATGCCCCGGCCTCTCAAACAGACATAGCAGCAACAAATCTCCAAACAAAGAGAATATTATCTTCTAAGACTACATCAACGACATTGAACTTGACAATAAAACTGGTAAACTCTTAGCTAACCAATTGAAATAGAAATTAGCCCCTCCAAGGCCATGTTTCTCTGCTGCAAAAAATTACATTGCTCTTCCTGGGTTGGAGTGAGATGCTGCTCGAAGGAAAGCTACTTAAGTATCTCAGGATCTTGGTCAATCCAACACTATATTTCTAGCCTATACTTTACAGTAAGTACACTGAACACCATATAAACATGTAAAAGCCTATATACAAACAAAAAACTGATGTCAAATTTAATAGTTACCATTTAGACTTGCTGTGTGACTGTAGGTCAGGAGATTAGAACCCTGTTGATGATTCCAACTATCAGGTTGTTCCTGAATCATTCCTCAGTTCACAAATTCACTTTTGTGGACATAATTGTTACATTAAAGGGGACATAGCATGCAAATTCCACTTTGTTAGTGCTTCTACAGGTTAATGTGGGTATCTGGCATGTCTACCAACCCAAAAACTCTGGGAAAAAAACACTTGCGCGTTTTGTTATGGTTCCTCTAAGTCAGAAACGTCATGCTTGAGCGACTCGATTGAGCTTCCTGGGTTTTGTGTCGTAACAAGGCACTGGAAGTCTCCCTACATGGTCTTGGCCCACCCCCACCTCATCCCCCCCCGTCACGCTGGTTTTACACCGGAGGCAGCGAGGCTGCGAGGCTGCGAGGCAGCGCAGCGCCGTTCCCAAGCGTGCAGCCGCCTGGCTGTTCACACGGGACGTGCATTTCTCCGCGCTGGTCAGCCCCATAGACTGTATATATAAGGTCAGCCCGCGATTCACTCACATGTGGCATTTGTCTGGATCGTTGGGACTGGGAGGCTGCAGCAGTTGCTCGGGCGCGACCGCTCACTCTCCCATGCGTGAGCTGGAATTTGTGTCAGCACCACGCAGCCAGCAGTGTGGAAGACTTCCGCAGTGTTCAGTACTACTGTAACACTGGCACAAACACACAGAGACCCCCACTCATTACGCCGGACGCGGAAGCGCCGCTGCGAGGCAGCGCAGCGCCGTTCTCAAGCGCGCAGCCGCCTGGCTGTTCACACGGGACGTGCATTTCTCCGCGCTGGTCAGCCCCATAGACTGTATATATAAGGTCAGCCCGCGATTCTGCTTTCTCCGCTTGTTGTTGTACCCGTTGAATGTCGGAGTTCGGGGGTAAATGATGGTCTTCATAGCCCCCCCCACTCCCTTTCTCTCTCTGTCTGTCTGCTTGTGTGCTTGTAGTGGATGGGCAGAGGGGGACATTTAATTATGTGATTGGGAAAATTAAAACTCCAGGACAACAGAAGGGAATACAAAGTATGGGATGCATATTTGATAATTTATATCATATAAAATATGTAATTTATATCGTTTAAAATCATGGGGGGAGAGGGGGGAGGGGGGAGCTGGCTCATTAGCATTTAAAGGAACAGGCACTCAAAACAGGTCACTCTGTGGAGGGCTGTTTTATACAGGGTAAAAAGGGTGCTGTTTGAAATGATCCTTGTGGTATTTTGACCAAAGTATGTTACAGACATTTCATTAAGACCCCAAGGAACCATATCAACTTGTGGTAAAATGGGCATGCTATGTCCCCTTTAAGTGTGTACATTAACTGTTGTGAAATGCTCAACTCCTCTCGCCTATTGCAGATCCATAATGAGGCTCTTTCCACTACATCCCCCAACCTGCAAGCAGCTGTCTTCCTCTCTCTCTGCAACTCCAAGAGCTGTTAGCGTCTTCCACACAGACTGCGCCGGGAAACCTCTCAATACCAGTTATGAAGCTTAGCGTAAGTTCAGTCAGGAAGACTTAAACCTGCATACTGATCAGCTGATCGTGGGCGTTCCTAAATATCCAATCAGGTCATTCAGCAGCTGTCAAACTTTAAAAATCCCTTCTCCTCTCTTCCGCAGTCAGCCGTCATTCAGTGACTGTTTAAATCCCACATCGTGTTGGCAGCGATCATGGACCATGATGATGGATCCCAATAGTATCAGTGGATCATGACAACGGATCGTGGACTATGGTGGCAGCTGATTGCGAACTAAAAAATCTACAAGACTGCCTGACAATGTACCTATTACTCGTGGCATCCACTGCACTTCTGTCCGTCCTGGAAGAGGGATCCCTCGCATGTGGCTCTTCCTGAGGTTTCTACCTTTTTCCCTGTCAAAAGGTTTTTGTAGTTTTTCCTTACTGTTGTTGAGGGTTAAGGGCAGAGGATGTCACACTTAGGGAAGTCCAATAGGACAATGCTCATAATATGGGCCATCCAAACAATCGATTGACTGATGAACCACCACCAGTGTCTAGACCCCGGGGGGTATTCCTGTTCGACGCTCTGCTCCACCCCCTTCTAATCCTGATGACATCACACAGGGGTCTAAAATGCCAAAGACTATAAACATTCACATTACTTCTGTGCATTTGTCAAAATAAACATCGTTAAATTGTGAATCAAGTCTCTCCTGATTGAAGTACTATTAGGTCTTGAAGCATAGTGATAATGGCAGAGGTATTGGTAATGACAATGTTTAATAAAATGTAAATCCACCTCTTCTGTGTCTGTGTCTCTTTGCTGCACATTCTCTTTTAATGCCAGCCCCACCCGTGTCCTCCCTCTCCTTTCATCTTGTGGTGGAACAACTGTTGTCCATTCATAGCTGCTGAGATTATGGACCTTATTATATTCCTCTCAGAACAGGAGTGGAAACAAGACATATTTATACTTCCATTTCATTTTCATTTTTTTCCTATTAACCTTGAGGCCTGTAGAGCATTGAAGCACTGAAATATGAAAATATATCTGGTGATGCCTCCAACTAAATTTATGTTGCCTTTTTGGCAGCTTCTCCTTGTATCTAATGCCACATCCAAAGTAATATATTTTAGTTTTAAAACACATTCATTTTGGTACATTTACGCCCAGCATCTTCACAACTTCAGTGTTTTTGAGCCCCTAAAACAGAAACGCTTTTGGCTCTGCTTAAGTTTTAAAACTCGGACTGAAACTGTAAATGCTCACATTCACTTCATTATTGGCTTGATGAGTCATGACTTCACTACCAGTGGTGAATGAAAAGCATTGGTAACACTATCTGTCAGTAACAGTCTAATATAATAAATCCATAGTCTTACATTGCTGTTCCTCATTTGCATATTTACCACATCATGATGTTTGATTGAAAAAACAGTTAGTGAGATTGGAATTAAACCATGTGAATTTGTAGTTCCACAAAACACTCAGTTTTCACTTTAAACAACTTTAAACAAAAATGGCACCAGAAAAAGTTTTCACAGAGAGTTTGAGTAACCCAGACGTATAACAAAAAATAAATACAATTCTGTACAATACATGTGCCTGGTAAATGTTCTGTGACGTGGAGTTTTCTACAATGTGATGCATGATCGTTTTGTAATAATATATCAAAACTTTAAACTTTCCATTTGACTCACAAATATTGGTTAATGCTTTCATCTCAACCAGGCTAGATTACCGCAATGCTTTATATGCCGGTTTACCAAAACATACAGTCAGACATCTGCGGCTAATTCAGAATGCATCTGCCAGATTCCTTACAGGTACGCAACAATTTGAACATATCCCTCCTTTACTAAAATATCTCTTATTGGTTTCTAGAACATCACAGAATCCACTTCAAAATCCTGTTAGTTTTCAAAGCACTTAATGATTTAACTGCACAATACATTTCTGACTTGCTCACTGGATACAATTGGGTTAGGCCTCTCAGGTCAGCAGTGCTCTCAGCCAAACTCAGATTTATGTCTGGCGAAGGCACCTTCAGTAACCGTGGTCATGTTCTCTGGAACAAGCTGCCTGCTGACCAAAGGTCTGTCATGTCAACAGTGTCAACTTTTAAAAGCAAACTTCAAACATTTCTTTTCTCACAGGCCTTTGCCTGATTTTCTGTATTTAATTTGTACGATTGGGGTGCCTATTTCCTGTTCAGCTGCTATGTGAATGTGTGAGTTTATATGAACTAGTTTCTAATGCTATGTATGATTTTTGTCTGATTGGTTCATGAATGTGTGGTGAATTTGATGTAGGCTTTATTTTATAATATTGTTGTATTCGTTATTTTAGTATATGATTGTTATACTGTATATATACACTCTGGGATAGCCTGTCCCCTCCCTTCCTCCACTCTCTTCAATGTTTGACAATATTTCTTTTGACGTCAGATTTGGGATAAAAAAAAACATTTTTTTATTCCATCAACTGTGTCACTTTTTCACAATACAGCTTTCACTGAACGTGTTTCTTCATCCCATGTATTGTATTTGTGATGTTTTATATACACTTGTCACTACTAAATATAACAGCTTGCTGTCTGGTGTGACACTGTCTTTAAATTTTTCTCCAGGCATTCTTGATGTATTTTTGTGATTTTTGCATGTGAGCACAGCCCTGTAGTCTCATAGCCTTTTAAGGGCATTGGCAAATATTTACCTGTGCCAGGAATAACTGGCATGCTTTTTTAACAAGAATCAGCCAGGTGTGCACACTAGGGACTCAGGTGATGGAGATGGGTGTGGGTTCCCAGCCAGAGGAAGGAATTCATGTTTCGGATTTAGTAGTGTAGTGGAAAAATAACTACGTGTGGTTGAAACTGGATATTGGGCCAGCTCCTCAGTCAGGCCTTATGACTCCTTGCTTCCTTCTGCAACCTTTTATGACCCCATTCAACGCGAGGGTGACACAGGATTGTAAATCTACATGTCAGAATGCCTGTGTCCACAACAACAGCAGTTTGCTTTCTCCTACAGTATTGGTGATGATGCATTTAGAATACTTGTGAATTGATGTATTAGATTTTTTGCTGTAGTTGTGCATTCTCTTATGTTGTCATAAATGACAAAAAGGGGGGAAATGTAGTGGAAAAATAACTAAGTGTGGTTGAAAAGTAAGTTTTTGCAGACCTGTCTAAAGACTTTTATGACCTGTCTAAATACATATATAACCTGTCTAAATACATTTATGACCTGAACTGTTTATGATCTGAACTGTGTATGACTTGAAAACTATATGATCTTTTTATCACTTATTTACTCTCCAAAGAACTGAATTTATGTCTGCTCTATCTCCAAAGAAAACATATGTAAATCAGTTTTCTGTGTTTTGATTCCTGTTTCAAACTGCGCCTACAGAACCAGTCTGAACTGGCTCAGGCAAACTACCTTGGTTCTCCTATATAAGATCCTTGCATTTGACTGTTCTGCATCTTCACTCTGAGATCCCTGTGACTCTCTGTGTTGATCCTTTCTGCAGAAAGCCCCTATTAAAATACACAAAGACAAATTTGGTGTTCCAGCCTCTTGTATTTTCAGATTTCCATCACAGTAGTCAGGGTCAGGGCAGGAGTAATGGCTGGAACAGGAGAATTTGCAGCAGTGGCCAGAGCCGGAGCAGAGTCTGCAGCCATTGGGGCGGTGGCGTCCAGCTCTGCTCTATGTGTTTTGTGTCGGGTGGAAGATGATAGCATTCAGGTGCCTCTCCGCTTCCTGAATTTCATATGTGTGAAAATTGTTTGCACCAAATCTTTTTGAAATTTAGTTGTAGCTCTTAACTTCAGACGGTTACGTGATCAAAAATAGAAATCTGGAAGTTGGCTTACAAATGGCTGAAATGTAAATTTAAACCAGAGCTTCTGGTGGTCAAGACACCTTTCTTAAGTAGGAGGATGTACCACTGGTGTGTAGTCACATATTCACTGTCTTGTCTGGTTCTTGGGGCAATCAGAAGGATTTTCTCTGCCTGTTTATATTTTCTTTTTGAGCTGATTACCATAACATTGTGTGATAGCAGTACTTATTGATAGATGATATCACACAAATAATGTTGGAAGATGATTTTTACTCTTTCATTTTTCATTTCCCAAATTAGAAACATTTATTGGTCACACTTGTCTAAATCAATGCTTCTAGTGCTGACTGACTCCTAAAGACTAAAAGATTATAAAGAAGCTCTGAAGAACTCATACAACATTAAGGTTTCAGGCAACCACCAATGAAGAATTATCTACGGCACCTAGAGTAGGGCTGGGGTATTGCCAATGATTTTCCAAATTGATTCCATTCAGATTCACAATGTCTCCTTTAGATTTGATCCAATATGGATTAAATTAAGGATATTTCAGTTACAATACCAATTTTGCTTGGATATTAGATAAAAAGAGATTATCAGATAACTAATGCTGTAAACTGTGCAAAGAAACCTCTAACTGTGCATTCTTTTTTTAAATATTGAGGTTTATGTTGAGAATTGACCCCAAAGTAGTTGAATTATTCTACTTTTTATTTCACATGACCAACACACTACAGCAGTTTAATCAAATAAGTTCTGTCTGAGACAGAGAAGATGGCTGGGTCTTTGGCTGTAAGCTCCCACTCTTTAATTGCTTCTTAAAACCTTTCAAATGAATTACTTGCAATATGGCTGGTTTCTATTGCCCTGGTCTGTAAAGCACGAGACATGAGCCTCCAATCATTGTCGATAAACTGAGAAGTAATGGTTGGGTATAAATCTGTTGCTTTGGATATCCAACTGTCACAAATTAAGGCAATTATCTCTGCTCTGCTGATTTAAGAGAAGTTTTAACGCAATGTTTCACATCTGTACAAAGGTTAGGGATTGTTACTTCACTCAAATGTTTGCATGTTGGTAAAACATAACATGGTACGGTTGTATATCCTTGCAAAATTAATCCAGATATCTTTCTTCATTATGCTATTTTATGAATCAATGTCGGATCATTCAAATGAAAATCTATTTTAATAGGAGAATACACTTTTGTAAACCCAGCCCTATCAAAGAATACCTCATAATGCAAAATGTCTTGTTCTCAAATATAATACAACCCCCAAAATATAGTTACCAGAAAAAATATCATGTACATGTACGACACATGCAAAGACAGAGTTGACAAGTAATAACCCTAGTGCAGGGGTCGGCTCTGGAGCCGCATGCGGCTCTTCAGCCCCTCTGCAGTGGCTCACTGTAAAGTGTTTTGCATGAATTATATTTTTCGTGAACAATGAACTGAACGAATAAGTTTTCATATGATGAACATGAGTGACGTTCACTCCAACGAGAGTGAACTTCATTGTTGAAGAACAGTGAAAACACAGAGTTTCTCTCTGGTCCCAGCTGCTCACTGTTCAGAGCAGAAGCTGCAGTTGGTTTGTACAGAGCTGGAGTTTCTGTGTCCTCCTCCACTCTGCTCTCACTATAACTAATAAACACTCATCACTAGTTATCAGGACCTGATCAGCACATGATGTCACTTAGTGTTTGTTTGATTCGCTCCAGAGTTTATGAGGCTGCATTTAAACATCATGAAAATGACTCGTCAACGTTTTGTGCTCAGTACAACACGAGACGTGACGCTCACAGTCAGGACTCAGTGTTAAAATGAGCAGAGCGACACGCAGACATGATCCGACACCATCGATTCAGAACCAAACACATGACCGGACGTTTGTCACCTAAATCATCCCAATAAAAAATGGAACAAATGAACGTGAACTAGTTCATTTTAGGAGCCGTGAACTTAGTTCAAAATTTTTAAAATTGAACTATGAACGTGAACTAGTTCATTTTAATCTGCATGAACTTAACTCTGAACTAGTTCATTTTAAGTGTGAACTGGCACAAGACTGAGTATAACTATATATAAAACTTTATAAACTGTGTTATCAAATATGTTTTGCGGCTCCAGACAAACTGTATTTGGTGGAAGAGGGGGCAAAATGGCTCTTTTGATAGTAAAGGTTGCCAACACCTGCCCTAGTGCTAACAATAGCATTGCTTTATCCCAAAACTATAAAGGGACCTTTTAGATTTTTGGGGGGGTTTCAGACATTTTGCTTTGCCTCAGAGTAATGTGTTTGTGTGTACTCACATGTAACGCAAGTGGGGGTTCTTGGAGAAAACACGAGTATGGATTGTATGCAGGTTGCTCCTTGTTATAGTGCTGAGAGAGAGAGAGAGAGAGAGAGAGAGAGACAATGACTTTCAGCTCCATCTCTGAATGAGTTAAACAGATTAAAAACAATCATCAAAGACAATTCAAGCAACGATAGAGAAAGGAAAAGAAAGACAGGCAGAAATAAAAACAAGATATTACGAGATAAACAGATAACACAACACAGTAGGAATGAAGGCAGTAATTTCTAAATCTCATCCATTTTCAAAGCTGCAAACATCAATTATTGATTGTGGATAAATGCTAAATAATTAAAACAATGACAAATGAATTTCCATTCAATAGGAACGCTTCTGTGTTACATCTACCAACAGACTGTTAACATCACATGAATGAGAGAAGGGACCTCATTTATAGAACTGTCCATAGGACCCAGGCCAAAAGTTAACATCTCATTTTCATAGTAATGAATGCAGGTGTCAGGTGAGGTGCCTCAAGAAGGCAAATTGCAAGTGGCAGCCCAGAGGAATTTCCAGTGTGCTCTGTGCACCTACTCCCCCGAACAAGCATGGTCATTTGTTCAATGTCACTGATAAGCTTGCATACAATAAAAGCCCTGAAAACGAATTAAAACCATAATTTGTGAAATATTTGATGATGGAAAACTTTGAAAACACTCTGTTCTGTTGCTCTACAAAGACATTTGATGTTGAAATTGCCCCTTCTCAAAGAGAGTGTTGCACATAGATGCACTGTATGAATGTGTGAGTGAATAAGTGAATGGCAGAAACTGTACTGTAAAGCGCTCTGAGTGGTCAAGAATAGAGAAGCACTGTATAAATACAGACCATTTAGCATAAATGTCTTTGGTTCTCAACTTCAACACCTTTCTCGAACCATCAAGTTGTTTTTAATAATTTTTAAATCTCTACTTTCCATGGGATGTGGTATATACATACTATTTCAAGAAATTTTTTTTGTGACTACAATGATTAAATGAGGCCAATAAAGGTGTTGGTGTTTTAAGGATTTGGTGAATTTGCAGTGCAAGTGGATGGTGCTGCTAATGATGAGCACAAATCTTTACACAATCTACAGAAAATCTTTTTTTGAGGGCGTTGAAATTCAAGCAAAATAAACATTCCTTAAAGCCCAATCTGATGGGTTAACTTTATCACACCACCCTTTTCTGAAGCACTGAAAAAAAACTTCCAGGATTTGCTACCACAACAAAGCGATAGATGCAGTGATAGATAATTTTACTTTATTACTTGGCCAACATTTTGCCCAAAATTAAAGACCCTGAAATTAAAATGAATATAGCACAGGTTTTTTGATAAGCAACTTTCTAAAGTGACATTATAAACCATGTAATTTTGACCAAAAAAATTACACTCAGGTAGAGTTGTGCCAACCAGACCAGCTGTTTTTTTTGTCCATAGCAATGTTCCGTAATGATTGAGGATTGATAGTACAAAAAGTATTTTTTTTAATTTTTATTCAAGGTGTAGTTTTAGAGATGTCTCTTTTATAACACTGGTATTTATGTTCCCGGAGACAAATTGGTAGTAAGGCTGAGTGGCATCATCCAGTTCTCTAAACATATCAATGCTCTGAAGGATTCAGTTCTCAGAAATCTGAATATTTCATAGAGATGTTGTAGTTTTTCCTGTGTAAGATAGATGTGTCATAGTATTTGCAATCTAAACATTAACTTCTCTAAATGTTTGCTTGGAACCATATCTAGTGGCTAGTAGAGGAGCTGCATATTGAAGGCACTTCAGCCATGGCTGCTGCTTGACTGATACTGCAGGAGAGAATGGATTTCATTCCTCAGTATTCTCTTTTCTCTGCAGTTTAAATCTGAACCCAAATCAAATTTAATTACAATCCTCCCCCTCTGAATCTCATTACTGCTTGACCGAGGGGGGATTAAGAGGTTAAATAAGAGTGTGGAAGGAGATTAGGATTCACAGTAAAAAAAAAAGTATGTATAAAATTATTAGCTATCATTATTATTATCATGCCACAGGGTTATCCATGTCTGCCAATTATCCACCAACAGCCATTAGATTTATCATTGGCCATTTTTAATTTGTCCATTCATTTTTTTTTCCAGTGTGAAAAAACTAAATGAGTCTTACAGTCATCCAGCCGTTAAAGGGTTAAAAGGAAGCTACAGCAGAACCACATGCTCACTTTTAATTATCTAGTTGTCAGTGGGAGAAGAGCCAGTGTATTTGCTCAGCTGGAGGATTGAAGTCATTCCCCAGAGTGGAGGATGTGCTATAGCAGTCCTCTGAGAATCAATACAACTCAGCCTCTGTTTCTTCTTCTCTTGTATTGTATTTAGCTGTCACTGGACCACAGCCACCGTAAAAAATGTAAAAACATGCATGCACACCTGCCCATGTGTTACAGCTATTTATGGTCTATGCATTTGTTCCAACTGTCCATCCTGTTGTGATTGTATCACATTTTGAATGGGAAATTAAAGCAATATTAGCAATATTAATTAGTCAATGTGTGTATTTACCAAAGTAACTGTCTTTTAAGCAGTTACTTCAATTCCATTGAACATGTAATGTAATGACAAATGCAGTGCTTGTTGTAAATCTGCTTGTTTGGAAGAGCTGTTTGCTTGTCCTGTGGTAATGCTCTGGAGCTACTTCAGAATTATTACTTGTCAGCCCTCCTCAAACAGGCCTACAATATTTTTTGATGTACAGTCTATGATGCAGAATGAAAACAGTTTTTCATACCTGGTTTATCTGCAGTGAAGATTTTGTGGTCAATGTTTCTTATAAAACATTGCTCATGTGTTAATAAGTTTATTTGATTTTACATAAGTGGGGTTATTAATATATAATATAAAGCATTGTAGCAACAAAATTTACATTGTGCTATTACTTTGAAGAAAATTGCCAAATAGAAGGTGATCCAATGAATGTTGTTGCTATGACGAAGCTCAGTACCCGCTGCACCCGGGACTGTGTTTGTGTCAGTGCATATGGTGAAATAAATGAAAAATAAAAAAGAACTTATCAAAGTTATCTAGTGGTGATTTTGCTCAGGGTTTGACCCAGTTGCCAACCACTGCTGTAGTTTACCAGAGGATGTAGAAGAAAATTCAACACACACATAGTGGTCAAGCTTATTTTATTAATTTCTGGTAGTCTGTTGTTAATTGTATGTCTATTTGTTTAAGTACACTAAGGGCAACTACAACAAAGTCAAATTCCTAGTATGTTTTGTTACGTGGCGTGTTTTGTTTCTCTCTCTCTCTCATCTCCTCCAGGTGTGTGCTCTTGCAGCACCTCCACTGGCACAGCTGAAGCCACACTGAAATCAGGGAGAAGCAGATGAAACCCTGAGCAGAGCTTCAGATGTTGCCAGTGTGCAACAAGCTGCGAGTGGACTGTATAGTAGTGTGCATTAGTTGGTTGGTGTTTCTTTGTGTATTGTTGAACTCTGTGGATAACTTCTGTTAGTGTTCTTTCGTTTTCATGGTTAATCTTCATTTCTTTGGACATTGTTTTCAGTTAGTGGTTCGTTTTCTTATTCCTTCTTCTGTTTTGGGAAGGGCATTTTGTGTAGACCTTACGGTTATTAATAACAATACTTTATTTTTCTTGAACGTATCCTGCTAGTTACTTGTTTTTTCCCAGGTTTATTTTTTGTATTGTTTGTCCCTCATACCCTAGACATCTTGGGGACGTATATGGCAAATAAAGCTGATTCTGACCATTACTGAGTGTTGGTCGCTATTGTAATCAATTTTTATTCATATTGAACATATCCTGTGTCCAAATCGCACCAAACTTGGCACTGCACATCCCATGACCACTAAGAATACATGTGTGAAGTCGATTCGAACAAGTGAGACGGTCAGACAGAAAGACAGACGTTTGTGTAATTAGTAGGTCGCTGCACGGGAATGGAGTTAAATATTCTTAGCAGCCAGATATTGTAGTTGTGATATGTTCTACAATTACAACACTGCATGAGCAAACGGACACAAATACATTGAGAAACGTTTCTTCTTACAGCCTCTCTAAGCCGGTGTAGAGCTCCATATCCACATCCCTCAAGCTTTGCAGACCCGTCCAGGACTCAATGTATCTGAAAAGAAGGAAAGTAAAGACTTATCAGTTGGGCTGTGAAGATTATTTTCTTGAACTGTTTGGCCCGTAAAATAAAAATTATGAAAGATACCCATAACATTTTCTCATAGTCATAATTGTTTCTTCCAACCAATGGTGCAAAAATATGTCATTTACAATAAATACTGCAGTACCTGTTGTAAACCTGCCTGTTTGGAATGGGCTGTTTGCTTAGCCTGTGGTCATGCTGGGGAGCCTAATACAAAATTACTCCTTGTCATTAGTGCCCTTGGGCAATAAACACAATCTAAAGACCTGAGTTCACAACTTTTCAAATTAAAAGCTCTGTAATTCAGCTGTTTATAAAGCATTGCTGAATCAAAACAAACATTGTGCTTTACTTTTTTTTAAATTGCTAAAGAGGAAGCAATTCTATGAATGTTATTGCCCAGGCAGGAATCAGCACTCGTGACAAAAATGAACGTCTGTCAGTCCGATATTGTGAAATGAACAAATTATCACAATTATTTAGTGGCCATTTTGACCTGTGGTTTAACACAGTTATGGACCACTGCTGTTGTTTATCCGATGGTGAAGAAGAGGACATGATCAAATCTGTTCGCAGACAAACATAAAACATTATTGATCATATCTTGTCCCACCATATTAAACACTGCTCTGCCCATGGACCACTACAAATACTGATTAACAGTAGGACAATACTGACAATATGCTGAGTGTTAGGTCGATAAGACGAATGGTTTACGAGATATGCGTTCTACATACAGATAGACAGGTATTTATTCATACTGAAAAAAATGAATGTGTTATCACATAAAACTTTGTTACTTCGAAAAAGGGTCCCTGTGTATACAGGGATTTGGTTTTTGACAGGCTAATGTCATGCTGTTTTACATTGATACACACATTCCCAGTGTGCAGTGAAATATTCCTTTATGCCTAACTTGGCTTCTAATTCTCTCTCTCTCTCTCTCTCTCTGAAGAAAATCGAACCGGCCCACAGTGGAGGATTTTTATACAAACCTCCACTTAAAAATCGGACTGGCGACCTCCAGTGGAACATTTTACACGGTGCCAGTGCTTCTAATGCTTTTATTTCTGTTCTTAATCCTGCTGTTTATGACAAATGTCCATTTTTAGACTGTTTGCCAGAGTGCAAGCGACTGACAGGTTTCTTCTCTTTTTAACAATGGTTTTTAGTCTCTTTAACGTGTTTTTTACGGAGAAGGTTTTTACCATGGGAACAGGCTACAAAAAATTTAACAGAAGTGGCAGCTCCTAAATTACCTCTACGGCGAAGCAAAAAATGGCAATTTATGTGAGCAGAAAGAACAGGGTGGAGAACAGAGAAGGGCAGGAAGCAAAGGAGGTGTGGCTGGTGAACCTCAGGGCAAGACTGTGACTAGAGTAAACTAATGTTTTGAAAACATGTTTATGATCAAGGGTCTTTTAAAACATGCTGGTTTTAAAAAAATGTCATCTGTTCCATAGTCAATGATCAGCTGTCTTTTCCACACTTTAACCGAATGATGTATTATTTATTTACATTAACACTTTTTTGTGACACCCACAGATTGTAGTAATGAAATATGTAAATTAAATGTTTTGTAAAATAAAAAATGTCTCTCTCTCTCTCTCACACATACACATGTCTACTAAGGCATATATATATAAGTACAAAAATACTTGTGATATGAAGAGAAAACAGAAGAGAGTACCAAAGAAGTGAAAGAAAAGGGTGGAATATACCAAAATAAGGCAGCCTTAAGCCTTATAATCCTATATAGCTTTGGTGCATAAACCATCTTTGTGGTAAACATGTTAAAAATACTGCTGATAATGAAATGTTTTTGGTCATCAATAATAAGTAAAACTACATATATAATTTATCTTGTCAAATTGTATGTCAGCAGTTTAACATTAGTTTAGTAATCAATTCACCATAAAACTTCTGCATTCTGGAAGCCACCACTTTGAGGGCATGTGTCACCATATTTCATACACTGTTTAATTGCAAGAATAAGACCTAAATTGTTTTAAAATCAGCCCAATCAAAAAAAAGTGACTTTGTACTTATTATTGGAAGAAGGTCAAACACAGAACTGGGTTTTGATGCCCAACACCCAATACTGCCTTTGTCCCAACCTCCCTCTTCCATTCTCCCTCTATCACCATCCCTTTCTTTCCTAATCTTGGCAGTGAGTAAAGAGTCAGATCTCTCACCCACACAAACCATCAATGTTTGCCTGCCAGGACATAGAAGAAACATTATATTATTATTATTATTATATAACAGTATAGCCTCCTACATACTCTGCATCTAAAGTGTAACAGTCAGAGAGATGGAGGTAAGAGAGGGAGAGCAATTTTGCTGGCAGAGAGAAAAAAGAACAATGGGGCATGACAGAAGCTTACAGAAGCTTGATTATAAATTGCACATAAGCATTATTACAGAGAACCAGTGCATTTTCTTACACAATTAGAGTAGGAGGATATAACTACTGGATAGCAATTTCATTGCAATACTTATGCAAATGATAGATGCTAGATTTGTCATTGTAGCCATGGCTCAGTCATAATAAATATGCCTTAAAATCTGAGCAAACAGTCATCATGCCTGTTATAGGGCTATTGTGCCTGTGATAATAGTGCCTGTCTAATTCCACAGATACTCCATTCTCTCTTTAAACAGTACCCAAGGTCAGGTTATAGATAAAGGGCCAACCAACAGTACATTGTAGTGTTCTTTACGTTTGCCACCACAGATGTAGTGAAGAAAAATGGAACTGTGGAAGCTCTGATGCTGCAGCAGGGTTTAATGAATGTATAAGTGAATGTTTTTTACTTTTCAAATTGATGTGAATATGCCAACAAGGGAAACAATCAGTCCACAGCCGATGTTAAAAATAAAATAAGGCAAATCTGAAGGCAAAGCAAAAGTGTCAAGTGAATTAAATCAGTCCACCGGTGATAAACGGGCAAAACAAGGTGCCTGTTTCGAAGCAATGTTTTGCTCCAGAATGCCAGCTGGATTCATAGGCAGATAAATTGATAGAGACTTAGAGAATGTTGAGTCCTTAACTGCGCTCATGTGTGAGTTAGGGCTGGATTGACGCGTCGTATGGAAGGTGGCTGCGCACAGTCAAAGCACTGACTCACCAGAAAAGCAAGCTGAAGCGAAAAAAATCACCCACTAGCATAGGTCCCCAATAGTCAGGCCGCGGCCCGGAAACAGACCCAGAAGCCGTTCTACACGGACCCAGACTCTGTTATTAGATTGTGACTGACCGTTTCTATTTTATCCTGGGCACTTTTTCTCGCACTTGCGGTAGTCTTATTTTAACCTGCGCAGCTTTTTACGTGTTTAAGGTAGTAAATCCTGGCAACACATGGTAGAGTTTACTTCTCTGAACCAGAGAAAGTGGGAACAAGGAGGAAAGTTAAAGCTGTTTAGTTGAGATTGTTTATATGTGAAATGTAGTTATATAAAGAAGAAATGGGGAAACTCAAACTACATCTTTTTATTAATTTTTTCAAAAATTAAGCACTTTATTTTAAGATACCCTTTATTTTTTCTCCTAGTTACATGAGAAAATAATATTTATTTTATTATTAGAGTAAACTTCAGTACTCAATAATGTTAGATTAATCGATAAATAAATAATCGATAGGTGCAGCCCTCGTGTGAGTGGACTGATGGTGAATTGCTGGCTCAAAGTTCAAATTTATGACTGATTAAAATCAGAGGGGTTTAAAGAAACTAGAGCAGATGTAGAATAATGCTCCGATATCCACAAATATCAGTGATAAAATGTTCCTGATAAATGCTGATGAATTAATGTTCGAAAGTTTCAAAAGAAAACATGATAATGACAATAAAATAAGCAATGTTTTTATTTTGTCTCTTGACCAAATGAAGAAAATCCATCAAGGATTTCAGCTACATTAGATAATGTGTGATATGCTTGAGGGAATTAATGAAATGTGCTATGAAGCGTTGACTTAAGTATTAAAATCCTTTAAATTAATAAAACTGCATAAGCTTCAACAAAACATAAGTCTATGTGTAAGTATATTCATAGTGTGAAATCTTGATCTTAACAGCACAAGTGCTATACAATGTAGTCCAAGTAAAGAAAATGGAAATACTGTAGATTAACTGTACTCAACTACTTTACCACTCAGATAGTTAAGTTTCATTGTATCAAAACACTATACTGTAAAAAGATAGATGACCTTCGAGTGAGATCCAAAGGAGAGCAGGGAGAGACAGTCTCTGTACTGTCCTCGTCTGTTTGGGACATGTGATGAAAATTATGATTTTAATAATAATCACTCCTGTTCAAAATCAGCAAAATGTAAAACACACATTATGACAGGAATTTAAAATAAATATATCAAATTTATTTAAAGTAGCACAGATGAACGAGCACTCGCTCGAGGTTGCTGTGCCTCATGTTCTATTGTATGAAAGTTTTAAAGCCATTAACTAACAAGTTGATGATAGCAGACTTCAGGAGGAGCCCAGCCCAAACCGCCCCCCTCACCATGTGCGACTCCCCAGTTAAAACAGTGGAGTCTTTCAGATTCCTGGGGACTATAATTGCACAGGACCTGAGGTGGGCTGAGAACATCACCACCATCACCAAGAAGGCCCAGCAGAGGATGTTCTTCCTGCGGCAACTGAAGAAATTCAACATGCCGCAGAAAGTGATGGTCGAGTTCTACACGGCCATCATTGAGTCCATCCTCACTGCATCAATCACCGTCTGGTTCGCTGCCTCCACTGCCAAGGACAAGGGCAGACTGCAGCGGATCATTCGGTCAGCTGAGAAGGTCATCGGCTGTGACCTGCCGGCTCTCCTACACCTGTTCCACTCCAGGACCAGGAAGAGAGCAGGCAAGATCATTGCTGATCCTTCCCATCCCGGCCACCACCTATTCCAGAGACTCCCATCTGGAAAAAGGTTCCGGGCCATCAAGACCAAAACCTCGCGCCACCTGAACAGTTTTTCCCCCAAGGCAGTGGGGCTCACAAACAAGCCCCCTGCATCACACTGACTCTGCCCCCGCACATAACTTATAACTTATATATTGTTGGCACTATCCGGAACCAATCACTGCACCTTAGCACCGCACGTGCCTATTGTTTTTTCTGTATATTTTGTTGTTTTATGTCCGATTTGTTGTTATGTCCAAAGGCACCAACCACACCAAGGCAATTTCCTGTATATGTAAATATACTTGGCAATAAAAAGAATTCTGATTCTGATTCTGATTCTGAGTTGCTCTTACTTTGTTATGTATGAAACTGATAAAACAGGACCTCTTTCAATGGGCAGTATTAAAGCGGAGATTAAACGTCGATAACTTCTCACTAATGCAGAACAATGGTGACACTATGGTTCAAATAATAATCATCAGATGTTAAGATCATGTCAGAGATGAGAGGAGTTATTGACTGGAAATTTTGAACTGAGCCATGTTGTTGGTTTTTTAAAGCTGACTTTTCAGAATGAAACTAGAGGAATGTTGAACAAAGAGATGTCAATGAGAACAATCTTATTGACATCTCTTTACACTTTAAAGTTCTGTTTACTGTTTATCCATCACCCTAATAAAACATTGCCAGCTTGAGCTCTCTTTCTTGGGAATTGCAAACTATTCTAGACACTAAATCTACGAGTAAGCTGCCATGGACTCCATTGTGTCCACGCCGCAGACCACAGTACAACGGACAGAGGAGATGGACAAGGTTTTAATGACCTCAAAAGGGCAATCTTCAGCGCCCCCTGCCTTTGATTCCCTGACTACAGGCAGCCACTTTGCCTGTAGGTTTGTGAGAAGAACGGTTACGTCATAGAAACATCCTGGTGCAGAAACACTACTCTCATTACCGTCCTGTTGCATACTACTAGTCATGCTTGTCTCCTGTTGTTCGGCTGTCTCAAGGCTGTAGCCGCTGTTGCTCTTAAGATTGAAAGAAAAATGATAAAAAAGAAAACAAACTCCACCCATTGTTTTGGATCATGATTATGTGGTTCTTGTTCCCCATTCAGTTTGGCATATCTTGAACATTTCTGCTACTCAGCACAATACTTACTTAAAGGAGACATAGCATGCCCATTTTACCACAAGTTGATATGGTTCCTTGGGGTCTTAATGAAATGTCTGTAACATACTTTGGTCAAAATACCACAAGGATCATATAAAACAGCACCCTTTATACCCTGTATAAAACAGCCCTCCACAGAGCGACCTGTTTTGACTGCCTGTTCCTTTAAATGCTAATGAGCCAGCTCCCCCTCCCCCATGATTTTAAACGATATAAATTACATATTTTATATGATATAAATTATCAAATATGCATCCCATACTTTGTATTCCCCTTGTTGTCCTGGAGTTTTAATTTTCCCAATCACATAATTAAATGTCCCCCTCTGCCCATCCACTACAAGCACACAAGCAGACAGACAGAGAGAAAAGAGAGGTGGGGGCTATGAAGACCATCATTTACCCCGAACTCCGACATTCAACGGGTACAACAACAAGCGGAGAAAGCAGAATCGCGGGCTGACCTTATATGTACAGTCTATGGGGCTGACCAGCGGAGAAATGCTCGTCCCGTGTGAACAGCCAGGCGGCTGCGTGCTGGAGAACGGCGCTGCGCTGCTCGCAGCGGCACTTCCGTCAGTGTACCCCGCGTAACTACTGTAACCCGGCGGAACTACTGTAACCCGGCGGAACTACTGTAACCCGGCGTACAGTAGAGCTGAACACTGCGGAAGTCTTCCACACAGCTGGCAGTGTGGAAGACCGCTGCGAGGCAGCGCAGCGCCGTTCTCAAGCGCGCAGCCGCCTGGCTGTTCACACGGGACGAGCATTTCTCCGCTGGTCAGCCCCATAGACTGTATATATAAGGTCAGCCCGCGATTCTGCTTTCTCCGCTTGTTGTTGTACCCGTTGAATGTCGGGGTTCGGGGTTACAGTAGCGCTGAACACTGCGGAAGTCCTCCACACTGCTGCTGTGTGGCGCTGACACAAATTCCAGCTCACGCACGGAGAGCGGCGGTCGCTCCGAGCAGCTGCTGCAGCCTCCCGGTCCCAACGATCCAGACAAATGCCACATGTGAGTGAATCGCGAGCTGACCAGCGGAGAAATGCTCGTCCCGTGTGAACAGCCCGGCTGCGTGCTTGGGAACGGCGCTCGCTGCCTCCGTGTAAACCCGAAGTAACGAGTGTGGGGACGGACGGGACGGGGGCCAAGACCATGTAGGAGACTTCCAGTGTATTGTTACGACACAATACCCAGGAAGCGCAATCGAGTCGCTCAAGCATGACGTTTCTGACTTAGAGGAACTATAACAAAACGCGAGTGTTTTTTCCCAGAGTTTTTGGGTTGGTAGACATGCCAGATACCCACATTAACCTGTAGAAGCACTAACAAAGTGGAATTTGCATGCTATGTCCCCTTTAAGCCCCACCTATAATTAAAGCAATCACCACATCTGAACCCAGATACTCTTCTTCCTATGATGGATGAAAACGATGAACATGAGTTGTGGTTATTGAAAACCCTAGACCAATCTTGTTGCAGACACCAATACCAAATTCTGATTTGATTCTGTACATGAACGGGTCAGGAAGCAGACCGTCTGACATGAAAAAAATATTGCTGGCTACACTGTAATAACTGGATAAAAAGTATTGGAAGCACGACCGTTACCCTCTAGTAACTCTGCGGTATGGTATGCCCTTACAAGAACCAGCATTCTGGCAAAAGTCAAAGTTGCAACCATTTAGACACTGATTCTAGATATGCTTTTAGTGTTGATTTAAGTAAATTATAGAGAGAGGTTGAGAGGTTGTTCAGTCTGTCCGTGATCCCTTTTGTTCCTGTTGCCCACTGTCACGCATGTTCCATCACCATGAAAAGGGGGATCAATGAAATAATAAGATCACAATGGTTTGCAGAATGGAGAGATGGATTACCTTTCAGCAAACTAGGAGAAAGTACAGCACAGTGAAACACGATCATTTGTTCCATTAATCAGGTCCTTTTATAAATATGGAAATAGATTTTGTAAATATGCAAAGTTGTTAGCGCAACAATTACTTGCTAGTATTGTAGACCAGTTTTTTAAGTAGGTTAAAGCTTTCCCAACTAGGAGACAGGATACACAGAATTGTTGTTAAGTGCCTTAAGTGGATACCTTTTGATATAAATAGCTCAGATCAGGTTGAGAGAATGAAGTTTACAACAAAAGAAACGCTGACCGAAACGTTGGTGACCACTGGTTTGAAGTGGGCACACACAGATTGCCTATTGTGCTTTATTCCATTGAAAGCACACCTAGTGCAAGCACACCTTTGACACCCGATAAAACTACTCTGCTTTGGACACATGCTTCTCCAGACGCCCATGAAGTGGTGACGTATAGAGGGAAACAGGGAGTGGTTCATCATCCCCTACTAATGAGTGGTCTCAAGAGGAGGAACTTGTTCTTGTAACTTAAATGTTCCGCACAAAATAAACACTATTCAAAGTACACACATATAGAATAAAAGAGCTAAATGATCTGCTGAGCAGAATAACTGATGACAATCACACTGACATGGTTTAGAGGGGACGAGACAAACAAAGAAGACTTGACTGAAACCATGCATCTCTGAGTTACCTATGAGCAAAGAGAAACACACAGATAATGAACTTTGACTGGATCTGTTAAAATATGCTGAGTTTGATGCATTCTCCAATGTTTAACCACATTTTTAATAAGACTGATTGCAGACCTCCACGAATAAAAGTGTGGCTGATGAGATACCCGACCCAAAGCCTGACACTGATTGGACGTTTCATAGGTAAAGGTAAATTAAATGAATCTTTCTGAGAAGACGATGGAGATAGCAGGACTTCACCCCTGTAGGTGGGGCCTTCAATGTTTGTTTCTACCTGAGAAAAATCCCTAATGCTTTCCATTATTTCTATTACAATTCTGATTTCTAGTAATCAGACTCTAGTAACAGAAAGTTAAGAAATGTAATACAAAGTAAAGCAAGCACAATTGAAAGTTGAAGAAGCACAGTTGAGCGCGACGCTAGACGCTCTTTAAGAGGATGAGGAAACAGAAGCTGCACTTGCCGCAGCTAATGTTTTTGAACAGCACACTAGTACAGCAGAAGACAGATTCAGAGGACCTCTATGACACACAGGTCAAATTTCCCGTACATAGAAGTCATGCTCGTAGTCCACAGCCATCTGACACTCTTAGCCTGCATACAGGGGTTCATCAAAGACTTTACACAATCAATGATCCACAATGCATTATCAACCTTATGAGATTCTCAGCAGCCCAACCACACCACACCTTCACCACCGGTAGCCTGTCAGCCCACTATAGATCAAATACATCTCCACAGGAGAATAATGACTTTGCTGTTGCTGATCTTGCTAGATACCTGGCAAAGAGACTTAGTTGCTGAGGGTCTGACCTAGTTAATGGATAAACCAGAAGATTACTGGGCATGGAAGGCATCATTCGAAAACGCCATCGAGGGGTTAAGTTTAAAGCTCAGACAAGAACTGGATCTTCTGACACGGTGCCTTGAAGATGAGTCATCTAGGCACGCCAAACGCATTCGTTCAGTGCATATCAACCACCCTGCACTGGGTCTGGACAAGGTCTGGGAAAGGCTAGAAGAGTGTTTTGGCTCACCTGATGCAATAGAAAATGCACTCCTCAAAAGACTTGAATGTTTTCCAAAAATCTCCATTGGAGAACCAAATAAACTCAACACCTTGGGGATCTACTGATGGAGGTTGAGTCAGCCAAAGAGGAAGGTTGCTTACCAGGACTCCTATATCTGGACACTGCACATGGCATCGCCCCAGTTGTGGACAAGCTCCCATTCAATCTGCAAGATAAATGGATTTCAGGGGGGGACCAAATACGAACAGACTCATCGCATCACCTTTCCACCATTTTCTTTCTTCTGTCGCTTCATACGAGATGAGGCAAGGATGAGAAACGATCCTAGTTTTAAGCCAGTATTTGTAGGATTCACACCTACCCCAGTTAATGAGTATCCGTATCACCGTTCTGCTATCTGTTCTAGGACTCCCCGTCTGACATCAGAGTGTTCTGGCTCCTGCAAGTTTCACAGCCATAGAATTTTATTTAAAGAGAATACTGATAAGTCACTAGAAATGTTTGTTTTTACTATTTTGATGTAACAGGAAGTTGAAAAAACTCAGACTCAGACTGTCCGCTGAATTTATTTTATTAGGGTTCGAGGCCTGAAGGGACGGAACCCTATTGTTTTTACTCCGGTTCGTTAGGGTTCCAGGCCTGAAGGGCCAGGGGTCTCATTTATAAAACAGTGCGTAGGATTCATACTAAAAGTGTACGTGCGCACAAAAGCCGGAAATGGCGTACGCAAAAGAAAATTCTGATTTATAAAACCGTGTGAACGCACACCAGAAGGCAATGTTTACTTTATAAATCACAGTCCACCTGGAAACGTTTGTACTTCGATCTGCCTCATACTCCGCCCTCTACACGCCCCCTTTTAACCATAAATGATCAATGGAAAGCACGGCATGAATATTAAATTATGCTGCTGACCAATGGGTTTCCACCGTGAGTCATGACAGAGTCACGGCATAAAGCGATGAGAATACAACTTTCTGACACTGACATTGAGGTGCTTGTTAGTGAGGTGGAGGTGAAGAGCGATTAATGGGACAGCAGTGATGTCACTATTAAAGAAAATACACTGATACTCTGCTGCTGCTGTGGATAATACAATGTGTGAGAGTGAGTACGATAGAAAGAACGGAGCCTGAAATAAAAAAAGATCCAATTCAAAGGTGGAGGCAAAAAAAAAAAAGAAAAACTCTCAAAATTTGAGGGAACTTGTTGTATTGTCTGTTTGTATTTAATCATCCAAAACTGCAGGATTATTAAATTCAGAGACAGCTGTGATGTCCTCAATCTATAGAATCTAACAGAATTATCATTATATGCTCGTGTTTGTACTGGGATGGTTCGGTTCCGTCGGTTGATCTGTGTGATACTGGACTCAGTTCAGCACAAAGATCACAGATCACAGAACTATAGAATCTATATCAGCTGATCAGACATCGCTGAACCCTCGCTTCCTCCTCGTCCTTCCATTCGCGTGCATCCAACACGCAGAATCACGCACCAGTGTCAGCAGTATTTATTTATTTAGAGCGAGTGATAGAAGATATTATTAAAATCTGTTAATGACTTGGCTCTGTAACGCCGCTGTTTAATGGAATCTGAACGTAATTTGTTTCATAGATTTTTCAACTAAAAGGTTTGTGTGGAACAGATGTCACGCGAGCACAACTAAAGCTGTTGGTTTTAATGTAAATGATGAAGTGGATCAATAATCTGTCTTCAGTTCACCACCTCACGTCTGCATCGCCACTTTCCCGTCTCCAAAACGTTCGTACGCATGGGTCAAGTTTGTTTTTCTAAATCCCAACGTTTGCGTGAGAAGTGGCGTACGTACGTTTCAGGCCCATTTTGTGCGTACGCAACGGTAATAAATGAGACCCCAGAACACAATTGTTTTTACTCTGGTTTGTTATGATAAGGGTTCGGGGCCTGATCAAAGTCTGTCATGATAGTTTGTTTTGCTAATTTGCATAAATTGAAAAACAGTAATGTGACCTCTACGTTTTGGTATTTCATCCTATCCACACCAAATTTAGTACACAGCATTATGAGACTGAAATACACACTTCTCTTATAAATGAGCTGAATTGGTCCAAAAATATGACCGCTATTTACCAAAAACCTTTCACAAAGAGCGGACCTTAAAAGGACATTGGCCATAACTCAGCAACATTTGGTCCAATCATATTCAAACTTGGTAGATAAGTTTGTATCGTGTCCGAAAACAGGCGGAGCAAAGCATGTAGAGTTTTGCCCATAGGGGGCACTACAATCTCCCAAAATCTATAGCGCAGGAACCACTTCTTACCAAATTTGGTGAAATTTGGTAAGAATGCTCAAGGGGGCAACTAAAAACTAACAAAGTGCCGTATTAATTGGCAGAAGTTGGCGTGGCCAATCAAACTCTTGTATATTTTGCGGGATATCTTTGAAATATTTTACGCTAGAAACATACAAATTGGCAAATCTATTGGGAATATCGTAAAAGTAATGCCCAAGAAATTTGAGCCCAATCTACCACACGGTGGCTCTATTAAGTTTGACAGGCCACGCCCCTGACATAGTTTGTCCAATTGACTTGAAATTTCACACACAATTCCAGCTACAGCTGTTTTCAACAACAACAACAACACATTATTATTATTATATGAATTGTTGCTATCATTTAAAACATCTTTACATCCATAATTATCATTATTGTTGTTTTCATTATAACAACTAGTCTATCAGAGCTGTAACCTGGTGGTACACAACTGTTCCAGGTCTCTCTCTCCTCTGTCTCAGATTGAGCGTTCTTTGCTTTCATGCTGCTGTCCAGGGTAAAATCCTTCATGTGTAACCCAGATTAGAAACTAATAGAAACTAAACATTGTAGCAAATCCAGGTCTACCCCTAAAATATAAATATCTAGGATATGCAAGGTCACTTCCTCTCACTCCATTCTGGCTGGTTTAGAAGTTAATGTGACCTGTTGGCACTAGTTTCTGCTACATTCATGGCAGGACAAAATGCAGAACTCCCATGGGGAAACTGACAATTTAAGGCAGGTAGTGATTTAGTAAAGTGTGAGTAAATACTGTGTATGTATTTTGGTTTACTATTTTTCTGTGTTTAATTGTTTTTCTGTGCTTAACAAGACAAAAGTCTCTGCTTTAAAAGAGATCAGAAAAAGGATGAATTACTTTGGAAAGTTGCCTATAATATTCGGACAAATTATTACTAAGTATGCATAGTAATCAATCAAAGTATTCAGATCGAGCCCTTTAACTTAACTTCTGTCTCTTCTCAACATTCTCCATCACTCCACATTTCAATGACATGGCACAGTTCCTACCTGAAAGCATTTTGACATCAGCACCTCTCTTTTCATTTGGCTGTTTCCATTTGACAAAGCCTTTATGTACTGCTGAGTCCAATCGAAGTTTGGAAAATTGTGACTGAATCTGTTCTTAAAATTAGAGAGAGACACACACACACACACAGGATGCACTTTTGCAGGAGGCCGATGGCTTGAAGCAATCATCTTATTTAATAATGAAAAGCTTTAAATTATACAAAGGGTGTGATGTGGGAAAGAAGACAGTGCCAGAGGCAAACCTTGCTTCTCTTATATTCTCTAACAGAAATATTCCTCTCATATTCCAAACACACAGGTACATGCACAGGATTTTGTTCCATTAGTAGAGAGTGGGATGGAGAGGGTGGATGATTCTTTAGGGTATTCCAACACAGCAGAAAGCTTTGGGAAATGTGTGGTAGACCAAAGACAGAGAGGGGGAAAGAATGAGGACAGCAGCATATCTAAAGTGCAGCTGTGTGATTTCATCTCTTCTCTCACTATATCTACACCAACTCTATCTGTCTCTTTCTCTAACTGTAAATAAACTGGTTCATGTTCAAAAGACAATGGTTTCACATAACTTTTCATTCATCAGTAGTTGCAAATCCTACAGTAAAATCAGTAACACGACACAGTATCGACTACTTTCAAAAAATGAGAGAGATTGATGTGAATATGTGCTGAGACTTTTACAGTGTCCAGGTCTTAAGCCAGATGAAAACCTATAAGAGGTTTTGTAGCACTGAATTGATATTTAAACAGACTTAAAGATTACAAACAATGACAAACCAAAATTTAGTGAGAACATTTGGAGTTCCAATGTAGCCCTCTACAAAATAGAGATGAATATATTTGCTCATTGATGTCTTCCTGTACAGACATGATGTCACAATTCCATGCTTACACAACTTGGATCTTACTTTTTTGAGTGTGGCATTTGATTGCATCAGCTACAATTACATTGTACGGACAATGGTTTTTAAAATATAAGTTTACATTTTTAAATATAAGTATAAGCTCCTGCAGCGGCCCAGGTTCAATTGCGGCTTGCGGGCCTTTGCTGCGTGTCACCAACATTCTCTCTCTGTCCCCCTTTCACATCTAACTCTGTCCTATCAAATTGGCCTAATATGTTCCAAAATAAACTTTAAAACATTGACTATATTTGTAAAGGGAAATTTGTCTCGGACATAACAGCTGCCATATAAAATAAATTTACAATAGTGCATAGAACTGACAAGTGTGGATATTAATGCATTCAGGGCTTTTATACCTGTTCAGAAACCTGTACTTTTACTCTCTCTGTCTCTGATATTGTGCTGCTTTCAAAATTCAAGGAATTATAATTTCTTTTTTTGAATGGCATATTGGGCGGCCTAAACGTGTGTAACTTTTGCTGAAACTTTGCACGAAATTCAAATGAGCATGAAATCTATGTGTCAAATGGTTGTCACGGGTGGGCGTGTCCATTTGACTTGATAGCGCCCCCCAAAGGGCAGCCTTGGTGGCACATTTTACCAAAACGCATGAAAATTGCCCACGCTTACAAAAAAGAGGACCCATATTCCAAACCCAACAGAAAGTCAGCCATTTTGGATTAAGTGGTCTTTTTTGGCAATTCACACACATCATTCACACACATCGTACTTTAACGAAATCCACCTTGAGGATTAATCAGATCCACTTCTAAATTTGGTCAGTGCAATCGAAACACCTTGAAGATGAAAAGTTGTTATCTTCGTGAGTTTTTGTCTTTGTGATGTCAAATTTCAACGTTTCACCCTGAAACATGAAGTTGTTGCAACTTCAGTGCACATTAGCCAATCTGCACCAAACTTGACATGTTTGATAAGAGTCCCGGCCTGAACACATCTACATGCCAATATTCAGTCAGTCATAGCGCACCCTACTGGCAAAAAATAAAGTACATGTTCTATACTGTGATAAACTCCTCTTAGCAGGTTTCCAGCTGAAAATCTGAATGTTATGAATTTGATCACAATTTTCAGGGGCTAAAAATCCCAGAAAAGTCATCACACACATCGGACCTAACATTTTCTTCCAATATGGGTCTTGCATATGGGCGTGGCAAAATGTTAATACTTGCAAAAACGTGTCTTGGACCCATACCCTAAACCCAGCAGGAAGTCAGCCATTTTGAACGTAATGTAAATTCTTTGCGCAGTTTTTGCTATTTCCATGCATTGTACTTCAATGAACTCCTCCTAGGTGATTAATCAGATTAGGTCAGTGATTTGGTCAGTGTAATCTTAATACCTTCAAGATGAAAAGTTTTACACTTTGTGAGGTTTTGTTGAACGGCGTGTCCGTAGTGTGACAGTCTTGACAGTTAGTTCTTCCAACTTCACTATATATTGTCCAATCTGCACCAAACTTCACAAGACCAGATGCAGATGAAATTTGGCCCAAAGACCCTTAAGAGTGTGATGAAGAGATCTTGTTAATGTTTGTTTTCATTTAACCTTGTTACTGTGGCAACACATGTTGATGTGAATTTGTTACAGTTGCATTCCTTTTTCAAGGCTAAACATGCATGAGAACTGATGAAACTTGGCCAACATTACATTTCATTTAGCTGACGCTTTTTTCCAAAGCGACTTACAGTAAGTGCATTCAACCATGAGGGTACAAACCCAGAACAACAAGAATCAAGAAAGTACAATATTCTTCAAGAAACCCAAACTACATGTTTCACCCGACATTGGTATGTTGACACCACTATAATTAAACTCCTGGAATAAAATGTTGTGTGTAAGGTTAATACAACGCAGGCACAAAAAAACAAACCTCTCAAACATTAGATGCAGACAGCACACTTGCAACAAAACCATCGATAAGAAATCCTTTATTAGTCCCGCAATGGGGAAATTTGCAATGTTACAGCAGCAGAAGACAACACATAAGTAGCATGCAGTACTTGAGTGAAGGAGTATAAAGAAATAGAAATATACAATATATAGAAAAAATATATAAACGTGATTTAACCGGTATATACAGTGTAAAGAAATATATTATGTTTCAGAATATGTACAGTAAATGTATTGCACATAACGGTTTATATTGCAGAGAAATTTTTACAAATGAGTATAGTATAGTGAATATTGCACAGTTGAGAATATTAAAGTGACAGTCCATATTGGTGGTGCATGTAGTTTTACTTGGAGCAGAGCTGGTTGTAATCATTGATTTAGATGAGCTTTGCTCTGTAAGGACAAACCTGGTAATGTGTGGACACATCCCAAACACACCTTACCTATTGAAATAGAACTACCACAATCAACCTTTATTTCAATGAGCTTTGTTATTAACCAGCTGTAGTTGTCTACTAGCGAAAGTGAAAATAATCCAATACACTTGACCTATTAAGATAACGACACAACCATTAGATAACAAAAGAGCACATACATTTTTGCTTCATACTTGACAACGCTGTGGCTCCCAACGCAAACTAACACTTAAACACTTACCATTCCTCCTGTACACTGATGCAACAAGCAATTTTTGTCCCACTGTGGGATCAATAAAGTCAATCTTATCATGATTACAACAATTAAACCTTTTACCTTCTTTTCACTATCACGCATCACTAACAACAAATACAACACAGTGCTGCATATTTAAAACAAATTGATTGACTTGATATTTTCATGGTCTGGTCTGCACTTAATATGCTGAAACGTAACACAACCTTTGCGCAATTTAATGTACAATTTCTTCTCACTTTCTGTCATTTCCATGACCTTGTACTTTAACAAACCCCTTCTATGGAATTAATCACATCAACATCAAATTTGGTCACTGCAAATAAACAACCTGGACAATGAAAATTTTTGCTTCAACAGTATGCCCGTGGCGATGTCGCCATGAAACAGGAAGTTCCACTAATTTGACTATACATTGTCTGTTCTGCACAAGACTTAACATGTTTGATGACCTGGCATGACCACATTTACACGCCATAATTCAACATAATCATTGCACCACCTACTAGCCACAGGATGTGACATTTAACTCTTTCATGCACTGTGCAAACGCATATAGCAAGCCGTGTCAACCAACCTCCAACAACTACCCCACAGCCATAGCACACCCTGACGCTCATGGAAAATGTTCATGTTTCAAAAAGTGCTTTGTCCAAGAACACAGCTTTGTGCTCATTTCACATCCTTAAACACTATTGACTACACATTGTCCGAACTGTGGAGGAACCTAGACTATTACTGTATACACTATACTAAACTATACTACAGTCTGAGGAATGGATAAATATCCCTGCACAAATGCAAGGGCTCTGGCAAAGTTACCATGGCAACCACTATGCAGCCGCATAGGCATTCCATCAGCCAATCTGCTATGTATTCAGCAGCAGGAGACATACTCAGGGAGCTATCCAGTGCTGAACCTCTGTTGTTCACCTACAACAATCTAATGATTTCTTCTGAAGAGGAAAAAAGGGAACTTCTGAATACCATCACCAACAGCATAGTAACAAGAAATATCAGTATCGAAGAGACACATACTAACTAAATGTGAAGTTTACTTGTTCTAGTTCCTTAACCTTCTGTTATACAGTTTCTTTGTATTGGGGACACTTCTACCTCTACTCTACTAAAATGACAGAAACCATGAGAAAAAGTATCTAAATTGTGGCCAGGCACCAGGGGGTGTTCCAAGTGTTTTGGCTTCACATTTGGTAGCTGTCCTTGCCTTTTAACAAATGTAGCATAAAACTGTACGCGTGCATCAGACAGGACATAACACAAAAATTGGATCAGACAGGACATAACACAAAATGTGTTATTTTGGTTTTGGCCCGTACAGAAAGAAGTGTAGAAATCCTGTCTCCTTTCTCTTTGTGTAGAGTGGGGGAATTCATACAAATTTAGGGTGGTCCAAATTGAGAAAATCTCCCCCCTAATGTTTTATTAGCATTATTATTCAGTGCAATCTATATCGTAATAGGCGATTAGATGACAACAACAACTGATCAAATCAAATAAAACATAATGCAATGGAAGTTAAACAATGGTTATTGTCAGTTCTCACATTGATGTGGTGGGATTACAAATAACTACTATGATTTTTTTTTAAAAGCTTGAAAAAAAGGAATGTGCATCTTAAACTTACAATTTTTATTTTATTTGTAAGTTTCAGTTTTTCTTCTTTTTGCCAGGATTTTAAATCTGGGCAGGAATGGTTGAGTGTTTTTTCATAATGCCTCTTTTAACAATTTGCGCCATCTCATAACATATGAGACATACTGTTTATGAACTGCCTGATAATGCACATGTAAGAGTCTGTCCATTCTTGATTAAAAACAGTTTTCACTGTTTTACCTTTCTCTTTTAGGATCATAAATGAAGTTACTTTTGTTTGACTCACTTCTTCCTGTCTTTTCTTTTCCTTTTCTTCTTTCCCGCTGCTATGCCCACATCGTGGATCACGAGTGTGATGGTTGATCATGGATCATGATCGTGGATTGGGCTGGTGGATCATGGTGGCAGTTAATCATGGTGGTGGATCGTGCAGGTGAATCGTTATCATGGACCGTGGTGGCAGGTGATCGCAGATTATGATTACAACTAGATTGCTTGGATATACAATATGTCCACTCACGTACCGTATTTCCTAAAATAAAGACCTGTATTCAATTAAAAGCCAGGATGCAGATATTGACTGGGGGCATGGCCATCAAGAACAAATTAACCCTCGTGTTGTTCCTGGGTCGGATTGACCCAGAGTGTGTGTGTGTGTGTGTGTGTGCGTGAGTGCGTGCGTGTGATCATACGCAAGCCCTGGCCGGTCAGGGTTAGGGTTAGGGTGACCCAAGGATTGTCATTATCCAATTCTCCTGGGGTCATTGAGACCAATGGATTGTCATTCTCGATTCTCCTGGGGGGTCATTTAGACCCCCAGAGAGGGCGCTGTGGTGCTCTGTGGGGTCATTTAGACCCACACCTGATTCCAATTGTAATCTAGGGGGGTACATTAGACCCACATAGAAGCCGGTGCGCCATTCTCCGTGTGCCACCCTCCCGGACCATGGCACGATGTCATGTCAGGAGCGTTTCACCAGAGAACAGGTTCTCCAACAGCTATTCTCCCAGCAACCATCCTCTGAACCCGAAGAGGACGCGAAAGAGCCAGACCGAGAAGCGGACGGACAAGGAGATGGAGAAGCAGACAGAAAAGCAGACCGAGAAGAAGACAGAGAGGACGGCGGCGACGGCGACAGCGACGAAGACGACGACGGTGACGACGAAGACTACGACCCAGTGGGTGATGCTTCTGCAGATTTGTCATCCTTGGAAGAAGAAGAAGGACAAGACCACAGCGACACCACCACCACCACCGGACTCGTAGAAAGAGAGACCTTCCCGTCAAGAAACTGGGAAATAACATGGTCCTTGAGGGCGTACGGCCGAGAGGAGGGCCGCTGCTCCTCCTCCTCCTCCTCCTCTTCCTCCTCCTCTGCTGCGGCTCAAAGCGGGGTCCCCCGGGCCCCACGATCCACGCGACGTCCCGCACCGGTGACCTAGCCTCGACGTTCCGCCTGTTCATCACACCGACGGTAGAGAACATCATCCTGGAGATGACGAATCGGGAGGGTCGTCGAAAATACGGCGACGAATGGAAAGGGATGAACGAGACCGACCTGCGTGCCTACGTAGGGCTGCTGATCTTAGCAGCCCTACGCCGAGAGCGGCCGGGCGATATTTCGTGCCACGATGCCCCTAAAACTCTTCCACACGTACTCCAGACTGCTGCGCTTCGACGACCGCGAGACGAGACGAGCCATGGACAAATTGGCGGCCGTGCAAGAGAAATTTTGTTTTTATATTATTATTATGTTATGTTATGTTATTATGTAGATATCGGCTGCAAGTCCTCGTCCTCATCTCATCTCCTCTCATCTCTTCTCCTCCTGTTTTTCTCCCTAGGCCGGTGTCCGTTCCGTCAGTACATGCCCAGCAAGCCGGCGAAATACGGGATCAAGTCGTGGGTGGCCTGCGATGCGAAATCCAGCTACGTTTGGAAGATGCAAGTGTACACCGGAAAGCCGAGCGGCGGACGCCCAGAACGGAACCAGGGGTTGCGGGTAGTGCTCGATGTAACGGAGGGACTGCACGGTCGTAACGTCACGTGCGGCAATTACTTCACCTCCTACGAACTTGCGCGGCAGCTCCTGGAGAGGAAGCTCACCTTGGTCGGCACGGTTCGGAAGAACAAGCCCGAGCTCCCGACCGAGCTGCTCGCGGTCAAGGGAAGAGAGGTGCTCTCATCCAAGTTCGCATTCACGCCCACCGCCACTCTGGTGTCCTACATCCCAAAGAAAAACGAGGCCGACGTCAGCGACCACGAGGACGGGAAACCGGTCATCGTCCTGGACTACAACCGCAACAAAGGTGGCGTGGACAACCTAGACAAGGTGATCGGAACGTACAGCTGCAGGAGGATGACCACGCGCTGGCCCCTGGTCGTCTTTCACAACATTCTCGACATCTCTTCCTACAACGCCTTCGTGATATGGAGAGAGATCAACCCAGACTGGATGCCGGGCAAGTGGAACAAGCGGAGGGTGTTCCTAGAGCAGCTGGGAAAGGCTCTCGTGACTCCGTTCATCGCACGAAGGGAGCGCATCCCCCGCACGGAAGCGTCCGCCGCAGTTGTGAAGGCTGTAAAAGCCGCCGCCACCGCCGCCGCACAGAGAGCTCTTGACCACGACGACTACGACGCTCGACCCGAGCGTCCGGCCTCCTCCATAGCCCTAGCAGCAGCCCCGCTCGGGGTGAGTAAGAGGAAGATGTGTCAGATATGCCCCAGGAAAAAGGACTGTAAAACTCACACCGTGTGCCGCGGGTGTAACAAATACATCTGCAAGGGCTGCTCACTTGTCTATTGCCCTACGTGTGCGTCCTAATATGGGGTGGGCTATGTGAGGGGGCCAACAGCCGGGGGAAGCAGGGACAACACAAGGGTTAAGGACGGGCCACAAATATTGGCTGGGTGAAATAAATAATGATAATGGTGTACTCGCTCTTCCCTAGATATTTCTACATTTTTCACTGAAGAAATTCAATATAATCACACTTGTATTTAAAACAAATTGTTGCTCTAGATTATTCATCTTAAGTACTGGTATTATTGTCCTGTTTTAGTCAGGTTGAATGTGTGTTAAATTATCATCCAAAAGGATGAATGAAAGACACCCGCTGACTGGCTGCTGTCCATGGTGGGAAAATTCAACTTCATCCATCGTCTCCTGGTGTGGGACTCATACTGCTGCCACATAAGTGCTGACGTGCTACGGTAAGCATATTGTATCTTTTCCTGTTTTCCTGCCGCTGGTGGTGATCACCCTCCGTGAACTAGATCCTCTGCTTTCACTGATATTTCTCTATATTGCTACGGCTAATTGCCGATCTATAGTTAAACATTCACATATATCACTCCCTACTCTCTGGTGTTTCCATCTGCATTTCACCGGACTTTTTTGTTTGAGCTCACCCTCGTAGGCTAACAGGCTTATCTATTAGCGATGGCTTCTCTCCCTCCCTCTTGCTCCACTGCTCTCCCCTGCTCCGAGTGTCTAATGTTCAGTTACTCCTCTGCCTCCTTTAACAGTAGTAGTACATTTAATAAATGTAGGGTTTTGGCAGCGATGGAGGCGAGGCTCAGCAACTTAGAAGCTCAGCTTAGAAACTTCGTTAGCTGTAGTTAGCCATCCCCCATTAGCTGCCGTGGAGCCACCTAGCTTAGCCCCAGCTAGCACTCCCTTGACTTCTCCCGAGCAGCCAGGAGCCCAGGGTGGCATGGTGACTGTCCGGAGGGTGCATAGTGCTACCTCAAAGCCTACGATTAAGGACACACAAATTCACGTTTTGAACAGATTCTATCCACTCAACGACACACCCGTTGAGAAGCAAACTCTGGTCATTGGCGACTTGGTCTTAAGAAACGAGAGGTTAGCGAGACCAGCGACCATAGTCAATTGCATGCCAGGGGCCAGAGCAGGCAACATTGACTCCAAACTGAAGCTGCCTGCTAAAGCTAAACGTAAATAGAGTAAGATCGTAATTCACATCTGACGCAATGACTCCCGGTTTTGTATGTTGGAGGTCACTACAGTTAATGTTGAGTCGGTGTGTGCTTTTGCTTTTTGCAAAAACAATGTCGGACTCTGTAGTATTCTCTGGACCTCTACCTAATGCGACCAGTGATGACACGTTTAGCCACATTTTGTCATTTAACCGCTGGCTTTTGAGGTGGTGTCCTGCAAACAGTGTGGGCTTTGTAGAAAATTTGCTAACTGTTTGGAGGAAACCTGGTCTTGTGAGAGACGGTATTCATCCCACTCGGGATAGAGCGGCTCTCTTATCTAGAAATATAACTCAGTTTATCAACCCAAAATGAAAACCCAGGTCGCAGAGCTGCAGTCCTATACACTTCTCTGCACTCCCTTTAGATCAGTTAAACAACCACAACCCCATAGACTGTCTGCCCCCCGTCCCATTAAATTACTTAAATCAAACATTAACAGAGGGAGAATTCCAAACAAAAACCTAATAAAAATTAACACAACCTCTGCAACAATACAACAAACAAAGACAATTAAATGTGGACTCTTAAATCTAAGATCATTGTCATCAAAGGCTGTTTTAGTTAATGAATTAGTCTCAGATCACAATATTGATTTAGTGTCTCTCACTGAGACCTGGCTGCACCCCCAAGAATATGTCAACCTAAATGAATGAATGAATCTACTCCCCCCAGTCATATAAATACACACATATTTCAAAATAAAACTAACAAATGAATGAATTCAGAATACCCGGAATGCTTTTTTTTAAAAAACTCAGTGACTGTTCATTTCGCTTTTGTTACTGACAGCTCACCATTTGTTGCACCTACCTACTGGACAGCAAGCACCGCGGATCAGTGTATCCACACATGACTGAATCATGCAATGAACATAGAGAGGAGAAACCAACCACAAGTTTAAGTCATTTACAATCATTTTATTACATTAACTAACTTATAGTAATAATAGTGTTCTCTGAGGGCCCCTTGTCCGTCATGGGCCCTTACCCCTCCTAACAGCGTCCCTGTTCATGACCAATACTGCAACCAGCCACCAGGTTGTGTTTGAGTTGCTTTGGCCTTTCTTTTTGGGAGCTGTCATGTTGTCCATCTTTATATATATAGTCTATGATCTGTATGCTCAGACTGGATTAAAATAACATAATTTGGTCTTTGTGATGTACATGATTGTTTGCATATAGAGCTGGAAAGAGAGATCAGATCACAAGTGGACACTGAAGACATCCAGGATGCATTTTAATGCCAAGTGTGGACAGACAAACTTATAGCAAATAATAACCGGTCTGAAAAGGGTCAGAGAGAGAGAGAGAGAAAGAGATACTGCGACAGAGAAAGAAAGAGATGGGGTGAAAGAGAGTTTGGCAGACAGTGGTTTGTGTGACCAGCTTATCAACACAAGGGCCCTGGCTGAACAAATAGCCTTCTCTGTTCTCTGTAAACCAATTGTTTGGTCAAGGGCATAATTAAAGCTTCATCCTGGATGGATCGATGGAAGGATGGATAGATGGATAGTACTAGCTGTAAATCATTTATATATAAAAGTAATTTCCATGACACAGTGTTAGTATACAACAGTTGTGTGGTAGCTTTAATGAGAAGCTCTCTTTGTTTTAGTACATAGAAATATCTTAAGTGGGCGAACACAAGTTTCCAAATGTATGTTTAATAAACACAGAGCAGTTTTGTGCAGAAAAAAGAAATTGGCTGTTCTCTGAAGACCCTGACAGGAACCAGCTCCACACACAAACACGCAATGTAAAAAGATGAATACTTTCTTGTGTGGCAGCAGTCCTACATTTACAAGTCAGAACTGCGGAAAGCAGGAGTTTAGAAATTAATACCACAGTTAGGAGGACTAGGAAGGGGTCGTGGATGGTAAACACACCTTTCTCTCAAAATGTGTAGTAACATTTACACTGATCTCACTGGGCAGAATTTACATAGGGCAGTGATGATTATTTTCCCTGGGTGAGGTTCTGGGCATACAGGATCTCTACTTGCATGCACAAAAACAATGTTGATTCTTCTCCCTAATGGAGTCAAATTAGCTTTTACATTGTGAAGTTGAGGTAGTTAAATGTCAAACGGGGATCTAAGTAATGTGTCTTAGGCATGTATTTCAAATCTGTTCAGATGCAGCAGGCGGGTTCTGTTTAGTTCTTTCTTTTTAGCTTGTTTTTTGTTGTCTTATTATGTTTAATTGTCTTTGCCCTAAAGGTTGTCCTTGCCACTGCATTTGCAAAGCTCCTCCTGAATGTGCTCACAGAAGACATTGAGCTTGACTGAGTGAGGCCATGCATATGGGAGGGGGGAGAATAAAGTGACAGCAAGTAAAACCAAAAGTTGTTTATTTAAAGTTAATTGCCTATTTGCCCTACATTACTGTAACCATTTTCCAATTAAGTGTTTACACTAAACTGACACAGACTGGAACACCGGGTAATCTGCACTGCCAAACCAAAATAACTAGTGTGAGTGAGTGAGTGAGTTTTGGGCACTACTCATGTTAAAGGAAACCTAAATTTAGCCATTTTCAGACATGACCTCAAAATAAAATCCGGAAAATTGGGTCCGGAGTTTACCCAGAGTTTGCCTTTCACACATGCACAACACAGCAACAAATCTTTTGGATTAAGGATTGCAGTTGGGTGCAGCAGACAGAGACAGGAAGTGACCTATTAACTCAGCTGCGTAGATCACGTGATTTTGTTTGCAGGACCCTTATCACCACAAACTCTCTTGACATTTTCGTCTTCTATGTGCGTGAATACACTTTTTTACGGTGAGATATTTGTTTACTTTTTTTTTTTTTTTTTACGCCTGTCGTGTGTTAGAAGCGTCTTAAACCCCCCACTCACTCGCGTGAATCAAGCAGGGGATCCCAACTTCTCCTGGATTTCTACGGACTTTATACTAGGAGGCCAGGCTGATAAAGTCTGAGGAAACTACGGAGCATCTCACTCGGACATTTGCAGTCTAGGATTGCCATTGTGCTCTGTTTCAAGGTTGTTGTACACCAAAAACTGACAACAAATAACAATGCTTAATTACAGTAATAGCTCACTCTGCAATGTAGGCTGTACACTCGACCTTGTAAACACTGACATATCAGACATCCCACTGATCTATCTGTGATCCATAATTCCGGAAATTATTGATATTCACAGACAGCATTAGTGCATTACTGAAAATAATTGACATTTTTTTCATTTTCATAATTGACAGGATTTTTATATTGACATCAGCACAGCATTGATCCTCAGTCATTGACATTCTGTCATAATGTGTCCCATAAACAGCTCCATTTAGCCAACTAACACACATAATGGAGAGGTGTGTTTATACATAAGAAATTGTCTGAAAAAGATGAATGGAGCAGCAATGACAATTGAAATGGAGGGGTTATTGCCAGCTATGGTAGAGTATTGTTAATAGGCATATTGTATATCAAAGACATGGTTGGCCACACAAGGTCAGGACCAGCGACCAGGTCCAGTGTGGAGGAGTCACAATAAAAGTGAAATTGTGCTCAAAAGAAAAAAAATGCACTGCAAAAATAATCCCCAACCAAAAGATTGGTTATAATTCCCATTATATTATTAAATCATATCAGTTGCAGTCAAAATGCCAGAGTGGTGAGTTGGCTACTTGTGTTTGTACTGGGATGGAGCGGTTCCGTCAGGTCAGTCTATCTAATACTGGACCCAGTTCAATACATAGATCCACAAGCACAGCTAAAGGGAATCCTAATGAGCTGATTAGCCAGTCATCACCATTGGCCAGGAAATCTCTGTGGTCCCTGAACACTCTCTTAATCCTTCCACTCATGTACAGTGCCAGTGCATCGGTCATGCAGCATAATGCAGGAGTGTTACTGGAGTGTGTATGTTTACAGCAATAAGTGTTTGGCCAAGGACAACAGGTGCTGGAAGAAAATAGTTTATCATTTAATTCAAAGTGATTTCCTTACCGAGGTGTAAGTCACAAGTATTAAAATGTTAAAAGAAAAACTGTAAGCTTTTAATCATATACGATGGTCTTCACAGTGGCCTGAAAAATGAACCAATGAAAAGCATTAAAATGCTATTCACAAAAGTGTTGTATATAAGCTGCCATGTATACAGTACATATACTTTATTTCTCCTGCCACAGCTTCATATTGATGGGAAAAAAAATGGACATTTAAGAACTGTAATTTAGTGTTTTGCACCGTCACTTCATTGTTGCTGTGTGCAGTGCTCCTAACCCTGCTGTTGCTGTTCTTTTTACTTGCTTTCTCTCTCGGCTTTAGTGAAACAGCATTTAAACAATAACATCAATGAAACAGTTCGATAGCTATTTTATTTTCAAATTAATGTAAAAGGTACTGCTCACACAACAGCACAGGCATGTGTGTCCACAGCGTGTAGAATTTAGTGACATCTAGTGGTGAGGTGGCATGTTGCAGCTGAATACTGAATGCTGAATAACAGCTTGGGCGAACTGATACTCAACAAACTATGGCAAACCTTATACATACTGAATAATGAAAAATTCCATGTGAGACAGATGACTGAAACCATTAACTCACTGTGACAGACAGTGATTTGGTATTTGAAATTTGCAATTGTGTGTGTTTTATTGTTGTCATAAATAAATTCTGCTTTGTACATATGTGAACACATATACAATAAACACCTTGTGTTATACGCATCTGTCTGTGGTTAATGATTAAGATAGCAATGTCCTTTTTGAATTAATCGCATTTAACGAAAGTCTAATGTAGACTCATCATAATGGCCTCACATAACGTGACAGCTTCTCCTCATATCACATGAAATACTGTTAATGTTTTAACATTTGCTGTTCAATTTGTTGTTCAGAGAATAAATCTGCATCACGTTTTTCTCATTGTATGAAAGTAGTAATGATGCACTGAGAGCTTCATACAAAAAAGAATAAAATGAATACTAAAATATGTTAAAATGTCTAAATGATGACTAAGTTCCCTGCAGCAACTCAGTGGTGGTGAACAAAAGCTGTTATTGGAGGCTTTGAGCTCACCAATGAGTTTTTATTATCAGCTGGTTCACAAATACTTGGATATACAAAAATTGGGGTTTCCTTATTTAAGAGTTCATCAGATGCCAAATATAATTCACAATATACCTCTCCTCCATGACTTAACAGTGTTTCAGTCTTTGTATAACTTTAATACTATTTCTGATGCCTAAAAAAGTCTAATCTCAGGCTCAATAATCACTACCAATATATTAAAATTTACTTTTATTTTTTGTTTGGTTGATCAACCCCCATTCATTACCTTCAACTACAATACCAATCCTGCATCTGCATTTCATTCAATGGATAATGGTGTCCCTTTCTGGCATCATTTGATATATATTACGGAGAGATTTCTAAAAAGAACACTAATTCTTTTCATTTCTTTAACAGAACCAAGGTAACTGGCTAGATCAAAGTACTGAACACTCACTTTGTTCAATATTACCAGGTTTACTCGTGTCTAATGTCACTCTTCTAGAAATAGTATTAAGTTATATCAGATTCTCTAAAACATGTTTTATAAAGTTAATATAATGTAATAGAACTCCATTCATTAACATATAAATTATCAATATTTTTCTCCGCAACATACATTTTATCCATGGTTTACATTCATCTAAACATGACTTAGTAAGAAAAGCAGACGAGTGAATTTCAGACTGGCGGTGTGTGTTAGAGAGAGAGAGAGAGAAAGAAAGAGAGAGAAAGAGAGCAACAGAGTACAAAAAGCGCTTTTCACAGCTGTACTGCAGTGTTTATGTGAACATTTTGTTTAGTATCATTATGAAACTCTGTCGGGGAAAATATAGTAGCCTATATACAACACCTGCACAGGGTTTGCATCACCCCTCTGATACTCTATTAATTTAGTTAAATTTATCTCCAATCTCTCAACAAATGAAACTATGCGTCATATTTGAGTAGAATTCTGTATACCTCATCAGTCAACACGGCTCTTTGGTTTTTGACATAGCAGATTCCTTTTTCATCAGTTTGTAAACAAATGCACATGCTTAATGCTGTTCAGGGAGGCGCTCAAACCAAGACTTGTCTTTATGACACTGATAAAAAAAAAAAGGGTGACCCCAATTATTAGGGCCCAAGCAGCAACCGCTGCAAGGACATTATTGATATTCAAGCAATAATACATTTTTCTCCTCCCAATGAATCATATATTTGGCGGCCTAAACATGCGTAAATTCAGATGTGCGAAAAATGTACGTGTCAAATGTTTTTTTGAGCATAAGCATGCCTAATCGACACAATAGTGCCCCTTAAAGTGCAACCCCTGTGGCATGTTTTAGCAAAATGCATGAAAATCGTTTGGATTAGAGGATGTATATTCCAGACCGAACAGGAATCAGCCATTTTGGATTATGTAGTTTTTGGCCATTCACACAAATCGTACTTTAACAAACTCCTCCTAGAGAATTAATCAGATCGACTTCAAATGTGGTCAGTGCATTCTAAACACCTTGATAATAAATAGATGTTATCTTTGTGTGTTGTTGTCAGAGGGTGTGTCCTTGGCGTGGCTTTGAATTTCAATGTTTTGCCGTGTAACAGGAAGAAGTTGTAACTTTATTGTACATTATCCAATCTTCACCAAACTTAACATGTTTGATAAGAGTCCCGCTCCCACACATCTGCATGCCAATAGTCATAGTCATAGCACCCATACTGGCAACAAGAAATGACATATTTTATACTGTAATAAACTCCTCCTAGCAGGTTGACCACATCCAGCTTAAATCTGGTGAGAAGACCCTTTTAGATGGGGCCGATAAAAGGTTATGAATCTTCATCATGCATATCTGTTGTGCCGAAAGTTGATGTTTAGTTTTGCACCAAACTTCACAAGATCAAATGCAGCTGAAATTTGGTCCAAAGACCCTTAGTGTGATAAAGGCATCTTGGGAATTGTGTGCGTTTTTGTTGAACAGAATGTTGATGTATATTTTTTACAGTTGCAGAAGCAGCCCCGGCGGCACAAGTTACCGACATGTATGAAAATCGGTAGGTATCTTGGACCCATACCCTAAATTGAATAGGAAGCTGGCTATGTTGACTGTAATGTAAAATTGTTGCTTGGTTTTTGCTAGATGCAGCCATTGTACTTTAATTAACTCATCCTCCAGAATAATCATATCAACTTCAGATTTTGTTAGTGCGATCAAAAGACATTGAGGATGTATGTGGCATAATGTGGAATTTGGAGGTATTGCTGTGAAATCATAAGTTGCTGTCATTTGAGTGTACATGCTTAAATCGCCCAAACTTTAAATGTTGTATGTAGTTGTTAAAAATTTAAACTTCATAATATTAATGTTTCATTAGTGAAAGTTATGCTAATCGTTAGTTCTAAGTTCTACTGAAAGCAAGGCTGATTGTACAGTTTAACAGCTGCAGGAAGAAACTACCTATCATACCTCTCCTTCAGACACTTAGGATGGGCTTAACATGTTTGATGATCTGGTGTGACCACATTTACATGCTAGAATTTGACATAATCATGGCACGACCTACTAGCAACAGGATGTGACATTTACCTCCTTCATTAACTGTGCAAACGCATAAAGCAATACTATACCATGTCAATCAACCTCCAGCAACTGCACCGCACCCACAGCACACCCCTAAGCGCACGAACTGCAAGGTCCCGACCATCGCTGCTTGCAGCTTTAATTACATTGTGCTGCTTTAAACGCTTTCATTGAATAAAATATGCACAACTTGCTTATCTTTGGGATTTTGTCAAGTTTTCCGGTCCATTAAGGTCTTTAAGTGCCAATTATTTTACATTTGTATTAATAATTCTAGTATATAAAAATTGGCTTATACCCAAACAACAAATGTTTTTTTGCTTGATACAGGACAATGTGATTACATTTAATAATATTAGATTTATTTCAGAATTTCTGTGGAATGACAGAAGGCAATGATGAGACTGTTGGACATTTTCCTCATATGTATTATAAAGTTCTACAGGGAGCTGAGCTAATGGGAAGCTTCCTCTTGCTGTCCATTAATCCCTTATATGCACTATTCCACTACCAGAAATTAGATTAATACAATGCTTCATTATCTTATCTCTTTCCTGTTCGTTTCAGTAAATTCTCTGTGACTAGCATGAAAAACAAGTGGAAGCAGCTCTCTGTTGCTCTCTCCTACACACAGTAGTAGGTGGAAAAAGAGGTCAGGAATTACTGCTGCTTCTTTTCTCCCTGAAAATGTTCACAGCAAGACTGATCAATGATCAAGTGAGGTTTTGTTCTCATAAAATAATCAGTGCAATCACACACAAAGCCTCTCAAAGTTATCTTTTTACTCCTTTTTCTTACCACTCCTGTTGTAAAGACTTATTTATAATATAACTGATCTTCTTCAATGTTGCACTAATAGCACTTGCTTCCTTGCCTTCATAATTCAATTCATTGCTGTGCAGTGGAATTCTAATGCAAAATATTTTGGCTGGTGCGAGCTGAAAGACCAGAGATGGTATCAAAAGCAGGGACACTGAGGACATAGAAGTGCTCATGATCAAGCTAGAAATCCTTCCAGCGAGAAAAACAACTGCTGTACTTTTACCAACCAAACAACTTCACAGTGAACATGACACAGCAGGGAGCAAGACTCCATACTGATTACCTGAGTGCAAATGCCCACAATGATTTCAATGCACACTCATAAAAAGGACTATTGTATGTCACAGGGAAATGGTTCATCGCTTACCAAACTTTTCAAGCAACACACACGGTTTTTTGCGCGTTTTTCGATTATTTTCTATAAATCACTTGACAACGAAGACTTGACTCCTGTTTAATCACTGTGAACTTCTTCTCTTCCTTCACTGTTTGCTGTCAAATATCCATTCAAATTGTCATGGTGATTTCATTTTAATATATTTATGAACTCTGATTCTGACAAATAATTGTGTAGTATTTTCTTGTTTCAAAGACGTTCAGATTTGTGATATAGTATATACAGTATACACCATAAATAGACACAGTGAACACGCAGTCAACAAATATTTTCATTATTATTCATTAGTTGATTATTTTTGATTAAAAAAATGTTTGGTCAACATTATATCAGAATAAGATGTGAAACATGCCTGTTACAATGTCCAAGAACCCAGCATGACAACTACCAACAGTCAGAAACACACATATAAAAAATCACACACAGCAGAGAAACTTAAACCAGCAAATATCACGTCATCAATGTCATTTTTTCAGATGACTTAAGATGACTGTATTATCACAGACTTGTTTTCAAATTATCAACTGTTTAATTAATTGTTTGATCACTAATTTCCATTCATGAAAAAAGGAAATGGAAATTTCTTTAAAAAAGGCTTTTGTATCTTGTGGCAATAAGTAAGCATTTATGTGAAGTGCACATTATTTGTTGTAAACTGGCTCAAAAAGTTGAATCTACCACATGAACTTTTTCGTTATGATGTTGTAGCTTAGGATCTCAGCATTTTCCTGCACTCTACTAATCTTGGGTGTCCCCTCTTTTATGAATTACTGTGTGGAAGCTTTCTGTTTATTTCACTGTTACCAGCAACAAGATTGGTTTCACACAGACAGAGAAAGATCATTTGAAGAACTGCTTTTCAATTAAGTACTCACACTAACTGGTGAGATGCACATTGCAAAGGTAGATTAAAAGCTTTGAGTAGAGGCTGTGTGTGTGTGTGTGTGTGTGTGTGTGTGTGTGTGTGTGGTAAGTGGCAGCATGCTCCAGGATCTGATGGACTACGAGTGCTTGGCAAAACGAAAATCCCTCATGCACACAGCTACAAGGCGATCAAAGGAAATTCATGTAAAAATAATACCTGAGCCAGAACTGTACAATACAGCATATTTCTGAATGTAATATTGACAAAGTCCTAGATTTCACTTGTTTGCTCAGGCCAAAGGTACTTTGCTGAGGAACTATTATTCAAGACAGTACCATTACAACACATTGCAATGTGTGCCCAAAACATGCATTTGCTGTGGGTTTTAAATCTGAAAGGAACTCCTCTGCCTTTTCACAACAGTTACAGTAGTTACTGGCTGCTGGCTAACATCAACTTCTGCTGCAGCTGACTGGCTGCTATCGAAAGCCGTGGGTTTTTGGCAGGCAGTTGTTTATTGCAAAAACCTCCAAAGTAAACGGACAAAATGAGTCAGGATGTTTCATTCGAACGACACGGACAGCAAACAAGCTACGTGACTTCAATGAGTTGTTCTGTAACTCTGGCATGATAACATGTAACATGCGCAAATGTACTTCCTAAACTTTGAAGGGTGTGTTTGATTGATTGCTCACATCCCGTAGGCCTACTTAAGAATATTAAGTGGCATGGCACACAATATCAAGTGTATATCATCTATATTTTGCCATAAAACAAATACTAGTTACCTTTTATTTTAATGTGAACATTTAAATAAATAATTTGCTATATATGATGTGAGGAGGTATTTGTAATTACTCACCATACAGGTGGTTTAATGTGTGTATTAAGTTGGATGAAGGAAGAGAATGTGAAGCACTGAAAATTGGGGTAGTACCAGCAAGAACTCTAATCTACTCTCACCCTTGGCTGTGTATCAACCACAATTGTTTTAAATGTAATTGCAATACTTTGTGTTACTTAAAGAATTCAGCTATGACACAACATCTGATTGTGAATGCTGAGTGGGTGACACAGGGATGCTTGAGAAATATTGTACACAAGGCAACACACAGTCATGTGTTATGAGCTTGATCAACCTTAATACAAATCCTTAATACCATTGGTTTGGTCATAGAACTAACCCAAAATTCCCATTAAACTCAATGACCTATCGTAGATTTGGTGTATTTTCTGCCATTCTCATCCAAATGAAGGAGCATTTAAAAAATGAAAATCAGCTGTCTGGGTCAAAGGAGAAATGGGCAAGCAAAGAGAATTGGCTGTCTAAAGTGTTTTAAGATACAGAGAATAACAGCCCTTTATGGAAATAAATAATAATAATAAATGTTGTTTTATTGCAAGAAAACTGAAATCTGGACTTCATGGCTACATACCGTACATTGAATGAAATAGCTTTTTTAGGAGATATGTGGCTCTCAGGCTTTGCTGTTCTCTGTCATCAGAGGATAAAAAAGAGGGTATTCAGGAAGGTACTACAGAAGGTGACTGCGAGGAGAAATAATATTTAAAGGTACAAAATCAGGAAATCTTTTTCCTGCTGTATTTGATTCGAGAAGTGGATGACTAATCATCTTATCCTTTCCTGTTCAAATAGCGGAAGGCCAAAACATCTCTTAGGCTTTTCCTGTAGCCACTGTTTCATATGGAGACTAAATCACATGATGTACAACTGGAGCATTCCAGGTAGTTTTGGTTAAGATCAACTTTTGACCAACAATTATGAGGAAAGGGGTAAGCCTCCTTCAGGTAAACTAAAGGTGCTTTACCCTGCAAATAATTTTCTTAATAATTTACCAAGCCAGGAATTCAAAATCTTTCACTGGCAGTACAAGCATAATGATCAAATGTTTCTTAGTTTGTAATTTAAGGAAAACCAAACAAGCTCTTCTGGGGTAATTTATGCTTCCATGGTTATCTTTTTAGGGTACTAAATTAGGATTTGGTGGCCATCTCAGACAATATTTTTTTTGTGCATTGTGATGATTTAAATTTGACATGAGTTTCTAACAAGGAATAGTCACATTTAAAAGACATGATAATCTCACTTTTGTCCAACTCAGAAACCGTTTCTTTTATACCAGATATGTATGTAGCCTGCAGATATACTGCAATGGGTTTTCTCACTCCAAAACTATAATTATTAATGTATTTCAATAATCAGCTGTAATACGCACCACTCACAATGACAGGACGTGTCTGAAAACGAGCTCTGGTAGCAGCAGCACTTACATTGAGGTAATGTTCTGGAAAAGATCCTCGATGCCCCCGGTACTGTTCCCGGCGCTGCCGGTGACTTGGAATGACAACAGCGGGAAGACTTTACTGATGTCAGACTTATTGCAGTAGATTTCTGTGGGCGAGCAGGTACAGGTGGGCGGACAGTCCAGCAAGGAGCTCAGGTACATGTGAAAGAAGACACTGAGAAGAAAGAAACCCTTCCAGCAGCACCATATCCTGGTAGCGCAACGTGCGCCGAATGCACAAAATAACGCACCAGATTCCTCCATTCTGTCACGATTCAAGTTCCCAGATTTCTTATAACTTTGCAGCGCAAATGGAGAAAAAAAAGGCTCAAATCCTCTCCTGAGTCCGTTCCGCTCTGCGTGAGGTGATCGGTCTCCACACCTTATATCCCTTAGTGCGTTAAAACGTTAAACGTTAAAATTTTACAAACGTTATCTTCTTTCATGTCCGTAGCATCCATAGGCTATACGTGTGTGTGTATCAGATATCGTGATGATGTCCTGCAGTCACGGTTCTGCTCGGTTAAGATACAACGCAGGGAAGAAATAAAGGCAGGGAAACATCTCTCTCTCTCTCTCTCTTGCTCGCTCGCTGGTATGCTTCCAGGCTTTGAGTATGGCGAGGAGACATAGAAAGATGGGAAAGAGTCGAGCCTCCACCCACTGGGCAAAGTGGAAAGTGACACAATTACGTGCGCAGATATGGGGTGCTCAAATGCACGTCGCGTAAGAGGAGTAACCCCACAGAGAGATGACGAACAAACACACCCACACATACAAATGCACACACAAACACTGAGCTTACTGTCATGATGTGGAACATGATGCTGTAGCTACATTTCTGTTTTATAAACTTTCCTTGTTTCACACTTTGTTCCAGAATCAGGTATCTGTTACCAAATAAATTGGGTATTTCTTAAAGGAGTCATAGCCACTTGGGGGCAGTAGAACACTCTGTAAACATAACATCAAATGTAAGCGGTTGATAATGGTGACCATCACTCACTCACAATGAAATGTAATAATAATCAGGAGTCAATACATATATATAATATAAACCTAATAACAGCACTCTCTCTCACAGACATACATACACATATTAGTTTATTACTTTTTGTACGTTGTATGCTGATGTCAGCACGTTATTAGTTGCATCTTCACCATGTATGTGTGAAAAAGTGTCTTTTCAACTTGACTTTAACTGAACAGTCACTGCACAAGCAATTTGCTGACTGTAGATTTTTATTACTAACAGAAACCATGAACAAATATAGGAAATTAAGGTCTATGTTGTCGTAAATAAATAATATTTTAATAGTCTTTTTTATTTGAAGATCTTTTGGAGACTCAACAAACGGAAAAAAACATATATTCCTAAACCTAAAACAATAGGGTTGTTATACTGTTTTTTAAACCCTATTACTTCTAAGACCAATCCCCATAGCAGCGCATCAGTCTGACTTCTCAGTCTGTTTCTTATTAAGAAGGGTAGATGTTTGGTCCTCTTACTTGCTCTCTCGTTTTAAAAACTAATTTGTCTCTTCCTCGGTCAAACTTTTAAACAATGCTGCTTTAGGTTTTTTTTGCAATAGTCTCATGGTGTTTTTATCACTGTGTGTGCTCAATGTGTTGTTTGTAATGCATATGCAATTTTTTTGTTAGGTGCAATTGGGATTATGTGCTATGTTGTGATTTTAAATGTAATGTGTAATTGTTGATTTTACATCATATCGTATCGCTTCACATCCTCTGTTGGAAAAAAGAAGGGGGTCACAGTGGGAATCTGACCTGCTCAGGGGATGCAGAAAGTACTGTTTGCAGTACATAGATTGCACTTAGGAGGTAGCTTAACGGTACAGAAATCTGTAAAACATTTGTGTTTTGCTCTGCCTGCAGCCTGAACAATTCAAAGAGCCCCAAGTCAAGTTCAAGTATAGTCTGTGAAGGACACCTCCAAGTGAACTGCTCTGAAGGATGTACAGATGAACAGGACTCCTTACCTTTTAATTAGACTTCTTCCAAAATAGTCCAATTCCAGTTTAGTTAAAGGAGGGAGATCAGGTTGGATTTTTTCCTATGTATCTGCTGTCTTCTGCTCACCTGTCCTACCTTTGATACACTGACAAATAACACACTTAGATATCACTCTCCACACTACTGACTTTCCTTTTATAACCCAGTACTTCTGATCTGAAAGCATGTGATTTTGTCCACTGTGGACAGAGCATTCATGAATGTGCCTCAGTGTGACAACTGAAATGTGAGCATCTTTGGGTAAAGTACAAGGGTGTTTGGTCTCCTCAGACATTGCATATCTATGTAACCCTCAACCTACTCATATGATGCCTTCATCCAGCATAGGGTCAAGCCTACAACTTACTGGATTTCTGCACTCTGGATGGGGCTTTTTCCAATGTTGCCATTTAAATGGAATGATTGCTGCTGATAATGACTGATAGCCGATCAGATACTGTGTGTGGAGTGGACCTACCCCGACTCCTTGGTTATTGTCCTCGGCGATTATAACAAAGGAAGTCTCAGCCACGAACTCCCCAAATACAGAAAGTTTATTGTCTGACCAGAGAGGAGAACACTTTGGATCACTGCTACATGACAGTCAGTGGAGCCTACCACGCTGTCCCCCGCGCTTCACTGGGACACTCTGACCAGTCATGGTCCAACTGATTCCCACATACAGGCAGAAATTAAAGCTCTCAAAACCTGTTGTGAGGACATGTAAGAAGTGGACCAGGGAGGCTGTGGAGGACATTCAAGCGTGTTTGGACTACACTGACTGGGATGTTTTCAGGACTGCTACCAACTGTCTGGATGAGTACACAGAGGCTGTGACTTCTTACATCAGTTTCTGTAAGGACTGCTGTATACCATCACTTACCAGGGTGAGTTACAACAACGACAAACCCTGGTTCACAGCCAAATTCAGACAGTTGAGGTTGGTGAAGGAGACAGCTTTTAGGAGTGGGGAAAGGGACCGGTTTAAAGAGTTCAATTACAAGTTTAGCAGAGCGGTTGAGAGATGCTAAACGACACTACTCAGAGAAACTCCAACACCAGTTCTCAGCCAATGACACTTCTGTCTGGAAAGGGCTCAGACAGATTACCAACTACAAACCTTCAGCCCCCCACTCTATTAACGACCTGCGCCTGGCCAACCAGCTGAATGAGTTCTACTGTAGTTTTGAAAGACAATGGTCAGACCAGACACCATCCTCCACGACAACCAGCTCTCATCCAAGAGCATCACCAACACCAGCTCAGCAGGGGTCTGTGACTCTCCACACCTACCCACCACAGTGCCCCCTTCCCCCTCTACCAAAGTGTCACCACTTTCTATACTGGAGAGGGACGTCAACAAGCTCTTCAAGAGACAGAACCCCCGTAAAGCAGCTGGACCTAAATCTGTCTCCCCATCCTGCCTGAAGCATCAGCTGTCTCCAGTGTTGGAAGACATTTTTAAAACCTCACTGGAGAAATTAAAATCCTCCACCATCATCCCCATCCCCAAAAAACCAAGGACCACAGGACTTATTGACTACAGACCCGTCGCCCTGACTTCTCTGGTAGTCTATTAAACGCCTTGTCCTGTCCCACCTCAAGGACATCACCAACCCCCTGCTAGACCCTCTACAGTTCGCCTAGAGAGCCAACAGATCTGTAGACGATGCTGTAAACATGGCTCTCCACTTCATTCTCCAGCACCTGGACTCCCCAGGAACCTACGCTAGGATCCTGTCTGTGGACTTCAGCTCTGCATTCAACACCATAATCCCTGCAGCGCTCAAGGACAAGCGCTCACAGCTGAGCATGCCCGTCTCCATCTGCAGGTGGATCACAGACTTCACCAGTACCGGATCCCCACAAGGCTGCATTCTTTCTCCTCTGCCCTTCTCCCTGTATATGAACAGCTGCACCTCCAGTCAACAGTCCATCAAACTCCTGAAGTTCGCGGATGACACCACCCTCATTGGACTCATCTTTGGCGGGGACGAGTCTGCTTACAGGTGGGAGATTGACCACCTGGTTATCTGGTGCAGTGACAACAACTTGGAGTTCAGTGCTCTCAAAACAGTGGAGATGATTGTGGACTTCAGGAAGAGACAAATCCGGCCCACCCCCATCACCCTGTGTGACTCTCCAGTGGACACCGTGGAGTCATTCTGCTTCCTGGGCACATTCTTTACCCAGGACCTGAAGTGGGAGCTGAACATCGAAATTTAAAAAAAATCGGCAACCTGCTGAAGCCGATGATGGTGAACTTCTACACTGCCATAATTGAGTCAATCCTCACCTCACCTCATCCATCACTGTATGGTACGCTTTTTACCCTGTATAAAACAGCCCTCCACAGAGTGACCTGTTTTGAGTGCCTGTTCCTTTAAATGCTAATGAGCCAGCTCCCCTCTCCCCCCATGATTTTAAACGATATAAATTACATATTTTATATGATATAAATTATCAAATATGCATCCCATACTTTGTATTCCCCTTCTGTTGTCCTGGAGTTTTAATTTTCCCAATCACATAATTAAATGTCCCCCTCTGCCCATCCACTACAAGCACACAAGCAGACAGACAGAGAGAGAAAGAGAGGGGTGGGGGGGGGGCTATGAAGACCATCATTTACCCCCGAACCCCGACATTCAACGGGTACAACAACAAGCGGAGAAAGCAGAATCGCGGGCTGACCTTATATATACAGTCTATGGGGCTGACCAGCGGAGAAATGCACGTCCCGTGTGAACAGCCAGGCGGCTGCGTGCTGGAGAACGGCGCGGCGCTTCCGCGTCCGGTGTAAACCCGGCGTAACGAGTGGGGGGGCTCTGTGTGTTTGTGCCAGTGTTACAGTAGTGCTGAACACTGCGGAAGTCTTCCACACTGCTGGCTGTGTGGCGTTGACACAAATTCCAGCTCACGCATGGGAGAGCGAGCGGTCGCGCCCGAGCAACTGCTGCAGCCTCCCAGTCCCAACGATCCAGACAAATGCCACATGTGAGTGAATCGCGGGCTGACCAGCGGAGAAATGCTCGTCCCGTGTGAACAGCCCGCGCGCGTCTTGGGAACGGCGCTGCGTGTAAACCCGGCGTAAGAGTGTGGGGGACGGGGGCAAGGCCATGTAGGGAGACTTCCAGTACCTTGTTACGACACAAAACCCAGGAAGCTCAATCGAGTCGCTCAAGCATGACGTTTCTGACTTAGAGGAACCATAACAAAACGCGTGAGTGTTTTTTTCCCAGAGTTTTTGGGTTGGTAGACATGCCAGATACCCACATTAACCTGTAGAAGCACTAACAAAGTGGAATTTTCATGCTATGTCCCCTTTAAAGGTTTAGTGTGTAGAATGTACAGGCAGCATAATGTTCCCCATGTGTTCAGTGTGAACCTGCTCTTCAGCTTTTAGTTAGTTACTGGTTGGTACATATGCCACTACTGATATTTCTGTGAAGAGCTCGTATTGTTCAGGTTTTAACTTCTTGGCTTGTGCGATGCTGCGCTAAATCAACTTGCAACACAATCAGAATCAGATTTAGTGTCACTTCTATAATATTCACTCAGCATACACAGGAATGACGAAGAAGAAAATGCCTTTCTCCACAGATCAGTCATACATAGTAAAAACTGACATTTTGAAAAAAGCAATAGAAAACAGGACTCAGAAGTCATTGGTATTTGGAGTTGACAAAGTGCTTTGTTAAATATATGCTTAATACAAACCATAAAACAAAATCGCAGATCCTTACTTTGGTGCTGACACAGATCAGACAGTGACATTCATCACTTCTCCAAATGAAAAATACGTGAATTTTATTCACAGTTTATCTTAAGTCATTTGTTTTTCAACTGCAGAACAAATCCCTGACAATGCACAAAGTATTATACAATGGACATGAAGGGTAACGTATTGCATAAGGAACTAAGTGAAGCAGTTTTTTAGGTACACCAAGCTAAAACTAATACAATCCAACACCAACAGCCCTAAAACATGTCCTACCTTCATGAAATGTACAATATTTATATAATATATGGCATTTTGTATGGGACTTTATTAGTTTGACTCAGTGTACCTAGGCATTGGTTATTAAATTAGGCATTGCTGTATTTAAAATAAACACATTTTCAAGGTACAACTGGAATTGAAGATCTCTCACCTAAGATGGAGCACAAAAATAAGGGAACATCAAAATTCTATGATTATATTTATATACATTTCCAAAGTTGGAGGGCCTTAAAATATGTTGGGAAAGGGACTTTGATCATGTGATCCCAGAAGATAACTGTTTAATCTATGACAATACCATGACACAAAGAAGTTTTTTTACAGAGTATTTTGGACTGATTACCGCCATCTAATGAGTTGGTGCACCGTTCCTAGAGGTACTGCAATACAAGGTCGATCCAAATGGATTCAAGATTCAAGATTCAAGAGTTTATTGTCAAATGCACAACAATTACATTAAGCAGTCGCTGGCAATGAAATGCTTGGGTCACAGGCTCTCTTATAGCAATGCTCCGAATATTACAAGCACAAAAATATTGAATAAAATAATATAAAATAGAATATCAAAAATTTAAAATAGAAAATAAAATATATATATCTAAATATATATATATACACCTAAAGAAAAAAAACAATAGTGCAATTATGTGCAATAGTGCAAATATGCTAAGGTGCTGGTTTAGTGGAGTTATTGCAGATTGGAGGAGTTTAAAAGTCTTATGGCCTGGGGGATGAAACTGTCTCTGAGCCTGGTGGTGCGGGCCCGGATGCTGCGGTACAATCGGCCAGACGGCAGCAGGCAAAACAGTTTATGGTTTCCTTTGATCTATTAGTCACATCATAGTCCTTTAACCCCCTTTGTTTGAATTTCTTAAACCTCCTTTGCTTCAATTCCTTTAAACTCCTTTACTTCAATTCCCTTTCTATTCTTTAAAGAGGCTCTTTATCTCAGAAAAATAAGAAGTGAAGAATCAGTCTGCACTAACCAGCGAATTGGAAGAACAAAGAAGATAAGAGATTTTTCATGAGAATTTGGAAAACACATCTTGAACAGCGAAAATAACAGTTCGTAACACACATTGAAACAAACAACAGTCGCAATGGAGATCACTCGGAGAGTGAAACAAATGGATATAGAGGTAGAGACTGTCCGCCCGTACTTCGAGTCCTTTTTTACGAAGATCACTGCAGAGCAGTGGGAGCTGTTGAAGTCATGCAAACCGGATGAAGCTACAACATTTATGTTGGCAGATCTTCTGCTGAAGTTAATGACGACCGTTTCAGATGCCATTGCAAAGCGATGTCCCAATGCACCCTTGTCTGAGGAAGAAGTTCGGTCCATTCTGGGCGACACTCTCAACGACAGTCTTTCACCAGGCACAACAAAGTCTAAGAGTTTGGATAAGCTCACAGACTTGGTTGTAGAGGAGGTGAGACTGTCAACTCCACCTTGTCTGCAAGCTCCACCTGTGTGAGCTCTGAGAAGCCTATACCAACCCGCCTCATTAACCCCGCTAAAGTCCAGAAGATGATCTGTTATGCCTGCGAGACGTTAAAGGCAGATGCAAAATCGAACTCTTGCTCGAGTGTCAATCGCGCAGGCGAAGTCGGGCCATTTCCTCAGAGGAACAGGATGCTTCAGATGATCCCATTCGGATGTGTAGGACCTCTTCAAGCTCCCACTCTTCAGGAGTCAGCTCCAAGTCAGGTAGTTCCTCAGAGGGAGGTTCAACAACAAGCAGTATGGACAGTGGGAAGATGCTTGTCCAGGAAACAATCAACAATAGTTTGACTGACATCACAGACTTCTTTAATGAGTTCAATGACAGCCTCTTTCTCAATTCATCGTTTTCTCCAGAGATTGATATGGCTTTAGATGAAATTATTGAGTCAATCAATAAGGAAAGCAAAATGGAAAGGAATCTCCACAGCCAAACCTCTCAATCAGTAAAGGAATGAGGACGATCAATAGTCTTTTCATAAAGACTTTTGCCACAGCAGGGACGCCTCAAATACTGACAGGGTCACGAAAAATTCAAGGAGGAGACCAAAGTCAATAGGAGGCTGACGATACAGTCATTGATGGCTAGTATTGACGCTGTGCTTCTGGAGAAGGAGAAGCCGGGAGGTGGAAATGAAAGTTCTGCATTCCAAACACTGAAAAAGCCTCCATCTGAAAAGGTTCTTGTATTCACAAAACAGCTTTCAGAGCTCATCTATGCGCACATCGCACCTGGAAGGAATCCAGACATTAGTTCAGGTCCAGTGAAAAAGGTGGCTGTTCCTAAGGCACACAGGGGCATATATGCAGACATTCAGACCAGGGTGTTTTGTTTTCTGTCCTTGATAAGCTGGTGGCTGAACAACCAAGTTAACTGCCACACAAAAAGGGTGTCAGAGGCTTTTATGGCCATCGACTCACTGGAAACAAACAAGCAGTCATCATCATCAGAGGTCAGCAGCATTGAGGAGAAAACATCGAAGCAGACGTCATCATCAGAGGTCAGCAGCGGAGGGAATGAAAGACCGAAGCAGTCAACACCAGCAGTGTTCAGCAGCATTGAGGAGAAAAGATCGAAGCAGTCATCATCATCAGAGGTCAGCAGCGGAGGGAATGAAAGACCGAAGAAGTCAACACCAGCAGTGGTCAGCAGCATTGAGGAGAAAAGATCGAAGCAGTCAACATCATCAGAGGTCAGCAGCGGAGGAATGAAAGACCGAAGAAGTCAACACCAGCAGTGTTCAACAGAATTGAGGAGAAAGGAACGAAGCAGTCAACATCATCAGAGTTCAGCAGCATTGAGGAGAAAAGATCGAAGCAGTCATCATCATCAGAGGTCAGCAGCGGAGGGAATGAAAGACCGAAGAAGTCAACACCAGCAGTGGTCAGCAGCATTGAGGAGAAAAGATCGAAGCAGACAACATCATCAGAGGTCAGCAAAGAAAAGGAGAACTCAGCATCATCAGACAGCAACTCCAGGGAGAAGATTGCAAAGATGCTGGCAGTAGACAGATATAAAATGTATGTCAGTGTTCTCTTGGACCAGCTCATCACACGAAGCTATAATAAGGCAAAGGTGACCCGGACTGATGTCGACATAACAGACACAAGTCATCATCTGCTGGAGAGAATATGGGCCGAGGTCAAAGACATTGACTCAACTTTCAAACCCAACACAATCCTTGACGAGGTCATTTTCAAGGAGTTGTGTAAGAAGTGGCCTTGTCCAGAGATGCTATTGGTTTCCTTTCTTTTAAGAGATCCAGAACTTGAGATATCAATTAGCTCCTCTTTGAAAAGACGCCTGTGCAAAAAGCCTGGCGTCTTCTCCTCTTTCAGAGCAGGCTTCTCTTCCTTCTTCCGGAGATAAAAGGTGGATGATGTTATTCCGATAGCTTCACTTTCAAATTTAAATATGTTTTCTCCAGGTGCTCCTGTTATCCCCACATTTATAAAAATGAATAAAATGTATAAAATGGAATTATTTGCTCTCAGTATTTATTCCACTCAGACTTAAGTCTTGTTGTGGCTTTTCTCCAGGTGCTCCGGTTCCCTCCCATATTTAAAACAATTATTAAAAGATTCAAAATCGAATAATTTGTTCTCAGGATTTATTCCACTGAGACTAAAGTTTTGCTGTTTTACAAGCTGAAAATTCACTGTTTCACAGGTGCAAGTTTAGTTTCTTCCTTTAATTCAAGGGGACATAGCATGCCCATTTTACCACAAGTTGATATGGTTCCTTGGGGTCTTAATGAAATGTCTGTAACATACTTTGGTCAGCGCGCGGCGCTTCTGCGTCCGGTGTAAACCCGGTGTAACGAGTGTGGGGGGGCGGGGGGGATGAGGTGGGGGGTGGGCCAAGGCCATGTAGGGAGACTTCCAGTGTATTGTGACGACACAATACACAGGAAGCTCATTCGAGTCACTCAAGCATGACGTTTCTGACTTAGAGGAACCATAACAAAATGCGCGAGTGTTTTTTTTCCAGAGTTTTTGGGTTGGTAGACATGCCAGATACCCACATTAACCTGTAGAAGCACTAACAAAGTGGAATTTTCATGATATGTCCCCTTTAATTCATCAGCCATCAGCACCTTCACCTGAACTTAGCTCCAACAAGCTGTATAAGGCAGAGTAGAGTGACCTCATTATGGCTGGTGATCAAATAGCGATAGTAAGCATCTAACTGTCAGATATTTTCAGAATAAGACACAGTTGCTGCTGACTATCACCGTAAATCGATACAGTGTTACTTGATTGTGTTTGTCTTAATTTTGAAGGAAATTTGAGATCTCAACTAATTCAATTTTGGAGTTAAATTTCTGCAGGAAGATGGAAATATTACAACTGCAACATGTTTTTTATATCTCACTTATGTAAAAAGCAACAAGAGTTTATATGATTTAATATATAGGATAAGATGTAGAATATCCCTTGTACGTCTGAAGGTCTTCTGCACAAATTACCACAAAAAAACATTAGATGTTAGCAGGTGTTAGGGGCCACCAGCGGATGTTAGGGACATAACTTCAGTTGTGCACCTCAGCGTCATCAAGTGTTTTGACCTTCTGATCAATGATACAGGCCGAACTTGAGGGTACGCTGAGGATAAAGGTAAATCTGACTGGATGCTGGGTATTATGGCAGTACTATAAAAGCCATGTGGCTGCTCAGTAGATCAGACATCATTACCTCTTTAGCCTTTTTAAACTAAACTCTGTACCATTTTAGAACATAGGACAAGATGGAGAATATTCCTTGTACGTTCGACCGCAGCAATTAATGCCTATTGCCAGTTGATGTTAGCGGATGTTAGTGACCACCAGCGGATGTTAGGGACATATCTTCAGTTGTGTACCTTAGCGTCATCAGGTGTTTAGGCCTTTTAATCACAAGACATCCTCTTTTAAGGCAGGCCCACCACAGGTTGATCAGACCTGGGTGCATGTCCCTAGCATATTGGGGCCCAGTTGGGATCTTTCCTCCTGATCCAGAGCCATTGGCTGCAGCGTTCTGCAGTGTGTGATGTTTCTTTTATGGTCCGGCGCAGGGCTTGTCGATGGATCTCCAGATCTTTGTGCAACCTAATGGTGCAGCCAACCTCCACAGGGCAAGCTATTGCTTTCCAGCCACATTGCTGTGCCTCAAATGCAAGGTCTGCATACCACAGCCTTTTCCTCTCATTTGCTTCATCAACATTATCCACCTAGGGTACTGTCAATTCTAAAAAGTAGACGATGCACAGGGTATTAGACCAGATTATCAGGTCAGGTCTTAGGGTGGTAGTGACAATATGTGATGGGACTGTAAGTCGCTGGCCCACATCCACCAGCATCTCCCAGTCTCGGACTTGCTCCAACTGACCACTACTGGCCAGTGGAGGAGGCCCTCTCTTTCCCTGTTCCCTCTCGCGGATAAATGTTGTCCTTTAAACTGCATTCGATGTTTTGGATGGCAAGGCATTGGTAGCAGTTCACTTAGTTTCTAGTGTTGCTGCAAGGCATTATCTGGTTGTGTATCAACGTATACCTACCTTAGGAGATACTTATTTTACAACCAGTGAGGATGTGCCTGACCCTAGCGTAATAATGTTAGTTAGTTGTCTCTATATGAATCCATTCATGACACAAAATGACTCGAGTGAAACTGATCTGACTTAAATGATCTGATTATTTTACAACCGTAGACCATACAACAATTGACAGTCTGAAATAAAAGATATCAAACTGAACAAATTTAACTTTTAACATTCTTTAGTTTTCAACATGATTCTAAGCTGACTTCATGTTATCATTTGATGCAGTGTTAACCTTTAAAGGGGACATAGCATGCCCATTTTACCACAAGTTGATATGGTTCCTTGGGGTCTTAATGAAATGTCTGTAACACACTTTGGTCAAAATACCACAAGGATCATTTAAAACAGCACCCTTTTTACCCTGTATAAAACAGCCCTGTTTTGAGTGCCTGTTCCTTTAAATGCTAATGAGCCAGCTCCCCCCTCCCCCCTCTCCCCCCATGATTTTAAACGATATAAATTACATATTTTATATGATATAAATTATCAAATATGCATCCCATACTTTGTATTCCCCTTCTGTTGTCCTGGAGTTTTAATTTTCCCAATCACATAATTAAATGTCCCCTCTGCCCATCCACTACAAGCACACAAGCAGACAGACAGAGAGAGAAAGAGAGGGTGGGGGCTATGAAGACCATCATTTACCCCCGAACCCCGACATTCAACGGGTACAACAACAAGCGGAGAAAGCAGAATCGCGGGCTGACCTTATATATACAGTCTATGGGGCTGACTGGCGCGGAGAAATGCACGTCCCGTGTGTGAACAGCCAGGCGGCTGCGCGCTTGAGAACGGCGCTGCGCTGCCTCGAAGCGGCGCTTCCGCGTCCGGTGTAACCCGGCATAACGAGTGGGGGGGCTCTGTGTCTTTGTGCCGGTGGGGGGTGGGCCAAGACCATGTAGGGAGACTTCCAGTACCTTGTTACGACACAAAACCCAGGAAGCTCAATCGAGTCACTCAACCATGACTTTTCTGACTTAGAGGAACCATAACAAAACGCGCGAGTGTTTTTTTCCCAGAGTTTTTGGGTTGGTAGACATGCCAGATACCCACATTAACCTGTAGAAGCACTAACAAAGTGGAATTTGCATGCTATGTCCCCTTTAAACTCTGATGTTGGACAACATACTGCAAATGTGAAGAGGAAAAATCGGACATTAGCTTTCGAGAATAAACAAATTCAGATTAAATCCTGTAACTCCACAGGCAGACACTGGTTATTTTGTTGATTTACATTCACAAAAAGAGCCAATGAAATACATTGTTTATTTACATGGAAACATAACATTTTATACGTTTTAGATCTTTTTCAGAAAGGCACTTGATCAAATTCTTGTTGCAAATTATCAACAAGGAAAATTCTATTTGGTAAAAGGCACATAAAAAAAAAAAACACGAGGAAAAGACATGGAGGGTGTAAACAAACATGAACAGACCATTGTCAAACTTTGAATCACAGACAAAATGGCAATCACGACTCTATCCCAACACAGTGATGAAAAGTTGTATTTCTGATGATGGTTTAAGAACTTCAATGTAAAGTTAAAGGTGCGAGGAGTATTAAAGGGCCCTCGCTCCTTGGATAGATCAGCACATGTAGGTGAAACAATGGATTCTACTCTACAAAACTTCTGCTTTGTAAATGGAGAACGAGACGGTGTGTAACATTTCAAGTAGAGTGACAACGGAATGGGCAGAAAGAGACAAAGATACTAGCAATATGAGAATTCATTATTATTCTAACCCAAATGAATTGGCTTTTTGAGGACTTTAACATGCTCAAAAGGTTATGAAACTTTGCTGAAAATTTGAAAGTGGTGAACATTTACGTATTCTGGAGTAATTTGAAATGGGCGTGGCAAAATGGCTCAACAGCGCCACCTGGAACGCAGCCCCTAGGTTTCCCTTTGACCGATCTTCACAAAAAATGTTGGCCAGGTGTATCGTGACCAGTCATACAAAAAAGTCTCAAGGAGCATTATGAAAAACGCAACAGGAAGCCCGCCATTTTGCATTTAGTGGCCATTTTGGCCATATTCCACATTTTTACTTTGACGAACTTGTCCCAGGGCTTTCATCTGATCAACTTCAAATTGAGATGAGTGTCATCACAACAAGACGGAGATAAAAACTAACCCAAAGATCGATCTTTCGTCACACGGTGTGACCGTGGCGTGGCGTCAAAGTTTGATTACACGCCATCAAAACACGAGGTTCTGTATCTCAGACATATTTGGTCCAATCGAGTCCAAACTAGACATGTAAGACAAGAGTCCCAGCCTGATGACATCTACACAGAAATCATGACTTAAAATCACAGCGCCACCTGCTGGCTAAAGGAAGTGACATGTTTTATACTTTGATGAACTGCTCCTGGCTGCATTACAATATACAGCTCAAAAGAGCTCAGTCAAGTCATTGGACAGACCATGGTCTGTCCAATGGTCAGAATTGTGACATTTCCTCAAACTGTGTAAACATTGAGGTGCGGCGAAGGATCATCCTTCGCCAAAGGAGACGATGTTGTCATAACTCCACTGTGCATTGTCCTATCACTGCCAAACTTCTGTCTCATGATCAGAGTCCAAGCCTGAACAGCTCTATGTGTCAATATTTCCTCAGTGTCATAGCGCCACCTACTGATTCGCCATGAAACAGGAAGTACTTTGTAAATCTACTCTGCAATATCCAACCGGCTCCGAACTACTGACCTATGATCACAATCCTGACCTGAACAGCTCCATATATTAATATTAGTTCAGGGTCATAGCGCCACCTACTGATCAGTGTGATAATTAAGTTGTTGTAACATTGTCCAATTTACACAAAATTGCTCACGCTACATCAGAGCCCCTACTTGAACAGATATATTAGTCTGTAGGTAATAATAGTGATGGCGCCACCTACTGGCAACAGGAAGTAAGCTTTGTTTTACAACTATCACTCGATTTACATAAAATGTTCACAGTGTGATGTGCAATTGATAGCGTGGACCGTAATGAGCAATTAGCAGGCAAGGATCGACATCGCGTGATGGACGCAGGAAGTGAAGTGTTTATCCTTGCCGCAGTGCGCAAAACGCATGCAACGCGGAGACGTGCGCTTGGTCATTGATGAAATAACGGATGACACTCTCTCTCTCTCTTGCTTCACCACTCACTCTCTTAAACACATGGAAGCACTTTCTTAAAGGAGCCACGCTACTCTTATAACACTAGACCAGGGGTCACCAACTGGCGGAGGTTTCCATCCGGACCCCGACTCTTCTTCACTCAAAAAATAAATAAAAAATAAAAACATCGGCTGCCTTGTTTGACATTTAAGAGACATTTAATCCGGCATAATGATGCCAGCCCAGGGGGGCCGTCTGGGTCCTATGTGTTGCTATCATACACTGTGTAGGTTGCTAGGTGAAGGGAAGCACGCAGATAGAGACACTCATGTAAGCGAAATCAGGAAAGTTGACGTTGAAACCCGAGTCTTCCAAGCAGAGTGGACAGAAAAGTATGCTTTTACTCTTCCTGCAGTGAGCTCAACGAGACAGGTGTGTCTCATATGCTCAGAGTCTGTTGCGGTTGTCAAAAGTGTCAATTTAAAACGCCATTACGAAACTAAACACAGACACTTTGAAGACTCTTACCCGCAGAAGTCCGAGGTAAGGAAGCGGAAAATAAATGAGCTCAAAGCCCAGTATGAGCGATGTAAGCAGGTCTTCTCTCATTCCCTCTCCGCACAACAGCGGACATACAAGTGTTCGCTGAGAATGCAACATAAAAAGCCCTTTACAGGTGGGAGCATCGTTAATGCTGTGTCCGAAAAAATTGCAAGAAAGACAAATCCTCCTTTCAACCACAAGACACACGGAAATATTAGGACAGGATGTTCAGTCACAGCTCATTGCTGCTATTAAAAGTGCACCTTGCATAGCTTTAGCAGATGAACCGACTGATATTAGTGACAATGCCCAGCTTTTGGTATATGTCAGATTTTACCCTGCAGAATCACAATCATAATCAGGTTTTATTGCCAAGCAGATTTACACATACAAGGAATTTGCTGTGGTGTGTTTGTGCAATTATAAATATATAAAATATAAAAATAGGAAACAAAAATTTAATTTAAAAATTAAATAAAACTATAAGCAGAATAAAAAATACTATAAGCGGTATAGTCACAGTCACAAGCAGGGACATCAGTGCAGTTCAGTTAAACCCACCCTAGACCCAGAGGTTTTAGCCAACTACAGACCGATATCCAACCTCCCCTTCCTGTCTAAAATCCTTGAAAAAGTTGTAGCCAATCAGCTGTGTGAGTTTCTCCAGGAAAATAATATATATGAAGACTTTCAGTCAGGGTTTAGAGCCAATCACAGTACAGAGACAGCCTTGGCAAAAGTCACTAATGACCTTCTAATAGCTTCCGATCAGGGGTTTGTGTCTGTCCTCGTTCTGTTAGACCTTAGTGCAGCATTTGACACAATTGACCATAACATTTTATTACAGAGACTACAACAGTTAATTAGCATTAAAGGAACCGCCCTAAACTGGTTTAAATCCTATTTTTCTGATCGCTCCCAATTCGTGCAAATTAATGATGAGTCATCTGTGCGCACCAAAGTTAACCATGGTGTTCCACAAGGCTCTGTGCTCGGCCCAATTTTATTCTCATTATATATGCTTCCACTCTGAAACATTATCAGGACACACTCGGTAAATTTCCACTGCTATGCGGATGACACCCAGTTATACTTGTCAATAAAACCTGAACAAAGTAATCAAATAACTAAACTCCAAGCATGTCTTAAGGACATAAAAACCTGGATGACCCGCAATTTTCTCTTATTAAACTCAGATAAGACAGAGGTTCTAATACTTGGCCCTAAACACCTTAGAGATTCATTATCTAATGATATAGCTGCGCTGGACAACATTGCCCTTGCTTACAATGAAACAGGAACTTGGGAGTGATCTTCGATCCTGATTTATCCTTTAATTCACATTTAAAACAAATTTCTAGGACCGCCTTTTTTCACTTGCGTAATATCTCCAAAATCAGACATGTCCTTTCTCAAAAGGATGCAGAAAAACTAATCCACGCCTTTGTTACATCCAGACTGGATTATTGTAATTCCTTATTATCAGGCTCCAGCAGTAAGTCGTTAAAGACTCTGCAGCTTGTCCAAAATGCTGCAGCACGTGTCCTGACAAGAACCAGGAAAAGAGACCACATTTCTCCTGTGTTAGCTTCACTACACTGGCTTCAGGTTAAATCTAGAATAGAATTTAAAATTCTCCTCCTCACCTTCAAGGCCCTTAACAATATGGCACCATTATATCTTAAAGAGCTGATAGTACCTTATCAACCCACTAGAGCACTGCGCTCCCAGAATTCAGGCTTACTTGTCGTCCCTAAAGTCTCTAAAAGTAGAGTAGGAGCCAGAGCTTTCAGCTATCAAGCTCCTCTCCTGTGGAATCATCTCCCACTTTCAGTTCGGGAGGCAGACACCATCTGTACGTTTAAGAGTAGGCTTAAAACCTTCCTTTTTGATAAAGCTTATAGTTAGAGCTGGTCCAGGCTTGTCTTAGACCTGCTCTTAGTTAGGCTGCTATAGGTCTAGAATGTCCGGGGACACATGACACACGGAGCTTCTCTTTCCAGCTTCTCCTTCCTCTTCTCAATCGTTATCACATCAAAGTAATTCATATCCCATCAATACATGTTACTGACTTGACTTCTTCCCCGGAGTCCCTTTGCCTTATCGTCCGCAGATCCAGGGCGCGGCTGTGGCCACATCGTGGATTATGATCTGTGGATCACGATTCAGAGGTCGTAATGGTGGATCCAGTATGACGGATTCTGCATCGTGTTGGCATCAGATAATGGTGGATCCAGTATAGCGGATTCTGTATCATGCTGGCTGATCGTGATAATAAAGGCAGATCCTTTATCGTGTTGGCATCTGATAATGGTGGTGGACCACGATCGAGGTGGCAGCTGATGATGGATCCTGATGGCGGCAGTGGACAATGACTGTGGACTATAGTGGCATCCGATCTTGATGGTGGATCATGATCTTGCTGGCTGCTGACCATAGACTATGATTGCAGCAGGACTGCTCGATACATAGTATTTCTCCTCAGACACTTGACCATTAATGACATTAATCCACCAATTCACTGACCTTCAGTTATACTTCAAAATGTTTACCCTTATCAATGCTGCTAAAACCTTTATCTTGATGTTCTCCATTACACTTGACATCTATTGCACTTCTGTCCGTCCTGGGAGAGGGATCCCTCACATGTGGCTCTCTCTGAGGTTTCTACCTTCTTTTTACCCTGTTAAAAGGGTTTTTAGTAGTTTTTCCTTACTCTTGTTGAGGGTTAAGGGCAGAGGATGTCACACCTTGTTAAAGCCCTATGAGACAAATTGTGATTTGTGAATATGGGCTATACAAATAAAATTTGATTGATTGATTGAGTCAAAGAGAGGTAGAGGGAAACATTTCTGTGAGGACATCTTAGGTATCACAGCACTTAAAGCACACACCAGAGGAGGATACATCTTTATGGATAAAATAAATGTAGGCCTATGCAAATTCCAAGACAAAATGTTTATTGCACTTTGTTTCATGTTTGTCCACCAAAGTCATTGTATTTTTGCCAGTTTGTGTTACAAAGTTGATCTTGTAACGATACAAAATCATTCTGCTATAAAAATGTTAATTAAACTGAGTTTTTCTGGTAAAAAGCATGAGCCCGTATTTGTACGTAATTATTCGGACCCCAGAAGGGGAGGAGGGTTGATTTCTGGACCTCCAGCAATTTTAGTTGAAGACCCCTGCTCTAGAGTTTATGAGACACAC